>NC_053489.1:127795907-128512347 GCF_905171775.1 Rana temporaria
AGCACACCTTTGGCCAACTGTATGTGCTCCCTTTCCTCACTTTGTACATCCAAGGGCATTAACACTGCATGCACTAAAAAAAGCTCAACGACAGGCAAACAGTTAATTACAGAGGTAGATACGAGGGTTCTTCAAAAAGCTACCGCATTTTTTTTAAACTCTATTAAATATAAAAAAGTGTGAGGACTTTTTGAAGAATCCTCGTGCATACAGTATATAGAAGCTGTTTTACCTGTCAAAAAGAGGTTTCTAATAATGTGAAGTCAGATATATGGCACAGTCACCTCTGCCACACAGGAAGGTTCTTGACCTCCATTGCAACAACAGCACAGCTTTGTCAAGTGCACATGAGCACCTGGCTGAATTGACAATGAGTAATCAGTCATTGTGAGCCTGAATCCTGTCAAATGTTCACTGTCAGTATTTGTGCATTGCAGCACACCCTTATTGGGCCCTAGTGTTGCCAATCCATCTCCTAGTCTAAGAATTCCTCTACAGGGTATAACAAACACATTCACAGGGAATGTGAATGTAAAATCATATTATAGTTTATATTTTAAATAACTTTATTGGCTATTACTGTTAAAAAATGTCCTACTTCTGGGCCTTCAGAGACACTGCTGAAGTTTCAAGGCTCCACAATTGCCCCCTGGGAAGGCTACTTAACCTGTGGCTTCAAGGGAGATCGTGTAGGTCTTTTTGTTTTTCAAGCATTGTAATTTGATACGGCGTATGTGCAAATTGGGGTGTCATGACGTGATCTGTAGACTGGCATTGGAGAAGTAAGAGGCCAGCTGGCAGGACCAGTGGGGTGGGAGGATGACACAGGATGCTCAGACTGGGGAAACTGTGCAAGATTTTGCACTGTGCTTTTTTCTTTCCATTGGAACTTGGTTTTAACTCGGTTTTAAAGGAAGATAATATTTAAGACCTTTTACGAGCATAAAGATACATAAGCACACTATTTAGAAATATTACAATATCTAATTGATCAGAAAAAGTAGACTTATGCCGCGTACACACGACCGTTTTTGATGTTTTTAATGGTCTAGAAAAAAACTACGTTTTTTTCAACCCGATCGTTAAAACAGCCTTGCCTACACACGATCGTGAAAAAAAAAATGCTCTAGCAAAGCGCGGTGACGTACAACACATACAACGGCACTATAAAGTGAAAGTTCCATTCTGATGGTGCCACCCTTGGCGCTGCTTTTGCTGATTTTGTGTTAGTAAAAGACGATTCACGCTTTTCAGTCTGTTACAGCGTGATGAATGTGCTTACTCCATTACGAAAAATTAGAGCATGTTCTAAATTTTTAATGCCCATTTTTTACATCGTGAAAAATGCTCTGGAGCCCACACACGATCGTTTTTAATGACATAAAAAAAAAACGTCATTTTTTACAACCCGAAAAACGGTCGTATGTACGCGGCATAAGCCTTTGTGAAAACACAGTATAAGAATGGAACAATCATTTAACCACTTAAGGACCGCCTCCTGCACATACGTCAGCAGAATGGCATGGCTGGGCACAAGCACGTACATTTATGTCCTCTTTAAGTGCCCAGCCGTGGGTCGCGGGTGCGGGAGCTGAAGAACGGGGAGAGCTGTGTGTAAACACAGCTTCCCCGTTCTTCACTGTGGTGCCGTCATCGATCGTGTGTTCCCTTATATAGGGAACCACAATCAATGACGTCACACCTATAGCCACACCCCCCTACAGTTAGAAACACAGATGAGGTCATACATAACCCCTTCAGCACCCCCTTGTGGTAAACTCCCAAACTGCAATTGGCATTTTCACAATAAACAATGCATTTTAAATGCATTTTTTGCTGTGAAAATGACAATGGTCCCAAAAATGTGTCAAAATTGTCCGAAGTGTCCGCCATAATGTCGCAGTCATGAAAAAAATCGCTGATCGCTGCCATTAGTAGTAAAAAAAAAAAAATTATAAAAATGCAATAAAACTATCCCCTATTTTGTAAACGCTATAAATTTTGCGCAAACCAACCAATAAACGCTTATTGCATTTTTTTTTTACCAAAAATAGGTAGAAGAATACGTATCGGCCTAAACTGAGGGAAAAAAAATTATATATATTTTTGGGGGATATTTATTATAGCAAAAAGTAAAAAATATAGATTTTTTTTTCAAAATTGTCGCTATATTTTTGTTTATAGCTCAAAAAATATAAACCGCAGAGGTGATCAAATACCACCAAAAGAAAGCTCTATTTGTGGGAAAAAAAGGACGCAAATTTTGTTTCGGAGCCACATCGCACGACCGCGCAATTGTCAGGTAAAGCGACGCAATTCCGAATCGCAAAAACTGGCCGGGTCCTTTAGCTGCCTAAAGGTCCGGGTCTTAAGTGGTTAATGGCACATAATGTTTCATTCCATATTTCATCCACTGTCAAACATTAGCTCCATGATGCCTCTCCTAAATGTAATTTATTCACTTTGTAATGCTTGTTGAACAGTGCTGGGCTGATAGTCTGTCATGATGTTGCGCTGGTGACATGAGAATTAAAACAAACCAACCAAAGCTGAAATGTTGCAGTATTAAGATGGTTAGATGCCAATTAGTTGTGTTGATTGGACCGAAGAACAGTTTTTTTTTTTCAGGAAAGGGATTTGTATGGTGAGTGTATTCCAAGCAAGCACAGGGATTAAAGGCACCTAATATCATGAATATGTAAACTGAAATCCCCATATGTTTTCCACTGAGAAGTTTTAAGTGGCCAAAAGAGAATACTTACGTTATTTGTTACACATCATTTTGAAGATACGGAGACAGCTTTAAAAACACAGGAAAAGGGGGACAGCAATAATTATAACAGGAGCCGCTACTGAAACAGAGCCCAGGGACCCTGAAGCTATATGGAGATGTCAATATGTTAATCATATTACATACCACTTGGTCCCATACCTCTCTACTGAGAGACTATAAAACAAGTTTAAATTATTTTCACAAGTATCTCCAAACCAAAAACATGTTGCGTTGATGTCACTGGAAATCCTGCTTATCCTAGTACAGTCTTTGTCTGAGAGCCAAGGAAGTCTTACACAAAATACTATGCTACAAGATCATTACACATATATATATTGTGTATTTTCTTTTTGTGTCATTTAAATGATGTCATATAAAACGCTTATAAGCACTATTGAAAAAAAGTATCAAAACTGCTGGTGTTTTATTTACTTTTTTTTTACACTCACCAGCCAGTTTATTAGGCACACCTGTTCAATTGAGAAAAAAGGAAAAATACCGCGCTCCCTAATGGTGACTAAACACAATAAAAAATACAGATGATAAATAATAATATTGAAAATGCATCTGGCCTATCGGCAAGTACAATAATAGAAATATGAAGCAGCAGTGGAAAAATGTGCGACAACACAAATAATTAGACAAAGGAAATACGAAAAACTGCGCTATATATCAACATGTGAAAAAAAAACTGTGAAGAGTATATTGAAAAAAATATATATATGTAAAAATATGAATACCACATTAAGTGCATAAGTGGAAATATGAACCATATAATATATAACATAAAGAGTCTAATTGCCGAAAATAAAAATGGCAGCAAAAAGTCTTAATCAGTGTCAGACACAGGCTTCTTTTCACGTTTCCACCATTATGGACTTAATTTTTGTCTGACACTGTCACCATTTAAAATTATTGTATTTTTTTTCAAAATTGTCGCACTTTTTTGTTTATAGCGCAAAAAATAAAAACCGCACAGGTGATCAAATACCACCAAAAGACAGCTCTACTTGTGGGGGGAAAAAGGACGTCAATTTTGTTTGGGAGCCATGTCGCACGACCGCACAATTGTCAGTTAAAGCGACGCAGTGCCGGAAGCTCAAATTTCACCTGGGCAGGAGGGGGGTATATGTGCCCAGTAAGCAAGTGGTTAATAGATGTGGATGATCATCATTATTTTTGAAAGTCCTCACAACTAATTTTGCACACAGACCAACTTGGCTATATTTACTACACAGTCATGTGGTGACCCAATAAAAACACATCCGTGATCCAATTTGGGTCTCAATCCATAGTTTAAATTAATACTGGTCTACAGAAACAGAAAAACTGCCTTAAATCTAAGCAATTTAAGCTAAGCATATGATGGAAAAAAATATGCAGCAGGAGCTTTCATTGACAATATTCAATATTTCCATACAGATAGTTCAAGATTTATGTGACAGTGTTCCTTTGTTCTGACAGCAAATTGTGACCCTACTCCATACAAGGTCATTGATATATCATTAGCTGTTTCTGTTATTATGTCTACCTGCATCAATAAGCTTAACACACCATCACAACTCTTTATACTGTCCTAAAAAAAATAATACCTAATAGCTTTTTTTGTACTAATAAAATGTAATATGTTTTACAGAGTGCCTTTCTTTTTACAAGGTGAGATTTCCATGATCCTCTAGACAATAAATATTGTCTAATAGGTTTCTTTTCATGATTACTTACCATAAATTAAATGTGTGAGATAATTAATTAATTTGTAATTAAATAGTTTTAGTTCTTCAGTAGCAATAGTTAATTAAATAGTGATCAGATGTGAAATGATGATCGTAGAACAGGCAGTACATAAATTTAAAAGGGGAAATACTTTTAACCTCTTAATGGTGTGAAAATTATTATAATTGTCCATGTTATTAAATCTCTTTCTAAGGCTATCCACAGACCAGGGGCGGACTGACCATTGAGGCTCTCCGGCACTGCCTGAGGGCCCCATGCCACTAGGGGGTCCCATCAGGGTTGCCAGGCTCAATAAAACCAGGGACAGTATGTAAAAATCAGTGTTTTTTTTACATCTGTCCCTGATATGTCCGAAACCGACATGCTTTTGATGTGAAAATCGTGATATTTTAGCTGTCCTGCCTCAGCACTGTCTCTTGGCGTGGTGGCCATCTGTAAGCCCGGGGGGCCCCATAATCTTCTATTGCCCGGGGGGCCCCATAAAAAACAGACATTTAGTGATGGGCAGCTCTGCATGATTAGACTGGAGCTTTACCTGTCAGTTCAGCCTGGGATTTGGATGTAGTGGCAGGGGTTTGAAAGCTTCTGTAGGTAGGTAGGTATCTCTATACCCAACAGCACTTGTTCTCTGGTAATAGTGTTGATTAAAGCCAGCTCATACTAAAGTGAAATTATTTTTAACTCTTCTTCTTATTGTTCACCCACTTTTTAGATTGTACTCAGTTAGGGTAGGTGTATGTGATCCTTTCCCATTAAGGGGGCGCTGAGAATATGCACAGGCCCTCCCCAATAGTACAGAGGATGCCAGTTGCGCAAGCACAGTCCTACGCACACATGTGGCCCTCTGAGCCCTTTGATATGGCCCTCGACCTCAAACCAGTGAACCTCACTTCTATTATATCCTGTGGGTTTGGTGTGCTTTCTCAAAGCACATCAAAACTTCTGACTGCTGTAGTTTTGGTGTACTTTCAGAAAGTGCACCACACCCACAAGATATTAAAGAAGTCTATGGCAAAGTGCAGCTAACGCTCAGGAAAGCCGCAGGTGCACCTGCAGTGTGGGTATTAGTGTGAAAGCAGCCTTATAGGGAGCTCTGGAAAGTAAGGGCTTGTTTACATTTGCGTTTTGGTAGAAAAAAAACAATGTTGAGGCGCATTTTTTCCCCTCCTTTCCCAACCACTGGTGTAGCGTCAAGGGTCACTATGATGACCAAGTTTTACACTTGGACAGGAAGGACTGTGGGGTCAGCATATACAGGATGCAATCCTCTCCATTTTCCTCCTACGACCAATGAAAGCCAGCCTCTCTCTCCCACCAGTTTTCAGCGGCTTCAGGAGTAAAATGTTCATTATGCTATTCAAAATATAATTTTTTTTATTCAAAACCATTTCATTTCATTGTGCACCGCGATTGGTTACCAAATCCCTTAAGTGACCCGTGCTTCCAAGAGGTTGAGCACCCCTGTTCTAGGGAAGGAGAGGGGTTTAGGGTCACAGGATACTCCAAAATGACCATTAACAATGATGGGAGGACAAAGTGTTCCCTAATCTGTCAATAGCAACCCTCCAAAATTATCAGGGAATGGACAGTATATTTAAGGCCCTACTGCAGCAGTCCACAAAGACACTTCCGACACTTAGTTCCCTTATAGCACTCGCACAGCTATCAATCCCAATGAGAACTTTATTCACGGTGTCCCAAGAGCTGTCTGCCACCCAGCATCCACGGGTAGATCATTAGTGAGGGAGATAACAAGAACCTTCTCCAGTCCCAGGACTTCGATGAAGTGCCCTCCATCAAATGTAATCCTCAGGCAATCTTCCCCAGGCCCTCAGCCCAGCAACTGCTGAGGCCCAGACTGCAACTTCTTGTCTCTCTGGCTATCATCCAGGGGAAACAGCCTCTCGGAGAACTGAAAACCCCCCTGATGAGGAAGGAACAGTCCATCTCCTCGGGCTTCCTGCACATTTATCATCTCCCCAGCCACCTTCTGGATGCCTCATTCCAGGGATTGGCTGGGGCATGATAAATATAAATTTTATCATTTTAATCTCCCGGGCCCTATAATCTGCAAATGTCTTTCAGAGCCAGACAAACAAACTCTCAGCTCAAGAATCCTGATTAGACAAACACAATCGACAACGGCTCCATTTACTACAGTGAAGCCAAAAAGGCCTCGCTAGGAGCATGCTACAACGTGTATATTGCTTTAACATACATTCTTATGGTCAAACAGTGTGCATAATATGATGATCATGGATTCAGATAGATATAGAATTACACTGAGTACATTTTTAATCCCAGCCATTCAGTATCTGATTGACAAAATGGTTATTGGCAAGCATATGAACTACCTAACCTGCCTAGTTAGGTGCAAACGCATTGTACTGTAACGTTGGACAGAGAAAATATATTAACATAATGAATTTATCAAATAATATAACAATTTATGGTATTTTTTCACAGACCAGCACATATAAAGCCATATATTAATAGTGCTGCTCTCATCTCAAAAGATGTTAAATCATTAGATGAAAAGCCTAACAAGACTGGTAAACTTTTCCCAAGTGTGCCTGTTGAAATCTAGTGAAGAACAAGGACATCCAAATCATCAAAAAAGTCTGTCTATTCAGGATTATGAGATACATATTTAATACCTATAGCTGGCATCACAGTAAGATTCTAATAAAATGTTATAAACATTGCCAACCAAGGTTATCAGTCTTAAACAATTCATTTAGGTAAATCCAAAGGAAAAAAACCTTATATTAAAATTCTTTTTTTTTTTTTTAACAAGAAATATATTAAAATTCTTAATCTAAATCTGTGCTCTATGAAAAGCAATGTAACAAGTTGACCTAATAGTCCCCTCCCCTGCTGCTAACCCTCACCATCCCTTGTTCCCCCATGGCTTTGTTTTCTCCTAAAGTGGTATGGGAAGCACTCCCTTTATGTTATATCATAATGCTATTCTGGGCTTGTTCTTTTTTACTCTGGTTGGGGAACATGGCAGCAGGTGAGCAAAGAGAAGGTAGGTATAAGCACTAGGGCACTGGCAATTATATGAGCTCGTTGATTTGCCCTTTATAGGCAACCTGCAAGTTCATGTTAGGTTATCCATGTAATATCAAGTTAGCCATAGAAGTTGGATTGATACTGTAAGCACAATCCATCTCTCCTCAGTGCACCAGGACATTGCAGGGTACTTATAAGCTAAGCTCGGCATATAACGTTTATGGCAGGAAGCCATTGTGGGCAAAACGTGATCAAGAAACAACCCAACCCAGTCCCCAGTTCCCCAGGCTGTGGTTGATCAGCCAGCTTAGGGGTTTCCCTCGAATATGAGATTGTTTCCTGATTTGTCTATAAACAGTTGGATTGAGCCACTTTCCTCTCATGTCTTTGGGTGCCCTGAGATTTTGATTGGTCAATTTACCAAATTTACCAATAAGTGTGAAATCAGTAGGTCAGTGTTACATGTATATATGTTCATTACAGTGGAGCTCCAGGAAATAATTTACAGAGTTGGAATGCATATACATGTGAACTGTTAAACTTTCCAGAATATTTTTAAAATAGTTCTGTGATGGACACAGCTGTCTGTTCATAATACACAGAATAATTATAATTGTATCTCTTACTTTTGGTGTTAAATAGTTACATAGTAGGTGAGGTTGAAAAAAGAAACAAGTCCATCAAGTCCAACCTATGTGTGTGATTATATGTCAGTATTACATTGTATATCCCTGTATGTTGTGGTCGTTCAGGTGCTTATCTAATAGTTTCTTGAAACCATCAATGCCCCCCGCTGAGACCACCGCCTGTGGAAGGGATTTCCACATCCTTGCCACTTACAGTAAAGAACCCTCTACGTAGTTTAAAGTTAAATCTATTTTCTTATCATTTTAATGAGTGGCCACGTGTCTTGTTAAACTCTCCTCCACAAAAAAAGTTTTATCCCTATTGTGGGGTCACCAGTACGGTATTTGTAAATTGAAATCATATCCCCTCTCAAGCGTCTCTTCTCCAGAGAGAATAAGTTCAGTGGTCGCAACCTTTCCTCATAACTAATATCCTCCAGACCCTTTATTGGCTTTAATGCCCTTCTTTGTACTCTCTCCATTTCCAGTACATCCTTTCTGAGGACTGGTGCCCAGAACTGGACAGAATACTCCAGGTGCAGCCGGACCAGAGTCTTGTAGAGCAGAAGAATTATTGTTTTATCTCTGGAGTTAATCCCCTTTTACTGCATGCCAATATTCAATTTGCTCTGTTACAAGCAGCTTGGCATTGCATGCCATTGCTGAGCCTATCATCTACTAGGACCCCCAGGTCCTTTTCCATCCTAGTGTTGTCTTTTGTATAATGTTGTTTATGTTTAGTTATTTTAAATATCAGCTATCAATTACTTCACCATACATTGCTTCTAGACAGCCAGGCGCTGGTTCATGTCTCCGGGCCGGTGGTCTCCCTACACCCCGTTGTGGGGTAACCCTTCCCTGGGGCACTTTAGATCTCTCCCCGATCCGCAACTATGGGCCAGATATGCAGTCAAGCTGCTGAGGGACATTGTCTCCAGGGGATCTCTGCTCCACTTTCGGGAGATGGCGGGCAGGTTCGGCCTGCCGGGCTGGATGCTTTTCTGCTACTTCCAGCTGAGACATGCCTTTAGGGCCCGATTTGGGGCCCCTCTTGTCTTGGGTTTGGATGTGGTGGAGGACCTCTTGGCCCAGAGCTCCCTGACTAAACCCCTTTCGGAGCTGTATGCAACTCTGCTGCGGAAGGATTCCCCGAAGATGGAGTCATTATGGAGAAAATGGGAGGGGAATATCCCGGCCCTGGATAGGGAATCCTGGGAAGATTGCTTTGAAGATAGCTATAGATTAGTAATATTGTCCAGAGACAGATTGATACAGGCGAAGTTCCTCCATAGGGTATACTATACGCCTCAGAGGCTGCATGGAATATATCCACAACGTTCTCCTAACTGCCCGCGTTGCCATTCTCCCGAGGCCACCTACGTCCATATGTTCTGGGCCTGCCCCAAGCTCTCGGACTTTTGGTCCGCCATCTTTGACTTTATTAATGTTTGTCTGCAGTTAGATGTGCCGGTTGTGCCGGCCCTAGGCCTCTTGGGGATACAGGATGATGACCAATAACCCCGATATACTAAGACCCTGAAATCAATGTTGCTCTTTTATGCAAAAAAGGTGATTCTGTTTAAAAGGAATTCTAGGGCGCCTCCCACGGTGGGAGCGTGGATTGACTCAATTAATGCTGCTTTACCTCTATACAAACTGACATACATTAATAGGATATGCCCGTTGAAATACGAGCGAGTGTGGGGCCCTTGGATTAATCCTATGTAAACTGTACCTAGATGTGCCCGCTCCATTGAGTGGTGGTTGCTGTGGGCCTCCTTCCTCCCGCCCTCCCTCTCCCCTCCCTACCTTCCCCTGTTCGATCCCCTCCCCCTCCCCCCCTTCCCCGAGTGTGGCTCATTCATTTTATTACTCTTTGTCTTGGAATTGCAGCTTCCCTGGTTGTATGTACCCTGGTTGATATACTATGGGGCTTGCCCCCTACCTCATGTACTGTGTGTATGATGCACCCTGCTTCCTTGTTTTATCGCTTGTAATGTGTCTTGTACCTTCGTTGACTCAATAAACACCAACCTTGTTTGTTAAAATACATTGCTTCTAAAAAAAATATTTGTTAACAAAAAAAAAATGTGACAAAGTTCCAGACAAAAACACAATATTTCGGACAGTAAGAAAGTGTTAGAAATGTAGCCAAGCAGTTTGAAAAACAGCATTGAACAGAAATGCTTTTGTAAATGTGCATATGGGCAGTATTCTGTCTGTGTTTGACATGAAAAGCAAGGCTCCAATCAAATGTACTACTGTACCTGAAAACCATTTATCATGCTACCCGTGAAGTCTAGCAACTTTATTAAATCAATACTGGCTTAGGAAATGTTATTTCTTTATACAAGCCTGTCAGGAATTTATAATAGTAAAGTTTGAAATATTGAACGTGTTTTATGAGAACTTTCTGGTTTCATTCTAACTTACGCTCAGCCTGTACAGGTTCTTGCGGTGAAATGTTATTTGCTCCTGCTCTATTCATCCACTGTATTATACCACCAGTCTCTAGATTTACGTTCAATGTTGTCTTGTGCAAATAAAATGGTGTCATTTTTTCAAAATCAGCCAGCCCTTAGTCTAACAATAAAAGGAGGTGAATGTAAGGGGCACCCGAAATGCAATAGTTGTGAAATAAACGTCTTTATTTGGAGTACAGATGGTGGAATATAGCCAATGCATTTCAGGGGACAAAAGACTTGTTTTATTTATTCCACTTTTATTCCACTTTATTTATTCTATTTTTTGTTTTATCCTCATTTTTTATTTTATTTTTTATTCTTTTTTTTTCCGAGTGCTTCTTTACATTCACCTCTTTTGATCACTATGGGAGCGACCACCTGAGGTAACAGCGCAAACCCATAACATGGTTTACCATCTTCACAAAACAGTCAAGCATCAAACTCTGGAAAGGACCCTTTCTTACCTTGCCTTTTGGACCTCCTATCTACAACCAGTGATCAACCAAGTCAGTCCAGGGCAATCTCTACCCTTCAAGATTACTTATGCCTAGTACACACGTGTGAGATTTCCAACGGGAAAAGTTCTGTCGGAAATCCTGAGGGGAAAGCCCAGAACCTGCTCGGTAACTTTACCCACTGCACATAACCGGTTTTCCCGTTGGGAAAACTTCGATGAGAGCTTTGGTCGGGAATCCCGACCATGTGTATGCTCCATTGCAGTTTTTCCCATAGGAAAACTGCCAAAAACTGTCGGGGAAAAGTCAACCGGAATGCCCAATTGTAAAAAGTGCTCTAGTTAGGAAGGGTCAGGAAGGGGGTAAAATCTTCCGGGGCTGAAGGGGTTAACCTCTCTCTCTCATCCTGGGAGATTTTAACATCGCCCCAGTCTCACCGTGCTTGCCTTTCCCTGGGGACACGCATTACGGAGATCGCAGGCGCGATGTGTCCCTGGGACATGGCGCAACCCCGATCTCGATAAAGAACAGATGACAGGGCTCTTTACCCATGTGATCAGCTGTGTCTAATCACACCTGATCACATGTGAACAAGGAAATTCTGGTTATCGGCTCTCCTCGCCTCACACTGACAGTGTGTAAGAAGAGGAGAGCCGATCAGAGACATCTTTTTTGAGGGGAGACCTGTACAGTGCCGGATTATCAGTGCAGCCCCAACAATGCCCTTCAGTGATGACAGTCAATGCCCATCAGTGATGCCAATCTGTGCCCAGTGATGTCAATCTGTGCCCATCAGTGATGCCAGTCAGTGCTCCCTTTCAGTGCCCATTGGTGCCTGCTCATCAGTGCCCATTAGTGCTGCCTATCCGTTCCGCCTACCATTGCCCATAAGTGACACCTATCAGTGCCCATCAGTGCCACCTCATCAGTGCCCTTCAGTGCCAGTGAAGCCTCATCAGTGATGGAGAAAAATTACAACATTTTCTGACAGAAACAAAGAAAAACTTTTTTTTTTTTTTTAATTTTCAGTAAATTTTCAGTAATTTAATTTTTTTTTAAGCAAAAAAAAAAAAACCCCAACAGTGATTAAATACCACCAAAAGTGGATGTGCCGGGTCTGGCCCCGGTAGACCTGGTGATGGATAGACTTTTGGGCATCAATGTGGGGTGAGGTGGGGACGGTGCTACTTGTCGGGATGGTGATGTTTGAAACGGTTTTGGGGCAGGGGGGTCTACCTCCTGTCTATGGATACTTTATGAGTATTGGTTATCTTAATCTTTGTTATTATTCTGTCCCCGCAATGTCAAGGGGACCTTGCATACCTTGTACCTCTGCAAACTAAATAAAATTTTGTTGGATCCAAAAAAAAAATACCACCAAAAGAAAGTTCTATTTATGTGAAAAAAATGCTAAAAATTTCATTTGGATACAGCGTTGCATGACCGCGCAATTTTCATTCAAATTGCAGCAGCTGAAAATTGGCCTGGGCAGGAAGGCGTAAAAGTGGCTTGTACTGAAGCAGGTAAAGAAGTTTGTATTAGAGTGAAGCCTCGTACACACGACCTGTTTTCCGGAAGGAAAACTGCCAGGAGAGCATTTGGCCGGCAATCCCGGCCGTGTGTATGTTCCCTAGCAGTTTTCCCGTCAGGAAAACAGCCGGGAATCCCGACGGCAAAATAGAGAACCTGCTCTCTATTTTCCAGAGTGTTTCCTGCTGAGAAAACCGGTCGTCTGTATGCTTACCTGAGTGTAGAAAAACCACACATGCTCGATAACAAAGTTAGTGTGGGATGTAGCAAGATGGCGGCGACGGAATCGAAAGTTACGAGACATCGGCTTGTCGTAGTCGATAATGTCACCGCGTTCTTGCCATTAAAAACGTTTTTTTTTTCATGACGGTTTCCCAGCCGTGTGTACAGGACTTTAGGCTAGGTTCCCACTGGTACGAATTAAAAATCGCGATTTCGCGGCCGCGATTTTGACACAAATTTGACGCGATTTCAGAAAAAGCCAGTATATAGGGCTGAATTCGCATCACACATGGATCAAACTCACACAGGACCCTTTTTTCCGCAGCTTAGATTCGCACCACACTGATGTGAACTGCACTAATGGAAATCAATGTTATTATAATGACTTGCGAATTTGAGAAATCGCAACGGCTCAAATTCGCAATAGAATTAGCAGCCGTGTGAACCGGGCCTTAGAGAGTAATTGTGTGCAGAAGTACTGACAATTATGACATAATATCATAATAAAAAATAATGTGATGCTCATTATTATTGCTACTACAATTTTTTTTTTTTTTGTTTAACCTTTTACTAGGCAACTTATTTCAGCAATTGCTTGCTGTGTCAGTGGAAGAAAGGAGAAGGCTTAGAATTTACATTAATATTCCTTTCACACAAACAACAAAGGGGCTGTAAAAACAGGCGTTGATCCGCATCTTTACTGTTCCCCCGACCTCCCATCTACAAGCAGACATGGTCCTGGTGGAAACCGTACACACTGCCATGGCTGCAATGCACTTTTAACACTACATGCAGAGTTTGACAGGTGCCATTGCCTATCAAACTGCCCCATGTAAGTGAAAGAGGCCTCATCACACAGGTAAGCCAAACACTTGGCTTGCAGTTGCTGTGTGGTCCTGAAATGTATCATTGCCATTTGCCAATTGAAAAAAAAAAGGAAAAGTTAAAAAAGAAATAAAAAAGGCACCAGGAGGCAAAAGCATCATCTTCTGAACACCTGCTAACCTCCTTTCACCATCTTTTGAAAAGTGATCCGCCAAGGATTGCTTTTCAGAGGACGGTAAAAGATACCGCTAATGTGAAAGGAATCTAAGTATCTGAGATGCTATAAGAAAAAAGGCTAATAAACTACTGGTGGAAAATGAAGCCTGAATGTTAATTTCATGCAATAGTTCTCCCCTGTTCCCTAAAAAATCTTCTAATCGCAGCTCTAATCCCTACTAATGTTCTGATCCTTCTGACAGCTCTCCTGCTACCTGTTCTTAAATTTAGACATACTATAGGTCAGGGGTACTTAATTAAAATTCAAGGAGGTCCGGTCGGCAAAATTTTCTTTGGGCCGACCTCCGAATCTCAAGTCTGTGTTATGACTCTGAGAAAGATTGTAGTCATTGTATTTCTATTAAAACATGAGAAATGTACAATTTCAACAATATTTATTGTCAAGTTTCAGGTGTCCCCATCACAGTGCCCCTTTTACATCAGGTGTCCCCATCACAGTGCCCTCTTACATCAAATGTCCCCATCACAGTGCCCCTTTACATCAAGTGTGCCCATCACAGTGCCCCTTTACATCAGGTGTCCCCCTTTACATCAGGTGTCCCCATCACAGTGCCCCTTTACATCAGGTGTCCCCATCACAGTGCCCCTTTACATCAGGTGTCTCCATCACAGTGGCCTCTTACATCAGGTGTCCCCATCACAGTGCCCCTTTACATCAGGTGTCTCCATCACAGTGCCCTCTTACATCAGGTGTCCCCATCACAGTGCCCCTTTACATCAGGTGTCCCCATCACAGTGCCCCTTTACATCTGGTGTCCCCATCACAGTGCCCCTTTACATCAGGTGTCCCCACCACAGTGCCCCTTTACATCAGGTGTCCCCATCACAGTGCCCCTTTACATCATCAGGTGTCCCCATCACAGTGCCCCTTTACATCTGGTGTCCCCATCACAGTGCCCCTTTACATCAAACATTCCCGTCAGAGTGCCTCCTTACATCAGATGTCCCATCAGAGTCCCCCTTAACATAAAATGTGCCCATCAGCATGCCCCTTAACATAAAATAAGGGTCACGCTGATGGGCACATTATATGTTAAGGGACCCTCTGATGGGCAAATTTTATGTTAAGGGACACCCTGATGGGCACATTTTATATTAAGGGGCACTCCGATGAGCACAACAAAACGTGCCCCTTAACATAAAATATGCCCACCAGAGTGCTCATTACCAAAAATTTGCCCATCAGAGTGTCCCTTAACATAAAATATGTCCAACAGCGTGCCCCTTAATATAAATGTGCCCATCAGTGTGTCCCTTAACATAAAATAAGGGTCACGCTGATGGGCACATTTTATTTTAAGGGGCACTCTGATGGGCACATTTTATTTTAAGGGGCACGCTGATGGACAAATTTTAATTTAAGGGGCACGCTGATGGACAAATTTTAATTTAAGGGGCACGCTGATGGACAAATTTTATTTTAAGGGGCACGCTGATGGGTATATTTTTAATGTGCACACTGATGGCCACATTTTATGTTAAGGGACACTCTGGTGGGTACAACAAAATAGTTCATCAGTGTGCCCCTTAACAAAATATGCCCATCAGTGTGCACATTAAAAATATACCCATCAGCGTGCCCCTTAAATTAAAATTTGTCCATCAGAGTGCCCCTTAAAATAAAGAAAGGTGCCCATCAGCCTGACCTTTAATTTAAATATGCCCAGCAGTGTGCACAATAGAAATACTTTAGTGATCACTAGTTAGGTGTATAACACATACCTTGCATGCAGGAGGGCGGAAGCTGCGAGACATTGGGAGCCAGGACCCGGGAACAGCGAACAGCGGGGGGCGGGGCCCGCCCGTGACCTCACGCCTCTACTCGCAGGGAGAGCCGGGAACCACGAGCAGCAGGGGGGCAGGGTGCGCGTGACGTTACGCCCCTACTCACGGCCCGTCAACTTTTGTTTTCACAGAGACCTGCGGTGAGGAGCAGGGGGCGGGCACATGCACGCAGCATCAGTGGTTGCTGAGGAAACCCGCGATCCCAGCAAACTAACGCTGCCATTTACAATTATACTGGCGGCCTGGCGGTCCGGGGAGAAGCGTCACTCGGTCCGGACTCGGACCGCGGGCCGCCATTTAGTGACGGCTGCTATAGGTTATAATCAATGACAGCAGAGAGGCGCCATAAAAAATGAACCATGGGGCCCCATGATCTGCAGTTCCGCCCCTGTTGTATACCATATTTATCGGCATATACCGCGCACTTTTTTGCCCTGAAAATCAGGGCAAAATCGTGGGTGCGCGATATACACCAATACCCGCTTCCCGCGCCGAGTTTGAACCACTGCGCGGGCATATACCGAGCGCAGTACATTCGGGTATAGTCTGGCAGGCTCGGCTCCTCTCGCGGTCACGTCCTGGACGTACAGGACGCACAGGACGTGACCTCGAGAGGAGCCAAGCCTGCCCGACTATACCCGAGTGTACTGCGCTCGGTATATGCCGGCGCAGTGGTTCAAACTCGGTGCGGGAAGCGGGGATCGAGCAGCGGAGGACACCACGATGGCCGCAGAAGGACGCCAGACCCGACGAGGAGGACGCCACCGAAGCCGCAGACGGACGCCGGACCTGACAAGAAGCAGGGCTGTCTTAATGAGAGGGCACACCTGGGAACTGCCCAGGGGCCCCAGCTGCATGTGGGGCCCCTGCACTTTCCCCAAAGCAGCTGGTCCTTGAGCCCACTCTGCCCCGAAATTGGAGGCCCCATGATGGCACAGAGAGTGATAGATACACAGGGGAGGCAGTCTGCTTCATACTTACTTGATATCCGTTTACCTGCACTGTCATCATTGTAGGGGCCCCAGAGCATTACTTTGCCCAGGGGCCCATGATGCTATTAAGACGGCCCTGAGTATAATTCTCTTAAAAGAGGTACAAAATCTAGACAGTCGGCGGTTCCCATTTAAAGATTTCCCCTCTATTCTTTATCTATTAAGAATTAAAATATTTTTTTGGGCTTCCCACTACCATGGGCAAAAATAATAAAGAGAATCCAATAATTTGAAGGAATTGATATGAAGAGATGACAATTCTGTGCAGGGAGACGGGGAGAGATGTCGTTTTTTTAATTACTAGTTTATATTTTTTTAGTTTTGTCTTTGATACACGTCTCTAAAGGCAGTACACAGCTTCCCATGCCTTTCGTATGACAATTGCTGCTTATTAGCCTTACAAATGGTCAGAATTAAATAATAAAAAGTTCCCCCATCAACCTCAATGGGGTTTGCTGCAAAGTTTGCGAATTTGAACTTCGAGCAAGATTTGAAAAGCTGTTCACAAACCAAACCCAGGCAGATTCATTCACCCCTAGTAGGGTTGCCACTTCACTTCAAGTCAAAAACTCGAACACTTTAGCAGCGCACAGCAATTTTTCCACAGAGTCCCCCTTTACATCTGAGTCCACAGAGTCCCCCTTTACATCTGAGTCCACAGAGTCCCCCTTTACATCTGAGTCCACATAGTCCCCCTTTACATCTGAGTCCACAGAGTCCACCTTTACACCTGAGTCTTCAGAGTCCCCCTTTACATCTGAGTCCACCTTTACATCTGAGTCTACAGAGTCCCCCTTTACATCTGAGTCCACAGAGTCCTCCTTTACATCTGAATCCACAGAGTCCACCTTTACATCTGAGTCTTCAGAGTCCACCTTTACATCTGAGTCTTCAGAGTCCACCTTTAAATCTGACCTCACAGAGTCCCCTTACACTGTAAGGAGGGACTCTGCAGACTCCTATGCAAGGGAGAACTCTGACATAAGGGATGCTCTGGGAACACTGATTTATGTAGGAACACTGAGAACTCTGGTGTATGGAGAGGACTCTGGTGTAAAGGGGAACTTTGATGTAAGGAGTGCTCTGAGAACCCTGATTTACCTTAGTTTACTCACTCAGAGACAGGAGAGAGAACGGGGCGGGGGGGGGGGAGAGAGACATTTGTCACAGACAGGGATAGATGGTGAGCTCACTTACCCCCTGGCAGTCAGCACCTCTCATCCACATATATCTGTGGCTGCTGGGCTTCAAATTTCTGGCCCACACTATCCTTTTCTGAGGCACAGGGCCAGGGATTGGAGTGTGGGCAGACACAGAGGGGTAGGTGTGGGAGGAAGAAGAGCAGATCGAGCCCTCTCTCCTCTCCCGTCTGTGTGTGTGGAGGGGGGGGGCTGTTAGTACTGGCTCTGAGCAGTGTGTGAAATAGTGTAACAGATACTTCCAGTTTAGAAAACTGCAGCCAGCAACCTTGCTGTGTAGTCATAGTCCAGTGTGAATAATTTGTCTGGGTTTCAGACCGTCAGAAACCCTGACACATGATTCCAAACCCAAACTATCCAGGTGAATCCCGGAAAGGTGGTAACCCTACCCCCTAGTAGGGATGAGATTTGCATTTGGGTCAAAGTCAGTCTGCTTGCTATTCACACACCCACCAGACTATTACAGTTGTTTGTTGGCTGTGTTCCAAGTTTGTGGCCCAAATTTCTGGTGCTGCTGTATTGGAAAAATAGCATCCTGGGTAACTCCACTAATCGAATGAAGTCATTAGCATATGTGGTCAATGAAATCGCCTGGGATCCCCCGTACTGTGTTTACAGCAGTGTCAGGGATTTGTCATTCTGTGACAGAAGCGCAATGCGTACATATCAGCAGATGGCAGGTGGTCGTGATTGACAATGTATTCACATCACTGGATGCTGTGACTGACAATGTATTTACATTGCTGGATGACATAACTGAAGTTGTCAGGGGAAATTTTTATCCTTTTTGTAGTTACAAAAATATATATATAATAGCATTAAAGTTCTTTTTCACACAGTTTGTGTTAATTTCTCTCTTGTAACTCTTTGTGGGAATGAGTAATAAAGGATACCAATATACCCCTGTACCCATTCCCTTGGGAGGGGACAGATATCTGGATAACCTTTTAATTTAAAGGGGGTTTCCCAATTCCACTAAAAAGACCCTTCCCAATAATCCCCACATCCTTTTTGGAGGACCAGGTATGGGAAAGAGGCCCTTGTCCTTTAACATTGAGACAAGTCTCCTTGCAAAGGGAAAGGTTATGTCATGCCCCCCTTGCAAGGTACTCCCTCATGAAGAAAGGCATGTGGCTTGGTCTGGTATAGCAAAAAGGGGGAGGGGACACTCACTGCCCTCCCTTTTCTGGCCACCCATGTCGCATGTAAGGATGAAGCCTAGTACACATGCTTTCTGATTCTTCTTGTACGAAAATCGTACAAAAACGGTACACATTAAACTAATATCGTTAGTTTTGTTCCCATACGAGAAACGTTTTGGAGTTTGTCCCTTTGGGAATTTTGCACGAAAAATTGCAATCGGCTGTCGAACGTTGTGTACACACTATACGAAAATTCTTTGGACGAAAATGTTCGCCTTATAGTGTGTATGAGCCTTTAAGGAATCCCCCAAGCGTGTTATTGAAACAATTTGTGTATTTTCAATTTTGTGCTTTAAGCCAGGGTCATCTTGAAGGCAGGGCGAAAGGGGCAGCTTCCCTGGGCCCTGTCATTGTTGTGGGGCCCAAAGCAGCTGCCTCATACTTGCCAACTATGCCAGTTTAAATTCCCTGTGCTGTGTCCTGATATCTCAGTGTAAAGTGCTGCCCAGCTCTGCCCTATTGTTGTGTACAGATGACTCATCAGCAGACCCTGTGTTTACCATCATTCATATGTAAATAGTGGTGGCATTCATATGTAAATAGCTGAAACTGGCGGCATTCATATGTAAATAAAGGCAGCATTTATATGTATATGGTTCGTATTATGAACTGGTGCCCGACCCACCTGGTGGAGATGTACCCGTCCGCAGATATTAACTGTTGGAGGGGATGCAACCAGAAGGGGTCATTTTTACATACTTGGTGGCACTGTCCCAGGATTAAGAAATTCTGGGAGGAGATAACACCTTGGATAAAAAAGATAACACTTAGAGCTATAGAGCCCTCCCCACTACATTTCCTTTTTCATGGGATGCCATCATCTATTGAATTTTATAAAAGAAGTGTCACTCCACACTTGATAAATGCAGCTAAGGCACTAATTCCTAGGTTCTGAAAACAACCCAGATGCCCCGCGATAAAGGATTGGAAAGGGGAGGTAGGAAGGATTATGGAATGGGGAGAGATGGGTACATATAGTGAGAGATCAACAGGACAAATTTAAGGATACATGGGCAGGATGGTTATACTATTCTGCCGAAATAGGGACGGAGTAACCTGGGGGTTGGGGGGGGGGGGAGAGCCAAGCCAGGTTTTTTTTTTTGGTCTGGGGTTGTATTGTTGTTGTGTTCTCGTTTCCTCTTTTTGGAGATTGGAGGATAATGGGTGTATGTGAGTATTTCCCGCCACCCAAAGGGGCTCTATAGGGAAGAAATAGAATAAAAAAGGGGAAAACAAGAGGATAGATCCAGAGAAAGCCAAGGGGAAAGGGAAACGAGTGTTATATGTTAAAGGGAATTTATAGGGGTAAATTATAAGCATTGTATATGTCTGTCTCTGTTTACTGTTTTTTTTTTCTTATATACATATATATTTTTGATTGTAAAATGAGATTTGTTATAATAAAGGAAAAAAAGTGATTATAAAAAAAAACAAGAAGAAATCATGTGCTGTAACCTCTAGCAACTAATCAGTGAGCCGTAGTGTGTGCTGTAACCTCTAGCAACCAGTCAATAAGTGGAATGAATGCTGTAACCTTTGGCAACCAATCGCAATCACTGCCTGATCTGAAACAGTAAATTGATTTTAAGTCTAGCTGATATTTATTGTATGTCTCAGAGCAGGTGGAGAGCAAAATTGCATGGGGGGGGGGGGGGGGGGCAAGAATTTTTTTTTCCCCAGGGTCCAATCAACATTAAAGATGGCCCTGTTTTAAGCTGTATGAAAAAACCCTGTACCTGGTCTACGGTATATTTTAAAACCCTCTTTTTGCATTGATACACATCTCCCACCCCAAGTACTTATCCCCTTTTTCATCAATTGCTTGCCTATTAGTCTTGAAAAGTGACAGAATAAATGAGCTATTTTCATCTCCCATAGACTTCCTAGGGCAGGGTTTGACAAATTTGCTTGAAATCTAGGAGCCAGTTAAAAAAGTTAGGAGCCAGAAAACACTCCCCGTCCCACCAAGCTCGCCCGCAGAAGCGAACGCATACGTGAGTAGCGCCTGCATATGTAAACGGTGTTCAAACCACACATGTGAGGTATCGCCGCGATTGGTAGAGCGAGAGCAATAATTCTAGCAATAATTCTAGCCCTGTAGAATTTTTTAAACATCGCCTATGGAGATTTTAAAGGGTAAAAGTTTGTCGCCATTCCACGAGCGGGTGCAATTTTGATGCGTGACATGTTGGGTATCATTATCTTTCACAATATAAAAAAAAAAATTGGGCTAACTTTGCTGTTGTCTTATTTTTTAATTAAAAAAAGTGTATTTTTTTCCCAAAAAAGTGCGCTTGCAAGATACGGTGTGACAAAGTATTGCAACGACCACTATTTTATTCTCTAGGGTGTTAGAAATAAAAATATATATAATGTTTGGGGGCTCTAATTAGAGGGAAGGAGATGGATCCATTAGAATTGCCGGTTTACTTGTCATGCCAACGCCCACCACAAGATGGCGCCAGATCATAGCAGGAAGCATAGGCCTGCAGAAGGCCGCAAAACCGCGGCCTCAATTACCGGCCGGTGCGGCCCGACACGATCGCGCGGCGGGGGCGCACGGAGACATAGTGTCTCCGTGCGCCCCCACCTCCCCCGCCTGGGGCGATTGCGTCGGGCCGCGCTGGCCGGTAATTGAGGCCGCGGCTTTGCAGCCTTCTGCAGGCCTAAGCTTCTTTCCCCGGGCAATTGGTCGCCAATTCTAGTCGCAATTGCGACCCGGCGCCCGGATTTTGTCGAACCCTGTCCTAGGGGGTTCTTCGCTAAGTTTGGGGTTCCCAGACTTGCTGCTGAGTTCACCAGACCCAGCTTGAATCAAATATAGCCAGGTTCACTCACCTCTACCTCAATCACGTTTAGTCCCAATGGTGAAACTTGCTAGGACAAATAGAGGGGTGAATCTCCCCAGCAGGGACACAGACAGCAGCCCCCAAAAAAAACGACAGGGGTTCTAACACTTCCCCCACTCTATACAAAGCAAAAAAGGTTTTTCCTTTACTATACTGTGTATAACATATTCTATTGAGTATTATTATTAATCGCAACTTTTTGGTCCCAGAACCTTGTCACCTAAATAGCTAAGTGCCTTTGTTTGAGAACATTGTTACACAAACCCCTTCACTGCGGATTGCTCCTGCTATAGCCTTGAATTTCCCAATCCATTATTTTATGCACACTTGCGCAGCCCTTCATTGTGCTTTGAATATAATGGGGGAGAGACTGAATAAACTCACAGGGTTTTATTATCAAAGCTAATGTCCTGCTTTCCTGATTACAGCAGAGCTGCATTTCATAAATGGAAGCTCTGAGTAAATTACCACCCCATGTTAATACAAGCGGCAAGAAGGGATTTCTAAATCCTCCTTAATGAGAAGAACATATTCAATTGTGTGTCTCAAGCCCATCAATTTCAAGTCTGCCTAAGCAAGGAAGCCAGCCTATTATGTCCAATGCACTTGCTAATATACCAGTGGCATCGTTAAGAGGATAAATAAACCAAGGGCTGCTTTCGTTAAGCAATGAAAATAGTTTTGTTCAACGGGAAGATTAGTGTATCCAATCGCAGGCATACTGTCAGCGTTTATTACAGCAAGATAACACTGTGCAATTTGCATAGATCAAGTCAGTATTTTCATCTAGGAACCTTGTCAGAGCACTAATATGTATTATGTATGGCATTTATGGAAAGACGTTGGTATGTACAAGAAATTTCAGGTCCTATTCTGCTACTTTAAACAGCACTGTGCAAGTACTGTTCACCTAGATAAGGGGTGTCTAAACTTTTTTCAGAGAGGGCCAGATTTGATGAAGTGAACGTGCGTGAGGGCCGACCATTTTGCCTGACATTCTTTGAACCATTACAATTCAGTGTGTTCGTCTGAACACTAATACACTGCCCAACAAGAATTCTCTTGCCTTTGTGGCTGTGTGTGGTGAAGAGATGAGATGGGGCGTGTTATTTGGATATACTGTATGTATCGGCGTATAACATGCACCTTCACTTTAAAAGGGAAGTTTCAGAAAATGGTCAGTGCCCATGAATGGAGCCTAATTAGTGCCCTTCTGCAGCCCCACCGTTTCCAGGAATGCAGCCCCACCATTGCCATGAATGCAGCCCCACCTTTGTTATGCCTTACCATTGCCAGGAATGCAGCACCCCCATTGCCAGGAATGCAGACTCACCATTTCCATCAGTGCAGCCTGATTGACGCCCATCTGCAACCTCGGATAGGACAGTGAGGGGGTGGGACTAGAGCCAACAGATTACATAGAGGAGAATCTATTTTCTCGGCCGTCTCTTTAATACAAAGTCCTGCTTCTTATGATGGACAGAACATTCATCCAATGGCAGCGCAGGAGGCGGGACTTCCTATTACAGAGGCCGCTGTGCAAACTGTACAAACTGTGTGTACGGCACTCGTCCTGTCTCCACCCGGTTCTCTCCAAGGCAGCTAGCGTGTATATCTTTTGTGGCCCCTGGTGCTCAGGGTTTCGTTGGAGGCCACAAAAGATATACATGTCCAAATTACCAGGCGGGCTGTTCAAAACCGGAACGTGGGTCGCGATTGGCCCACAGAACGGACTTTGGACATGCCTGACCTAGATACTCAATGACTGAAAAGTACACCTGAGTGTAACTCTAATAAACTATAACTGCTTGATCAATGCAGCAAAATGTTAATGTTCTGCTTTACTTTAAACTTTATAAAATGGGCCTTTTTTATATTGATTTACTTAAGCCTAGTACACACGAGTCGAATAAGGGACCTTCTAGTTAATGGACAAAGGTGTCTGGTTCCACATCCTTGCTTACTGTTATAAGTTGGGCATGACCTGAGGTCATCCCAGGAATTTAGCAAAGGTACTGGACTCGCTTTTCCCCTCTCACCTGGAGAGACTTTACAATAGCCCAGACCTGGTAGAGAACCAAGTTGTAGGGTTCTTCGGGTAGACTCAGGTTACATGTTTAGTTTTTTGGGTAAAAACGATTCCCATTCCCTCTCTCCGTTTTTTTGTTTTTTTGGGAGAGTGATGGGAACTAGTAGGATAAGCACTTTGTGCTTGGTCTGGTTTCCTTTCTTTTTGTTTGTTTTAATGGTATGTTTCATGGTTTTCATATGCTATAGTGCTAACATTCAAAGATATGTTATGACAAGGATTATGCTGCTCATTATTGGTCTCCATATTCACGTATACTACCAGGTCCTCCTGCTAAGTCCCCACCATGATGGCTGATCTCAAGGATAACTCCTTTTCCGTTCTTTCATGGAACTTTAGAGGCCTAAATTCCAAATTTAAAATAGCCCTCCTAGTTCAATATCTGAAATCAAATTCTCCCCAAATTCTCCTCCTCCAGGAGACCCATCTTATGGACAGCAAAATCCTAACATTAAAAAAGCCGTGGATTCAAAAGGCGATTCACGCCACATACTCCACTTACGCTAGGGGAGTGTCGGTTCTGGTGCACAAAAACTTCCCATGTGTAATTGAAGAGATATGCACAGACCCCCAGGGTAAGTTTGCTCTGGTGGTATTTAATCTATGGTCTCAAATGTATATTGTGGTGAACATCTACGTCCCTTCGCCTTTCTCCCCTACTGTTTTATTCAAGGTTCTGGAGAGGGTCACTCCTTTTTGCCGTGGAAGACTATTGGTCATGGGTGATTTCAATGCCACCATGTCAGCTGATCTTGACAGGCCCACTCCTACCAAATCACATTGTTCAGGTCTGTCCGCTTGGGCCCAAGCAATTGGCTTGGTTGAGATATGGAGATGGAAACATCAGACTACCCGGTCCTACTCCTGTTTCTCGGCGTCCCACAAAACTGCTTCGCGTATAGACCTGGCCTTTGCCAACCCGCTGTTGCTGGCGGATGTTTTAGAGGCGACTTATTTGCCTATTGGACTGTCGGATCATAGACCTCTGACTGTGGTTTTTCGCACCCCTGCCACCCATAGCGCAGCTTTGTGGAGGCTGGAGCCAGAATGGATCTCCCATACAGACCTTGCAGATGAAATGCCTCAATTGTTGAGTGAATTCTGGGAGCAGAACACAGGGTCCTCCCCTACAGACATTACATGGGACGCCTTTAAGGCCTACTCTAGGGGACAATATATATCTTCTATTGCGGCAATCAGACGAAAACAAGCATTAGATGCTTAGTCCTTGCAGCAGTCGGTACTGGAGCATACTAACAATTATAATGCAGACCCCACTCCAGGCCACTTTGATCTCTTGGCAGCTGCACAGAGAGAACTGAACCTTCATCTGGTAGAAATCACAAAGTTAGACGCGTATAAAAACAGGCAACGATTCTTTGAACAGGGTGACAGGAATGGACGACTGTTGGCCATGTTGGCCCAACATGACTAACCACTTACACTTATCTCCACTATAACCACCCCGGGTGGGGGGACGGCAACCACCCCTTCAGATATCCTACAAGAATTTAATAACTTCTATGAAACTTTATATACCTCCAGTCTGCCCTCTGACTTCCGGCCTGAGGAGCTACGGGGTCTGTTGGACCCTCTGGCCCTCGGCTGGTTGTCGGACTCAGAACGAGAGACATTAGTGCAACCTTTCACAACATTGGAGGTTTTGAATGCAATCCGATTCTTCCCCTCCGGAAAGGCACCAGGCCCAGACGGGCTGCCGATAGATTTTTATAAAACACATGAAGAGGTGTTAGCACCACAGTTAGCATTGTTATTTACAAAATGTGTCTCGGAGGGGAAATTAACGGATTCTATGTACCACGCCTATCTGACCTTGATCTATAAACCTCATAAAGACCCTACTTTCTGTGCTTCCTATAGGCCCATTGCGCTGCTAAACAATGACTTTAAAATTTTGACCAAAATCCTTGCTATTAGATTATACCCCATGCTACCCTCAGTGATTGACTTTGATCAAACAGGTTTCATGCCCCGTAGAGCCACAGATGTCAACCTTCGTAGACTCTTCACAAATATCCATGCCCATCACATTAATGACGGATCTCGCACTGTTGCCTCCTTAGACATCGAGAAGGCGTTTAATACTGTTGAGTGGCCCTTCTTATGGGAGACATTGCGTAGAATGGGCTTCCCTTTGTTCTTCATTAAATGGCTCCAGGTGATATACAAATGACCCACCTTCTCTGTGCGCCTGGGAGGTCAATTGTCTGGCCCCTTCGGGCTCTCCAGGGGTACAAGGCAGGGCTGCCCTCTCTCCCCGGCACTATTCACCCTTGCAGTGGAACCAGTGGCGGAGGCGCTGCGCACGTCCCCGCATATCAGGGGTCTGCGCATAGGGCTGCTGGAGGAGAGGGTAGCCCTGTATGCCGATGACATGCTCCTTTTCCTCGGCGATGCAGGTCCGTCATTAGAGGGTGCGCTGACAGTACTGAACACCTTTTCCAGGGTCACGGGACTAAAAGTCAACTGGTCCAAATCATTACTATTCCCAATAAATCAAGCAGCAAGGACGACATTCCCTTCTGACACTCCCCTTCAGTGGGTGGACACGTTCAAATACCTGGGTGTAACTATCTCCTCTCGAGCAACAGACTTAATCTCTCTCAACTTAGACCCAGTATTACTAGATATAAAGGTCAAACTTAAATCGTGGAGTAATATCCCACTGTCCTTATGGGGCCGAGTTAACCTCATTAAAATTAAGATCATTCCCAGGCTCACTTACCTTTTCCATCATTCCCTGCAGTGGATTCCCAAATCCTTCTTTAAAAGGCTTAATCAGGTTTTCTCTTCCTTTCTCTGGGGCCCCTCCCTGCCGAGATATAAACTAAGCACCATGATGAGACCGCAAACACAAGGGGGTATGGCATTCCCTGATTGCTATAAATACTACCACCTTGCATGGTGGCTAGATCCAGATACATCGAATTCAGCTATAGTCCTGGAGGCGGCAGTGGTGGGTTCATTGGAGGCACTCAAATTGCTGGTCTATAGGGGACCTTGTTCCCCCTACCCCCTGACCCCCTCCATGTTCACCACCATACGCGAATGGAGGGCAGGGTTGGCGGTGGAAAAGTACAGACCTAATGAAATCTCACCGAACACTCCGCTTTGCCTGAATCCGACTACACTTCATTTCTACAAAATGTATAAACCAAATATGGCATAAAACTTATATCTCATATAACGGAGAACAACACTTTAATCTCCTTGTCTCGACTCTCACAGACTCATAATATACCAAATCATTATGTCTTTCGGTACCTGCAATTGTCGCGTGCGTTTAATACCCAATTCCCACGTTCCTCCTGCATGGTGGTTAAGTCAGGGTTGGAGAAGACACTTCGTTCCAGATGTGCTGAAAAACCAACATTTCGTCTTTATGAACATCTGATATTTGTGTCTCTCCCTCCCATGGATAAGCTCTGGTCTTGTTGGCAAAGAGATATCCCTACACTGGACAACGTTGATTGGGACGATGTTTGGGATTTCCCCTTTAGCTCCCTAGTTTTGTTGTGAGACAGACTTGTGCAGTTTAAAATAGTACATAGAGCTTACTTTACACCTTATAGGCTTCATAAAATGAAACCTGAGCTCTCTGCAGAATGCTGGAGGTGCGGTGTCTCCCCGGGAGACTTTACACATATTTTCTGGGCTTGCCCTAAGATCCAGCAATATTGGACCGAGATGCTATATCTGATTGGCCTGGTCGCCCTGATTACAGTGCCAATGAAGATGGAGGTGTGCCTCTTGGGCCTGATAGAAACACTGGTGCCGACTGACGCAAAGAGAACTTGATTGGGTTATTACTCTTTTATGCTCGAAAAATATAGCTATGCACTGGAATAAACTCACGATGCCTTCTCTGGCTCAATGGAAGCGTCTCGTAAACGAGAGCCTTCCCCTGTATAAAGATACATATGAAAATAGAGGGTGCCCCCTGAAATATGAAAAAATATGGTGTACGTGGCTAGCGGAACCTACTACGGCTTGATAGTCAGGTGAAGAAGTTACGGAGTAGATTTTTATGTGTCAGCTTCTAAGTACTCTGCCAAAACGGGGTAAAGGAGGATTGTGTGCCTGATCGGGGAATAGTTGGTTCTGATGATGGAGGAGACCTCTGACATACTGGGTATCGTGCTGTGTCCTGAGTACCCATATACTTGTCATGAGTTGTTAATTTTGCATGCCAATCATACAGAGATTTGTTAAGCACTATCTGACATGCTGTTTATGTCCCTGTTCTCTCTTTTTTTTTGTTTATTGTTCAAAAATGCAATAAAAACGATTTATAAAAAATAAAATAAAAAAAAACAGCAAAGCAAATCATATAGCAATACAAACTTTACACATGTATGTAGTTTCCTCATCATCCCTTCTAGGATTGGGTGATGAGTTGCTTGCTGTGACTTTGCATTTAAGCATTTAACAGGTCGCTGCCCACTTCTTTAGGAAGAGAACTACAGCCAAGCGCTATCATATGTTAAAAAAAAGCATACAAAGGTACACTCCAAAAGCAATACGACCAGTGCCAATTTCCACACCGGATAGGGCAGTTCATCAGATTTTGGTCCACTATGTCACCTTAAGTCAAGACACTAACCACAATGACAGATTATAATAAAGATGAATATCTTGAGTGTCCTCATTTGGTAAGATAGGTGTCCAAAGGTCTGTCTATGGTAACAGTCAGCCAGCCAGGGAGAGAGAGGGAACCACCATATCCCTTGTTCAGCAGTTGTGGAATAAGCTTATAAGAACAAGTTGGGGAATGAGAGCTCATTCCACAACTGCTGAATCAGGGATACAGTGGTTCCTTATCTCTTCCTGGCTGGCTCCTTACCATAGACAGACCTTTGGATGCCATTTGGGGACACTCAAAAACTATCAAGATATTCATCTTTATTATAATCTGTCATTATGGTTAGCGTCTTGACTTATGGCAACACAGTGGAGGAACTGCCCTATATGGTGTTGAAATCGTCACTAATGGTCATATTGCTTAACGTCTGGACGTTAAATAAGCTACTTGAACCAGGTACAGATCTATGTTTCATAGTGTTCAAGATACCATTGACAGAATTGTTTTTTATTTCTTTAATGGGAGGTTTACCTGCCTAACAGAAGAGACAATCATAGAACCACAGTAAACAGAGTTTAGCAGCCAATGACATTATAATAATGGCGCAACTGAAAGTTAAAAAAAGGTGCAAATGCAAAGTGGGCTGTATGCTTAGGATCCTTACTGCCCACCATTCAGGGATATTTAAGGTCTTCCACATGTTGTTTTATGGTTGTCAGACCTCATGCTTGCAGGGCACTGGTGTTATAGACTGGTTAGGATGCATGCCATCCCATTATCTTACATCTTGGCTCAAGACCTCTATGAAATCCTACAGTACCCGTTATTTTTTTGTTACACATCTGTCATCTAGCCTAGACCAGAGTGTTGAAAGCAAAGTAAAAAAAAAAATATATATATATATATATATAAGATACTAAGCTGTGCTTAGATCCAACAGTACCAGAAGACAAGATTCTCCTTCGTCTGCTGCCGAATGACGGAAGGAAGATGGTGGCACAGGACTATCCAATCCTGATATCCCTGGCATCTGTGAGAGGAGCTTACCCCCTCTCCTGACACAGCCTGAGGTCTGAGAACTGAGCCGCACTTCCCCAGCACAGAAAGAAGAGGATGGGGCGTGGGGAGATGGAGCGCACACAGGGTGCATGCGTACTCTGAGATGTTTATTTAAAAAAAACATGAACCTGAAAGATTCATCTACAGTGAAAGTTTTGTGAATGTCAGATTGAGTACCGTATAAATAAGTCCCTTAGTAATATGCGCACATTTTTCTGTAGGAATTATCCAGATCTTCTTTTTAGGTAACAGCAATTGAAGTGGAACTCCAGGCAAATAGGGTTTTGTGACTTGTGGTGGTAAAAAAAATAAATTGCATCTATTAATGTTTATCCCATGTTTGGATCGCTGCTGTGTAGTTTAAGAATCATACTTTCAGTCATGCTGTACTTCCAGTACTGCAACTATGAGAAGCTATAGTCTGGTTTGTATGCCCCTCATTTTCTCTTGTCCATTCCTAGGCACTCCTCTGCCAATAGTACAAATAAATGGCAACCACCCCAACCTATAACTGGCATTTGCAGTTATACAAAGAAAAATTGCCAGCTCACTTACCAACCAGCCTGCAATAAACAGGACAATTCAGTTTGTTGCAGGCCGGGTTGGTAAGTGAGCTGGAAATTTTTTTCATTTGTTGTTTTTTGACTCCTTTGCTGATAGTCTTATAGTATATCTGCAGCATGAGATTTAAGGCACTACTGCCTTTGATTGTCTCTCAGGAGATATGAAATGAGATTTGGTGATGTAGCTACTGTGCTGCCCACTGATCTTCTTGTTGGAGGCTTTGACATGAAGAAAGTACATACCTACCTCCAGCACCTCACACAGTGCAGAACAAGGCATTAACAATAGGGAAGGATCAGCTGCAGGGAGACCAAAGGCAATACTGGTGATTCATCATTTGTCCTCTGCCTACTAATTTTGGGTTCCAGAGCTCAGTTCCTTTTTAAATAACTAATTCTCAAGGTACAGACAAGTTTGCAAGTAAAAAGCAAAAGCCTTTTTCATTGTCTTCAGCAACATTATGAATAGGGGAGGGGGGGGGGGGAGGTGAATATTGTAAAGAGCATAAAAGATAGGCCAGACCATCACCCTGTATGGCCACTAATAGTGGCTGGTCAGTTTTTCTTTACAATAAAGGCCTCTAAGTTGACCATTTGAATAAGGGTACCTCTCATGGGCCAGGCCCTCTAGAGGTAAATCAGGGCCTCCATTCTACATGGATGGTTAGCATTGCAATGGAGGGAATGTCATGTCTTTCAAACAGTAACACCTGCAAACAAAAGAATCAATCCTAACTCCAGGATCACACTCTAGTCACTGTACCAAATCTTACATGGTAATTACTAATGACTGGATACTCCCAGATGCCTAATACACTGTTTCAGATTACCTTCATCCAGCATGCAGTGCCAGCATTTAATCATAAAAACCGTGTGACATTGCATTGTCATAAAAAACACTCTACCATTATGAAAAGAATAGTTTGTAGTACTGGTATAGCAGTTTTTGTATAAATATGCACACTAGTACTGGCTGAGCATGCATCTTTATGCATTGCGCAGACATGCCAAGTTGACACAAACCTAATTCCATGAAAACATAGTAATCATGCAAGAAAACTCAATCTGTTCAATAGATTCTCTACTAAACTGATTAGTCTGGGCTTTCTGTACAGGTCACATAGTATAAACAGATAGGCGAATGTCTCACATCGTAGCCAAAATAAGCAAGACCATGTGATGTGTCTGTGGGTAATTTAACTTGCGTCTACTTCTAGCTTGCTTTTGTGGTTTCTTATGTTCCCGTACAGCCATACATACTGTTCATTGATGCCAGTCAACTGTTTGCATTTATTTTGTAATATGCACAGAAAAAATTATCATTGAAGTCCAACTGGTAGCAGTGTGTACACTTCACTTTTAATTGATGTAGTACAGAGACATGCAGCATGCATCCCATTATACATTAAGAATGTGCACACCCAGACTTATAAAGGGAACACTTATGCCCCGTGCACCCGATTGGAATTTCCAATGGAAAAAGTCAGATGGACTTTTTCCTTCAGATTTTCCGAACGTTTAATATTTTTTATCGGAAATTCCGATGAATTCCATTGGACTTTAGATATAGAACATGTTTTATATTTTCCGATGGAATTCCGTCAGAATTCCGATGTGATTTGGCCGGGCAAAAGCAAGTTTGTGTGTACGCGGCATTAACCAATTTAAACAGCTGTGAAATGCCCACCATCACCACCACTTCCCACACATGGAAGAAAGGGGATTCCAGTTGTGCAAGGCATTTGCTTCCTTCATGGCTTTCCCTGTGCCTGGCCCCAACTTCCTCCCACCATTCTGAGAGTAATAGGTACATTGCCTAAATGCTGGTAGAAATAAGACAGGCACCTTCTACCTTTCTAGAACCTATGAGAACACTGTCTAAGGCCCCTTTCACACGGATGGCTGTTTTGCCGCGGATAAAAGCATGTTTATGTTTTGCTGGAATTCAAGACTCCAGGCACAGCGATCAGCTGCATTTGTACAGTACTTTTAGCTGTGGTTGCGTTTAGCCGCGGCACGATATTGAATGGGGATCCGACTTGGATCCCTGCCAATACCAAGCACTGTGTCTGATATGAATCTTGAGGGGGAACTCCACGCCAAATTTCAAATAAAAAAAAAGGCATGGGTTCCCCTTCCAAGAGCATACCAGGCTCTTGGGTCTGCTATGGATTTTAAGGGGAACTCCTGTACGCGGAAAAAAACAGCGTGGGGGTCCCCCCAAAATCCATACCAGACCCGTATCCGAGCAGCAGCCCGGCCGGTCAGGAAAGGGGGTGGGGACGAGCGAGCACCCCCCCTCCTTAACCATGCCAGGCCGCATGCCCTCAACATGGGGAGGTAGGTGCTTTGGGGCAGGGGGGCGCCCTGCGCCCCCCTGCCCCAAAGCGGCCTCCCCTGGCGGAACAGAACTAGACGGCAGTGAAGACCAGGACCCCCCAGAAGACGTAAAAGAAGCCCTGGCCCCCCTCGTAAAAGAGCTAAAGAAGAGAGGGGGGGCCCGGCAGAACGCCCCCCGGAGCTGACTAATAAACTACTTTAAAAACCCTGTGTAGTGTGTTTTTTTTTTTTTTAATTCTGGCAGGTAAATGGGTAGGGGTACTATGTACCCCATACACATTCACCTAGGGTGGGGGCCAGGATCTGGCGGCCCCCTTATTAAAGGGGGCTCCCGGATTCCGATAAGCTCCCCGCCCGCAGACCCACGAAAACCAAAGGCCAGGGTTGTCGGGAAGAGGCCCTGTCCTCATCAACATGGGGACAGGGTGCTTTGGGGTGGGGGGCCTTTAGGGCGCCCCCGTACCCCAAAGCACCTACCTCCCCATGTTGAGGGCATGCGGCATGGCACGGTAAAGGAGGGGGGCTCTCGCTCGTCCCCACCCCCTTTCCTGACCGGTCGGGCTGCTGCTCGGATACGGGTCTGGTATGGATTTTGGGGGGACCCCCACGTCGTTTTTTCAGCCTACGGGGGTTCCCCTTAAAATTCATAGCAGACCCAAGGGCCTGGTATGCTCTTGGAGGGGGAACCCATGCCGGTTTTTTATTTGAAATTTGGCGTGGAGTTCCCCCTCAAGATCCATACCAAACGCAGCTGACACAGTGCACTGCGGTTACCTGTGGTTATGTGCCGATAGCTGCGGTACATTGCAGCTGGACACATCCAGTTCTAATTGTTTCTATCCGCACAATACCACAGGTAGCAAAACCGCAGGTAACCGTAGTGTGTGAAGGGTGTCATAGGAGAGTATTGTGTGCTTCTAGCTGCGGTAAAATCCACAGCTACAAGCACCATTCTATCCGTCCGTGTGAAAGGGGCCTTAAAGTTAGGCAGTTAAGCCCTAGTTTGCAGAAGTACAAAGGAGTAAGAAATTTGCACGGTTAATGGCTTAATTGTGACCCAGTAACTTAAAAACAATGAATAAACCCAAACAAACATGCTTTTTTATAGGTAATTGCAAGTAAACTTTTATAATTTCATAATCTATATTTGGATGCCTTTAACTGTTTCAGCGGGATGTGTAAACTACTGAGTTAAGTACTTGCATTCATTTTCTGAACCACCCACTAATGCTATAATTCCACATTATAAAATAAAACATTTAACATTAAGTGCTGGTAATGTATTAAAGGGATTCTGCTCTAAACTATATAACTGCTATAGCGCATCCCCCTTAGGAGCCGCTGGTCACGAGTAGGGATCCCTCACCCTGTGCAGTCAGGCACACACAGGCTTGCTTGCTTGAGACAGGAAAGAGTCCATGCAGCTTTGTTTTGTATTTTTTTATTAAGGGTTTTGAACTTGGATGGTGATAGGGATATTATGGGATGCCCACTTGACTGGAACAAAGTCTTTAGAGGTACTTCCTCCAGCACTTCACTTGCTTTGTAGAAACACTCAGGCCCCTCTGGAACACTGTTTAGGTGGGATCTGACAGGGCACTCGGTCAGATCCAGCAAAAGACCATTAAGGCTAGGACTGTGGTCCCCTTGTCTTCTCCCTGGAGATCTCCTGGATATGTTTGCTGGCTCCTGCTTTCCTCAGACCTGCTTCTGTGCCTCTGGACAGGACCCCTCTGTGAGTTTGAAGAGGATCCCTCCAGCACCTGAGCTCCAGGCCCGAAGTCACCCCCCACCCAGACTAGGGGTCTACCCTCAAGGGCCTCCGACAGCCTCCTCAGCTTCCACCCAAACTCACATTGCCCCTGCTGGACTGATCCAGAGTATTTTAAAGGTCCCTCCCCCTGCCATCTAATTTGGCCTGGGATTGGTTGGCAACCTCAACCACCCTCCCATTCTTCTGGAAGTTTCTGCAAAGTTTCAGCAAGTAGAGGGAGGTAACAGAGGTGCTGCATGATGAGCCATCCAGCCTTCCTGAGTCACTCATCCTGACCCAGATTCAAAACACACAGGCTTGGCTGTGGGGTCAAGCAGAAAGAGCTGAAACTGAAAAAAGAATATGTTGCTTGTGTTGCAATTATGTCCTTTTACCTTCAAAACTTCAGAAGAAGAATGATGGTTGGAATCCAAGTGATTGCTATGGAAAGCCGAGACATGTACCTTTCTTACAGTTTTAGAGCATACCCATGAGTTATACTAGAGTATATAGGCTATTTATAATTGTGTAGCACCCTCCTAGGTAGGTGCTAGAGAGTGTCTATATACACTCTCTAGCACCTACCTAGGAGGTGCTAGTGCTAGGAGGAGCACATACCTAGGAGGCGCTAGTATTTGGCTTTTCTGCTTAAAAGAGAAGCAGACAGGAAATGAAGGTGCTGTCTGCTTAACAGAAAGCAGTGATAAATTAATGAGATCTGCTCGGTGTGCTCTGGTGCGGCTCATGCTGGCTTGATGTTTCACACTGATCCAATAGCAAGAAGGCATATTGGAGACTGGGAGGAAACCTAGCAGGTGAGAGCATGGATGCAGATACATCCATGGCCAATTAGAAGGGGATGTACCCCAAGGAATTCTGCGTGCCTGTATTTAAAGGGGTTGTCAAGGTTCGGCTTTTATTTTCTAAATAGGTTCCTTTAAGCTAGTGCATTGTTGGCTCACTTACCTTTTCCATCAATTTCTCTTCTAAATTTTTTTTTTCTTTGTTTGAATTTCTCAGTTCCTTTTTCTCCTCAGTAAGCTTTTCACCATCATCCGACCGGTGGAAAGTCATTTAGAACAGCTTACTGAACACCTTACTGAGGAGGAACAGGAAGTGAGGAATTCAGACAAAGAAAACAAAGAAAAAAAAACATTTAGAAGGGAAATCAAAGGAAAAGGTAAGTGAACCAACAATGCACTAGCTTAACCACTTAAGCCCCTGACCAATATGCTGCTAAATGCCCAAAGGCGTTTTTACAATTCGGCACTGCGTCGCTTTAACAGACAATTGCACGCTCGTCCCAAACAAAATTCACGTCCTTTTATCCCCACAAATAGGGCTTTCTTTTGGTGGTATTTGATCACCTCTGCGGTTTTTATTTTTTGCGCTATAAACAAAAATAGAGCGACAATTTTGAAAAAAATGCAATATTTTTTTACTTTTTGCTGTAATAAATATCCTCCAAAAACATATATAAAATTTTTTTTTTTCCTCAGTTTAGGCCGATACGTATTCTTCTACCTATTTTTGGTAAAAAAAAATCGCAATAAGCGTTTATCGATTGGTTTGCGCAAAATTTATAGCGTTTACAAAATAGGGGATATTTTTATTGCATTTTTATTAAAAAAAATTTTTTTACTACTAATGGCGGCGATCAGCGATTTTTTTCGTGACTGCGACATTATGGCGCACACTTCGGACAATTTTGACACATTTTTGGGACCATTGTCATTTTCACAGCAAAAAATGCATTTAAATTGCATTCTTTATTGTGAAAATGACAGTTGCAGTTTGGGAGTTAACCACAGGGGGCGCTGAACGTGTTAGGCTTCACCTAGTGTGTGTTTACAACACGTCATCGATTGTGTCTCCCCTATAAAGGGGATGACACGATCGATGCGCCGCCACAGTGAAGCACGGGGAAGCCGTGTTTACATACGGCTCTCCCTGTTCTTCAGCTCCGGGGAGCGATTGGGACGGAGCAGCTATAAACAAATAGCCGCGCCGTCGTCCCAGATCGCTCCCCGAGGGAATCCGCCCGCCGCACGCAGCGGGGGGGTCCCGATCGGACCCCCGACCCACAGAAAGGCAAGGACGTATATATACATCCTTCTGCCTGTCCGTGCCATTGTGCAGACGTAAATAGTCGTGCGGCGGGCGTTAAGGGGTTAAAGAAACCTATTTAGAAAATAAAAAATGAACCTTTACAACCCCTTTAAATCTGAGGAGCACATGGGCTCTGGGTTCCAGTCCACCTCACCTCTAAGGAGAGAGGCACAGGTGGGGAAGAGGCGGCTGCCTCTCCCCAGCATAGGCTGCCGTGCGCCCTCATTGTGATGCCCTATTGTCCAGAAACTATGGACATAAATTTATGATATGATTTTTTTTTTTTAAATCTTTTTATTTAATTTCTTAAACAAACAAAACGTAACATGACAACACATCATACACATTAAATCTGAAATATATTAGTAAAATAACACGGTCCCATCACCTTGCATAGCAAAAACAAGAAATAAAGAAGAATTATAATGATTATCACTTTTATTACCATCATTTCTAAGCATAAATATCCGATATAGGCAGGGTTGGACTGGCCATCGGGACTACCGGGAGTTTCCCGGTGGGCCGATGGCTCAGTGGGCCAGTTGTCACTCAGGGGCGTCAGGAGGGGGTGGCTAAAGCCCCGAATGGGTCCCCAAAAAGCCCGGAGTCCGCCCTGAGTGTAAACATCCAGACCAGTGATGATTGGTGGGCAAGCGGGGGCGTGCGGCCGCAGTGAGAGTGGAGCTGTCAAAACGATGTCGGGGATGGGCGGGGCCAATATGCGGGGGCACCCCCATCATCAGTGCTTAGATGTGACAGCTCCACTCTCACTGCAGCAGCAAGCCCGATACCAATGTGCGGGGCCCCTTTCCTCCAGTACATTTGCAAACACTGCCTGTATACACTCTGACAGTTAGAATGTATACAGGCAGTGTTTGCTATGTACTGGACGAAGGGGGCCCCGCACATCGGTATCGGGTCATGCGGCTGCAGAGTCTGACTGCTGGCTGGGGAGGAAGGTGGTGGCCGCACCCGTTGCCACTACTGCAAGTGCACGGTTCCAGTGCAGGCTGCAGAGTATTGCTGCTGGAGGGGGTGCATGGCGGGTGGAGTGCACTGTGCAGGGTGACAACAGTGAACCTGTTGAACATCTTGCCTGTGTGTCCTCTCAGACCTCTTCTCTCCTCCTCCTTCCCCCCCACAGCCGTTCTCATCCATACAATAGAAGACAGACTGTCCGAGCAGAAGTTGCTGTTAAAAAGCCTGTGATTGGTTGCTAGGGGCAGTCCTAGCAACCAATCGTCTGTCTGTAACATTGAAAGTTGAACAGCTCCCACCTTCTGCTTGGACGCTTCGCATCCTCTGAGTGTCTTCTCCCTGCTGTGTAAGGTAAGGGAGGGGGCACTGACATAAAGGGAGCTGTGTTTTGTTGCAAAGGATACCAAAAAGAAGGGGACTGTGTAAGGAGGGGGGGGGGGTCAGTGTTTGTGTAAGGAGGGGGGTCAGTGTTTGTGTGAGGGGGGGTCAGTGTTTGTGTAAGGAGGGGGGGATAGTGTTTGTGTAAGGAGGGGGGTCAGTGTTTGTGTAAGGAGGGGGGGGTCAGTGTTTGTGTAAGGAGGGGGGGTCAGTGTTTGTGTAAGGAGGGGGGGACAGTGTTTGTGTAAGGAGGGGGGGGTCAGTGTTTGTGTAAGGAGGGGGGGACAGTGTTTGTGTAAGGAGGGGGGGTCAGTGTTTGTGTAAGGAGGGGGGGTCAGTGTTTGTGTAAGGAGGGGGGGGGACAGTGTTTGTGTGAGGGGGGGTCAGTGTTTGTGTGAGGGGGGGGTCAGTGTTTGTGTGAGGGGGGGGTCAGTGTTTGTGTGAGTTCAGTCCACCCCTGGATATAGGGAACATCCCTTCTATGAATCATTACCTACCTCTATGTTAGATGCCGTATATGGCTTATCCAACCACTTTGCCCAAACTTTATCATACTTACTAGGGCGACCCCTATTCCTATAAGTATCTCTATACAGTTGAAGATTATTATTTATCAATTGTTTCCAATATATAAGCATAGGAGGATGAGGTTTCTTCCAATATAATGCAATAGATTTTCTTGCGTAAAATAATGTTGTATTAATATTCGTTCGGTCTCTATAGGAGTAATATCCTCTACAAAGCACAGCAATGATTAACAACATTTTTAATAAACCCATGAATCTAGACCCATGTGAAGCCTTACTAAATAAACCACATATGAGTTTTAGAAAACCCAAGAGAAAATTTATCTCTTTTATCTTTTTGGTCACAAGACAAACTATTGCTAAAGCCTGGAGAACTCCATCTCTAAATGATTGAGAAGTGAAGCAAAGAATTATGGGCACTATGGATCATGAGAAATTAACATCTATCTATCTATTGATAACCATTCTAACTTTTTACAAATCTGGGCTCCATGGCGTGACTTTAGCAATACACTTAATATTGTCAATTCTTTGTTTTCTCTCTAAAATTATAAAGTTACATCCACCATTCATATAACACTGAGCATATCTTAATCCTCCTTTTCTTCTACTCTTCTTTTTTTCTTCTCTTTATTTCCTCACTTTCTCTTTTTAATATATTTATTTGTATATTCATTGATGTTATTCTATACAACATATTCATATAACCTTGCTTATGTATTCAATTTTATTCTTCTTAATAAATAAAAAATATTGTAATCCCAGACCTGAAGGCCTGAAGCCTGAAAGCTACAACTCCGGGTTCCTGTGCAAGCTGACTGAGGGAGGAAGTCTTTTGATCTGGTCTTATGTCACTGGTATAGAGTGTCGCTTGGAAGTTGGACGGAGTCTACTAGCTGTGCCTGGACATTTGGTGAGTACAGACACCTGAAGGGATCCCTGAGACTGAGTGTGTTGCTGCAATCCCCCTCTGGTCCTAGAAGTCAGCATATTGGGTGTGTGAGCCAAAGGGGACACTGGTTAGTGTCTTGAAGACTTAGGCCCCGTACACACTTCCGAGGAACTCGACGGGCAAAACTCATCGTTTTGCTCGTCGAGTTCTGTGTGAAGCCGCCGAGGATCTCGGCGAGCCAACTTTCCTCATTGAACAACGAGGAAATAGAGAACATGTTCTCTATTTGGCTTGACGAGGAACTCGTCGGCTTCCTCGGCCAAAAGTGTACACACGACCGGGTTTCTCGACAGAATTCAGCTCCAATCGAGTTTCTGGCTGAATTCTGCAGAGAAACAAGGTCGTGTGTACGGGGCCTGACAGTAAGTCCATTGACATTCCCTTCTGTTACAGATGAACTTGTTCTTCCATACAGACGCTGTATGGTTCAGCAGATAATCTGCTCCATAGTTCTACAGAAAAGTGAGTTGTCCTCATTTGTGCATAGTTACCGTATATACTCGAGTATAAGTAGACTTTTTCAACACATTTTTTATGCTGAGAAAGCCCCCCTTGGCTTATACTCGAGTGACGGTCTCCCGCTGTGTCATGCAGTCTTATCTGTTCGGTGGCTGTCTACCGTAACAAAGCCCCGCCTCCTACTTGTTCATGATAGACGGAACACTTAACACTGATACAATGCTGGGAAACTGAATCAGTGTTCCGTCTATCACGGACGAGGAGGAGGCGGGGCTTGTTACAGTGGACAGCCGCTGAACAGTTAAGACTAGGGTTGTCCCGATACCGATACCAGTATCGGTATCGGGACCGATACCGAGTATTTGCGCTAGTACTCGTACTCGTGCAAATACTCCCGATACCAAAATAGAATACTTTTTTTTTTTTTTTGTGACATCGAGCGGTGCATAGAGGCAGGGCCGGATTAACCGTGGTGCTGATGGAGCTGCAGCTTCAGGCCCCCATCATAATATAGGCCCAAACTTAATTCTCTCACCAGGGCCCGGCGGCCGGCCGACGACCGCTATATAATAAATCCACATGTCCAGTCAGCTGCAGTGCCATTGGATGGCACTGATAGGTGGCACTGGCATTGATTGAATGGCACTCATAAATGGATGGCACTGATAGGTGGCACTGGCATTGATTGGGTGGCACTGATGAGATGCACTAATAAGCTGCCTCCCTGCACTGATGCACTAATGGGCACTGATCTGCACTGATAGGTGGCACTGGCTAGCTGCACTTTTGGGCACTGGCACCTATGAGCTGCACTGATAGGTGGAACTGGCAGTGATCACTCCTTCAATGATATGTAGTTTTCCAGTACCGTATGCTAAAAAACAGCCCCACACCATGATGTACCAGTTCTTCATAATTCTAAAGAAAATATCCTTAGTCTGTATTGTGGTTTGAAAACGGTCACATGCATTTAAAAAAAGTATCGGTATTCGGTATCGGCGACTACTTGAAAAAAAGTATCGGTACTTGTACTCGGTCCTAAAAAAGTGGTATCGGGACAACCCTAGTTAAGACTGCATGACACAGTAGGAGACCATAATCAAAGTTACATGAGGTTGCAAATGGGCACAGTGAGGATGCAGATGGGCACAGAGAGGCTAAAAAAGGGCACAATTAGGCTGCAGATTGGCACAGTGAGGCTGCAAATGGGCACAATGAGGCTGCAAATGGGCACAGTGAGGCTGCAGGTGCACACTGATGATACAGGTGGACACAGTGAGGCTGCAGATGGGCACAGTGAGGCTGCAATCGGGCACAGTGAGGCTGCAAATGGGCACAGTGAGGCTGCAGATGGGCACAGTGAAGCTGCAGATGGGCACAGTGAGGCTGAAAATGGGCACAGTGAGGCTGCAAATGGGCACAGTGAGGCTGCAAATGGGCACACGGGCACAGTGAGGCTGCAAATGGGCACAGTGAGGCTGCAAATGGGCACAGTAAGGCTGCAAATGGGTATTGTTTAGCAGTAGCTGCTGCATTTCCCACCCTAGGCTTATACTCGAGTCAATACGTTTTCCCATTTTTTTTGTAGTAAAATTAGGTGCCTCGGCTTATATTCGGGTAGACTTACACTCGAGTATATAGGGTAATTTGGAGTATCCTACTAATTCCCTTCTCCTATCCAAGTTCTCCAAATAAAACATAAAACAAATCTCCTAGACTGGTCATTGGAGGCAACGAGCGGAAGAGTGTGTGCACCTGACTATGTGAAAGTATCGTGTAACTGGCAGCAGGATAATCAGTGGGAGACCCAGGGAAGTCTAAACTCAGCAACCCCCACGGAAGCAGTGCTACAATTGCAACCAACTAAAATTGCATATATTAAATATGTAATTTCAGTAGACTAAAACCAAATAGAATTTTGAGTCTCTGGAGTCATTTGTCAAATTCATATCACATATCACATATCACAAGTGGTATTTTAATATTTTTAATTCACTAAAGATTTTATTGTACAGATCAACTGAATTTACAGCAAATACATTACCTGACCAATTTTTGCTGTCATTTGTAAGTAAAAGACAATTCACTAAAATAATTTGAGGTTTTCAGTTTTTCAGATATTACTGGCTTGTGACTGGTGTTTAGTGTGTACTGCGAGAGGCAGAGAATACAGCTAATAGAGGTAGGGATAAAATAATACTTAAAGGGGTTGTAAACCTGAGGCCTCGTACACACAACCAAGCTTCTCGGCAAAAACCAGCAAGAAACTTGCTGGTTTTTTTTTTCGCTCGTGTGTACATTTTTCGACGAGGAAACTGCCGAGGAACTCGTCGAGCCAAAAAGAGAGCATGTTCTCTTTTTCCTCGACGGGAATGGAGAAAATTGGCACGTCGAGTTCCTCGACAGCCTAACAAGGAACTCGACGAGCAAAACGATGTGTTTCGCCCGTCGATTTTCCTCGGTCGTGTGTACGAGGCCTGAGTGTTTTTTCACCATAATGCATCCTATGCATTAAGCCCCCCGTTTTACTTACCTAAGCCCCGAATTTCCGTGCACGTGTCCCTGCCGTCCTCCTCTCCACAGAGTTCCAGCTTTGATTGGGTAGATTGATATCAGCACAGTCATTGGCTCTTGCTGCTGTCAATCAAATCCAATGATGCGGGCGTTGGGGACGGGGTCGAGTCATACACTCGGCGTCTACGGACGCCGAGTGTATGACACGGGAGCGCGCCTGCAAGGTAACCCCCTTTGGGAGAGAGCTTTCCAGAGGGAGTTATCTAATGCAGGGAGGAGCCACGAGAGCCACCGAGGGACCCCAGAACAGGTGGATCGGGGCCACTCTGTGCAAAATGAACTGCACAGTGGAGGGAGTATGACATGTTTATTATTATTTTTTTAAATACACAAAGCTTTAGTATCACTTTATTGAGCTGAAATAAGGATTCATAAGAAATTAAGGCTTGCAAAATAAATTGTAAGTAAAAATTGTATTATTACACACTAGGGCTGTCCAAATTAACTTTTAATTAATCGATTAATTTTAAATTTTTTTGATCGATCAAAATATTTTTGATCGATTAAAATTCTTTTGATTGGTACTCACTTCTTCGCCGGCTTCTGGGCCTTCAGGGAGTTCCGTCAGAGATCCAGTAACGTCACGGACACCGGCGGGGCTTGCCGTGTCCATCTGAAGGGCTCCTTTGCTGTGCCTTCATATCTGCATGGCGGTGGGACCTTACTATCTGCCACACGCAAGGGCTGTTACACTTCCCTCCATAACTTCCCTCTATCAACCTGGGATTCTACAACCATCCACTGGGAGTTGTGATAGTTCCCTTCATGGGACATCTACATGCCGACGGACTGATGTTAACCTCTCCTCATCTGGATTCAGCAGTGGTATCACTGTACACATTTTTATACCAGTATCATACTTAGCTACATGTTTTTATGACTGCTTTTGCTCCCGTTTGGTATTACTCGCACCATTTTTACAGTTTATGTAGCTACATCGATTTTATCTCCAGTGCAATATTTATTTGGTTACCTACTTGAAGACTATAAAAGTTTTAATGCTATTCCCATCGAGCGTGGCCTTTGTGTGTTTTTTGTATCCTGCAATCCATATGGTTGGTATCTGCACTGGGAATCAGCCTGCAAGGAGATCAGCTAAAAGTAGTTGGATCTGTATGTGCGTTATAATTCATCGAAATTAGTCGATTAATCGATTAAAAAAAAAATCGATTAATCAAACAGAAAAATTTTGATCAGTAACAGCCCTATTACACACTAATTGATAGTTATGGATGTGAATTAAATAGTTTTATGAGAAAATGAAGGACACAGGAGATAACACAAGTAAAATAACTCATACAGCCTAATGAATTACCACCAATGTCCCCGTACATCATCATTTCTCATAAGCCGGTATGCAGTTAGGTACTCATAAATACTAAAAGTATAATTATGTTGCTGACAATTCACACATCCTCCTTTTCATGCTCAGGGGACTGCTATTCCCTTTCAATCCATTGACATGACATCAGCTGTTTTGCCGGGCTGTGATGAGGACATTATGGGAAGTCTCTCAGGGAACCATCTACATCTCCTCTGTCATTGCCTGGAAGAGTGGGGATCAGATGGATTTTAGCATACATAGTGTATTATGTAAACCAACGCTATCTAAATAATGTGCTGATCTCAAGCATGCTTGTGTGGGTGAGACAAATGGTGAAGTAGACAATTAAAAGTCAAACATAGCCAGAAGGAAACACAGGTGAAGCCAGGATGTTCAGGGCCTGCCTAGAAATTAAAGCTGTATGATTAAATGATGAAGTTAAACAACGTCCTTCGAGGATAACTGAGACGATGCATACAATTTGTAGATAAGTAAATTAACATAGAAATGATATTGAATGCAATTGAAGAAAATGAAGAATGACAATGAGATAGAAAAAAATATATCCGTGATGTATTTTTTATTAGGAAAAATAAAATTATACATTGCATAGATATACTTATTTATCATGAAAGTCCAATTTACATAGCAGAAACCAGTGATTACTTGATAACTACTAGGTGCCTTGCAGACATGGAGAACTGATATATTATAATATATTGAAAATAATTCTATGAATACTGCATATAGGTTTCTGCAGACATGTTTCTATTCTTAATTTAACATTTGAAATTTCGAAAAACGCTGTTGTATCAGCACTTCCAGGGTGAAGCTACTACGTCCTGTATCTGCCTATAAGGAACATGAACTGGCCAATCAGATTGGGTCAGTGTCTGTGGTGCCGAGGATAACTGGCCTCAAGTATCAGCATGTCAGTATTCATTTAAAATAAAATTATCAATAGCAAACCCTTCCTTTAAAAATGACAGTTGGAATATAAATACAGCTGATGTGTGGGTAAAGAATGACAGCTCTCAATAATGACTTGTTATAATATGCCTATAGTACCACTCTATAGCAGGAAAGCATGCAAAATGTTTTCTAATGAGGTTTGTCGTTGCCGTTAATTTACGACCTTGTCCTAAATTATTGTCCTATGATGTTATGGGCAATTGCTATGAGGAACTAGATGGTTGAACTCGATAGACTTGTGTCTTATTTTTTTCAACCTGACTATGTAATTATTAGACATGTGCATTTGTTTTCGTCGTCCGAATGCATTTTCGTCCGAATTTCGGGTATTTTCGTTATCGTTTTAACAAACGAAAACGAACGCGCAGAATCCGAAATCCGAAAGATCCGACATAAAAAAATGCTTAATTTCCGTTTTCGTTGCTACAACATTTCGATATAGATAGAAGATTCAACATGATGCTGACAATAGCAATCTGTGTCTATCGAATCTGCCGTCGAATGTGCCTAACCTTAAGGCCCTGTACACGCAATCAGTCCAAACTGATGAAAACGGACTGAAGGTCCGTTTCATCGGTCCAAACCGACCGTGTGTGAGCGCCATCGGTCAGTTATCCTTCGGTCAAAAAAAAATAGAACTTGCTTTAACCGCTTCCCGATTGCCGCATGTAGATATACGTCGGCAGAATGGCACGTACAGGCACATTGGCGTACCTGTACGTCCCTGCCTTTCCGCGGGTCGGGGGTCCGATCGTTTTTGAACTGATGGTGTGTAGGCACATCAGACCATCAGTCAGCTTCATCGGTTAACCGATGAAACGGATCTTCAGTCCGTTTTCATCAGTTTTGACTGATCGTATGTACAGAGCTTAACTCTCTTAGTCCAAGATTATTCTACATAGAAAGGAAAGATTTGACATAGAGAGAAAAGATTTGACATTATAGAGACAGTGTTGGGGTAGACCATTCGACATTAACAACGAAGATTCGACAAAGCAATGAAAAACATACAAGCGTCGAATCTGTCATTGAAGGGTTATGGTGTCTGTCGAATGTTCTAAGAAGATTCAACAAGCAGCTAAACTGTATGACGCCGCAATCGTACATTTCTGGTCAAATGCTCGGCCCATAGGCTGTAGAAGAATTAGAATGTTGGTTGACTAGTAATAATAATTTATAAATATAATTATTACTAGTGTCATATAACATTAGAATTCTTCTATAGCTTGTAGGCGGAACATTCAAACGGAAATGTACGATTGCGGCGTTGTACAGTTTAGCTGCTTGTTGAATCTTCTTAGAACATTCGACAGACACCATAAGCCTTCAATGACAGATTCGACCTTAATTACCGTATTTATCGCGGTATAACGCGCTCCCGCGTATACCGCGCACCCCCAAAGTGACCCCCAAACCTGTGAAAAAAAAGTTATTTTTGTACTTGCAGTTTTGGTGTCCTGCGCGGCGTCCATCGGCGGCCTCGTCGGGTCGGCGTCCTTCTGCGGCTTCGGGTGTCCTCTTCGGCGGGTCCGGCGTCCTTCTGCGTCGTCGGGTGTCCTTCTGCGGCGTCGGGTGTCCTTCTGCGGCGGGTCCGGTGTCCTCTTCGGCGGGTCCGGTGTCCTCTTCGGCGGGTCCGTTGTCCTCTTCGGCGGGTCCGGCGTCCTCCCCGCTCGTTTCCCGCGCCAAGTTTTGAATACTGCGCCAGCATATGCCGAGCGCAGTACACTCGGGCAGGCTCGGGCAGGCTCGGCAACTGTCGCGCTCACGTCCTGTACGTCCAGGACGTGACCGCGGAAGAAGCCGAGACTGGCCGAGCCTGCCCGAGTGTACTGCGCTCGGTATGTGCCGGCGCAGTATTCAAAACTCGGCGCGGGAAGCGGGTATCGCCGTATATCGCGCACCCACGATTTTGCCCTGATTTTCAGGGCAAAAAAGTGCGCGATATACGCCGATAAATACGGTCATTTGGATTTTTTGGACGAATGCATTTTTTAACAAAACAAAATAAATAAAAACAAATTTCGGGAGTAACTAAATAAATACATTTTTTGGACGAAAAACGAAATTACGAAATTAAATATTTCGATGTGCACATGTCTTGCAATTATGTACAGCAACAAGCTATGAGTTCAAAAATCATTTTTTTTTTGGAAACTGCTATCATTAAGAAAGAATGTAGTGATGAAGAAGCACCCTTTGGCTTCTAATATTTGGTTGAGGGAGTCAGGACAGCTTATATAAATGCTACTCATAAGGCTGATATTTGAGCTATCCCCTTCCATCTACATGGGTGGAGGACCTAGAATAGACCAGGAGGGATTAGGCTGCAGTATTCTAAAGCCTTGTATACATGATCGGATTTTCATCGGACAAAGCGTAGGAATTTTTTGTCCGAAGGGCGTTGGCCAGGAAATTGTATTACATACAAACAGCAAAGAATTGTCGGCCAACAAACATGAAACTACGTGTTTTTTCAGCTCTTTAGTGCCACCCTTTGGGCAACTTCTGCTAATGTTGCCCTTTGGGCAACTTCTGCTAATGTTGTGTTATGATGAGCATTCCTGCCGGGAGAACACTATAGAAGCCGCTAGCAATAATTGCATGTAAAATCTGGCAGGTTGGTTGTATCAATCGATTAACTTGTGTACATTCAGCCTGCCCATACATGGTTTGAATCTTGGCCGGTTAAGCAGGATTTAAACCATCTATGGCTAGCTTAACCCAGCAACAGGACAACACAGGAAGATCATGATTTTGTAGATAGGAGGACTTTAATCTAAACTGGTTTACTGGTCCTACAATCTCATGATGCTCAATAAAAGCAATAAGTGTAAAACCTTATGAAATGAATGTTTTTGAAAGGAATCAAACCTTATAAAATCAAATGAATGTTTTTTATTGTGTTCTCAAATATATACTATGTTATTTATAGTATATTATTTCCAATATAACAAATTCAACAGATACACTGATACCAATTCTATTGTACAAATTAAAAAAGTTATGTTTTATCTAAAAAAGAAAATAGCATTTTATTAGAAATGTTGGTGTTGGTTATTATTATGTTTTTCCCCCCCAGATGCCATATAACTTAATCATATTTTAACCATGGCCATTTTTTCACTTTTTTTGCACACGTGTTAAAATGCAGTTTTAGGCCTGGGGTTTAGTTAACCCTCAAAACTTTACATGTTTTCTAAAAGAATAAAGGGTGGTAGTATCACATGATATTAGTGCACAAAAGATGTTCAATAAAAAATAAACTGAAGTCAATTCTAGTGCACACAAATATGACATACTACCCATTTGTTTGTAAAATGTAAAAGATGAGGTTGCAAATTAGTAAATAGATAACGACCATGTAAAGAAAAAATGTTTACATGCCCATTTTAACGCTAATAAACTTTAGTATCCGAAATTCCACCTAGCCAACACTTTAAATGACTTTGCAGGTTATTCGTTTTGATTTACGGTAACTAGGGCTGGTGCAAGGATTTTTGACACCCTAGGCGAAACCTCATTTTTCCGCCTCCCTTAGCTCCACCCCTGACTCCAATGAAGCACCCATCAAATGCAGCCTCACCAGTGCCCATCAATGCAGCCTCACCAGCGCCCATCAATGCAGCCTACTCATTCCCATCAATGAATGTTTGCTTGCTTCCATTCATTCAGGAGATGCTGCAACTGCGCTTCAGACACTATATACGAATGGTGCGGTGGCTGCCTGCTGATGCTGAGACTCAGTTGCTTGTTGCAGAGAGAAGAGAGTAGAAACACCAGTGGCCGGGCGCCCCTAGGCAGCAGTGCGCCCTAGGCGGCTGTCTAGTTTGCCTAGTGGTAGCACCGGCCCTGACTATGAATGATGACCTTAGAATTATATCTCTTGCAGAGAACATTGAGGTGGGGGACGTTAAAAATAGTTTTTGTGTTTCTTTTATTAATTGTATGTCTTTTGTTTTTTACTTCTTTTTACACTTACAGTATATATCTGAGGTTCACTCACTGAGACATCAGGGGGATATTTTACCCCTGATATCTCCCCTTTCCTCCATTGAAGCTAATGGTGTACAGAGCATGCTCCATTAGTTTCTTCCCCAGCAGTCAGGGAAACTGACAGCCGAATGCAGAAGTGATGTAATACATGCCACTTCTGTCTTCATTCACTGGTGGAGAGAACAGCAAACTCATGTGTGTTTAAAATCCCATTCTACCAGACAAACAGCTAAATACTCAGAACAAATACAGATATATTTGATATCATACCTACCAAAGGTTTTGTATTTCTGTCAATTTAGTACCAAGATTTACAAAGCTCTGTACTGTGGAGGATATGGGCTTGGGCTTGGGGGAGGGGTGGATTTGCACTGAAAAGAGGAGGTTATTTATGGTTGTATTCCTGAGCCCTGCACTCTGTGCATTATGCACCTCATAGCCCTGCACAATAGATATTATGTTGTACATTTCATACTCATGACCGCTGCACTCTAAGTACATTATATTAGTACTAGAGGTTGACCGATATGGGTTTTTCTCTGGCCGATGCCGATACCGATATTTAGAAATCGCGGTGGCCGATGGCCGATATATGATGCCTATTTTTTGCCCCCCCTTCATCTCATAAAATCTAACAGTTAGACCCCTTTCACACTGGGGCGTTTTTCAGGTGCTTTTGGGCTAAAAATAGTGCCTGTAAAGTGCCTGCAAAAACCGCTCCCCTGCAGTCTCAGTGTGAAAGCCCAAGTGCTTTCACACTGAGGCGGTGCGCTGGCAGGATGTTAAAAAAAAGTCCTGCAAGAAGCATCTTTGGAGCGGTGTATACCGCTCCTCCACCACTCCTGCCCATCGAAATGAATGGCACCGCTGCCGAAGAGCCTGCAAAGCGCTTCTGCAGTGGCGCTACAAGAGAGCATTTAACCCCTTCATCGGCCGCTAGATGTGATATAAGCGCCCCGCTAGCAGCCAAATAGCGCCACTAGAATGACAGTCAAGTGTGTTATTTGTAGCTGCTGACTTTTTTTAAAGTCAGCAGCTACAAATACTGCAGCTGTTGACTTTAATATATGGACACGTACCTGTTCCTGGGCGCACGTGATGTCGGCACCCGAAGCCGATCTCTCCCTCGGGTGATGCTGCCACCATCTTCGGTAAGGGAATCAGGAAGTGAAGCCTTGCAGCTTCACTTCCTGGTTCCCTACTGTGCATGCGCGAGTTGCGCTGCGCGATCCCACTGGTCCCTGCTGTCTTCTGGGACCTGTGCGCACGTGATGTCCTGCCAGTGCACTGCCATAAGAGAAGAGCTTACGTCCTTCTCTTTCACTGGCGGTCAATGTGCCAGGGCCATATATACAGTATATAGACACACACGCATGCTTGTGTGTTTGAGATTTGGGGTGCACACCGTAATGCAATGGGCTGCGCACACCTATGGCTATAACTTTTGCCCAAACCGATCATTAAACGCTTATTGCAATTTTTTTTACCAAAAATATGTAGAAGAATACGTATCGGCCTAAACTGAGGGGGAAAAAAAGTTTTTTTATATATTTTTTTGGCGATATTTATTATAGCAAAAAGTAAAAAATATTTTCGAAATTATCGCTCTATTTTTGTTTATAGCGCAAAAAAAAAGAAACGCAGAGGTGATTAACCACTTGCCTACAGGGCACTTTCACCCCCCTCCTGCCCAGATCAATTTTCAGCTTTCAAAGCTGTCACACTTTGAATGATAATTGAGCGGTCATGCAACACTGTACCCAAATGAATTTTTATCATTTTTTCCCCACAAATAGAGCTTTCTTTTGGTGGTATTTGATCACCTCTGCGTTTTTTTTTTCTTGCACTATAAACAAAAGAAGAGGGACAAGTTTGAAAAAAAAAACACAATATTTATTTTTTATTTTTAGCTATAATAAATATCCATTATTTTTTTAAACAAATTTTTTCCTCAGTTTAGGCCGAAACGTATTCTTCTACATATTTTTGGTAAAAAAATCGGAATAAGCATATATTGATTGGTTTGCGTAAAAGTTACAGCGTCTACAACATAGGGGATAGATTTATAGCATTTTTATTATTATTATTTTTTTACTAGTAATGGCGGCGATCGGCGATTTTTATCGTGACTGCGATATTGCAGCGGACACATCGGACACTTTTGACACATTTTTGGGACCATTCACATTTATACAGCGATCCCTGCTATAAAAATGCATCGATTACTGTATAAATGTGACTGGCAGGGAAGGGGTTAACACTAGGGGGCGATCAAGGGGTTAATGAATTCCTTAGGGAGTGATTCTTAGGCCTCGTACACACGATAGGATAGCCAGAGGACAACGGTCTGAAGGACCGTTTTCATCGGTCAAAACCGATCGTGTGTGGGCCCCATAGATTGTTTAACCTTCGGTTAAAAAAATAGGAACTTGCTTTAAAATTTAACCGATGGACGCCTAATCGATAGGTCAAAACCGATCGTTAGTATGCAAAAGCATTGGTTAAAAATCCACGCATGCTCAGAATCAAGTCGACGCATGCTTGGAAGCATTGAACTTTGTTTTTTTCAGCACGTCGTTGTGTTTTACGTCACCGCGTTCTGACACGATCGGTTATTTAACCTATGGTGTGTAGGCGTGACGGACCATCAGTCAGCTTCATCGGTTAACCTAAGACAACGGTCCTTCAGACCGTTGTCCTCTGGTTAACCTATCGTGTGTATGAGGCTTTACTGTGGGGGGAGGGGAGTGACTGGGGGAGGTGACTGATGGTTGTCCCTATGTACAAGGGACACAGCATCGGCACCTCTCCCTAAAAGGACGTGGATCTGCGTGTTTACACACACAGATCCACTTTCCTGCTCAGTTACTGGGCAATCGCGGGTGCCCAGCGGCCATTGCGGCCGTCGGGCACGCGCACCGGGTCCTCCTTTGACGGCGGGCGGTTGACAAGTGGTTAAATACCACCAAAAGAAAACTCTGTTTGTGGGAAAAAAAGGACGTAAATTTTGTTTGGGAGCCACGTCGCACGACCGCGCAATTGTCAGTTAAAGCGGAGTTCCACCTAAAAATGGAACTTCCGCTTAACCCACTCCTCGCCCCCTTACATGCCACATTTGGCATGTAACTTTTTTGGGGGGGGAGTGGGGGCTTCAGGAGAAGGGGACTTCCTGTCCCACTTCCTCCTTCCCCCGAGGGGCTGGAAATGCGATTAGCTTAATCGCCTTCTTGCAGCCCCTCCCTGTAGGCGAGCGCCGCTCGCGCATGCGCAGTGGGTGCCCGGCCGTGAAGCCGAAAGCTGTCACTGCCGGGTGCCCACACTAGGAATGAAGACGCCGGCCGGCGAGGGGGGGCGAGGAGCGGAGCCCCGGCCGGCGCGTCGCTGGAGCCGTGAAGCAGGTAAGTGTCTGTTTATTAAAAGCCAGCAGCTACACTTTTTGCAGCTGCTGACTTTTAATAAACTTAAAAAAAAGGCTGGAACTCCCCTTTAAAGAGACGCAGTGCTGAATCGCAAATAAGTGTATGGTCATTTGCCAGCAAAATGGTCCGGGGCTGAAGTGGTTAAATATGAAAATATACAAAAATCTTTTTTGACCATACTTTATTCATGATTGATATGATTGATACTTGTGCAATAATTGTGTTAATTGGAAATTATTTATATTATTAAAATTTGGTAAAATGCATCAACAAATGCCACCTGATCATGATAAAGTAAGGCCATATTTTTTTTAATCTAACCTATTCGGAGTCCACATTGGAATAAGTTGCGTCTGCAGGTTTGTTAAACTTGGATCCTCAGAACAGATGATGTTTTCTGTAGCGGTGCTCACAGGGCATGGAAAAGCTCCTTTGTCTGTAAATAATGTAGAGTGCTATTTTATATATTCAGTCCTGTTCTCTCCGTCGCAGCTTGCATTCGCTACCAATGCCAAAATGCCTAACCAGCATGTCTTCACTTCACGCTGGTAAGTGTGTCACTGTTTGCTGTGACGAAAACCTTAATTTTCCTCTTACAGCTAAAACACACACACAAAGAAAAGGGAGAGGAAGGCAGAGCCAGTGCAGGCTCATCCAAGTCAAGGCAAGCAACTCTATAACCTGTGTCTGCTCAACATCCAGGCATCAAGTCCCCTTCTGTCTCCCCTCTAGGTAAGTGGCACACATTTTTCTTTATTTTTATTTCTGTGTTTGTTATTCCAGATGTAGAACATTATGATGACTGGGGAGCTTGGGGTACTTAAATGTATTTATTCTTCTGTAATCCCTACACCTGTCATTGCACAGAAGTAAATGCCAGAATTGCAAAAGTGTCATTCATGCAACAATGGCTTGCCCTGTGTGCTAAAATCCATGGGAATATATTTGTACAGCCTGGCCCCTGTACATACTAGGCTGTGTGCAAATATTGAACATACAATTTTTCTAAATACACGCTGCATAGCATTTCCATGTTATTACAGAACAGGGAATCGTTCCAATCGTGCACTTCTCTTACTTGGCATCTCTGTACAGCATGAAGAGTTCCATAGATAGTTCTTTGTTTTCTTTGTATGTGCTGTTATGTTTGCCCATGCCGTACAAGCTGTCACTGAGTAAACAGTTCTCCGCTCGCCGTACTCGTAGTTTTTTAAGTAACTTTTAATTTAACGAGACGTTAATCCTAAAAAAGTGACTTCTATAAACAGTCGTTAATACACAAAGCATTGAAAAGTTCAAATACTTTCCACTGTGGCTGCGTGGAGTCTATTGTCTTACAGGAAATGGCATGAAAGATAAATGCAAGCTGTCATTGCTGATGCTTCTTTGTGAAAGTGCCAGCTTCTTGGCTGTCATACTGACATTCTCGCTTCAACGCTTTGGGGCTGATTTACATTGCCAGGTGCAGTTGTACTCTGCAAGATAAGTTGCTCCAGAGCTTAGTAAATAAGCAGAAGCTCAGCTGACTTCCGTCATCCAATCATATGCAAGCAAAAATTATTATTATTTTTCCTTGTACTTGATTGGTATTCTTTACTAAGTGAACAAAAAAGAAAACGGAAACCAAAAATAGGGTACAAAATAGTGCCACTAAATACTCACCCACTCACTCCATGTAAGGTTGGGGCTTAGTGGCCAAACAGGCATATGAAAAAAGAAAAACGCTATACCAAAGAGAAGGGTCCTTCAGCAACTGCACAGTCTACTTGCATTTAGTAAATCAAGCCCTTTTGAGTCACGCCCCCCAACCAAGGATACACATTAAGCTGATGAACCTGACAAAATTAGTCAAAATTAACTCCATGGGTGGCCCTGCTGGCATGGGCATTGCTAGGTGGCAAAAAGACCAGGGGCTTCAGCCCGAAGTCCAAGGCTGGCACCGGGGGGGGGGGGGCGGGTTTGTTTTTTTGGCTGGGCCGGGGGGTTGTGTGGCGGTGGGTAAGCTCACTTGCTGGTTGCTGCCCAAGTGCCCATCAATGCTGACCACTAAACTCACCTGCCTGAGCCACACTGACCATTAGACTGACCTACCTGACATACACTGACCTAGACCTACCTGACAGATATACACTGACCTACCTGACATACATACACTGACCTACCCGACATACCTACATTGACCTACCTGACCAGGAGACAGACTTCATGTGTCCTGCAGCAGCTCAGCTCAGCCATGGTGTGCGGTGTGCGGCGCATCCATCATCATCACAGCAGTCAGCCAGAGGAGGAGAGGAGACCCACCCACCCGAGCGCCAAGCGAGTATCTCACAGTGACTTGGCGTGGCAGCCTTTTGGAGCCTGCAGCGCCTATGATGGATGTCACACATCCTGAGGTCCCGGCATCGAACCAGTGAGACGTCCATCATAGGCGCTGCAGGATCCAGAAGGCAGGACCTGCTATGTCACTCGGACGCACTGAGAGGTGCTCGGGATCAGATCAGTCCCCGCTCGGCGGCGGCGCTCGGGGCTTACAATAAAAGGGTGCATGCCTGAGACCCGGGGCTTTTCGTGGCACCCATTCGAGGCTCCAGCCCCCCTAGCCCCCCTCCCGACGCCACTGCCTGCTGGTAATCTCCTGTCTGACCTCCTTCTCATTAAAAATCTAAAAAGCCGCATTGGCATTGGCATTGGCTGAAAAGCTCCTGCATCCAATCAGATGCAGGCACTGTTGCAGTATTTTGACAGGTGGCAGAACTGGTTGTCGGAATACAATGGCCAAAGTGGGAGATACACCTATCTACGCTATTTAGCATAAATGGAAGAAACAGTTTGTTTTAAAAAAAATTAAAAATCTAAGCATGTATAGCCAGTTTATAGATTGTTTTTTACTTTTTTTGGATTTTCTTCATCTGCCTAATTATTCCAAATAATTGAGCCTAGGCAAGAAGGTCAGTACAGCAGCCAGGTATTTAGTATTTTATATAAGTAGTGTGCATCCACATCCCTCATATTTCTCTCCTGAAATACTTACATATTTTAAACCTGCATTTTATTGGCTGAAAACACCAAAGGAAAAAAAAACACAGTGCCTGAGTTCTTTAAACCCACTTATCCCAGGTATGATAGAACTTGGATAATTTAAACGGCATAACATTTTCTGTATAGCCCTTTGGATTGGATTGTCTTAGATTCCAAGCCATTTCAGGCTAGGAAAAGGCTAAAGCTGGCCATACACTAGCATAATTATGTTTTAAAATGTTTTGTTTTAGTAACGTATGTCTCGTTTGCTAGTGGGATCATTTTAGATGAGAAAATTCAAAGAAGCAGGATGGAAGATTCTTTTTAATCGAACTTCTAACACGGAATGTGGCTTTAGTTTACGAAAGTCCATTCATTCCAAAGTCAAATGTTAACAGCAAATTTCGAACATTTGAATGACATTTGTCATGTTATCTAATGTACTAATGAGAATGTTCGGACAAATGTTCATTCAAAAATCTACTAGTGTATGGCCAGCTAGAATCTGACTACAGTGTCCTTCAGCTGGAATAAAAGGACAGGAAGTCAGTTGTGTGCATCAATATATCCCCCCGGCGATATTAGCATTTAAATTATCACAGAGCCACCTGCTAATGATGTTTTATTTAAACTGAAACTGGCCTTATTCAATAAAGAGTTCTTGTTTTTAAAGGGGATGCATGGTGGTAAGTATTTTCTTATTTTTTATTTATTTAACCTCCCTGGCGGTATGATTCTTTCAGAAAAAACATGCTGAAAGCGGTACCATTATTTGCAAGGAAATTTGGCGTTTTATACTGTAGGCCTGTCATTTTTAGAAATAACTCACTTAAATCTGACCAAACAAGCTTCTAATAGGCATCCCGGGTATGACATTTTTTTAAAAACAAAATTATAAATTATAATATAATAAATAATTATAAATAATTATAACAAATAATAATATAATTATAATAAAAATTATTCAATAATGTAATCAAATCAAAATCACTGAAATTTGCTCAGTTGCAGAATTGTCGCTGTCATTATTTTTTTTTTTTTATGACGAATTTCCCCACAAATCGCTATCGCACAATTCTGCAAGTGATTATAATTTATTATCGCTGTTTTTTAGCTGATCTAAAACTATTTTTGACATAAAGGGACACTTTTGGTTGCTATGGACAATCTACAGTTTGCAGGGAGAAAGAAAGGTTTTTATTATATAAAATGACATGCATGACACAGGACAGACCACTAGGGACAAGGGGGGTGTGTATTTTTTACATACAGTACTGTAATCTATAAGATTACAGTATACTGTATGTAATGTGTTTGTTTACTTTTTTGAATTTGGCGCCGTTCTCCGTCCCCGTGCGTCGTAACGTCGCAGGGAACGGAGATCGGCGTCACACGGAGGCACTGTGTGAATCGAGCGAGGTCCCGCTCGCTCACACAGCGCGGTGGCATCGCTGGATCCAGGGACAAGGTAAGTAAAACTCCCTATACATCCAGCGAGGCAAGCCCGAGTCTGACTCGGGGTTACCGATCCTAGCCCAAAAATCTCACCCCGAGTCAGACTCGGGAACACCGCCCAGGAGGTTAATAAAGCTTTCCTGAAAGAAGGAGAGTTGTACAACATATATTGTATATATAACATATAGAACAAAGAAACAATATTTCCAAGACACACAAGAATATGCAAAAGAGCACACAGGTGCATATTTTTTTATAATATACACGTAGAAACATGAGATCTCAGTTTCCTTTAAAGCAGTAGTAAATCCCACCTTTAAAAAAAAAAAACCCTGCAAGACATTCATATAATGTGCTAGGTAAATACTTACCTTAGAACAAAGCCCTCCAGCACTGCGCTACCACCGCTGACAGGGCTTCCATCTTCACCCGGTCTTCCTTCTGGGTTTGAGTGATCCAGCTGTCTGATAGGCAGAGTCGTGATGAGGTCACTCCAGTGGTGTATTTAGGTTTTGTGCTGCCCTAGGCCTGACTAAACTTGTGCACCCCCTAATTTAAATATGACCCACCCCTTCCTGTCAAGGCCACATCCCTTTCTGTTTAAGCCCCGCCCTGAATTTTTTGAGTGGGGACACTAATTCTTAGGGCCTGGGTGGGGGGCATTGGATTCCCTTAATTTGCATAGATTTCCTCTTACTTCCTGTTTGGCTATGGGGCAGGAAGTGAAGGGAAATCTCTGCAATGGGACAGGGATGGTAAAAAATAAACTGACAGGGGCAATAAGATACAACCATGCCAATGGTGCAGCAGAAAACATATAGCACAGTGAGGAAGGTTTGTGGTTCAGGATGATAGGACAGTCAAAATTAGAAGTAGCTTGGGTGACACTAACAGTGTAGCGCAAGCCGGCGGGGACTCTTTCCGTGCCGCCCCCCTGCAAAGTTGGCCCTAGGCCAGGATACAGCGTTGCGTCACAGCCGCAGCATGAAGCTCTGAATGGTATGCTGTCCCTTCAGAACACATAAGTCTGTGACGTCACCGGCTGCATGCAGTGGGCTAGATTCAGATAGGTTAGCGGATCTTTAGATCCGCGTAACCTATCTGATTTACGTTACGCTGCCGCAATTTTTTGAAGCAAGTGCTTTATTCAGAAAGCACTTGCCTCTAAAGTTGCGGCGGCGTATCGTAAATCCCCCGGCGGAATTCAAATTCCGCGGCTAGGGGGCGTGAACTATTTAAATCAGGCGCGTCCCCGCGCCAATCGAACAGCGCATGCGCCGTCCGCAAATTTTCCCAGCGTGCATTGCTCCAAATGACGTCGCAAGGACGTCATTGGTTTCGACGTTAACGTAAATTACGTCCGGTCGTATTTGCGAACGACTTACGCAAACGACGTAAAAAAGCGCCACCTAGCGGCCGGCCTGGAATTGCAGCCTAAGATCAGACGGTGTAAGTCACTTACACCTGTCGGATCTTGGGCATATCTATGCGTAACCTGATTCTATGAATCAGGCGCATAGATACGACAGCCGGACTCAGAGATACGACGGCGTATCAGGAGATACGCCGTCGTATCTTCTTTCTGAATCCGGCCCAGTGTGGATATCTTCTAAACAGTGCAAGGGGATATTCACTGTACCTACAGGTAAGCGTTATTATATGCTTACCTGTAGGTACAAGTGAACAAAAAGACTTTACTACCACTTTAACCACGTTTTCTTGCAAGCAGGTGGCGCTCTGGGTAGTTTTTCGGGTGTTTTCCAAGCTAAATACTGAAAGCACTCTGTTTTACAGAGTTCAATAGCTCACGTTGAAATGTGTGAATGCGAGTAAAAGAGTTAGGCCTCGTACACACGGCCGAGAAACTCGACGGGCAAAACACATCGTTTTGCTCTTTGAGTTCCTTGTGAAGCCGCCGAGGATCTCGGCGAGCCAACTTTTCCCATTGCCGTAGGGGAAAAAGAAGACATGCTTTCTTTTTGGCCCGACGAGATCCTCTGTGGTTTCCTCGTTGCAAAGTGTACACACGACCGGTTTCCTCGGCCAAAAAAAAACCCAGCAAGCTTTTTGCTGTTTTTTGGCGAGAAACTCGGCCGTGTGTACGAGGCCTTAGAGGAGTGTTCATCCCCTGCATGCTTGCATGCTTGCAATCCAAAGCACTTGTATATCAAAGCAAATTTTCCCATAAGAAATAATGGAAACTCAAATGATTCGTTCCACAACCATTTCTTTTTTTTTTTTTTCATTCAAATTTAAGTTTATTTTCAATAAAATAAATACATACATTTGTATTAAATTAGCAAGAAATAAGTCAATAGCACGCAGAAATCTAATAATTTAAATACATTTCAATTCATAATAATCATTCCTGTCTTATTAACTGCCACTTATATCTATCCATCCTATATGCTCTACACCATGTGGTGAAAGTAAGGCAGTTCACATAAGCTAAATTAAAAGACTATTTCAAAGTAATACTTTAAACTTGAAAGAGAAACAGAATATTTTCATATATCAAGGAATTCCTAGGTCTAGCGTTATCACACAATAATTTATATAAGGGATAAAACTAATTGAGTGTATCAGATTAAAGTACTTAGAATAATTAAAGGATAAGATATCCGGAGTGCATCAACCTCTCCGACACCCCTAACAGGAACTTTATGTGTCCACAACCATTTCATAAGTCCTTCAGTTTATAGTCCATATAAAAAGATTATAGCAATGTGATAGGTTGTGTAACCATAAAATGTTAATCCACAAATGGAAGCCTCCCCAAGGGAATTAGAAGCAAAATCCAGCAGGAGCTACAGAATATAAAAGAGAAGAGAGGCGCCTCTAAGTGTAGCAATATGGTTACATTTAATGAAGGTACAACACTTAGCAACTCAACTGGTTGATGATTAAAAGAGGCACATCTAAGTATGCAGGCATCCTGGGTAAAGTGATCCACGTAGACTGTCCTCCTCATCACTATCAGTCTGCAATCGTGACCGGGAAGACTACCCTGCATTAGAGCGATCTGAAAGCAAGGCTTGAACTGCTCGTGGAAGGGATGACATCAATGGTGGTGAGGAGGACGGTCTATGTGGAACAGCTTTACCCTGGATCCCTGCATACCTAGATGTGTCTGTTTTAATCATCAACCATGTGAGTTTCTAATGTTGTACCTTCATTAAATGTAACCATATTGCTACACTTAGAGGCGCCTCTCTTCTATTTTATACTCAGTTGTGACATGACACTACTCTTATATCAAGACATCGCTTGTACAGTACAGACCAAAAGTTTGGACACACCTTCTCATTCAAAGAGTTTCTTTATTTTCATGACTATGAAAATTGTAGATTCACACTGAAGGCATCAAAACTAAATATAAAAATAAATAAAATATATTTCATATTCTAGGTTCTTCAAAGTAGCTATGTTTTTGCTTTGATTACTGCTTGACACACTCTTGGCATTCTCTTGATGAGCTTCAAGAGGTAGTCACCTGGCGCAGCCACCCCATCACTCTCCTTCTTGGTCAAATAGCCCTTACACAGCCTGGAGGTGTGTTTGGGGTCATTGTCCTGTTGAAAAATAAATGATGGTCCAACTAAACGCAAACCGGATGGAATAGCATGACGCTGCAAGATGCTGTGGTAGCCATGCTGGTTCAGTATGCCTTCAATTTTGATTAAATCCCGAGGGAGCTGTGGTGGCTCAACGCGATTGGCACTGCGCTGACAAGCCATTCACCTCTGCAGCTAGAGGTTCGGATCCCGGTCTCAGCTTCATGTGAATTGAGTTTGGTGGTCTCAGCCCGGCTCCCGGTGGGTGTGCTATGCGAGGTAAGCCTGCGCTTAGTACGCCCACCCCCCTCCCACAAAAACCACCACACCTACACATGCACTCTAAATTGGGTTAACACACTCACATTGACCACGCGGTCTCTAAAAGAGAGGCAAAGGACTAATGGGGCTGGTTGAGCGGGCTAATCCTCTCACTCCCTTATAGGGAGTCCCTCTGCCCCGTTGGGCTTCAAAGCGGAGCAGGTAGGGCGGGCTGTGTGGGAGGACCCCCTCACACACCCGCCATTGCCACCCGGGGCATGGAGAAAGGTGGCAGATTGCCTCTGGGGGAGGCCTGCCTACTCCCAACTCCTGCAGTCCGGCTCCTCTCTCGAGTACACGCACAAAAATACACTTTAAAGAAAAAGAAAAAGAAAAAAAAAAAAAAAAAAAAATCCCCAACAGTGTCACCAGCAAAGCACCCCCACACCATCACACCTCCTCCTCCATGCTTTACAGTCGGAACCAGGCATGTAGTTTTTCGGGTGTTTTCCAAGCTAAATACTGAAAGCACTCTGTTTTACAGAGTTCAATAGCTCACGTTGAAATGTGTGAATGCGAGTAAAAGAGTTAGGCCTCGTACACACGGCCGAGAAACTCGACGGGCAAAACACATCGTTTTGCTCTTTGAGTTCCTTGTGAAGCCGCCGAGGATCTCGGCGAGCCAACTTTTCCCATTGCCGTAGGGGAAAAAGAAGACATGCTTTCTTTTTGGCCCGACGAGATCCTCTGTGGTTTCCTCGTTGCAAAGTGTACACACGACCGGTTTCCTCGGCCAAAAAAAAACCCAGCAAGCTTTTTGCTGTTTTTTGGCGAGAAACTCGGCCGTGTGTACGAGGCCTTAGAGGAGTGTTCATCCCCTGCATGCTTGCATGCTTGCAATCCAAAGCACTTGTATATCAAAGCAAATTTTCCCATAAGAAATAATGGAAACTCAAATGATTCGTTCCACAACCATTTCTTTTTTTTTTTTTTCATTCAAATTTAAGTTTATTTTCAATAAAATAAATACATACATTTGTATTAAATTAGCAAGAAATAAGTCAATAGCACGCAGAAATCTAATAATTTAAATACATTTCAATTCATAATAATCATTCCTGTCTTATTAACTGCCACTTATATCTATCCATCCTATATGCTCTACACCATGTGGTGAAAGTAAGGCAGTTCACATAAGCTAAATTAAAAGACTATTTCAAAGTAATACTTTAAACTTGAAAGAGAAACAGAATATTTTCATATATCAAGGAATTCCTAGGTCTAGCGTTATCACACAATAATTTATATAAGGGATAAAACTAATTGAGTGTATCAGATTAAAGTACTTAGAATAATTAAAGGATAAGATATCCGGAGTGCATCAACCTCTCCGACACCCCTAACAGGAACTTTATGTGTCCACAACCATTTCATAAGTCCTTCAGTTTATAGTCCATATAAAAAGATTATAGCAATGTGATAGGTTGTGTAACCATAAAATGTTAATCCACAAATGGAAGCCTCCCCAAGGGAATTAGAAGCAAAATCCAGCAGGAGCTACAGAATATAAAAGAGAAGAGAGGCGCCTCTAAGTGTAGCAATATGGTTACATTTAATGAAGGTACAACACTTAGCAACTCAACTGGTTGATGATTAAAAGAGGCACATCTAAGTATGCAGGCATCCTGGGTAAAGTGATCCACATAGACTGTCCTCCTCATCACTATCAGTCTGCAATCGTGACCGGGAAGACTACCCTGCATTAGAGCGATCTGAAAGCAAGGCTTGAACTGCTCGTGGAAGGGATGACATCAATGGTGGTGAGGAGGACGGTCTATGTGGAACAGCTTTACCCTGGATCCCTGCATACTTAGATGTGTCTGTTTTAATCATCAACCATGTGAGTTTCTAATGTTGTACCTTCATTAAATGTAACCATATTGCTACACTTAGAGGCGCCTCTCTTCTATTTTATACTCAGTTGTGACATGACACTACTCTTATATCAAGACATCGCTTGTACAGTACAGACCAAAAGTTTGGACACACCTTCTCATTCAAAGAGTTTCTTTATTTTCATGACTATGAAAATTGTAGATTCACACTGAAGGCATCAAAACTAAATATAAAAATAAATAAAATATATTTCATATTCTAGGTTCTTCAAAGTAGCTATGTTTTTGCTTTGATTACTGCTTGACACACTCTTGGCATTCTCTTGATGAGCTTCAAGAGGTAGTCACCTGGCGCAGCCACCCCATCACTCTCCTTCTTGGTCAAATAGCCCTTACACAGCCTGGAGGTGTGTTTGGGGTCATTGTCCTGTTGAAAAATAAATGATGGTCCAACTAAACGCAAACCGGATGGAATAGCATGACGCTGCAAGATGCTGTGGTAGCCATGCTGGTTCAGTATGCCTTCAATTTTGATTAAATCCCCAACAGTGTCACCAGCAAAGCACCCCCACACCATCACACCTCCTCCTCCATGCTTTACAGTCGGAACCAGGCATGTAGAGTCCATCCGTTCACCTTTTCTGCGTCGCACAAAGACACGGGGGTTGGAACCAAAGATCTCAAGTTTGGACTCATCAGACCAAAGCACAGATTTCCACTGGTCTAATGTCCATTCCTTGTGTTCTTTAGCCCAAACAAGTCTCTTCTGCTTGTTGCCTTTCTTTAGCAGTGGTTTCCTAGCAGATATTCTACCATGAAGGCCTGATTCACACAGTCTCCTCTTATCAGTTCTAGAGATGTGTCTGCTGCAAAAGGTGGCTACTTTGAAGAACCTAGAATATGAAATATATTTTCAGTTGTTTCACACTTTTTTGTTATGTATAATTCCACATGTGTTAATTCACAGTTTTGGGGCCAGATTCACGTGGATCAGCGGATCTTTAGATCCGCTCGATCTACCTGATTTAAGATCCGCTCCCGCAAGTTTGCGAGGCAAGTGGGTAATTCACAAACCACTTACCTCCAAACTTGCGGCGGCGGATCGTAAAACCCCCGGCGGAATTCAAATTCCGCGGCTAGGGGGAGAGTACTATTTAAATCAGGCGTGTTCCCGCGCCGATTTAAATGTGCATGCACCGTCCGCGAAATTTCCCGGCGTGCATTGCTCCCACTGACGTCGCTAGGACGTCAGTGGTTTCGACGCTTACGTAAACGACGTCCATCCGTATTCGAGAACGACTTACGCAAACGACGTAAAAAAATTCAAATTCGACGCGGGAACGCTGGCTATACTTAACATTGGCTGCGCCTCATAGAAGCCGGGGGAAGTATACGCCGGGAAAGCTGCTACGGAAACGTCGTAAGAACACTGCGTCGGGTCCGCGTACGTTCGTGAATTTGCGTATCTCGCTGATTTACATATTATTCTATGTAAATCAGCGGGAACACCCCCGGCGCCATTTTCAAATTGAAAATAAGATCCGACAGTGTAACACAGTGTAACACTGTGGAATCTTAGCCATATCTATGCGTACCTGATTCTATGAATCAGACGCATAGATAGGACCAGTGTAAGTCAGATACGACGGTGTATCTGGAGATACACCGTCGTATCTCTTTGTGAATCTGGCCCTTGATGCCTTCAGTGTGAATCTACAATTTTCATAGTCATGAAAATAAAGAGAACTCTTTGAATGAGAAGGTGTGTCCAAACTGTTGGTCTGTACTGTATATCAAGTCAAAATGTATTTAAAATTTTTGCTTTTTGTTTTGCAAAACGCTCTCAAACCAAGTTACTCTCAAACCAAGGTTTTACTGTACATCTATATAGATCAGACAAAAATGAGGGACGAATGAGGAGGAACGAGGGACAGGTGGACATTGCTCCAAATCAGGGACAGTCCCTCCAAATCAGGGACAGTCCCTCGTAATAAGGGACAGTTGGGTGCTATGCCTTCAGGATAACTGATCTGCTCTTTTAGAATGAAAATTAGAGCTCTTTAGTAAATAAAGCTGCCTGTCTATTGGGTTTAGTAACCCTTTACCGGTGGTAAAGGCATGTTTCATGTTTTCTGTATACTGTAGAATTCACATATGGATAAAAATATATTCTTTTTGCGTCCTGTTTAGGGATACAACTTGATTAAGTGTGTAAATGTAGCTCCCTGTATATTCTAATAGGCCTGGAAGTCATAGAAGAGTTTCCTAAAAGTGGTGTGCGTGACTTCACAGGGAAAGTACATACATCTGTGTTTGAACCACTATTGGGACAACTAAAGATCACAGGGGCCAAAAAGCATCTGGTCCTGTTGGTAATTGACTTTACATTACTTCACCTTGAAAAGACATTATTGACTAAGTATTTTCACTGTAAAGCTTTCCTGAGTGCTTGACTAATGGGGAGCTGAAAGTGTTTTAGGGCTGCGGGCCGTGTGCCGTTTAGCAGGTTACCTATAGCAATAAAAGGCCTGGAACACTGTGGACCTGTTCTGCAGATACAACTTTCCACTCCTTTGATTGCTAATATTGTGATTATTTATTTATAACCTGTCAATGCTCCCCTTAGATGTGCACAGTAAGAACATGGGATTCTGAGTAAAATTCTGGTGCTAATGTGCATGTGAAATAATGAGGTGGACCCTGCAAGCTTACAATCTTTAGGGCATTATGTGCATTAAACCATCACGGTATCAACACTCCTTGTAATGTTTTACAGCCTGAAGACTGACATGACCCGCTGACTGGATATGTAAGTAGTGCTATTTGTACGTTATAATAAAAAATACTATTCTAAGTGTAGCCACTTTTTCCCCTTCTTAACCCACACGTCATTTCTTTATATAGTGCTTATTCAGAAGTACAATGCTAAGAGCAACGATGATCTCTGAATAGTATAACCTGCAGGGGACAATCAGAATTCAACTGATTTGAGTACACATACAGTTAAAGGGTTTGTAAAGGAAAAAACATTTTTATCTTAAATAGCTTCCTTTACCTTAATGCAGTGCTGTTTTCATGTCCTCATTTTGCTCTCAAGTTGCTGTAATTCTTCTCTGATCTCCACACTTCCTGGTTGTCTGTTTCCTGATAACCACAGTACTGGGAGATTTCTCTCTGTGGTCACTAATCAAGGAGGTGTGATTACTGTGCGTCTAAAACCCCACAGCATCAATCAGTTTCGTTTTCCAAACCATCACTGCCCTGTATTGGCTCTGTGGCTCTGTACAGCACAGAAGCAGGAAACAACATGCAAAGACTAGAAACTGCAGGTACATTATATGATTGATTTTTATCTATTTTTAATCATTTTTAAAAGGAATCCATTAAATATTATGTCTCTATACCCTGTAAACAGTAATTTCAGCAAAACAAAATGTTTTCCTTTACAACTCCTTTAAGGGGTTTATTTACTAAAGGCAAATAGACTGTGTACTTTGCAAAGCGCAGTTGCTTCAGAGCTTAGTAAATCAGGTAAAGATTCACTTTGCAAAGAATACCCAATCATGTGGAAGGAAAAAAAAAACAGCATTTTTCTTGCACATGATTGGATGATGGAAGTCAGCAGAGCTTCTGCTCATTTACTAAGCTCTGGAGCAACTTCTCTTCCAAAGTGCAATTGCACTTTGCAAAGTACACAGTCTCTTTGCCTTTAGTAAATAAACCCCAAAGTGTTCCTCTAAGGGGGCGAAAAGTCTTCTAATAGCAATACCTGATATAAGAAAAAGCTTTTTACATATCCCTTTGGAACACATTGGGGGTTATTTACGAAAGGCAAATCCACTTTGCACTACAAGTGCAAACTACAAGTACAACGTGCACTTGAAATTGCACTGAAAGTGCACTTGGAAGTGCAGTTGCTGTAAATCTGAGATGGTTATGCTCCTGATGAAGCGTTTTGGACGCAAAACATGTTGCGCAAAAGCGAGTAAAAGCAAGAACTGCCACTCTGCATACGCAATCCAGTCCTACGGATTAAAACGTTTATGTATATCCTCTGATGCTATATGTTCTCATGGATATGAGCATATGTGCATAAGTATAAGCATTTATGCAACATTTCCTATAATGTGTACTGAGATAATATGCTGATATTGTACTATTCTGTTCACAAAGTTCTGTTTATCATTTTTCTTCGTATACCCTTTTTTATGAATAAATATTTATAGATTTTCTACAATATCTACTTGTACCATCAAAAGTCCATTCTATTAGCTCAAAGTAATTTCCATTTCTATATTATCGGGACGTTGGTACACTTTAACAGTTGCATTCACAGCATTTAGTCGCCCTGTGTTTTATGCACTTTTCTTAGGCAAGGTCCACTTAAATCTGAGGGGTAGATCTGAAATGAGGGGAAGCTCTGCTGATTTTATCATCCAATCATGTGCAAGCTAAAATGCTGTTTTTTTTATTTTCCTTTCATGTCCCACTTGGGTCTACAGCGACTGCCCTTCCAAGTGCACTTTCAGTGCAATTTCAAGTGCACTTTCGTAAATAACCCCCATTGAGTTAAATCTTGCACTTGAAAAGATCCAGGGGAGCCGTTACTATCTGACATTTCCTGAGGTGTCTTATATTGTGTCCCCCACTGGATTATGTGGTTCCTTCCATCAACCCCTACCTCACTCCAGGAAACAGTGGTGATGCAGGTATTGGTGGGTGAAGAGCAAAAATTCAACAAACTCTGCCCACTTGATCAGAAAGAATAAAGCTTTTTCTTTTAAAGAATATTGCTGTTGGATCCGGACAGAGTCAGGTTAAAGAGTCTCTTGGTAGCCCCACCGCCTGACCCACATATACCGTATTTATGGGGGTATAGCGCGCTCCCGCGTATAGCGTGCACCCCTAAAGTTGCCCCAAATTCCTGTGGAAAAAAGTTTTTTGTACTTACAGTTTTGGTGTCTTGCGCGGCGTCCTTCGGCGGCCTCGTCGGGTCCGGCGTCCGTCTGCGGCTTCTGGTGTCCTCTTCGTCGGGTCCGGCGTCCTTCTGCGGTGTCCTCGCATCCTCCCCGCTAGTTTCCCGCGCCGAGTTTGAATACTGCACCGACATATACAGAGCGCAGTACACTCGTGTATTGTCGGGCAGGCTCGGCTACTCTCGCGCTGACGTCCTGTACGTCCAGGACGTCAGCGCGAGAGGACCCGAGACTGCCCGACAATACACGAGTGTACTGCGCTCGGTATATGTCGGCGCAGTATTCAAACTCGGCGCGGGAAAGCGGGTATCGGCGTATACCGCGCACCCACGATTTTGCCCTGATTTTCAGGGCAAAAAAGTGCGCGGTATACGCCGATAAATACGGTACTTACCTTATCTATGCTCTCCTCCTGGTGCTCCTCTGCAGCTGTCTCAGATATCTGGTCATTGGGGTATGGAAGAGCAATTTCCCAAACCCAAATATATTACATGAGGACGAGTACAATGTCATCAAACTTGTGTAAGCTCCGACTCCATCTGACATGGAACTCACACAGTATTTGACTCCCATCTCCGAGGAAGAAACAGAGGGGTTGATTTACTAAAGGCAAATAGACTGTATACTTTGCAAAGTGCAGTTGCTCCAGAGCTTAGTAAATGAGCAGAAGCTCAACAGACTTCCATCACCCAATCATGTGCAAGCAAACATGCTTTTTTTTTTCTTGCACAAAGTGAACCTTTACCTCATATACTAAGCTCTGGAGCTAGGGTGACCACATTTCCAAACTACCATTCAGGGACACCCTCCCTTCCCAAAAATCAGCTTGTGCTGAAACAAATCACAGCACAGTGATTGGACACAAGAGGCGGGATTTATGATTTCTCCAATCACAAGCAGGGGGCGGGATTGTGCTCCTCCAGGCATTCCCGGCCAGGACACAAGTACTGTCAATGAGTAAAGTGTTCATGTGGCAGCCTTTTTTGGGGGCATCAGATTGGCCTGGGGTGTGGCTGTGTGAGTTTCATTCAGGGACACTGTATTGTCCTGGAATGAATGTGCCCGGGACAGACCTGCAAAATGCAAGACTGTCCCAGGCAATCCAGGACACGTGGGGGTTTATTTACTTAAGCTGTAAAGTGCAAAATCAGGCTCACTTCTGCATATAAACCAATGAGCTTCCAGGTTTTATTACCAGGCTTAATTAAACAAGCTGGGATTAGAAGCTCATTGGTTTATATGCAGAAGTGTAGCTGATTTTGCACTTTCCAGCTTTAGTAAATAAACCCCGTGGTCACCCTATCTGGAGCAACTGCGCTTTGCAAAGTGAATCGTCTATTTGTCTTTAGTAAATCAACCCCAGAGTGTCAGGGAGTGTGGGGAATGTGAGTATAAGTGGGTCGGTGGGTGAATTTACTGTATAAGATCATGTGAAAAGCACAGAAAAATCAAGTATTTTAATTCCTTAATTGCAGTGTTTTTCCTTTCCATAAATGATTTTTATTCACTTGCGATGTGTCTTTGAACTTTCTAGCTAAACAAACATTGTAGCAAAGCTGAGTCCAGGAAGAGTCCATTCTTCAGCACAGCCCCCTCTTTCCTTTCAAATCATAGTTCTTTCCTCTTGTGGGAATTTCTCTCTGGGCTGACCCAGCTCCTCTGCCCCTCCCCTCCCTACATTCTTCACACTTATTTGTAGCTGCCAGGGGAGGAGAGGAGGGCAATTCTATGCAGGGGAAGGCATCCTCAGCACTCCATCTGTGGTGAAACTACTAATCCCATCATGCCCCTGTCACTGAGAGTTGTGCCTGTGGCTGTCATAGTCTTACAATGCTTAATGGGACAACAGCTGTTGTGACAATGTTGCCTACCCCTACTATAGAGTGTCATTGAGCTTTGAGTCTGCTGGGACTGCTGACATCACATCCAAGATGGCGGCACACATCAGAAATCCTGAGGTTTTGGTTGTCTACAAAAGGAAAGCTTTTACAGATGAATAACTTGCCTAAATATTTTACATGCACCTATATATTATGGAAAGATTGATGCTAAAATGGTCTGGCGACATAGTTTATTTAAGTGAAGACTGCTTGTATATATTGGGAAAAGACTTTACTCATAGCTACATAGTGAGGTTGAAAAAAGTCCATCAAGTCCAACCTATGTGTGTGATTATATGTCAGTATTACATTCCTGTATGTTGTGGTCGCTCAGGTGCTTATCCGTTAGATTCTTGAAACCATTGATGCCCCCCGCTGAGACCATCACCTGTGAAAGGGAATTCCACATCCTTGCCGTTCTTACAGTAAATAACCCTCTATGTAGTTTAAGGTTAAACCTCTTTTCTTCTAATTTTAATGAAGGGCCATGTGTCTTGTTAAACTCCCTTCCACCAAAAAGTTTTATCCCTATTGTGGGGTCACCAGTACGGTATTTGTAAATTGAAATCATATCCCCTCTCAAGTGTCTCTTCTCCAGAGAGAATAAGTTCAGTTCTTGCAACCTTTCTTCATAACTAATATCTGCTCCCGGCTTTATTAGCTTTGTTGTCCTTCTTTGTACTCTCTCTATTTCCAGTACATCCTTCCTGAGGACTGGTGCCCAGAACTGGACAGCATACTCTAGGTGCAGCAGGACCAGAGTCTTATAGAAGTGGGAGAATAATTGTTTTATCTCTGGAGTTATTCCCCTTTTTAATGCTTGCCAATACTCTGTTTGTTTTGTTAGCAGCAGCTTGGCATTGCAGGCCATTGCTGAGCCCATCATCTACTAGGACCCCCAGGTCTTCTTCCATTCTAGATTCCCCCTAGAGGTTCTCCCCCCAGTGTATATATTGCATTCATATTTTTGCCACCCAAATGCATTATTTTACATTTTTCCACATTAACCCTCATTTGCCATGTAGTTGCCCATCACATTAATTTGTTAAGATCTTCTTGCAAGGTTTCCACATCCTGCGGAGAAGTTATTGCCCTGCTTAGCTTAGTATTGTCCGCAAATACAGAGATTGAACTGTTTACCCCATCCTCCAGGTCGTTTATGAACAAATTAAACAGGATTGGTCCCAGCACAGAACCCTGTTTTTTTTTCCCCCCAGCAAAATCATATTAAATAAGCCAATTAGTCTTTTCTAACTTCTTTATCATCTTTCTATTATCTCTCTTTTCCTACAGTCCACCATAATCTATTCTGCTGCTTGTCTCTCTTCTTGCCTTTTCCATCCCCAGAGTCTCTTGTTTCCTTCTCGTTTCTATTCTCGCTCCCCCCTTACACCCACCTGATGTGATTCTTTATCTGCTTCTCTCTGTCCTTTCCTTTTCTGCTTTCTTGGCTCTGTGTTCAGTTCTTCTCTACTTTGTGTGCCTGTGTTTCTTTATAGCTTATCTAGTCTTTATTTATCATATCAACCAATACAGTCCCAGATTTCATTTTTCTAGAGCAAGTGAGAGAACATCACAGTCAAGTGTTCTTTTTATGCTTTCTTTTAAATCAGTCTGATTTATTTATGTATTTATTGCGTTCAATGTTAGTGGGTAATCAATGTTAGTGGGTCACATTCTAGAATTTTCATTTATTTAGTTGGTATAGAAAATGAAGCAGCAGTAGTGAGACTCAGGCCTCGTACACACGACCGAGAATCTCGTCGTAATTGAAACGTTGTTTTCCTCGACGAGTTTCTTGTCAGGCTTGTCGAGAATCTTGTCAAGCTTTCTTTGCATACACACTGTCAAGACAAAATCTCGTCGTTCTCAAACGCGGTGACGTACAACACGTACGACGGCACTATAAAGGGGAAGTTCCATTTCACTGGCGCCACCCTTGGGGCTGCTTTTACTAATCTCATGTTACTGCGTGTTAAGTAAAAGTTTGGTGAAAGACGAATCGTGCTTTTCAGTCTGTTACAGCATGACGAATGTGCTATCTCCATTACGAACGCTACTTTTACCGAAGGTGCACTCCCGTCTCATACTTTATTCTGAGCATGCGCGCGTTTCTAAGCATACACACGAACGTGTTTCTCTTCGTAAACCAGCCGACGAGAAACACGACGAGGTAATTGAGACTCCCGACGAGAAAAAAGAGAACATGTTCTCTTTTTTTCTCGTCGAGATCCACAACAGTTTTCTTGACGAAAAACATACACACGGCCGTTTTCCTTGGCAAAAAAGCTCTGCCAGCATTTTTCTTGATACATTTTGTCGAGGCCTCACTCTGCAGCAATTAGAGGAGTAAAATCGGCCATAGACGGAAAGAAATGTGGCCGATTCAGCAAGAACTGGCTGAATTTTGATCCATCTATAGGCAGGCTGATTGTATTGAAGTCAATCCATTGAAGACTTTTTCACCCAATCACTGCCGGCGGGAAAGGCTCTCTGCGTGCCCGTCGGCAGATCACAATAGCACTGCGAGAGTGTGTTGATGGGGGACTCAAGCGATTTTCTTTTTTTCAACCCATGTTTGAAGGAAAGAAAATTGCATAATGTATGGCCTATATAAGACTCTCTTGCAGGGGGGGGGGGGGATCTCAAAGCTGGGAGAGAGGAAATATTTGAATCATTAACTGGATAATCTTATCTGTGCAGTCTCAAAAGGCAAATCAACTCAAACCCACATGAACTAAAGAATTAGCTTTGGGTGGAAAAGCCCTTTAATTTGTTTCTGTTTTCTCATCGTATACATCTCTCCTCTCCAGAGAAGTTACCAGAGAGTAAAGGTGCTTGTTTATATTCTGCAAATAAAGGGTATTTCAGACCTTTCAGATTCTTCGCCAGCCAACCCGGCTGACGCTTCACCAGCCCACCAGCCCACCTGACTGACTCTAAGGAGATCTTTAGGGCAAGGCTGGAGACTTAAGCACACTGCTGTCTTCAAGGGAGACTGGCTACATGTGGCACAGTGGCAATCCTCCCCTTTTGTTAGTCCCCACAGTGTTGCTCTTTTCACTCTGTCCTCTCCTGCTCCCGTGTCTCCAGGAAAGACTTCCTCCCGTGTGTTGTGGCAGGATCCTTCCAGCACTCGAGCCCTAGCCCAAGCCAAGACACTCCCCCTAGACTAGGGGGCACCCCTGAGGGTCACTAACCGCCTCCTCAACATTGTATCTCCATCTTCCACCCGACTTCCCCTAAATATTCAAGGCAGTTCAATATTCAAGGCAGTTCCTCCTAAACTCCACCCTCAAATTCTAGAAGATTCTCCAACATTCTAGACCAGGGGGAGGCACCAGAGAGCTGTAAGAATGAGTCGCCCAGCCCTCAACCTTAGTAAACCCCTGGCCAAGATTCAAAAGACTAATTTTACTATGAACAAGTAAACTTACCTGTACTAACTCTTATCACACACTAGAGGGGGCTACATATAAGTCTAAAAAACAAACATAACCCCCATAGATCCTATAATTACTTTATAGGTCTTTGATACTGTTCAAGACACACAGCACTCCTATAGGTAATAATGGAACCACAACACCATTTGCAATTGGTCTGATTTAGGAGATGTTGTAAAATGTTATAAAAGTTACTGTAGATGGATGAAAAAGTCCAACGTGTTTTGCCCAAAGGATTTTCTCAGGGGAATGGAGGGGTTAGGTTCTGTTAACAGAGATAGGAAAAAAAACACACACACAAATATATACAAATACATACAGTGAGAGGGTTTACATATATTATATTCACAAGGTGAATGCGCCTACTACGTATGAATACACGCAGAGAGCGGAAAGCCAACCCCCAAGGGCCACACGGGCTTGCAACTTTTCTATTGCATACTGTAATATTGTACATTTGTTAACTACTTGCCAACCAGCCGTCATCGTTATGCGGCGGCAGGTTGGCTCTCCTGCGCGAATCGCTGTACGGTGGCTCTCGCAGGCATAGTTGTGGGCGCGCCGCACGCTGCAGGAGCATGCCCGCAGGTCGGGCGGACTCGATGTTCGCCAGTGACCCACGATCGCCTAGTACAGAGGCAGAACGGGGATCTGCCTTTGTAAAAAATGTGAATGATCTACTGATGATCTAAATGTTAGAGATCTACTGTTCCCAGTCAAAGGGGACAATGATCTCTGTCATGTCCCTGGCAGCCCACCCCTCCTACAGTTAAAATATACCCAGGGAACACAGTTAACCCCTTGATCGCCCCCTAGTGTTAACCCCTTTCCAGCCAGTGTAATTTTTACATTGGTCAGTGCATTTTTATAGCACTGATCAATGTAATAATGTCACTGGTCCCCAAAAAGTGTAAATTGGGGTCAGTTTTGTCCACCGCAATGTCGCAGTCCTGCTAAAAATCACAGATCACCACCATTACTAGTAAAAACAATAAAAAATATATAAAAGTTCCTAAATCTATCCCATAGTTTGTAGAAGTGATAACTTTTGCGCAAACCAATCAATATATACCTATTGCAATTTTGTTTACCAAAAATATGTAGAAGAATATATATCGACCCAAACTGATGAAGAAATTCTTTTTTATATATATATTTTTTTGAATATGTATTATAGTAAAAAGTAAAGAAAATGTATTTTCTTTTCAAAATTTTCACTTTTTGTTTATTTATAGCACAAAAAATAAAAACCGCAGAGGTGATCAAATACCACCAAAAGAAAGCTCTCTTTGTGGGAAAAAAAGGACAACAATTTTATTTGGGTAAAGCGTCTCACAACTGCGCAATTGTCAGTTAAAACGATGCAGTGCCATATCACAAAAAATGGCCTGGTCATTAAGGAGGCAAATTCTTCCGGTCTTTAAGTGGTTAAAAAAAAAAAAAATTTTTAAAAAGGAAATTACCAAAATGTCATGGCATACTACTGTTTCCAATGTGCCAAGACCAGTCAGACTGAAAGTTTAGTCGCCTGGAAGAACATGAATATGTACCATTAGTCAATAGAGGGATGGATTAAGAAAACATCTTTAGATGATCAGAGTATATGCATATTCCATAGAGGCCTCTATATGGAACAGGGATGTCAAACCCACGGCTCACAGGCTGCATGCAGTCCAAATCGCCTATGAATGCAGCCCAACACAAAATCTTTTATACTTAGTGAACACAAGTGGCCAAAGAAAAATGTAAGTGTCTCTTTACTGTACCTTAAAGTGTTACTAAACCCAGGTCCCTGCGTTCACTATATCTAGTCTTCACCATGAACATAACAATTATTTTAGTAAATATAAACTGCTAAATACTTTTTCTCATCAGCAGTATATAGCAGTCATATAACTTCTATCAGTGTCTGGTTAAAGCTTGTAGGATGAGTTTTTATTCCACTCTAACTGTTCTATGAGACTGCTGACCCTCTGTCTGGACGGTGCTGATTGGCCCTGTGCTAATCACATGCACCTTCTCAAGAAAAAAAACTCTCTAGCAATACACACCAAACTGAGCATGTGCAGAGTGCCCCCAAGGCTCTGTACTATCAGGAGATGGATTGGGGACTGTGGAAGAAGGGGAGGATCAGAGAAGGCAGGATCAAACAGCTTTTTTTACACAATGCAGATGATTAACCCCTTAGGTTCCACAGTGAGTATAACAAGCATGCTATACTGCATATACAGACTGATTTTTCCTTTTGTAGGTTTAGAAACACTTTAAGTTTTATCTTTCCAAAAAAAATATCCCACTCTTCATAATCACGCCTTTTGGCAGCGCCTATATATGTAAGAAAATATTTTCAAGGATGAAACACACAAATGGCAAAATTAGAACCAAAATATCTGATGATCACCTTGAGAATTCATTGAGAATTGCTATTATAACAATCGTTTTGCACATATGGCCCGAACATCCTCTTCTGGGGTCCCTCGGCAGCTCTCGCGGCTCCTCCCCATATTAGATAACCCCCTTGGAGAAGAGCTCTCCTGAGGGGGTTACCTTGCTGGCTCATTTCCGAGTCATACACTCGGCGTCCATATAAAATAGAAGAGAGACGCCTCCAAGTGTAGCAATATGGTTACATTTAATGAAGGTACAACATTTAGCAACTCACATAGTTGATGATTAAAAAAGGCACATCTAAGTATGCAGGCATCCGGGGTAAAGCTGTCCACATAGACCATCCCCCGCACTGCCGGCTCTCACCGCTATCAGTCTGCAATCGTGACCGGGAAAACTATCCTACAGTAGAGCGATCTGAAAGTGAGGCTTGAACTCGTGAAAGGGATGACATCAATGGCGGTGAGGAGGCGGTCTATGTAGACAGCTTTATCCTTGATACCCGCAGAGCTTTTTTTCTCAGAAAATAGATGCAGGAACCCAACCACGACCCCGGTCAGATTTCACAAACAGTAGGAGGGTCTTAAAGGGTGCAGAGTTCAGGGGGTTACACACAGAGTGCAGAGCTGTCACTTGTAAACACAAAAAACTGAATTCTGTGTTTACAAGTGATTGTGGTGAGCAGGCACCAAAGGGTCTGAGCCAGAGGTGGTGGAGCCGAGTTCCCCCAAGTTCCCCCTGAAAAAAAGCCCTGGATACCTGCATACTTAGATGTGCCTCTTTTAACCACTTCAGCCCCGGACCATTTTGCTGGTCAATGACCGGGCAACTTTTTGCGATTCGGCACTGCGTCGCTTTAACTGTCAATTACGCGGTCGTGCGACTTGGCTCCCAAACAAAATTGGCGTCCTTTTTTTCCCACAAATAGAGCTTTCTTTTGGTGGCATTTGATCACCTCTGCGGTTTTTAGTTTTTGCGCTATAAACAAAAATAGAGTGACAATTTTGAAAAAAATATATATTTTTTACTTTTTGCTATAATAAATATCCCCAAAAAAATATATTAAAAAAATAATTTTTTTCCTCAGTTTAGGCCGATACGTATTCTACATATTTTTCGTAAAAAAAAATCGCAATAGGTGTTTATTGATTGGTTTGCACAAAAGTTATAGCATCTACAAAATAGGGAATAGTTTTATGGCATTTTTATTAATATTTTTTTTTTACTAGTAATGGCGGCGATCAGCGATTTTTATTGGTACTGCAACCTTATGGCGGACACTCCGGACACTTTTGACACATTTTTGGGACCATTGGCATTTTTATAGCGATCAGTGCTATAAAAATGCATTGATTACTATAAAAATGCCACTGGCAGGGAATGGGTTAACACTAGGGGGCGAGGAAGGGGTTAACTATGTTCCCTGGGTGTGTTCTAATTGAAGGGGGGGTGAGACTGACTTGGGGAAATGACTGATCGCTGTTCATACATTGTATGAACAGACGATCAGGCATTTCTCCCCCTGACAGGATCGGGAGCTGTGTGTTTACACTCACAGCTTCCGGTTCATGCTCTGTAACGAGTATGGGGAGGAGACGCGTTGGGACCAGGGGCGAGCGGGGGACGCATGCGCCCCCTATTGGCTGATTCGCGAGATGACGTAATATTACTTATTATTGTACCTTCATTAAATGTAACCATATTGCTACACTTAGAGGTGTCTCTCTTCTATTTTTATACTCAGTTGTGACATGATGCTACTCTGATATATCAAAACATCGCTTGTATATCAAGTCAAAATTTATTAAAAAATGTTGCTTGTCTTGCAAAACGCTCTCAAACCTACCCTCTGGTCCTGTGTTCCTTCACATAGTGACCTCCATATGGGTCCAATAATCACCGGTGGAAGTAGGCCCATAGGCCACCTATAGTCTACAATAAATGAAGGAAAGGACCCAAAATATAAAAGGCAAAAAAAGGAGGAAAGGTCACATGCAGGTTTTATACAATCCAAAAGATACGACTGCATCCATAGGGACTGCCAATATATATAAATAAACCAATAGAGAGGGGAGGGAAATCCAATACCTATATACCGTGTTTCCCCAAAAATAAGCCTGGGTCTTATATTCATTTTGGCAACAAAAGACACACTAGGGCTTATTTTTGGGGTAGGTCTTACCGTGTAATGTGCTGTCTTCTCTCACCTTCTCTCTCTCTGCCTGAAAGGAATGTGAACTGAGGTACAATGCTTGTATAACCCTATAATCCACTCTATTACAGTAGCAGGGCTGGACTGGGACAGAAATTTGGCCCTGGACTTCATCCAGACTGGCCCACTTTGACAGGTCTCTCCCATGGCGACCGGACAACTCCTGCACCCCCCCTGGCCACCCAAGCCCCCTCTCTCCCTTCACTAGCCGTTCTACTTTATTAGAGTAGAATGGCTGGTACTGGTACTCTTATAGGCAGTACCAGTGGGGAAGCTAGACATTATTTCGCCCGGGGCAAAAAATCAGTTCGGTGCCCCCCCTTATGGGACAAGATTAGGCAGAAGTGAGAAACTCCCAGGCCATAGCTGTTGAGTCAGCTGTCTGTCCCCTCCCCCACTGCTCCTCCGTCGTCATCCCTGCTCCTCTGGTCCTCCCCTTGCTTCTTTGTTCCCCCCAGGTGAGCGCTGCGGGGAGGGAGAGACAGAGGAGCGGAGGGAAGCGGCATTCCGCTGTCACTGAAGCCGGCCCACTGAGCCATCGGCCCACCGGGAAACTCCCTGTAGTCCCAATGGCCAGTCCATCCCTGTACAGTAGTATATAATATACAATGTGTGGGTGTGTTTCTGTAACATAATTGTGCCAAATACCTTCGTTATAGCGCCGCTCTGCACTTCTGTGACCCGCTGGGGCTCTCTTCCCCGCAATTACAGAAACACACACATTGTACATTATATTCTACGGTAATAGAGTGGATTATAGGATTTTACAAGCATTTAAAACTTGGGCTTATTTTCAGGGTAGGGCTTATATTGCAGCCCTCCTGGAAAATAACACTAGGTCTTATTTTCGGGGTAGGTCTTATTCTCAGGAAACACGGTAGTGCCTCTCACATTAATGGCTTCCAGTGTAGTTCACTATGTGGCTTGCGGCGCTGATCGAGCAAGGAAATTTCGACAGGGTGGTTGTACAGGAGTTGATCGGCAGGTGGACCTCTGTACAATCACAATTCCCATACATGGATCCAAATTTAGCCAGTCTCTGCTTCCCATACATGTATGGCCAGATTAAAGCTGTTTAGTTTGAGAACACATTAATGATCTGTTGCACACAGATGCCAAACAGAACAACACAACAAAGGAACAACACATTGCACAGTTCCTTGGCCAGGCTTCGCACTTTCCATGTTATATTCCAGCTTCACACACTTTCTGGAAAAGAATGAACTAGCTGTAATATCCATTAATGTGTCTTACATGTGTTTGAATGCAGTCCAGCTGTATATCCATTTGGATCTACTACTGAGTGCCAGGAGACAGAACAGAGAAAGTAAGATATCGTCACAAAGGCTTCATCATGACAATCTTAGGACACGATTACGGGCCCATGTACAGTGTGTCTATGCATAGAGATGGGAGAGATGCATTGTCTTCCATCAACATACATTTTCTTAGTGCACAGTGACACACAGCTTCAAGGCGTTTTTGAATTTTAAATTCAGACTGGATAGGGTTAACAGCCATTGACCAAGGTATGGTAATAGCTGTTGCGAACGCATTGAAACACATGTTATATATGTTTTGATGTGCTGCCATTGACTTTTATTATTCTCCCAATGCACTAAAATGCAGAAAAAGGAAATGTAATATTTTTCAAAATGGGATGGGTAATGGAAACAGACACTATTATTATTAAGGACAAGTTGGACACATGTGCCTAGATTCACGTACGTTGCCGCAACTTTGCGGCGGCGTAGCTTAAGGCATTTAAGCTACGCCGCCATAAGTTAGCGAGGCAAGTACATGATTCACAATGTACTTGCCTGCTATGTTACGGCGGCGTAGCCTAAAGCGGGCAAGCGTAAGGGCGCCAAATTCAAATGTGTGTAAGGGGGGTGTGTTTTATGTTAATAAGGCTTGACCTTACGTTTTTGACGTTCTTGTTTACTGCGCATGCGCCGGGCGCCTACATTTCCCAGTGTGCATTGCGGCTAAGTACGCCGCACGGGCCTATTGATTTTGACGTGGACGTAAACTACGTAAATCCCGATTCACAGACGACTTATGCAAACGACGTAAAAATTTCGAATTTCGACGCGGGAACGGCGGCCATACTTAACATTACTATTCCATGTAGGGCTATGCTCTAACTTTAGGCGGCCTATCTCTAACGTAAACGGCGTAAAAGTACTGCATTGGCCGGGCGTACGTTCGTGAATCGGCGTATCTACTCATTTACATATTCTACGCCGACCGCAATATTGCAACCTAAGATAGGACGGCGCAAGCCATCCTATCTTAGATATGTTCAAGCGTATCTCTGTTTGAGCATACACTTAAACATAAGTCGGCGTAGATTCTGAGTTAGGTTGGCTTATCTACTGATAAGCCGGCCTAACTCTTACTGAATCTACCTAATGGATTTTATTGCATTGCAATGCGTGTGTTATAATGCAACAATATAACTGGCCCTTAAATATTTTAATACATATAGGATTGTGTATAGGGTGTATAGTGTTCAAGAAGGAAGTATCTTTATTGTGAAGCTAAGATCGAGAATGGGGGGGGGCCATGATCTTAAAAAGAAGAGTACTAGAAGAAGAGTTCCAATTGTTCCAAATGTTTTCCCTTTGATATAAGTGATTACATATCCTCTGTTCTCTAAGGAGCTCAGAGAGCTGGGGGAGGAGAAACAGCAGTACACTGGTCTTCAGAGTTATTTTTTTATTATTATTTATTTAAATTATATCCACATACAAAAACAGATTCCATAGATTACAAACTGATTCTTGGTTAATTGGTCTTAGGAGCGGAGGGGTGTCAGCACAAGTCTGATCATTGGAGGAGAGCAGGCTCTTAGAGAACTGGCCACGCTGTGTTTTCATGTCCAGTGTGGTCAGTTTTTTTCTAGGAAAGCAGAGGGACTGGCAGGAATTTCACACAAAGTGATAGAAAGAGAAAGGGATATTTTTCATAAAAGTACATGGTACAGCAGGCAAATATCAGGAATATGAAATGTTAGGTTTACATATTCTTTAGCTTTGGAAAGTATTATATTACCAAAAAGGAGTTAAAAGCGTGGAATGCAACAGCTTTCCAGCAGAGATGGTGAGTCAAATAACAGTAAGTTAATATAAATTATTATTGAAATATACATTCAGACAAAATGGTTAAAATAAAAACTTCATAAAAAAATGATTTTATGTATATATTTATACACATGTTTTATATTTATAATTTTTTCCTGAAGTTTTTTTTTTTTTTTAACTAATTTTGTCTGAATGTAAACTGATGTATACTCTCAATATATTCCAATACTATTTAGAGAGAGGGAGTCAAATAAAAGTAAGTTAATATAAATATTATTGAAATATACATTTAGACAAAATGGTTAAAATAAAAACTTCATAAAAAATGATTTTATATATATATATATATATATATATATATATATATATATATATATATATATATATATATATATATATATATTTCCTGAAGTTTTTCTTTTAACCATTTTGTCTAATGCCCCGTACACACCATCACTTTATGTGATGAAAAAAAACGACATTTTCTGTGAAGTAAAAAATGACGTTTTTGAAACTTCAATTTTCAAAGACGAAGTTGCCTACACACCATCGTTTTTCTCACAATGATCTAGCAAAGCGAAGTTACGTTCTCACCACTTTTTTCCATTGAAGCTTGCTTCATAAGTAGCTTCTGGGCATGCGCGGGTGAAAAAACATTGTTTTAAACGACGTTTTTTGCTACACACGGTCAATTTCTGTGAAGTAAAAAATGACGTTTTGAAAAACGACACATAAAATTGAAGCATGCTTCAATTCTTTTTTGTTGTTTTTTACAAGACATAAAACAACGTTTTCCCCCACACACAGTCATTTAAAGTGACGTTTTTAAAAACGTCATTTTTTTTCATCACATAAAGTGATGGTGTGTACGCGGCATTAGTGTAAACTGATGTATACTCTCAATATATTCCACTAATATTTATATTTACTTACCTTTATTTATTTATATATATATATATATATATATATATATATATATATATATATATATATATATATATATATATATATATATGATTTTAAATGATATTTAATAATAGGATATATACCAGCATTGCATAGGCTCTTTGCCTGATCATGAAGCGTTACATATAAAAGAATGCACAGTGCTATACAGTTAATCTTAGGACTGTAAAATTATACATTTTTAATGATGTGCTCAGAGTGTCACAACTGTTAATAATGTAATTGCCTTGTAAAAAAAAAATGTGCATCTTGAAGTACAGCCATGAAAATTAATATTTTGTAACATGACTATAAATGCATAATAATCATAAATATTAAAATATGGGCAAATGCTGAATTATTATCGAGCCTTCTTTTCCACTTGAATAAAGCTGATTTGCGGCTGCTTCATTTGAAATCTGATAACTCAATACTGCCCTCTGTTGTCTGTGTGTTGGGAACACAGATATAGTCACTAGATTCCTTTTAGCGGAAAAAAACAAGTTTGGAATTCTGCAGACACAGTCTGCCTGTTCACCTTATGTTTATAATAACAGGGTACTGCAGGAATGAAAAACAGCTGATCGCAAATATTCCTTCCTGCTGCAAATCTTTTGTTAGCTGGAATCACACTGTTCGCAGAAGCAGTGAGCAGACAAAAGCCCATAGTGTTTCAGTTGCAAGTTTTCTACAAAATTATAAATAAAAATAATTAAACCACTTAAGCCCCAAACCATTTTGTTGCTAAAGGACCAGGCCCCTTTTTGCGATTCGGCACTGCGTCGCTTTAACTGACAATTGCGCGGTCGCGCGACGTGGCTCCCAAACAAAATTGGTGTCCTTTTTTCCCACAAATAGAGCTTTCTTTTGGTGGTATTTGATCACCTCTGCGGTTTTAATTTTTTGCGCTATAAATAAAAATAGATTTATATTTATCCCCCAAAAATATATAAAAAAATTCCTCAGTTTAGGCTGATACGTATTCTTCTACATATTTTTGGTAAAAATAAGCGTTTATTAATCGGTTTGCGCAAAAGTTATACAAAATAGGTCTACAAAAAATGGGATAGTTTTATGGCATTTTTCTTAAAAAAAATGTTTTTACTAGTAATGGCGGCGATCAGCGATTTTTATCGTGACTGCGACATTATGGTGAACACACTTTTGACACTATTTTGGGACCATTGTCATTTTTACAGCAATCAGTGCTATAAAAGTGCACTGATTACTGTGAAAATGACACGGGCAGTTAAGGGGTTAACCTGTAGGTTAAGTGTGACCTAATAAGTGATTCTTACTGTGTGGGGGCGTGGCTTGGCGTGTCACGTCACTGATCGTCGTTCCCTATGACAGGAAACAGACGATCAGTGACAGTCTGACTAGAAAGCATGGGGAGAGGTTTGTTTACACTTACCTCTCCCCGTTCTTCAGCTCTGTGACCCAATCGCGGGACACCAGCGGCGATCGGGTCTGCGGGTATCACGGACGCGGTCACGGAGTACCCAACCGGGTCGCGAGCGCGCCGGCAGCGGCTCGCGCACGACCCACGGCTGTGCATATTAAAGGGGATGTACCTGTACGCCAATATGCGCAGCCGTTCCATTCTGCCGACGTACATTGGCAGTCAGCAAGCGGTTAAAAATGTTTTTTCCTTTTCAATATGCAGCTCTGTAATTTTCTATAAAATGCAATGAAATATGGCTACCTGGAGGCTTTCTGTATACAGACAGTATATAGAATGTCTACTGAAAATGCAATTTCCTGCTTGAGTGATGGGCTTATTGATTTTCCCAGAAGTCTGCAGTAAGATACAAGTCAGATTTTGGGCATCCCCTTCCAAAGGGAAAGCTTGTATAAAGGGATGCAGACCCTGCCAATTTCCTCGTTAGAGCCCTGCAAGTGCAGCAGCTTATTGATAATTATAAAGCCACTCCCATATAGATTCATGGACACTGACAAACAAACAGCTATTTCTTCAGAAAAAATAAGGTAGGAATCTGAAATAAAGTTGGTTAAAATCCTTGCAATGTACATAGATCACCCAGGGATCACCCAGGAGTTGCTCTTTAACCACTTAAGGACCCCTTCATGCTGATATACGTCAGCAGAATGGCACGGCTGGGCACATCAACGTATAGGTACGTTGTCCTTTAAGCCCAGTCGTGGGGTCGCGGCGCGCCCCGCGACCCGGTTCGAAGCTCCGTGACCGCGGGACTCGTGGACCCGATCAATGCTGGAGTCCCGCGATCGGTCCCCGGAGCTGAAGAACAGGGAGAGCTGTGTGTAAACACGGCTTCCCCGTTCTTCACTGTGGCTCCGTCATCGATCGTGTGATCCCTTTTATAGGGGGACACAATCGATGATGTCACACCTACAGCCACACCCCCCTACAGTTGTAAACACACTTCAGGGAACACATAACCCCAACAGCGCTCCCTGTGGTTAACTCCCAAACTGCAACTGTCATTTTCACAATAAACAATGCATTTTAAATGCATTTTTTGCTGTGAAAATGACAATGGTCCCAAAAATGTGTCAAAATTGTCCGAAGTGTCCGCCATAATGTCGCAGTCACGAAAAAAAAAATCGCTGATCGCCGCAATTAGTAGTAAAAAAAAAAAATATATAAACATGCAATAAAACTATCCCCTATTTTGTAAACGCTATAAATTTTGCGCAAACCAACCGATAAACGCTTTTTGCGATTTTTTTTACCAAAAATAGGTAGAAGAATACGTATCGGCCTAAACTGAGGAAAACATTTTTTTTTTATATATTTTTTGGGGGATATTTATTATAGCAAAAAGGAAAAAATATTGCATTTTTTTCAAAATTGTCGCTCTATTTTTGTTTATAGCGCAAAAAATAAAAACCGCAGAGGTGATCAAATACCACCAAAAGAAAGCTTTATTTGTGGAAAAAAAGGACGCCAATTTTGTTTGGGTGCCACGTCGCACGACCGCGCAATTGTCAGTTAAAGCGACGCAGTGCCGAATCGCAAAAAGGGGCAAGGTTCTTTAGCTGCATTTTGGTCCGGGTCTTAAGTGGTTAAGCAGGTCATACTAGCTAGCTGCTAGCTAAATGAAAAAAGACAGAACAAATTGTCGCATCCACACATTCGTGGTGAATGGGGGAATCCTCCCCACTGTTTTACTGTATTCTGACAGCGGGACTACACTACGCCATCAGAATACGCTAATCAGCACTGCAGGCGATTGGTTGCAGCGCTGATCAAGCGAAATCTTCCAACAAGCTGGTTCATGAGAAGTTGATCATTAGACCGATCTCTCATGAAAGGGAACAACCATAGATGGATCGAAATTTGTCCAGTCTCAGCAGAAGCCGCCAAATATCAATCTATCTACCGCCAACCTTAGGTGTCTATTGAGAAAACATTTGCATAGCCGTTCATCCAGCAAATCTGCTTGTGCATTCATTCTGTGCAAGTTGGGCCTAAACAAATAAATTCAGACTTTTATCTCTTCTTCTTCTTCTCTTCTTTTTATGATAGGCAGTTGTGAAATACTGCATTATTGCCAGTAGATGGAGCTGAGGAGCATGGGAAATACATAGTCTTTGTAACAAGAGATAACGGGCCTGATTCCCAAAAAAGCTGCCTAACTTAACTTTCAGCAGTTAAGTTACACTGACTTAAAATCTCTACCTAAGTGCCCGATCTTCAAAGCACTTACCTAGAAATTTCAGGCCGTGTAACTTAAGTGCCGCCGTCCTCCTGTCCGGGGGGCGTTTAAAATTTAAATGAGGCGCGCTCCCGCGCCGGCCGTACTGCGCATGCGTGTGACGTAATTTTCCCGACGTGCAGCGCGCGAACGTAATTGACGCCGGGCGGCTTTGTGGATTGCGACGGGACACTAAAGTTGCGACGGGTGAAAAAAAATATACGCGCCGGGAAAACAAATAATTATAAAAAAAAATGACAGCGTCGCTCAGCATGCATTCCTGAGAGGGAGAACTCCATGCCAATTTTCAAAGAAAAAACCGGCATGGGTTCCCCCCCCCAGGAGCATACCAGGCCCTTAGGTCTGGTATGGGTTGTAAGGAGACCCCCCCACGCCGAAAAATCGACGTAGGGGGTCCCCCTACAATCCATACCAGACCCGTATCCAAAGCACGCTACCCGGCCGGCCAGGAAGTGACGTCAGGTTCTTCTTCTCCCCTCTTCCGATGTTGACTCGTCGCCTCTTGACACTGCAATGATGGAAGCGCGCCTTGCATCCCATTTATATAGGCATCACCGTCCCATCATGCTCCGGTAGGTACCCACATGGTGGGTGCACGTGGGTAGGCACTCACCACGTGGGTACCTGCCGGAGCATGATGGGACGGTGATGCCTATATAAATGGGATGCAAGGCGCGCTTCCATCATTGCAGTGTCAAGAGGCGACGAGTCAACATCGGAAGAGGGGAGAAGAAGAACCTGACGTCACAGAAGACCGCGCTGGCTGCCTGTTACTAATTGAGCTAACACACAAAGATAGCAGGCAGCCAGCGCTGAAGAAGAAGGCACCGGACAGCTGCAGAAGAACCGGGGTTCGCCGAGTCAACAGCGGAGAGCGGCGAAGATAGAAGAAGACCCCCGGAGAGCGGAGAAGCCCCCCCGGAGAGCGGAGAAGCCCCCCCCGGAGAGCGGAAGAAGAAACCCCCCCGGAGAGTGGAAGAAGACCCCCGGAGAGCGGAAGAAGAAGCCCCCCCTGGTATTAGAGCTAATAAAGAAGACAGGGGGGGCCTCCGGAGCAGAATAATAAATTATTTTAAAAACCCTTGTGTTGTGTGTTTACTAACTTTTACTTTTTGCTTCCAGGTGAATGGGTAGGGGTACGATGTACCCCATATCCATTCACTTAGGGTGGGGAGCCGGTATCTGGGGGCCCCCTTATTTGAGGGGACTCCCAGATTCCGATAAGCCCCCGCCCGCAGACCCCGACAACCAACGGCAAGGGTTGTCGGGAAGAGGTCCTGTCCTCATCAACATGGGGACAGGGTGCTCTGGGGTGGGGGGGCCCGCAGTGCGCCCCCCTGCCCCAGAGCACCCAACCCCCCCATGTTGAGGGCATGCGGCCTGGCACGGCTCAGGAGGGGGGGGGCGCTCGCTCATCCCCACTCCCTTCCTGGCCGGCCGGGTAGCGTGCTTTGGATACAGGTCTGGTATGGATTGTAGGTGGACCCCCTACGTCGATTTTTCGGCGTAGGGGGGGTCTCCTTACAACCCATACCAGACCTAAGGGCCTGGTATGCTCCTGGGGGGGAACCCATGCCGGTTTTGAATTTAAAAATTGCCGTGGAGTTCTCCCTCAGGAATGCATACCAAATGCCGTCGCTTGAATGGGCCTTTACAAGGTGTGACTAACTTTACACATTGTAAAACCAGCCCTAGTTTTGCGCAAGCAAAATCGGAACTTACGCAGAAATCACAGTGCTGAAATGCTTTGAGAATCTGCTTAAGTCCTCATTTGCATACTCAAAGCTGCATTTCCATGAGAAATGCCCCCAGTGGCGGATGCGGTACTGCATCCTAAGATCTGACCGTGTAAGTGTCTTACACATGTCAGATTTTCTGCCTAACTTTGGAAAAAGCCTTTTGAGGATCGTTTCCAAAGTTAGGCACAGACTGAACAGCAGTTAAGTCTGCGTATCTCTTTTGGGAATCAGGCCCAAAATGTAACAATTCTAGAGAATGTTAGGATATTAGTAAATATATGGAACTATTGGTTAAATCTATCAGCTGATTCCTGCTAGTGTTCTCCGGAGTTCTTACATTGTTTCTCTTGTCAAAAAGTTGTATGAATTTCCTATGCTCCTTAGTTCCATCTAGTGCTCATAATGCAATAGTTTACTAACTGCCCGTAATAAAAGAACATTTGCTCAGAAAAGAAAATACAGTGGAACCTCGGTTTATGAGTAACACGGTTAACAAGCGTTTTGAAAGACAAGCAACTTTATTTATTTTTTAATCCTGACTCGGTTTGCGAGTGTTGTCTAGCAAAATGAGCAGAATTCAAGCTAATGGGGTGTGCAGTACAGAGGTGCGGGGGCGTCGGTGACACTCGGAACGGTTTGGAGCTGTTCGGAAATACACTGAAACACTAAAAAAAAAAATACTCAGTTCCCGGTCTTTTCCGAGGGTTTCCAAGATCAGCCGAGCTGTCCCTGAGTATTTCCAAGGTTCTCCGGCTCTCCCCCCACCTCTGGCCACATGCGGTATTGCATGCCATAGAAGTCAATGCAGAACAAATTATCTTCGTTTTCATTGACTTCTATGGGGGAAACTCGATTTGATATGCGAGTGCTTTGGATTACAAGCATTCTCCTGGAACGGATTTTGCTGGTAATCCAAGGTTCCACTGTAGCCCAAGGAACATTTTATTTTTGTCTAATTCACACAGAATGAATGTACCTGCTGATCCTCTGGATGAATGGCTATGCGTATTTTCTATAAACGGACCCCTTGGTGTCTTTCAAGCACGTAGATCACATGCACTTCAGCTCTTCAACACTAATCTGGAGAGTAATGTATACATAAAGTGGTGGAATAGTTTGAGTGCATGTCGGGTTGGATTCCAGTACAGGAGAGGTGAGTGTACAGACAAGGGTTATTGTTAGGCTGGCCACACATGGCTTTAAAGCAACAACCCATAAGCTAGTTAAAGAGAATGTATAGAGACTTTATATTTGGTCTGTGTTTTTTATGGTCTGGCTTCAAATGCAAACGTCACAGACAGGGTTTTTTCCCGTCAGGTAGACAGATATAAACATCAGTTAAAAATCATAACATTTTAAAAAAAATATTAATAAAATAAACCTAAATTTCCTCTCCCTTTAAAGTGGTTGTAAACCTGAGACATGAAATATGAACAAAGCATACCCCTCTATAGCAGGGGTCTTAAACTAGCGGCCCTCCAGCTGTTGCGAAACTACAAGTCCCATGAGGCATTGCAAGGCTGACAGGTACAAGCATAACTCCCAAAGGCAGAGGCATGATGGGACTTGTTGTTTCGCAACAGCTGGAGGGCCAGTTTGAGACCCCCTGCTCTATAGTGTGTACTTGTCTCAATTAAAAACACTAAGTGTCATTTCTGTCTGCTGCTTTGTTCCCCTGCTATCTGCATATATTCTGACATATTGTCCTGACACCAAGAGAAAAAAGGTGACAGGGGAGGGACCTCCAGCAGATTGACAGCTTAAGTCTGACCATGTATGGCCAGCCTTAGATCTGTACCTGTAAAATGTGTGGAGGGGGGTGTGTTCCTTCCCTCCAATTAGCTCTCAGACCTCTCCTCTGGGGTTTATTTACTAAAAGCTGGAGAGTGTAAAAACAGGGTCACTTCTGCATGGAAACCAATCAGCTTATAACCTCAGCTTGGTCAATTAAACTGATACTAAAGTCTGTTTTTTTTTTCTTTAATAATAACAAACATGTTGGTTTTGCACAGGGCAGCCCGGATCCTCCTCTTCTCGGGTCCCTCTTCAGCTTTCCTAGCCCCTCCCTCCTGTCCTCCGAGCCAAGCTGCAGCTCTGTGTGTCCATTTAGACACAGAGCCATGGTTCGGCCCCTCCCCATCTCTCCTGATCGGCTTACTGCCTTTGATTGACTGCAGCAGGAGTCAATGGCGCCACTGCTGGGTCTCAGCCAATCGGGAGGGAGAGTCCCACACAGGCGAGGCACTCTTGCACATCGCTGGATAGAGATAGGGCTCAGTTAAGTATTAGGGGGGCTGAGGGGAGGGAGTTTTTTTATTCTAATGCATAGAATGCATTAAGATAAAAAAAATAATCTGACTTTAAAACCACTTTAACCTCTTGACCACTGGGCACTTAAACCCCCTTCCTAACCAGACCAATTTTCAGCTTTCGGTGCTCTCACAATTTGAATGACAATTACTCAGTCATACAACACTGTACCCATATGATTTTTTTGTTCTTTTGTTCACACAAATAGAGCTTTCTTTTGGTGGTATTTAATCACCGTTGGATTTTTTATTTTTTGCGCTATAAAAGAAAAATACTGAAAATTCTGTAAAAAAAACAGTTTTTTTTCTCGTTTCTGTTATACAATTTAGAAAATTAGTAATTTTTCTTCATAAATTTTGGCCAAAATTTATACTGCTACATATCTTTGGTAAAAATAAGTACACATTGGTGCAAATTGTTTGGTCTTTGTGAACGTTATAGAGTCCACAAGCTATGGTGCCAATCTCTGAAAATTGATCACACCTGATGTACTGAAGGCCCATCCCATTTCTTGAGACCCTAACATGCCAGAAAAGTACAAATACCCCCTAAATGACCCCTTTTTGGAAAGAAGACATTCCAAGGTATTTAGAAAGAGGCATGGTGAGTTTATGAAGTTGTCATTTTTTCCCCACAATTCTTTGCAAAATCAAGATTTTTTTTTATTTATTTTTTTTTTTTCACAAAATTTTCATATTAGAAGGTTATTTCTCACACACAGCATATGCATAGCACACATTACAACCCAAAACACATTCTGCTATTACTCCCGAGTATGGCGATACCACATGTGAGACTTTTACACAGCGTGGCCACATACAGAGGCCCGACATGCAGGGAGCACCTTCAGGCGTTCTGGAGCACCCAGACCAGTTCTGACATTCCTCTCCTACATGTAAAAATCATCATTTATTTGCTAGAAAATTACATAGAACCCCAAAACATTATCTATGCTTTTTTAGCAAAGACCCTAGAGAATACAATGGCGGCCATTACAACTTTTTATCTTGCACGGTATTTGGGCAGCAATTTTTCGAACGCATTTTTAAAAAAAAAACAGTTTTGTGCTTAAAAAAAAACAAAACAGTAAAGTTAGATGTAACATGTAAACAGTCCGCCGTCGTATCTCTGAGCATGCGCAGTACGTTCGGCACGGGAACGCGCCTAATTTAAATGGTCCCCGCCCCATTTGAATTAGGCGGGCTTGCGCCGGGCGGATTTACGCTACGCTGCCGCAAGTTTACAGGTAAGTGCTTTGTGAATCAGGCACTTACGCTGTAAACTTGCGGCGGTGTAACGTAAGTGGGATACGTTACGCCGCCGCAGCGTAGCCCATTTCTACGTGAATCTGGCCCACTGTATTTAAGCATATAAGCTCCGTTTTGTGTTGAAAATAACTATGAAATCTAAAACTCTGGTGGGTGTAACAAGATGTCCGCTTGCCCCCTTCTGACTCTATCATTACTGTGCAATGGTGTGAGGTGTAGCAAGATGGCGGCGACGAAACGTCACTTCCGGAGCAATCTGTGATGTGGAGCCGAATGTGACAAGACACCGGCGGTCACAGATTCCTGGGGGCGCGCGGGAGCAAGATTTTGGGAGGACGTCTCGACCGCGCTGTAGACGTATTTTGTCTATAGCGCGGTCGGCAAGTGGTTAAGCTTTTCCAAAAAAAAAATGGAAGCAGATTGGTTTCTATGCAGAAGTGAGCCTGATTTTGCACTCCAGCTTTAGTAAATAATCCCCTCTGTCACTTTGCCTATTCAGGACAGTGACATTGTTTATTTTTATTTATTTTAACCTTTCCCATGACCAGAGATTTTGAAGTTTAGATGCCCAGAGTGAGCTTAGCAGCTTCAGTATGCATCAGTAACCTGACAATTCATTTTTTTAGCTTGATGTCCGGTCTGGGAACCAGAAATACACACAACTGCACATTCCTAGTTCTCTGGCGCAGGTTAAGTAACATTTTCACAGCAAAAAATAATTTTTGGTGTGGACTTAAAATAGAATAAAGAAGTCACAAAAATGTTGAAGACCTCCCTTCGCCCCACATCCCCACACTGCCCCTGATCTATAGTTCTACTACTGTGTAGTTTTTACATTGGATGTGTCAGAACTTTCACAGGTTTAGTGATGTCACTCCCACCTTTAAAGCAGTTTAAAAAAAATGCCTACAAGGCAATGGCATAATGTGCTAGTATGCATCACATACTAGCACATTATGAAATTCTTACCTTAGAACAAAGCCCCCCAGTGCAATGCTGTCACTGCTGACAGGGCTTCCATCTTCCTCTGGTCTTCCTTTGGGGTTCGCTGGCTCCTGTCCTTTGAATGGCTGAGCCACAATGGCATCACTCCCTCACATGCGCATTGGGGTTACGGCACAGAGCTCTGAAAGGACGGCATGGGTGCCTTCAGAACGCATGCGCCGGTGAAGTCACCAGCTGCATCTAGTGTGAATATTTCCTAAGGGGTGAAAGTTTAAGAGATATTCACTGTACCTACAGGTGACCCTTATGCCGCGTACACACCATCACTTTATGTGATGGAAAAAAACGAAATTTTCTGTGAAGTAAAAAACAACGTTTTTGAAACTTCAATTTTCAAAAACAACGTTGCCTACACAACATCATTTTTTCACAATGCTCTAGCAAAGCGAGGTTACGTTCACCACTTTTTTCCATTGAAGCTCGCTTTATAACTAGCTTCTGGGCATGCGCGGGTTTAAAAACGTCGTTTTAAACGTCGTTTTTTGCTACACACGGTCAATTTCTGTGAAACAAAAAATGACGTTTTGAAAAACGACACATAAAATTGAAGCATGCTTCAATTTTTTTTTGTCGTTTTTAAAAAGACATAAAACGACGTTTTCCCCCACACACGGTCATTTAAAGTGACGTTTTTAAAAATTTCATTTTTTTTCATCACATAAAGTGATGGTGTGTACGCGGCATTAGGCAGGGCTGGGACAAGGGGTGGGCAGGAGAGACAGCTGCCCTAGGTGCAATGGTTTATTGCAGGGATGGGAGCGCTTTGACCCTTAACCCTAAGGGAAGGGGGGGGGGCGAAGTTTGGCATCCTTGCTCTGGGCACTGAATGCTTCAAAAGTGGACCTTACTAACGCTTTAAGTGACAGTTTTAGGATGTAGTGATAAGCTGATTGGGTCCAAACAGTGCATTCACATGCTTCCCTTACCGGGTATTTTGTGGCAGCCCTGGTAGAGTAAAAAGAGCAGTACCAGTTTGTGGAGTTGTTCTGTAACCCGTTACGAGTCTTTTGTCACCCTAATTGGTCATTGGCTGGATAGCAACATACCTTTTTAACATTATATATATATATATATATATATATATATATATATATATATAGTGCAGGACTGTTTTTAAAGCTTCCCCAGATAAGTGAGGGACCAGCCAAAGGAGCCAATAGGAAAAGAGATGCGTGTGTTTTTACCAAGGACCAATGCTGTAACCAGTTCTCTAATTGGTTACATTTGCTGGAAAGCAACCTTTTAGATTGTATACATGAGTGCTGGGCTTTTTTCTATGGCCTCGTACACACGACAACGTTTTTCAGCAAAAACCAGCAAGAAACTTGCTGGGAGATATTTTTTTGCCGAGGAAACCGGTCGTGTGTACATTTTCGTCAAGGAAACTGTCGAGAAACTCGACGAGCCAAAAAGAGAGCAAGTTCTCTATTTCCTCGACGGGAATGGAGAAACTTGCCTTGTCGAGGTTCCTTGACAGCCTAACAAGGAACTCGACGAGGAAAACGATGTGTTTGGCACGTCGAGTTCCTCGGTCGTGTGTACGAGGCCTCACACTTTCCCAGATGAGTGAGGGGCTGACCCAAAACAGAGATGGTATCTTCCTCTTTTGCACTGCTCACAAAAATTGTTATATTTATAATTGGGGTTGCACCAATACCGATACTGGTATTGGTATCGGTGCTGATATTTAGCACTCAATACTCATGGAAATGCTGCGATACCTGAAACCAATCCTTTCAGGCTCGGTTCTTTTAGCAGTCAGCGGGATTCCCCCGCTGACAGCTGAAATATATATATAAAAAAATTATAAAAAAGCCAGCAATTATCGGTTGTTAAGGAGCGGGGCCGCCACTTCATTAAGGCTAGGTTCATGCTGCTGCAAATTCTTTTGCGAATTTGAGCCGTTGCGATCTCTCAAATTTGCAAGTCATTTAAATACCATTGTTTTAAATTAGTGTCGTTCATATCAGTGCGGTGCGAATCTAAGCTGCGTGCAAAAAGGGTCCTGTGCGAGTTTGATCCGCGTGCAATGCGAATTCAGCTCCATAGACTTCAATGTAAATCTTCTGGAATCGCATTGATGGTTCACATATGTGCGAATTCCACCACACTACTCTCCACAAAAAACATGAAGTACACCGGAAGTTAACACCTTTTTTTTTTACATTATGATTCCATTGGCTAGAACATCAATCGCAGCTATGTCCAACTCTTGAAATTCGCTGTAAAATCGTAGTAAATTTGCACCTCACACAGGACAAAAAACGGAACAAATTCGCAGCGCAGCAGTGTGAACCGAGCCTAACAACTGATGACTCATTCAGCTGTCAAAAAAAAAAAAGAAGACAGGCATTAAGGCTGCATTCACACCTAGGCGTTTTTACGCCCGACGCTGAAATACGCTGGAGGGGTGATTAACATTGTCGGCTATGGAGATGGTTCACATCTCCACGCCGAACGTTGAAACGCCTGAAGCTCAAAACAAGTCCCGGACCCTTTTTTTCAGGCGGCTTTCGGCGTTCGGCATAGCCCACAATGTAAATCACCCCTCCGGCGTATTGTAGGCTAAAAAACGACGCGTTTTGTCACGGCAAATCGCGGGAGAAAACGCCGCAATTTGTCGCGGCAAATCGCGCTACAATATGCCGCGTTCAGGTGTGAATGCAGCCTTATCAACAACATTGCTCAGTCACTGAAACAGCTAGATAAAATGAAACATTGTTTCTCCTTCTCCATTTAATTATTATTTTCCTGCTGATTTTTTTTTCACTTCTATTTTATAAACTATTAATAATTAAAACTTTTTTGTTTGTTTGCTTTGTTCGCTAATATTTTGACACCTTTAACATATATTTACACGTTTCAAATTGCTGTGTACCATAGCTGACAGCTGAAGTATAAACAAAACAGTTGTAGTAGGTATCGGAAATTGGTATCTGCAAGTACTAATAAAAAGTATCAGGCCTCGTACACACGACCGTTTTCCTCGGCAAAAGCCATCAAGTAAAATGCTGGCAGAGCTTTTTTGCCGAGAAAAACGGTCGTGTGTATGTTTTTTGTCGAGAAAACTGCCGTGGATCTCAACGAGAAAAAAAGAGAACATGTTCTCTGTTTTCTCGTCGGCAGTCTCAATTTCCTCGTCGTGTTTCTCGTCGGGCTGGTTTACGACGAGAAACATGTTCGTGTGTATGCTTATACTGCGTACACACGATCATTTTTCGGCATAAAAAAAACAAAGTTTTTCGGCATTTAGAAAAAATATTTTTTTTTCCAATTCATTATTAAAACAACGTTTTAAAAAAATGCTCTAGCAAAGCACGGTGACGTACGACGGCCATTCGGATGGCGCCACCCTTTGGGCTGCTTTAGCTGATTTTGTGTTAGTAAAAGACGATTCGCGATTTTCTGTCTGTTACAGCGTGATGAATGGGCTTACTCCATTACGAATGGTAGTTTTACCAGAACGAGTGCTCCCGTCTCATAACTTGCTTCTGAGCATGCGCGTGTTTTTCACGTCGTTTTAGCCCACACACGGTCATCACGACATTGTTTAAAACGTCATTAAAAAATGCAGCATGTTCAAATTTTTTTTTGGTTATTTTTCCGAACTCGAAAAATGATGTGAAGCCCACACACGATCATTTTAAATTAAGTTTTTTAAAAACGTTGTTTTTTTTCATGCCGAAAAATGATCGTGTGTACGCACCATTAGAAACCCGCGCATGCTCAGAATAAAGTATGAGACGAGAGCGCACCTTCAGTAAAAGAAGTATTCGTAATGGAGATAGCACATTCGTCACGCTGTAACAGACTGAAAAGCGCAAATCGTCTCTCATCAAACTTTTACTAACACGCAGTAACATGAGATTAGCAAAAGCAGCCCCAAGGGTGGAGCCAGTGGAATGGAACTTCCCCTTTATAGTGACGTTGTACGTGTTGTACGTCACCGCGTTTGAGAACGACGATATTTTGTCTTGACAGTGTGTATTCAAAGAAAGCTTGACAAGATTCTCGACAAGCCTGTCAAGAAACTTGTCGAGGAAAACGACGTTTCTTTTACGACGAGATTCTCGGTCGTGTGTACGAGGCCTCAGTGCATCCCTATTTCTAATAAACAGTTTACTAACGGAATTACTGTAGATGACGGAGGAGGACAGACCCCGGGGGACTTGTCTCGCAGTTTGGGAAGGTCATTGAGAGAGTTAACAGCTTTGGCAGTGTGAACATGGCTGTGGGGGATGGGAGTTGGCAATGTGCATTGAAGTGGTTGAGGCCATTCATGTAGATTGGATGGCACTTCACACTTGCTGATAACAAGCCCCTCTAATCTGTAGTCACCACTACTTAACAATGTGTGCTTGGATTTTTATTTTATTTTTGTGATGCTTCCCTCTATGAAAATATAGGTAGAAAACAGTTCTATGTTTATATAAGTCATTTAAATGAATCATTCACTTAGAAGTCAGCATCAGAGTGCTGTCCCAGGCAGCCCATCCCCCTCCCCTTACATACAAATTGCCACTACATTCCTCTCCCTTTGGCTACAACTAAAACTATGAACTAATTAGGTGAAGACAGGTCATAGATAATAGAGGCTAAAGAAGGGATTTCTGAAAATGCTGTATAAGCCGCTTTCAGTCTGCATTTAATGGGCTCTGTATCATTAGATATGTTATAGTCTACATATACAAACAGCGCCTTCCCAGATCACTTTTATATCCAAACCAATCAAAAGAACACAACAGTGCCTGCCTGGATTTAATATGTCTGAAAGAAGGACTGTGCTCCAAATTCCAATTGGCCAACTAGAAGTACCTGAATTTATGATGCCCCTTAGGCCTTGTTTACACCAGCTTTACAATCAGAAGAGTGATCGGTAGTAGATCACTTTTCAGAGGGTGTTTGACCACATGTTTTAATCCCTAAAAGCCAGATTAACTTCAATAGGAGGCTCCTGGAAAATGCCTGAAATTGGGCACTTTTCACACAATTTCCTGCCTTTCCTGTTCCTAATAACTAAGGGGCAGATTCACGTTTAAATCTGTTACGCTGTGGCGGCGTATCCCATTTACGTTACACCGCCGCAGGTTTACAGCGTAAGTGCCTGATTCACAAAGCACTTACCTGTAAACTTGCGGCGGCGTAGCGTAAATCCGCTCGGTGCAAGCCCGCCTAATTCAAATGGGGCGGGCACCATTTAAATTAGGCGCGTTCCCACTCCGAACGTACTGCGCATGCTCCGTCCCTAAAATTTCCCGACGTGCATTGCGCTAAATGACATCTCAAGGACGTCATTGGTTTCGACTTTAGCGTAAATGGCGTCCAGCGCCATTCACGGACGACTTACGCAAACGACGTGAAATTTAAAAATTTGACGCGGGAACGACGGCCATACTTAACATTGCTTAGACCACCTAGAGGGCATGCTTAGTTTTACGCGACGCATCTCTACAGGAAACTACGTAAATTTAGATCGACGGGCAAAGCGGACGTTCGTGAATCGGCGTAACTAGTCATTTGCATATTCTACGCCGACCGCAATGGAATCGCCCCCTAGCGGCCGGCCTAGAATTGCAGCCTAAGAGCCGACGGAGTAACACAGTTACACCTGTCGGATCTTACGGCTATCTATGCGTAACCTGATTCTATGAATCAGGCGCATAGATACGACAATCGTATCTCAGAGATACGACGGTGTATCAGGAGATACACCGTCGTATCTCTTTTGTGAATCTGGCTCTAACTTCCCATTGGATAAAACAAAAATGGCCAAGCCTTAAAATGCCCAAAGAACACAAATTCTCCAATATTACCTGAATACCATAAGGGCTCTTTCACACAGGTAGTCCGCCCAGACTCTGCTTTTCTCAGCGGGGGATTGATCCGTTGATCTCCGCTGAGCAGGCGGAAGACAGGTCCATCTCCCGGTCACTGTGCTGAGACGGACCTGTCAGAGCCCCGCTCTCCTTTATAGGGGATCAGATGAAAACGGAACCACCTGTCTGTTTTCATCTAATCCGACTCTTCAGGTGGAAAATAGGGTCACCATCCATCTGGATGTAGTGGACAGGATCGGATCCGATAGCGGCAGATGTCAGTGGACATGTCACCGCTGACATCCGCCGCTCCATAGTAGTGAATGGAGCGTCCGATCAGGTCCGCCTGAAAAATTGACAGGCAGACCTGATCGGAAAGCCTGTGTGAAAGGGCCCTAATGCCTAGGTGTGAATGGGGGCTTAACCAATCAGGCAATGCAACCTGCACATGTGCTGACATAACATGCTGATTGGAGGCTGATGACCCCATCATTCTGTTGCTGCTCATTCACTGGCAGAGGCTGAGGGCAGGAAGGAGAACATGGGAGGAGGGGAGCGGGTACTTGATTTTAACACCACCTAGGCGATTGGAGCAAACGTTCACCCCCCCCCCCCCAACTCTCCCACAGCCTCTTGGGACAAGTCACAGGACCATCCACGGGCACAGTGCAGCTCATGTATGTGCAGTGGGCAGCCTGCTGTGAAGCCGCAAGGAGTCTTAGCTGGCTGCCAATAGTTAAGATGCGGCCACCTGGACCTGAAGCCTGGCAAATGGGTTGGGTGAGGACCATGCTGGATCCTGGGACAAGTACGTTTGTGTTTTGAAAAAGTCAGCAGCTACAGTATTTGTAGCTGCTGACTTTTGAATTTTTGTTTAAAGGGTAAAGATCCTCTTTAAAATGACCTATCAAGAGTTCGCTGTAGGTTTCGTGCAAGAGAAGAAGTAGTATACTCACCTACCCGGTGACCAGTGTCTTCTGCCCTTGGTCTGTTTCAGCGCTGCAGGCTCCGACAATCACTTCTGGAGGTGTCAGATACCTGTGTCTCCCACCACACACTGTGGTTTCATTCTTCAACCTCACTATGCAAGCCGCTTAGGGCCCCGCAAAGCTGCGGAGGGCCCCACAAATTACTAGAGCCTGGTGAGAAGTCATTTTCGGCTCCTCGCCCCGCTTCTCAACTTGCTGGCTGCATGGGAGAAGAGGTAAGAAGTCAGCACCCCCGCTTCTCACTTTAATGTAATCTTTAATGTGACATGTCATTTTGCTTAGGGCCCCAGGGAGGTCAGGATCGGCACTGACTGCACTGCTGTAACCTGTAATGAGGTAGGGCTTGTAGGAATGAACCACGATGTGCAGTTTTAGAAATGTCAACTACTGAAGAGACTGGTCAAGGCTGGTGAGTGGGGGTGATGACATCAAAATCTTCACCTCATCCAGTCACAGAATGCATTTATTCAACTATTCATTGAAAAAGGTATTAGGCTTTCTATGAATGGCAACAGTGGCAAGCATAGGTGTACGCAGCCTATTGCATTAAGATATGTACCCCAAAGCTCAAACACACATGCCTTTCTCTACAGCCTCAGCTGCACAGTACAGTGAATGAATGGGAAGTGCTATGTGCTGAGCGGCATCCTGTTCATTCACAAACGGAAGCATAGTAAACACAGTTTATTATGCTTCAGTTATGAATGGACACAGTGAGCGAGTGTGTTCACTGTGTTTATGTAGAAAAGGAAGGCGTTGGTCTTTCTTCTATTTTCATCTCTCCTGCAGATGAAGCAGTTTACCAGAAAGAGACAAACCATTTAAAGAGGAACTGCAGTCTGCTCACATAATTTCTAATTAAAACATCTTTGTCATTCTGAAGCTACTTTGCATATTATTTTATATATAATGTGATTCTGTACTTGCCAATGATGCTACAGGAAATTCCAGACCACTGAGTCTGGCTGCAGCCGTTTTAACTGTGGGCAGCTGAAGCTGCTGCCTGTTCACTTCCTGGATTTACACAGACACACAGAGGCACCCCTCCAGCTTTGCAGCTCTGAGGCCCCGTACACACGACCGAGTTTCTCGGCAGAATTCAGCCAGAAACTCGATCGGAGCTGGATTCTGCCGAGAAACTCGGTCGTGTGTACACTTTTCAGCGAGGAAGCCGACGAGGAACTCGTCGGGCCAAATAGAGAACATGTTCTCTATTTCCTCGTTGTTCAATGAGGAAAGTCGGCCCGCCGAGATCCTCGGTGGCGTCAACACTGAACTCGACGAGGAACTCGATGTGTTTGGCACGTCGAGTTCCTCGGACGTGTGTACGGGGCCTCATAGGCTCTCCTATGACTCATCCCCCTCCCTTCCTGGTCAGCTCTCACAGAGTGAGAGAGCTGTGCATGATGTCATAAGCCTAGGCTTTTTAGCAGACAAGAAACAGGAAGTGGGCTATATTTACTGGCAGAAAAAAAATGTCCAAAGTTAAAACAACAAGGGCAGAAGATTTAATAAATGACTGAAGTTCCACTTTAACACTATCAGGAGTGTTTACAATGATACCATACCTCCCAACTTTTTTGAGATGGGAATTAGGGACACCTATTAGAAAAAAGTATGTAAGCATAGGACACGCCCCCTGCCACGCCCCCTCAAAGGAGAATAATACAGAAGCGCTTTTAATTACCACTACTATGGCTTTTGAAATTTACAAATGCAGCCATTTAGAAATTGGATGAAAGGTTTAGCACTGGGAAACACTTTTTGAAAGATAAAAAGTCAATTTTATATACAACTACATATGTAACAAAACGTCCCACACTCTGCTTGAGTGCTTTCGTCATATACAGCTTCCTTCAGTCTGGATATAGATATCAGATATTCCAACCGCTGACAACCAAGAACTAGGCAGTACTCATTTTGGCTGCTCAACATGAACTGTTTATTGAAACACATGTACACAGAGGTAACACTCGGGACAACCCCCCCTCCCTTTGCATTCAGGGTTGGGTAGACTGTCCAATCAGCAGGGAGAGCTGTTGGTGGAATTCCCCCCTCCCTCCTCACAGCTAATCCACATACACACCCCATAATACTTTCTCCCAAGGCAGACAGACACAATGGCCCAGATTCACAGCCGAGATACGACGGAGTATCTCAGATACTCCGTCGTATCTCTCAGAGTATCTATGCGACTGATTCATAGAATCAGTTACGCATAGATAGCCCCTAGATCCGACAGGTGTAATTGTTTTACACTGTCGGATCTTAGGATGCAATACCGCGGCCGCCGCTGGGGGGAGTTTGCGTCGTAAACCAGCGTCGGGTATGCAACTTAGTAGTTACGGCGATCCACAGCGGTTTTTCGCGTTCGCTACGTCGCTGCTAGTCTAGTTTCCCGTCGCAAAGTTAGTCGTCGTTTTTGGTGCCCTACCTTTACACAGCACACATATGTGCTGTATAAAGTATGGCCGTCGTTCCCGCGTCGAAATTTGAAAATTTTTGCTTCTTGCGTAAGACATCCGGGAATACGGAAGTACGCTACGCACGTCGCCGTTCGAAAAAATGACGTCACTTCACGCAAAGCACGGCGGGAAATTCAAAAGGGAGCATGCGCAGTAGGTCCGGCGCGGGAGCGCGCCTAATTAAAATGGCACACGCCCCTTTGAATTACGCGGGCTTACGCCGGAGGCCGCCGGTGGAAGTTTTCTCGCAAGTGCTTTGTGAATCAGGCACTTGCGATGAAAACTTGCGTACGTTACACCGCCGCGATGTGAATCTGGGCCAATAAAACAATGGAATACAGGTGAAAAAAGCCTAAAAAAAATAAAAAAATTCAACCACCCCGTCTAATGATTGGTAATCTACAATATATTACCTTTTTGGTTTGAGTTTAATTCCGCTTTAATTCACTGGTAGCTAAATGACTTACAAATGTGGTTTTTGTGAGGTGCTATTAAATAAAATTGAGAATGGACAAAAAGCCAAGGTGGATAAATAAATCGGAAATCACAGAGAACGGGCAGATCTTTTATCAAACATCAGGCAAGTCAAATGTGGTACAAAAGTGCCTAATGCATTTCATATAAAACAAGTAATATAAATCATACATAAAATAAAGCTCAAAGATGCCAAGAGCCGTTCTTTAAATTGCAGTAACTAAAAAGAGCCCCCAATACGTCTGATGGTCCCAAAGCTTTCAAAACACAGGTGGAGGAGAGCAGCCGAAGAAAAAGATCTTCCCCACTAGCAGAGATACATCACCATTGTGTTCTCCTCACCAGAAAACATAAAAGAGGTAGACGTGATTGACAGCTCCTTCACAGTATGTAATTCTGCAACTGTGCCTGAGAGCAAGTCATTGTTGCAGAGAAGCAAAGGGCTTTGGAATCATGAAAAGCATGTTGTGCTTTGTTCACATTATTAAAATCTCCATCTCGGTAAAATATAAATATTGTATGAAAGCATAAATCCGATATACCGAGTCCAACACACGTTTTAGTTTACAAATGGCAAGATACATCCCTGATGTATTTTCTAGGAGCTCTTGATGGTACACAGGGGCATTTAGACCTCAGATGCTTACCAGTTCCTGTGTGCTAAGGTGCAAAATCCCTGCCTAGGAAGCTACCCCTGCCATGTACAACCTCCAACACAAGTGAATGGTTGAACATGTCATGCTAGGGTAAATGCTGACGGCTCCTGCATTAGTGTTTACCATAGGCGTGCGCACATGGTGTGCCAGGTGTGCCCAGGTACACCCTAATCACTCTGTGTAGCATAGATTCCCCCTACTGCAATAGTAACCCTTCCACCCGCACTGCTGCTGGCTTTCCTCCTCTCCCGGGGGCTGATGCTGCAGGATGTTTTAGGATGAATTAGGGGAAGGGGTCAGTAAATATGTAATTTACTGACCCCTTCCCTTTCTGAATGAACACAGTGAGCGATCGGTAGTGTGTGTTTGAGCTTTGGGGTGCACACCCTAATGCAATAGGCTGTGCATACCTATGGTGTTCACCCATGCATGCATATACGGCTCCATAATGTGAAAGGGGAGAATCACCATATGGGTACACACATGCACGGGTGTACAGCCATTTTTGGAGTATGGAAACTCATAGCTAGGAGGTGGAACCATGGGGAAACAACTGACGTTGGGGACGTGAAAGTTGTGAATGAGGACATTCTTCTTACCGTATTTCGTATGAGGCCAGGGGAGCTCCCAAGAAGTTTAGGAAGGTCTGGTTTAGGTGGGTTGACTCAAAATATTCCTTGGAGGATGATGTGGATCCAGGGCCAGTGCTACCACTAGGCAAACTAGACAGCCGCCTAGGGCGCACTGCTGCCTAGGGGCGCCCAGCCACTGGTGTTCCTACTCTCTTCTCTCTGCAACAAGCAACTGAGTCTCAGCATCAGCAGGCAGCCACTGCTCCGTTCGTATATAGTGTCTGAAGCGCAGTGGCAGCATCTCCTGAATGAATGGAAGCAAGCAAACATTCATTGATGGGCACGAGTAGGCTGCATTGATGGGCACTGGTGAGGCTGCATTGATGGGGGCTGCATTGATAGGTGCTGGTGAGGCTGCATTGATGGGCACTGGTGAGGCTGCATTTGATGGGTGCTTCATTGGAGTCAGGTTTGGAGCCAAGGGGGGCGGCAAAATTAGGTTTTGCCTAGGGTGTCAAAAATCCTTGCACCAGCCCTGTGTGGATCAGTGAAAGGTTAAGGGGTAAGGAGATGCTGTTTTTTTGTTTTTTTTTTCGATAGGCCTCATCTGAGGGTGAGAGTATAGGTACAACCAGGGCTGGACTGGGACAAAAATTTGGCCCTGGACTTCATCCAGACTGGCCCACTTTGACAGGTCTCTCCAATGGCTGCCGGACAACTCCCGCACCCTGTCCCTTATGGGACAAGATTAGGCAGAAGTAAGTAACTTCCAGGCCATAGCTGTTGAGTCAGCTGTCTGTCCCCTTTCCCATGCGCCTCTTTCTGTGTCCCTGCTCCTCTGGTCCTCCCCCTGCTTCTTTGTTCCCCCCAGGTGAGCGCTGTGGGGAGGGAGAGACAGAGGAGCGGAGGGGAGCAGCGGTCTGCTGTCACTGAAGCCGGCCCACTGAGCCATCGGCCCACCGGGAAACTCCCTGTAGTCCCAATGGCCAGTCCATCCCTGGGTACAACACGCTGATATAAATAATTGGGTTTTAGAGTACTATACTCTATATACCATTGCCCAGGGTTTCATGTATAAAGTTTGGATACCTGAGGGAGAGGGAGGTGGGAGCTCTGGTCTTGCCGGGGCTCAGAGCCCTTGTGGGTGGGGAAGGGCATTCGGCTAATTTCCTCCTGTTGGTATCATTGGGGTACAACTGTTTGGATGGTTATTTAAAAAAAAAAAACAATGGCAGAATTACTGGATTACAGGTTTGGATTTGGGACTCTTGTTAGAGTCCTCTATGTTCAGTTCGCCTGAAACCCGGACACATTATTCAGACAGGAATGTGGCTTGGAATAGGGCCTGACAGGAGGGTAAGGGGGGCACTATGTGTGCCTCATTACTATCCTCTTTGGAGTGCCCAAATGTTACAATCCTACAGTGTATACTAAAACTTACTGTGCGCCGCTAGAGTGTTCAGGTTTGGCAGGTTTGTTCAGGTTTGGCTTGAAGAAAAAGTGGCAACCCTATGTGACCCGGTGTTCTATCAATTTGTGCCCTCTGTCGAAAAATGCCCGTGCATGTTCAGAACGGTTGCCGATCTGCTGGAGTGACGTCACCATAGCGCATGCAGGAGGCTTTTTTCGAGGGGAGATAACATTTCACGGGCACAATTGAAAGCTATGCAAAGAGCAGAGGGGCAGATGTCAGATTATGCTTCGCTGTAAGCTCGCGGCGCAACAGTGAGGCACAATATGACAAATACGGTGTCCCTCCGCTGTTTGCATAGCATTAAATTGTGGCAGAGAAATGGTATGTCCCGTCGAAAACAGGCTCCTACGATGTGCGCATGCGCTATGGGATGTCACTCCAGCTGATCGGCAACTCAGCTGGAGTGCCCTTCCGTTCTGCGCATGGGCAGGCACTTTTCGATGGCGGGCACATATCGACAGAACACCGGCCCTCAAAACAAGTGAATATAAAATCATTCTTATCCAATATACTAGGGGCTAGATTCACGTAGAATGGCGTAACTTTGTGCGGGCGTAACGTATCCTATTTACGTTACGTCTCCGCAACTTTTACAGGCAAGTGCCGTATTCTCAAAAAAAGTTGCGGCGACGTAGCGTAAATAGGCCGGCGTAGGCCCGCCTAATTCAAATTGTGAAGAGGTGGGCTTGTGTTATGTAAATCAGGCTTGACCCGACGTGATTGAAGTTTTTCCCGAACGGCGCATGTGCCGTCCGTGGAATTTCCCAGTGTGCATTGCTCCAAAGTACGCCGCAAGGACGTCATTGGTTTCGACGTGAACGTAAATGACGTCCAGCCCCATTCACGGGCGACTTACGCAAACGACGTAACTTTTTCAAATTTTGCCGCGGGAACGACAGCCATACTTAACATTGGTACGCCGCACTTACGCCACCATATAGCAGGGGTAACTATACGCCGGGAAAAGCCTAACATAAACGGCGTAACTGTACTGCGTCGGCCGGGCGTACGTTTGTGAATTTGCGTATCTAGTTGATTTACATATTTCGACACGTAAATCAGCGTACACGCCCCTAGCGGCCAGCGTAAATATGCAGTTACGATCCGACGGTGTAAGAGACTTACGCCTGTCGGATCTAATAGGTATCTATGCGTAACTGATTCTAAGAATCAGGCGCATAGATACGACCGGCCGGACTCAGAGATACGACGGCGTATCTGGAGATACGCCGTCGCATCTCCTCTGAGAATCTGGCCCTAGTAGTTTTCCCTCTGGAAGCAAAGCACAGGGGACATGTCAACACAAATAAATATGTCATTTTTCCATTAAAAAAGAAAATATTGTCCCTGGTTTGCAAACATGCGTTTGGCAGAAGAATATTAGTCTGTACTTTAGCGTAGTAAACGGAATAGGATGGATTGTAGGTGGCAGTTGTCAACAACACATTCCTGGAGCCGCTTTGAATGGCCACTATTATAAGAGGCCGAGCCAGGAAAAAAAAAAAGTACATAGTTGAGTTCACATGGATTGCTAGTGGCTTCCTCTTGGATTCAGCATAGAAGGGAGAAACATTTCTTTAAGATAGCCGGAGCATGCCAGAAATTTGTCAGAGCAGAATTAGCTGGAAGACCACCCATAAATCCTGGAATTCACACTCCACTGCTGCGTCTTATGCCGTGTACACACGATCATTTTTCAGCATGAAAAAAACTTAATTTTTTAAAAACATCATTTAAAATGATTGTGTGTGGGCTTCACATCATTTTTCAGGTTCTGAAAAACGACAAAAAAAAAAAATTCGAACATGCTGCATTTTTTAACGTCGTTTTAAACAATGTCGTTTTTCGGGATGTAAAAAATGATTGTGTGTGGGCTAAAACGACGGAAAAAAAACCCCCGCGCATGCTCAGAAGCAAGTTATGAGACGGGAGCGCTCGTTCTGGTAAAACTACCGTTCATAATGGAGTGAGCACATTCATCACGCTGTAACAGACAAAAAAGCGCGAATCGTCTTTTACTAACAAGGAATCAGCTAAAGCAGCCCAAAGGCGAATAGAACTTCCCCTTTAAAGTGGCGTTGTACGCGTTGTACGTCACCACGCTTTGCTAGAGCATTTTTTAAAAACGATGGTGTGTGGGCAACGTCGTTTTAATGATGAAGTTGGGAAAACGTTGTTGTTTAGACATGCTGAAAAATGATCGTGTGCACACGGCATTACAGACATCAGGGTAGATTCAGATAGATTATCGGATCTTTAGATCCGCATAATCTATCTGATTTACGATCCGCCGGTGCAAGTTTTAGAGGCTAGTGCTGTATTCAGAAAGCACTTACCTCAAAACTTGTGGCGGCGTATCGTAAATCCCCCGGCGGAATTCAAATTCCGCGGCTAGGGGGCGGCTACAATTTAAATCAGGCGCGTCCCCGCGCCGATCGAACAGCGCATGCGCCGTCCGCGATTTTTCCCAGCGTGCATTGCTCCAAATGACGTCGCTAGGACGTCATTGGTTTTGGCGTGAGCGGAACTTGCGTCCGGCCGTATTCTGAATTGACTTACGCAAACGACGTAAAAATTCAAAACTCGGCGCGGGAACAACGGCCATACTTAACATAGGATACCCCTCACATAGCAGGGGTAACTATACGCCGGAAAAAGCCGAACGCAAGCGACGTAAACAAAAAAAGCGGCGGGCGTTCGTTTCTGAATCGGCGGAACTCCTCATTTGCATATTCGTCGCGTACAAAAAACGAAACGCCACCTAGCGGCCAGCGGGAGATTGCAGCCTAAGATCCGACGGTGTAAGTCACTTACACCTGTCGGATCTATGCGGAACCTGATTCTATGAATCAGCCGCATAGATCCGACCGTCGGAACTCAGAGATACGACGGCGTATCAGGAGATACGCCGTCGTATCTCTATCTGAATCCGGCCCATCATTTCTCTCCGGGCTTTCTCCAAGCTGGCCATACACTGATCTGAATTCGGCTGGTTCAGCAAGCAGCGGCAAGGAGTGTGCTAGAAAACTTTTCCTGATCAGTGGCTGCAGCTGCTGATCAGTGTATTCTGTCAGTGGAGAAACTCTGCCGCTATTGATCCTGCTGATGGCAATTTATCGAAATGGCTAATGGTGGGATTGCTAAGAGGCTGGAACCGCTTCCGTCTGTAGCTGAGGCAGCGAGAAGCCGCACCCATCGCTAGCAAGGCCCTATGGGATCGCGCTGTCTGTAGCTGAGGCAGCGAGATGTTGCACCCATCGCTAGCAAGGCCCTTATGGGATCGCTCTATCTGTAGCTGAGGCAGCGAGATGTCGCACCCATCGCTAGAAAGACCCTATGGGATCGCTCTATCTGTAGCTGAGGCAGCGAGATGTTGCACCCATCGCTAGCAAGGCCCTATGGGATCGCTCTGTCTGTAGCTGAGGCAGCGAGATGTCGCACCCATCGCTAGCAAGGCCCTATGGGATCGCGCTGTCTGTAGCTGAGGCAGCGAGATGTCGCACCCATCGCTAGCAAGGCCCTATGGGATCGCTCTGTCTGTAGCTGAGGCAGCGAGCTGTCGCACCCATCGCTAGCAAGGCCCTATGGGATCGCTCTGTGTGTAGCTGAGGCAGCGAGATGTCGCACCCATCGCTAGCAAGGCCTTATGGAATCGCTCTGGCTGTAGCTGAGGCAGTGAGAAGCCTCACCCATCGCTAGCAAGGCCCTATGGGATCGCTCTGTGTGTAGCTGAGGCAGCGAGATGTCGCACCCATCGCTAGCAAGGCCCTATGGGATCGCTCTGTCTGTAGCTGAGCCAGCGAGATTTCGCAGCCATTGCTAGCAAGGCCTTATGGAATCGCTCTGTCTGTAGCTGAGGCAGCGAGAATCCTCACCCATCGCTAGCAAGGCCCTATGGGATCGCTCTGTCTGTAGCTGAGGCAGCGAGAAGCCGCACCCATCGCTAGCAAGGCCCTATGGGATCGCTCTGTCTGTAGCTGAGGCAGCGAGAAGCCTCACCCATCGCTAGCAAGGCCCTATGGGATCGCTCTGTCTATAGCTGAGGCAGCGAGATGTTGCACCCATCGCTAGCAAGGCCCTATGGGATCGCTCTGTCTATAGCTGAGGCAGCGAGATGTTGCACCCATCGCTAGCAAGGCCCTATGGGATCGCTCTGTCTGTAGCTGAGGCAGCGAGATGTCGCACCTATCGCTAGCAAGGCCCTATGGGATCGCTCTGTCTGTAGATGAGGCAGCGAGATGTCGCACCTATTGCTAGCAAGGCCCTATGGGATCGCTCTGTCTGTAGCTGAGGCAGCGAGATGCCCCACCTATCGCTAGCAAGGCCCTATGGGATCGCTCTGTCTATAGCTGAGGCAGCGAGATGTTGCACCCATCGCTAGCAAGGCCCTATGGGATCGCTCTGTCTATAGCTGAGGCAGCGAGATGTTGCACCCATCGCTAGCAAGGCCCTATGGGATCGCTCTGTCTGTAGCTGAGGCAGCGAGATGCCCCACCTATCGCTAGCAAGGCCCTATGGGATCGCTCTGTCTGTAGATGAGGCAGCGAGATGTTGCACCCATCGCTAGCAAGGCCCTATGGGATCGCTCTGTCTATAGCTGAGGCAGCGAGATGTTGCACCCATCGCTAGCAAGGCCCTATGGGATCGCTCTGTCTGTAGCTGAGGCAGCGAGATGTCGCACCTATCGCTAGCAAGGCCCTATGGGATCGCTCTGTCTGTAGATGAGGCAGCGAGATGTCGCACCTATTGCTAGCAAGGCCCTATGGGATCGCTCTGTCTGTAGATGAGGCAGCGAGATGTTGCACCCATCGCTAGCAAGGCCCTATGGGATCGCTCTGTCTATAGCTGAGGCAGCGAGATGTTGCACCCATCGCTAGCAAGGCCCTATGGGATCGCTCTGTCTGTAGCTGAGGCAGCGAGATGTCGCACCTATCGCTAGCAAGGCCCTATGGGATCGCTCTGTCTGTAGATGAGGCAGCGAGATGTCGCACCTATTGCTAGCAAGGCCCTATGGGATCGCTCTGTCTATAGCTGAGGCAGCGAGATATCGCACCTATCGCTAGCAAGGCCCTATGGGATCGCTCTGTCTGTAGATGAGGCAGCGAGATGTTGCACCCATCGCTAGCAAGGCCCTATGGGATCGCTCTGTCTGTAGCTGAGGCAGCGAGATGCCCCACCTATCGCTAGCAAGGCCCTATGGGATCGCTCTGTCTGTAGCTGAGGCAGCGAGATGTCGCACCCATCGCTAGCAAGGCCCTATGGGATCGCTCTGTCTGTAGCTGAGGCAGCGAGATGTCTCACCCATCGCTAGTGTCCATATATTAAAAGTCAGCAGCTGCAGTATTTGTAGCTGCTGACTTTACATTTGTTTTCTTTGGCTGAACTCCGTTTTAAAGTAGAACTATAGACTCAACATTTTTTTTTCATTTTGTAAGGGAGGGTTATAACTCTTGTTGGTTTATTTTTTGCCATCCGAGTCCCATTGGGGAGATTTACCTTCACTTCCTGTCCCATAGTCAAAACAGGAAGTGATAAGAAATCACAGAAAATTAAGGGAATCCCCAGGCCACCAGAACTAGTGTCCCCATTGGAAGACTTATTACATTTCTGGAGACAACCTAAAATTTGGGATATTCTTCCACTTTCAATAATAACGATAAACCGGACAAATACAGAGGGTGATTCTCCCTAATGGGGCACAGACAGCAATAAAAGCTCACAGGTTTTCTACTCCCTCTCCACTCCATCCAAAACGAAAGAAAAAGTTTTGCCTTTAGTTATACTTTAACGGTAAAATAAAACACGGGTGATATAAAAGGAAAGCTTTCTTGGGAGAAGCATGGAAACTGCTATTGCTGACGTCTCACTCTGCAAATGTTAGTTGTTTGGTTGTCAGGCTTCAATGATTGGAGTCATTGTCCTGGAACAACTATGCAGATAAGGACTTCTGATTTGTACAGCACAGGGAAACATTACACTGCTAGTGGCCTGGCTACCATGCTAAGCCGTATTCTTCAATTCCTTGAGTCATTGTCCTGGAACATGGATTCAGATAAAGGTTTTCAACATTTCCCTGACTTTCATGATCTGTATCCTTATTCTATGTCAGCGATTCAGAAAGTACTGTAGGCATTGCATTAGCCTTAAAGTGTTACTAAACCCACAACAGTAAAATCAGTCTGTATATGCAGTAACACATGCTTGTTAAACTCACTGTGGAACCTCAGGGGTTAATCCTCTGCATTGTGTAAAAAGGCTGTTTGATTCTGATCCCCCCTTTCTTCCACAGTCCCCAATCCATCTGCTGATAGTGCAGAGCTTTGGAGTCACTCTGCACATGCTCAGTTTGGTGTGTGTTGCTAGAGAGTTTTTTCTTTTTTTTTCGGGGGGGGGGGGTGCATATTATCAGCACAGGGTCAATCAGTACTGTCCAGGCAGAAAGTCAGGAGTCATGCAGCCTCATAGGACAGTCAGAGGAGAATGAAAACTCTTGAAAACTACAAGCGTTAACCAGTGCTTGGCCGGACACTGATAGGAGTCATAAGACTGCTATTTACTGCTGATGAGAAAAGGTATTTAGCAGGTTATATTTAGTAAAACTACTGCATTTCCCTGTTCTGTGTCCTGTGGGAGACCAGATATAGTGAATGCAGGGTCCTGGGTTTAGTAACACTTTATAGCCCAACCCCAGAAAACCTAAAAACCTTCCTGTGCAGTAAGGCTGTGCCCGCATGGCAAGGTTAACCACTTGTTTCTGTCTAGGGAATGGTAAAAGCACTCTACTTACCAGATCCTCCGATTTTGAGGCAGTCAGCACTCCTCTATGCTCCGGGTGTAGATTGTCTCTAGGCATATTCACATTCAATACATGGCTAGGGTCCCTGTGGTGGTCTTGATGACCACCGGAGGTCCGACTATGGGGTCCAGTCTAGCAATTCAGTACGGTCGATTGTGTAAACAGTGCTTTTCTGAATCCCCTAAAAATCCCACAGAAATGTGCAGTTAAATCTGGACATATATGGGTCAAAATTGGGCCAGTTCAGCAGTGAGCAGCCATATTTGTATCCATATGAAAAAGAGGGGTGTACTGCGCTAATTCGATAAATGGTAAAGCGGCAACTAAAATGTTATACAACACTAATAATAATGGTCAAAGGAAGAGCTGTGCTGTTGTAAACTAAAATGTGACACTAGTGATAATGAAGTGCTAGATAAATACCAATTAAAATTATGAAAAACCGACTGAGTGAAAAAAGTGATGGGCCAGATTCATAAAGGACATACGACGGCATATCTCCAGATACGCCGTCGTATGTCCGAATGAGCGCGGTCGTATCTATGTGCCTGATTCATAGAATCAGTTACGCATAGACTTGGCCTATATACGAGCGGCGTAAGTCTCCTACGCCGTCGTATCTTAGGGTGCATATTTACACTGGCCGCTAGGGGCGCTTCCGTAGATTTACGCGTAGAATATGCAAATGAGCTAGATACACCGATTCAGAAACGTACGTCCGCCCGGCGCATTGATTTACATAGTTTACGCAAGGCTTTTTTCGGCGTAAAGTTACCCCTGCTATATGAGGCGTAGCCAATGTTAACTATGGACGTCGGGACAGCGTCGATTTTTCCGTTGTTTACATCGTTTGCGTAAGTCGTACGCGAATAGGGCTGTGCGTAAGTTACGTTCACATCGAAAGCATTGACTATTTGCGACGTGATTTTGAGCATGCGCACTGGGATACGTTCACGGACGGTGCATTCGCTGTTCGTTAGGAGCGTGAATTACGTGGGGTCAAGGCTCATTATAATACAACTTGCCCACTGCCTGGACAATTTGAATTAGGCGGGCTTATGTCGGCCCATTTACACTACGCCGCCGTAACTTAGGACGCAAGTTCGTTGTGAATACGGTACCTGCCTCACTAAGTTACGGCGGCGTAGTGTATCTGAGATACGCTACGCCCGCCTAAAGATAGGCAATTCTATCTGAATCTAGCACTATATCTGTATATAGGTCTGTGAGACCTGAATAGGATAACAAGAAGGGGTTAATTCCTAAATTAGGTAGAAACCTGAGAATTATCAAGTGAATAAATAGCAGTCCGTGTGAACAAACCAAAAAAAAAAAAAAACCCTTAGGAATAACATTAACGAAGCGTCAAAGGTAAAAAAATGTGAATATAATAAAATTTAATGCAGAGTGTCCATATAAACTTAAATATCCCCAGTGGTTTACGAATCCAATAGTCCAGGAAAAAGTGCTGGATAGTGCCTCCACCAAACAATAACACTGCCGCTTACCAGATGGATGTGATCTCTAATTATAGGAGATCAATATGCGCATATGGTTGATATCCCAGCCTGGGGACTCTATTGGTAGCAAAAATCCCTCAGTGTGGTTCAGTATTGAATAGAAGATGTCTCAAACAACGTAGCAATCCAGGATGCACCACATAAAAATAGGAAGGGACTAGCCTAGCGTAAAACCCTTAAAAATCTAATAAGTAACATAAAAATGCACACTTACATTGAAGAAGTGAGATAAGGCATATAAAAAACAATTGAGCCGGCCGGCTCTTCGATTCAGCAGCCCGTATCTTCTGGGTCTGGCGCACAACGCGGTGACAACAGAACGTCGTTCCTCCCAATGTTTCGTCACTAGAGGGACGTGGTCACGTATCCATGTATAGGCAGGCTGGTTGAACAAAAGTCGATCTACCGATTGACTCCTGTACAACCACTCTATTGGAAAATGTCCACATGATCAGCACTGCCGGCTATAGCAGTGTATCCCTGCTGTCAGAACACAATAGCTCCATGGGAGTGATTCCCCCATCCACATTGAATATGCGGATGGGGAAATCGAGTCATTTATTTTTATTTTTTTTCATTTAACCTGCAGGTTGAATGAAGAAAAAAATGACTAATGTATGGGCTGCCTAATGTTGTACAGACAGCTCCACTGAAAGTTTTATTTTTCCTGGAGTTCAGCTTTAATGGCCAGTCAACTAGCATTTTCAGACGGGGGGAGCTAGAAGTGTCCTTCATTCAAACATCATTAGTTTCGTCACAAAAACTGATAAAAAAAAAATGCATGAAAACTGAATCAGATTATACATCAATCTTCAGGTCAGTACAGTGCAGTTTTTTGCAGGCGATTTGTCGGCTGGTGTTGGCTCTTCAATCATCATGGTTGATATGGTGACAGGGTGATTGAAGTTCATTATTTCTATCATTACATTGTAATATGAAATAGTTCAACTCACTATAATGCAGAATCAGTGGGAGCCCTGGGCATGTCACTTGCCACTGTCGCCTTCCACCAGATGCAGCTTGTCACTTTGCCAAGTCGCCAGCGTGTCACCACATTGGTGGCCGCACAGGCGTGTGCATTGGTCCATTGAGCACAGAGGCAGGGTGCGTTCCATCCTATCCTAGAGTGAGGGCGGAACAGCGGTGATGCAGGGCGGGTGGTAACAGATGATGTCATCTCTCTGCTCGCCCGCCGCACCTCTGACAGTCTATCATTCGTGGCCCAGCTGTGAGGGTGATGCGGGACGGGCAATGACAGATAATGTCATCTCTCTGATTGCCCAATACCGCATCTCTGACAGTGCAGCCTTTGTGGTCCAGCTGCAAACAGGCCGTGGCCTAGTGGTTGGGGACCCCCGCTCTTGGGGACACAGCAACCATACGAATACTGCGACTTGTCCTAATTTAACAGGGGCAAATAAGCAGCTCTGAGTGCAGGCAGTGTGCATTCGGGGGCACTTACCCACACCTGTGTGCCTGTCAAATAATGACTAACTGCTGTGTCCATACAGCCAATGTGTCCCCATAGAGTAGCACATGCGGCCTGCACACACCTTTGTGTGGCTCCACCTGCCTATCCATCCTGCGCAGGTCACTGCACCCATGGCAGGCCTTAGCATGTGGGCAGTGTGCTAGTTATAGGTGGACAACAGTATAAACAAAAAATATATTTCTTGCCTAAAAAATAGACCCAGCCTGGGGAAGGAGGGGAGTGGGGGCATCATCATGCCAGCCCGGATTTACAGCACGCAGGACATGGTGGTGCTTACATCAAGAGGTTGTTCCTAAACCAATAAGGACCACCAAAGACAGACAAGAAAATTACTTCATGGGACCCATCAGAAGATTTCCAGAGAACCTGCCACCAGACCGTTTATTGCAATCAATCTCTTCCCATATGATTATACAGTGTGTGTGTATTTCATACATGTTATTTACCTGGACAGTCTTGGATGTGATGACAGACTCAGAGTTGTCCCTTAAGTGACACTGTATAGTTTTCCTCTATGCTCCTCTCCTGGCAGCTACATAAAAGATATTATAGGGAGGTGAAGAATAGGAGGAGCTGGGCCAGCACAGACAGTAACAAAACACTCCAAAAAGAGGAGCATGTAAGGAGGGCATGGGCTGTTCCAGGAATTGAACCTTCCTGCAAATTCTAAAATTCTCTAGCAAGTTCAATGGAACATTACAAGTGAATGGTAATCTATGGAGAAGAAAAACATTGATTGTAAGCATTTCCAATACTTGATCTGTCTGTGCTTTTACTTGTGCTTTTTGGTAACATGGTCTTTTTTCTGTATGTAGAAACTAAAGTGTTCCTTTTTCTCTATAGCAAAGGCAAAGGGTAGATTTACTAAAGGCAAAACGACTGTGCACTTTAAAAGTGCATTTGCTCCAGAGCTTAGTAAATGAGGTGAAGCTTGCAAAGAATACCCAATCACATACAAGGAAAAAAATGCATTTTTTTTTTGCACATCATTGGATGGCGGAAGAAAGCAGAGCTTCCCCTCATTTAGTAAGCTCTGGAGCAACTGCACTTGCAAAGTTCCCAGTCTATGTCATGCCTTTAGTAAATCAACCTTAATGAGTATTTCACTGCCTGAATTGGGTAAAAAAAAAAATAACTGCAATGATTTGGGTGCACCAGCATCACAGCATGTCAGCATACCTCCCAACTTTTTTAAGATGGAGAATGAGGGACACCTATTAGCAAAAACATGTAGGCATAGGACACACCCCCTGCCATGCCCCCTTAAAGGCAAATTCTATTTTAAAAAATGATCAGTTAAAACTGGCAATTGCTTTTTTTTTTTTTTTTACCACTACTATTCCTTTAAATTGGTTTTTGAAATTTACAAATGCAGCAATTTAGAAATTGGATGAAAGGTTTAGCACTGGGAAGCACTTTTTGAAAGATAAAAAGTGCATTTTATATACAACTATATAGATGAGATCAAAACAAGGGACAAATGAGGAGGAAAGAGGGACTTTGCTCCAAATCAGGGACAGTTGGGACTTATGTGTCAGGGAGATCTGCTAGCTCTATAACTAGCTGGACATACACTCTACAATCTGATTGTACAATCTCCTTTATGGCTTGTTCACATGTCCCACTAGGGAGTGTTAAAATCAAGAAATGTAACCTCAGTTTTACAGCCCCCCACCTACAAAAGGGCATGCAGCAGCTCAGGGCTGTACACGTGACACATGCTGTGACAGCCATGCTTTGCAGCCAAGGCAAAAATTCAACAGCACACTTGATGGGAGGCACTGCCATCGAACATGACCCATTTAAGTGTATGGGGGGCACTGCAACCAGATCCAATGCATATGGTTGTAGTGCAGTGGTGCTGCATTTATAGGGTTAAAACAGGTGGTGAGGAGGTGAGGTGACATATTGCCAAATGGAAATCCACCGCAGATAACTTTTCAGAGGGCTGATGCACATATGAACGAGCCCTCTAGCCTAGGTTCATATATGTGCGGAGCGTTCGTAGGCACGTGTCGCGGGTACAGCAGAAACGCGTGGAAAGAAGTCCCCGAGCTTCATGGTGCATCAGCGACCGGTGAGTGGCATGCACAAAAATACGCTGCGTTTGCCAATGCATGGGGGTGCCAAGAATTATTGGCACCACTTTGTGTCTGCTAAAGAGCAGTCTGCAGAATTTAGTGAGTGTTACTGACCTGCTAAGCGTGAACTTAGCCCTATATATATATATATATATGTGTGTATATATATATACACATATAAATAAATAAATATATATATATATATATATATATATATACATACACACATACATGTATATATATATATATATATATATATATATATATATATATATATATACACACATATATGTATATACATATATATATATTAATATATATATATATATTAATATATATTATATGTATATGATATATAAGAATACATACCCTGAATATATAAGCTATATTCAGGGTTGTATAGCCAAAACGATACAACTGTCCATTCAAATAGCATCCAATCACGCAGGCCCCTGCACGGCATAGAGGATGGAGATCGTCCAATCAGATTGTACAGTGCGGTACACATTCTGACAGCCAGGACAACTTGTATCCAATCAGAGAGAAGTCCCCGCCCTATGTTCCCTCTTCTGTGTATTAGTGACAAGAGGCCCAGGAATGTTAGAGGGGGAGTGGGCGTTTCCGAAACATCATCAACCACGCCCATTCTGCCTATCTTCACCAATCACAGGGTACGGCTGCTAAAGTTCGCCTTGTGATTTGGAAGTAAGAAATCCCGGGAGGGAGAGATGTCCGGGCCGTCTACTTCTCCATAGATAAAGTCCGCTGAGCGCCCAGCCCGGGACGCCACACGGCCAGTCATAGGAATGAGAGAGGGGGCGGGATAGTGGGCGGGGCCTGTACGGAGCTGGCTGTCAGTGGGGTGGAGGGAGCGGTGCAGGTCTCCGGGATCCGCCCAATGAGCGGCAGCCCGCTCCCCTCCCCTCCTCCCCTGTCCCGCCCCTCCTCCTCTCCCGGTCCCCCTCCGGCACACACAGTGTGATGTGATCTGTGTCCGGGATGTGTGCTCCGTCTAACCGTCTCTGTGTTCTCTCTTCCCCCGATCTCCGCCCCGGACTCTCCGCCTCCTGAAAACTTTCTCCGCCAGGAAGAGAAGGAAGCGAGCCGTGCCGTACCAGCCTGCTCCCGCTCCGCAGCCCCACCGCCCGGCATCGCGACCTGAATGGACGGGTATGGGGAGAAGGGCCGCACTCTCCTACCCCGGGGCTGATCGCCGCGGTACGCCGGGACCCCTCCACCTCCTCCCGCTACTGATACTGGCCCTCTGGGGGCGCACAGGTGAGACCGGACCGTGTGTGTGTGTATATACATATAATATGTGTGTGTCCGACCGATCATCACCTCCATACACCCAGCGATCATCATCACACTCACATATGTCTGACCAATACACACAGCTTGGAAGTTAGGAGATCGCCTACACTCACAATTTATAAGGGGGGATCACCTAAACCCCCCCCCCCCCTAATAAGGGGGATCACCCTAATAAGTATCACCCTAAACTTCTAATAAGGGGGGGGTCACTCTAATAAGAAGGATCACCCTAATAAAGGGGATTACCCTAAACTCCTAATAAGGGGGGTCACCTAAACCTAAACACCCTAATAAAAAGGATCACCCTAATAAAAAGGATCACCCTAAACTCCTAATAAGGGGGGATCACCCTAATAAGGATCACCCTAAACTCCTAATAAGGGGGGATCACCGAAACAAAAGGGGTTCAGTTAGACACTAAGCTCTGTGTCATCAATAAAAACATTGGATGACATCAGGGATTGTTCCATTGTTTGTGATCAGCCGAAAACCATAAACTAGAATTTTTTTTTTTATTGACTCTCCGATATCTTCCACCACACACACACAATTTTTGTTCCGAGCGATCATGAGCCCACTGGGATGGCAGATTTCTGTAGATCGGTGGAGTGATCTCTGGTTGGTGATTTGATTGGTTCCATGGCATCCAATAATCAATGATTGTATTGATACGTGTGTGGTCACATTGGAGTTAGGTGACCCTCCAGAAAGCGTACTGAGGGTCCCTGAGATTGGTAGCTGTGGTCCCCGATTGTATGGTGAGTGCTCAGCTTTATATAAACCATGGTGGGTTGGATGATTGGGATGTTACTGGTGATCCCAGATTGTATGGTGTGTGTGCTCAGTACAAACCTTCTTGGGTTTGATTCATAGGGTGTCTCTTGGTTTCAGTATTAGAGGGGGGGGTTCCTCTTGGGTTTTAGTGAGGGGGGGGGTTCCTCTTGGGTTTTAGTGAGGGGGGGGGTTCCTCTTGGGTTTTAGTGTTGGGAAGGGGGGGTTCCTCTTGGGTTTTAGTGTTGGGAAGGGGGGGTTCCTCTTGGGTTTTAGTGTTGGGAAGGGGGGGTTCCTCTTGGGTTTTAGTGTTGGGAAGGGGGGGTTCCTCTTGGGTTTTAGTGTTGGGAAGGGGGGGTTCCTCTTGGGTTTTAGTGTTGGGAAGGGGGGGTTCCTCTTGGGTTTTAGTGTTGGGAAGGGGGGGTTCCTCTTGGGTTTTAGTGTTGGGAAGGGGGCGCCACTTGGGTTTTAGTGTTGGGGGGGGGGGGGTTCTCTGGGTTTGTCAATCTGTTCTGTAACCCATACTTGTGTGTTGTAGTAGATGGGATTAGCTGAGAGTAAGAGATTTGTATTTCCTGGCAGATCTGTATGAAGATCTGAGGACTGCAGTATGGGGACAATGGTTGTGGACTTTCTGTCCCGGGTGACATGAGAGCCTCCTCTGTGCCCCTTGGAGCTGAGGACCTGACAGCAGTATGGTGACGGTTCCCCCGCACCTCTTCGGCATGTAATCGCTACTATGCCCAGGACCCAGGAGTCCATATGCTAGCACTTATTCCAGGCCTTTATTGACATTTTCCCCTTTTATCCTAATTATTTATTGATAAAACGCCAGCATCTTCCACAGCTGTGAACAGTATGCTGGGCTGTGCAGCCTGAGTGACCGAGGAGGAATTTCACCTAATGCAACTTTCCAGAGAACGCCTTGCATAAGACCCTTTACAAGGTGGCCTGTGTATTAGAAGAGTATCATTATATTTATTATTATTATACGCAATCTGTACTTTATTACCTTTTTAGAAGTCAAATAGTTTTGCGGTATGATGAGCTTGTCACCACTGGCGGTTTTGCCATCATTGAAATGTCCCATAATGGCCTAGTACAACCGCGGCGGTGCTGTCGACTGGGCCCTAGTGCAACCGTGGCGGTGCTGTCGACTGGGCCCTAGTGCAACCGTGGCGGTGCTGTCGACTGGGCCCTAGTGCAACCGTGGCGGTGCTGTCGATTGGGCCCTAGTGCAACCGTGGCGGTGCTGTCGATTGGGCCCTAGTGCAACCGCGGCGGTGCTGTCGATGGGCCCAGTACCCAGAGAAGCGGCGTAACAAAGCAGCATTTTAGTTTCCAATTCCAGAGGTGAGCGGTTTTAAGGAGATCTGGAAGCATTTCTTACACGTAGGCACTTTTTTATTAAAGGGGTTGTAAAGGAAAAAAAAACATTTTTCATAAACATCCTTTACCTGCAGACATTCCTCTTTTCACTTCCTCATTCTTCGTTTTTGCTCAGAAGTTGCTCCATTTCTTCTCTGTTCTGTTTACTTCCTGTTTGTCTGATTTCACTGACCACCGTGAAGGGAGGCTTTACTGCGGTGGTCAGTGACGTGCTCGCCCCCTCCTGGGAACTACATCTGTGTGGCAGGACGCTCTCTACATGTTAGAGACTTCAAGGAGGTGTGAATTTCTGGGCGTGCCTCAATGCATACTGGGAAATGTAGTTCTTTCATGAACGAACGATGCAAACCAGGAAGTGAATGAGAGAACAGAAAGTAGAATGCCTGAGGTGATATAGATGAAGGAATTTAATAGGTATTTACTTGTTTTTTTAACAGAATCATTACACTATTCTGTCTGTCTACCTTGCAGACATTAATTTTAGGCAAAAAATGTTTTTCCTTTACAACTCTAAGTATTTTGCAAGTATGGTTGCACGTGTAAGCAAGCTTAGGCATCTTTGTATTGGGAGAGAAGAGAAGTCCAGTTGTTCAGGTGAAAAAATGCACAGTAGCGCTTCTGTTCCACGGTTATCGTCGCTTCAATTAAAGTCTGTGGGGCCAAAAACTCCACACGGCTCTAAACAAATCTCATGCCTCATTTTGTGCTTCAAGGGACTGGTTTGGGGAATTTGAACATCTACAATAGAACACAATTGGATTCTTGAGCGTTGTCCTGTGTAGGGAAATGTGCGAAAACGCACAGCAAATTGCTTGGGTGTGAATAGAGGACCTTCAATGTTCCCAACCCAAGGGTGGTCACACACCTTCATATACTGTCTGCAGACGCTTAAAAATCATAACGTGCTATTGTGAGGGTTGAATATGGTAATGCCAGTGGAGATGGGCCCCATATCAGAAAACGGGGCCCGAACCTTATTCATGCATACACATAGAGAATTCTAATACGTCGTTAATGAAAGTTTTATGATCCTTGTGTAGAGAAGATGTTTGGAATGATGTTCCTCCAGTGTCTCTTCTGGTTGTGGTCCTTGGGTGTAGAGTTTGCCTATCAGAGACGCAGTGATCACCCTTTGGTTGTGGAGGGCTTTGTACAGAGACACCAGCGATGTCTGAGCACCTGTATATCCTTTGTATGTCAGGAGAGGTGTGGACGTCGCCTGGCGCAGCTGGTGGATGCTCTCTAATGGGATGTGCTCTGTCATTTCCCCTGAGGTGCCAAGGCTCTGCCTTTCCTCTATGATGCTTTTTCATGACTAGACTCCGGAGGATTCTTCATGGCTTAGAAAATAATTTGGAAAGTTGGGTAACCCATATGAACCAGTCAGATGTCGTTTATTACAGATTTAAATCCGATAAAGTGATAGCCCATTGTGGTGGGGTTCTGCTCATGTGCGGCTGGCATTATCGAAGTAGCCTGCCAATGCTTTTATTTTATGTGCAGATAAATGAATGTTACAATATCTGTGATATACTGTAGTTCTTATTGACTCTACTTGTGCATTGTAACCTGCAATCTCTGCAGGCGAGGTGAAGAGATGCACTGTTATTGTGAAAGCATTCTTATCTTGGCAGACACCATCAAGACTCATTTACCATATCTCATATTCCTTGTTGGCATTGCAAATTGTATGTATAATATTTGTGTGTGTAAATGTATTGTCTAGACCAGCCTTTCTCAAACTCTTTTTGCAATGGAGGAATCCTTACATATATATTTTTTCCCCCCAAGTTTTGGGAACCCCAAACTAATTTATTGGGTGTCGGGAAAATGCCCATTAGGTTGGGGTTTAGTGGGAATAATGTCTTCCGCTGGTGCTCAATGGGAGGATCGACACCCCCCCCAAAGTTGGTGGTCAAAATCTCGCCTTTACAGACAGAAATGCCATTGGTGGCATGCAGCTGGCTGTGCCTAGTTTCGTTGGCCCCAGAACTGTTCAGGAATCATAAAATGGGAGATCAATCAACCACAGTTTAAGGAACCCTCAACAACCTCTGGAGTACCCTCCTTTAGGCGGCCGGTGGGCAGAGCGTTCCCCTCCCGTAGGCAGTCGGTGGGCAGATCGGTCCCCTCCCATAAATGGCCAGTGGCAGGGCCCTCACATTGGTGGTCAAAATCTCACCTTTACAGACAGCCAAAAATACCATTGCTGCCATGCAGCTGGCTGTGCCAAGTTTCAATGGCCCCAGAACTATTCAGGCATCATCAATAGAGAGGTCAATCAGTCACAGTTCAAGGAGTCCACTCGCGTAGGCGGCCAAGAGCGGTCGGCTCGCGCAGGCGGCCAAGAGCGGTCTCCTCGCGTAGGCGGCCAGTGGGCAGAGCGGGTCTCCTCGCGTAGGCGGCCAGTGGGCAGAGCGGGTCTCCTCGCGTAGGCGGCCAGTGGGCAGAGCGGGTCTCCTCGCGTAGGCGGCCAGTGGGCAGAGCGGTCGGCTCGCGTAGGCGGCCAGTGGGCAGAGCGGGTCTCCTCGCGTAGACGGCCAGTGGGCAGAGCGGTCGGCTCGCGTAGGCGGCCAGTGGGCAGAGCGGGTCTCCTCGCGTAGACGGCCAGTGGGCAGAGCGGTCTCCTCGCGTAGGTGGGCAGAGCTCTCACGTTTGGGGGTCAAAATCTCACCTTTACAGACAGCCAAAAACACCATTGCTGGCTGTGCCAAGTTTCGATCGCCCCAGAACTATTCAAGCACCATCAAAGGTGAGGCCAATCGGCCACAGTTCAAGGACCCCTAACAACCTCTGGAGGACCCTAGTTGGGAAAGGCCGGTTTAAATGTAGCACAATGATCTGTATTAAACTGTGTAGTCATTTACAGCATCAGGATATGATTGATAGTGGAATATAAAGCTGAAAGGCCATTTTTTTTTGTCCCCCTTTGTTTGTTTTTTAACGTATTGCATTTTGCGCTGCAGGCGTGAAGGAGTTAAGTATCCCCTCTTAGGTATACGGTGTGTAATGATCCAGATGTCGTTTTTTTTTTTTCCTCAATTCCTTTCCTGGTGTTTGCTAGGAGTCAGGCTGAGATCAGGTTTCCAGCTTCTACAAGGAGAAAGGGGAGCCTTGTGCTGATTCTGCTCTGGATGGGAGTCGGAAAGAATTTAACCCCTGCAAGAGATTTCCTCTGACAGACCAATCTGACATTCCCTTATCAAGTGACAGCTAATTCTTCTATTCCTATAATGTAATAGTGTGTGCGGCACGGAGAGCGGCACAGTCCCACCTCTACATGGAGGGGTCCCCTTCTGTTTAGATCTAAAGTTCTGAAGCTAATTATGGTTGTAATTGTAACAACTGATGTGTGCAACGATATGTGCTTTGCAGCAAAAGCAGATAGGATTACATCTGGGAATCTACAGTACTTCCTCCCCTCTGCTTGGGAACAGTTACGTTCAGAGCTTTGAATTGCCTGCTAGACTTTCTGAGACGTTCAGGGTCCACATATGTGATTTGACCTTTGCATAGCGTCCTAATATTTGTGGCTTGTGACTAATTTGAACAGTTTGTATGGGGTGGATGGCTGAGAGGTGCTTTTGTTCAAGATCATTACCTTGAATAATTCCTGCAGCGATTAACTGGGGAAAGGTTGGGGCAGGCTAATCTAAATCTGATCAACAAAGCCTGATTATCTATTAAATGTTTACATCTGGATTTCTATCAGCAAGTTATTAAGTAACCACATTTACTGGTCAAGGGCTTTACAGAGGAGTGGTTCAAGGTTACTGCCAGCATATACATTCATAAGACCAAATTTAATATATTCTTTTGACTTTTAACACACTTATGTATGATGAGAGGGAAAACAATATATACATTCTAATTCTTTTATTATATTTATAGAGAGAGGGGCAGATCCACAAAGCGAGTACTATGGCGTATCTACTGATACGCCGGCCTACTTTCAAATTTCCCGCGTTGTATCTTTGTTTTGAATCCTCCAAAACAAGATACGACGGCATCTGGGTTAGATCCGACAGGCGTACGGCTTCCTACGCCTTCGGATCTAAGATGCAATTTTTCGGCGTCCGCTGGGTAGCGTTCACGTCGTTTTCCACGTCGAGTATGCAAATTGGCTATTTCCGACGATCCACGAACGTACGAGCGGCCGTCGCATTCTTTTACGTCGTCTTTAGTCGGCTTATTCCGGCGTATAGTTAAAGCTGCTGTTTCGTGGCGTATAGTTAAACCTGCTATGTTAAGTATGGCCGTTGATCCCGCGTTTAATTTGAATTTTTTTTTTTTTTTGCGTAAGTCGTCCGTGAATCGTGGGATGGACGTAATTTACATCCAAGTCAAAACAATGACGTCCTTGCGACGTCATTTCGCGCAATGCATGGCGGGAAATTTAGGGACGGCGCATGCGCAGTTCGGCGCGGGGATGCGCTTCATTTAAATGAAACGCCCCCCTACTCGCCGATTTGAATTGAGCGCCGTTACGCCGCGAGAGATACACTACACTGCCATAACTTACGGCGCAAATTCTTTGTGGATTCAAAGCTACAACAAGTAAGTTACAGCGGCGTAGCGTATCTCACATACGCTGCGCCCATGCAATTCTTTCTGGATCTGCCCCAGAGAGATTATTTTAAAGACAGTCAGTCGGTTTTGGCCAAGTGCGTCCTGAATTTTTGGTTTCTGCACCAACCTTTTCATTTCGGTGCACCTCTTAAAAAAAAAAAAAAAATAATAATAATTTCGTAAACATTTTTGAACTTATAGATTAATAAAAAATAAAATGTGTGTTTGTACACACACACAATAAATTATATATATATATATATATATATATATATATATATATATATATATATATATATATATATATATATATATATATATATATATATATATATATATATATATATATATATATATATATATATATATATAATTTATTTTTTAAAGGGTGCACTAAAATGAAAATGTTGGTGCTGAAACCGAACATTCAGGATGCACTTGGCCAGAACGGACTGACCGTTTTTAAATAAATATATTATATTCTTTTAAAAACTGTCAGTCTGTTTTGGCCATATATATAATGTGTGTATGTGTATATATATATATGTGTGTGTGTGTGTGTGTGTGTGTGTGTGTGTATGTATGTGTAATATATATATATATTATTAATGACTTTTAATTAATATTATTAATTTAAATGACGAAACGCGCAGGGTGGTGACTTGATTTTATGCCGGGACGTAGCGGCCATTTTGTGGGTTTGAAACACCGGATGTTTCTATCGTGCGAGTTTTTATTCTTGCAAATGTGAGTGTATTCATTTGATTCTTATTACATTAAACTTTTAATGGGATGTCTGCATTATGAGCAGTCTTTCTTTTATGTCCATTGAGACTTCGGGTGCTGTGGTGGAGACACTAGAGACTATCCCTGAGGCTGACTGCTGTCGGAGATGTTTTTTGGGTGATATATTATGCGCTAATTATCCCATCAGAGGGTAAGAGGCGGTGTGTTCAGTTTTGGTGATGATCTCTATACGCTTATCACATGGTTGCAGCTCCGGCAATCACTTATCTGGATATTCTATGGACTGTTATTTGGACTTTGGATGCAACCTAGCGCTGCACCATTTTTACTATTTGTTTGTTGTTCCATGCATATTATCTGCTGTATTATAATTAACCCTTGACATCTTTATATACCTATAGCACAACATATTTGGATTTTATGCATTGTCAGCCATTATTTGCACCTTTTAGTGCAAGAAAAATGCATCCCTTTTCTTCACACTGGTCCGTTGTGCTTCCATTGTTAAAAATCTTGCTTGCTACATTATTGGTCAGTTAAAAAAAAAATTACACCAGAAATGCACCTCCCTGTTAAAATGCAGCAAGAACACATAACACACCCGTGTTACGTTTTTAATGTGGTTTTTGAGTCACGCGACCTATGAAAAACACCATAAGCACAGTAATATTGTGTGCGTTTTAATCGCCTTTATCTCCATCTTTCTCTCGCCAAAACGCAAATTTTGGGCCGAAATTTCGGGGCATCTCTTTATTTTTTCTGTTTGATCTTTAGTTCTAATCCCTAATTTTTTAACTATGGCCTGACAAACCCTAGTGCCTAAAAGCAAATCTACCGTGTTTCCCCGAAAATAAGCCCGGGTCTTGTATTAATTTTGGCAACAAAAGACACAGTAGGGCTTATTTTCGGGGTAGGTCTTACTATGTAATGTGCCGTCTTCTCTCCCTCCCTGCCTGACAAGAATCCTCAGTGTGAACTGAGTTAAAATGCTTGCAAAAGCCTATAATCCACTCTTTTACAGTATTAGATAATGTACAATGTGTGTGTTTTTGTAATATAATTGTGCCAAATACCTTTGTTATAGCGCCGCTCTGCGCTTCTGTGACCTGCCGGAGCTCTCTTCCCCGCATTTATTTTACAGAAACACACACAATGTACAAAATATAAATATATATATATACACACACACTGTAATAGAGTGGGTTAAAGGATTTTACAAACATTTTAAACTAGGGCTTATTTTCGGGGTAGGGCTTATATTGCAACCGCCCTGGGAAAATAACACTAGGTCTTATTTCCGGGGAAACAGGGTATATGCGCGATTTCAGTCGCGCGAGCCGTTATACCCACAAATGATATCTGTTCCGTGTGATCGTTTTAACTGATTGTATGTTGTCGCCTGCCGTTGTTGCACATTTTCATGGATTTGCACTGTAGTTGAAATCAATCGCAGACCACGGTTGGCAATGCAGGTTCATCCGGCGGTAACAATAGAAGTTCATGGAGGGCGTTTGGATTGACGGATCACAGGCAGTTTAAGATTGTTCAGCACTCACTTCGGAATGTTTTATATGTAGTTTGGCCTTACATTTATAGTTTTTGGTATAAAATTGATACATGGCTTAATGAAGATTCACATATTTTTGCAGGCCTTTATGGGTGATATAAGATGTCACATGGTCATGGATGCATTTTATGTTTTTCCATGTGTTCCACAAGTACTGAAAGGTTCTTGGTTTGGGTCCGTCTTTATAACAATTTTTGCAAATTTTGTAAATATAAATCCCCAAAAATCTACGTACGCTTATACATACTGCAAGTGAAGTACCGGTATGTTGTTTTTTTTTTTCTGAAGAAGGCAACCGCTTTGTTCTTGGAATTCTGCTAAGAGCAGAGGTTGCCTCCTCAGCCCTTCACCAGATGCCTCTGCGCAGCACAGAGGCTGGAAGCAGACTCCGGGAGCAGACTCCGGGCTTTCTCCATCCCAGCACAACTCTGGGCCCCGAAGGCAAATAGATTTTATTGATCTTCTAAGACCAGAGCTACGTTACAGTATAAAGCAAATGAGCGTCTCTGAGCCTCCTACTGCTCATTGCTTCATCCTATGTTGGTGCTGTAACGTGTCTTACCAAACCTTATTCATGACTAAAAACAGAATAAAACATCAAACGTTTCCTAGAGAGCCACAACGCTAGGAAATATGTAAATTGCTTGTAAATTATGTAATTACTTGACTCCTAGAAGAGAAGTAATGGTGGAACCCTTTGTTATATTATAGAGAAGTGAGTTGGGTGATGGTAGCACACTACATGCTTTGTTTTATTTTTCTCATGCAGCCTTTCTCAACTTTTTTACACCACCCCCAATGAACCCTTGAAATAATTTTCAGATATTGGGGAACCCTTGACAAAACCAATGCATTGGGGTAAAATGCCCCTTGCATTGATGGTGGTGAAAATACCCCTCTCACTTATGAGAATGCCACCCTTCCAGGCAGATAAAAAATCTTCTGGGGTCACGCCACTGGCTCTTTCAAGTAGCAATGACCCCAGGAATATGCAGATACCGTCAAAGCGGAACGTCTCTCTCTCAATCAACATTATTTGCTAGCATTAAAGGAGTTGTAAAGGTTTGTTTTTTTATTTTCTAAATAGGTTCCTTTAAGCTAGTGCATTGTTGGTTCACTTACCTTTTCCTTCCATTTCCCTTCTAAATGTTTTTTATTCCTTTGTCTGAATTTCTCACTTCCTGTTCCTCCACAGTAAGCTTGCCCCCATCATCCGAGCTGTTCTGGCTGGGGGTTAGTCAGCGTGCTCGCCCCCTCCCTCGGGACTACATGCCTGCGAGGAGACGATGTGAACGTTCACAGCGTCTTCCCGCAAGGACTTAGCCCCAAGGGAGGGGGCGAGCACGCTGACTACGCCAAATGCGAGCCAAACTCTGGTATTATTATTGCCAAGTGTGATGTCATTTTCAGCACGCCGAATTTGTCATTGTGATGTTTTTAGTTATTTAAAGAGGAACTGCTCACATAATTTGTAATAGAAACATCTTTGCCATGCTGAAGCTTCCCTCCAACCACTTTGCATATTATTTTATATATACTGTGATTCTGTACTTGCCAAATATGCTGCAGAAATCTCCCTCCACTGAGTCTGGCTGCAGCCATTTTAACTGTGGGCAGCTTAAAGCGGTGGTTCACCCGTACATAAAACTTTTTCCCCCTAGATGGATGCTCGTTTTGTCTAGGGGAATCGGCTAGTTGTTTTAAAATATGAGCATTACTTACCGTTTACGAGATGCATCTTCTCCGCCGCTTCCGGGTATGGGCTGCGGGACTGGGCGTTCCTATTTTGATTGACAGTCTTCCGAGAGGCTTCCGACGGTCGCATCCATCGCGTCACGATTTTCCGAAAGAAGCCGAACGTCGGTGCGCAGGCGCAGTATAGAGCCGCACCGACGGTCGGCTTCTTTCGGCTACTAGTGACGCGATGGATGCGACCGTCGGAAGCCTCTCGGAAGACTGTCAATCAAGAAGGAACGCCTAGTCCCGAAGACCCATACCCGGAAGCAACGGAGAAGATGCATCTCGAAAACAGGTAAGTACAGCTCATATTTTAAAACAACTAGCCGATTCCCCTAGACAAAACGAGCATCCATCTAAGGGGATTTTTTGAATTTTTTTTCTTATGGGTGAACTCCCACTTTAAGCTACTGCCTGGTCAATTCCTGGATTTACACAGGACACACCTCCCAGCTCTGCAGCTTTCATTGGCCCTCTTATGACTCATATCCCCTCCCTTCCTGGCAAACTCACACGAGAGAGAGCTGTGCATGATGTCATAAGCCTAGGGTTATTACCAGACAAGAAACAGGAAGTGGGCTGTATAAGGTATTTACTGGCAGACAAAAATGTTTTACTATCCAAAGTTAAAACAACAAGGGCAAAAGATTTAATAGATGGAAAGATGAAAAAAATGACTGAAGGTCTGCTTTAATTATAAATTCTAAGTAAAAGATTTCAATAACGCCTATATGGTTGTAAAGCCAGCACAGAAGTGATTCGCCGAATTCTATTATCCCAATACTGATTAGAAAAACTAGAGCAAATAATGTAATTATTGGTCAGTGCATGCCCATCTAAAAGCTCTTTGTGTCGGGTAATGAGTGGTATTTATTTCACATTCATTGTGTTGACACTCGGCAAATGCCTAGCAAATGAAGCATTAACCTTCCTTCATGTAACCAAAGTGTGAATTATAAAGCCGTTGTGTGTTTACCATGGGTATGCCATTACGGAGTTTATTCTTTTAGAGAAGTGATAAGAATATAATGTGTTCTATACACTGAATGAGATTAGGAAAGTGTGATGGTGTGTCTTTGGAGCAAGGTCCCTAGGGATTGTCACTAGAAGTGGCAGAAATGATGTGCCATTTAAGGATGAATACTGGTTTGTGACCATAACAACCTTATAAAACTATACATTCTATTCATCAGAGAGCAGACTCTTCCTGTGCCAAAAAGCTGGTCCCCTGCCAGCATTTTACAGAAAAAGACCCTTGCTGCTGTGTGGAAGCAGTGGTCTCTCTACAGAGTTCCAAAATCCTCCTCGCTGAGTCGGATCTAGAGCATTTAGCAGATAGAACAAGCTTTGTTGATTTACAGAGCTATAGGTCTGACTAGTCTGAAGGTCATCAGACCACTGCAGAGCCAATAGCTGGGCTTCTATGCCTTACGATCAGGTGTGCTAATCTGTAGAAGACGTTATAAAGGACAGTATGACTGCTTTTGCATGTCTCGCCAATTTCTAGAGTAGATATAGTTTACTTAAAGCGGGAGTTCACCCGAAATTTTTTTTTTTAACATTAGATTGATGCTCATTTTGTCAAGGGGAATCGGGTGTTTTTTTTAAAATCGAAGCAGTACTTGCCGTTTTAGAGATAGATCTTCTCCGCTGCTTCCGGGTATGGTCTTCGGGACTGGGCATTCCTATTTGATTGACAGGCTTCCGACGGTCGCATACTTTGCGTCACGACTCACGAGTAGCCGAAAGAAGCCGAGCGTCGGTGCGGCTCTATACGGCGCATGCGCACCGACATTCGGCTACTTTCGGAAAATCGTGACGCGATGTATGCGACCGTCGGAAACCTGTCAATCAAATAGGAATGCCCAGTCCCGCAGCCCATACCTGGAAGCGGCGGAGAAGATCTCTCGCTAAAACGGTAAGTACTGCTTCGATTTAAAAAAAACACCCAATTCCCCTTGACAAAATGAGCATCAATCTAGTGTTAAAAATTAACTTTTTGGGTGAACCTCCACTTTAAGGAGGAAGTAAACCCTGATGGGTTTTATTTCCTCTTTGTTCCCTTCAAAGTAAATGCATACTAGCACATTATGTGCCACCTACCTGCAGTAGAAGCCCGCAATGTCAGCGCTGTCTAATCACGTCCATCTTCAACCCCTCTTCCTTCCGGGGCCGTGGACTCCGGCTCTGCTATTGGCTGGAGTCGCATGACGTCACTCCCGCGCATGCGCGTGGGAGCAGACGGTCATGACACAAGCGCCTATAGACTGCATGGATCATGCCCTTTTTTCAGTGCACATGCCCCAATTATGCCGCTGTATATGGCGAATATCTCCTAAACCGTAGAAAGTGCGGTTTTCAGATAAAGTCGCACGATTTCAAAGCCGCAGTCAATGTGAATGTGACCTAATAGGAGTAGGCTGGAAATAATTGAAATGAAATTGTGTAAATGTAATAAAACTTTAAATTTTGACCATAGATGCACTTTAACTTCTTGCCGGCCAGCCGCCGCAGATATACTGCGGCAGGGCCGCTCTATTGCACGAATTGTAGCACCGGTATGGAGCTTCGTGTAATAGCTAATGCAGGCGTGCCGCCAGAGGCGATGCATGTGGCCGGCGGCCACAATGTCCAATGCGATCGCCCCACAGAGCCAGAACGGAGATCTGCCAGTGTAAACAAAGCAGATTCCCGTTCTGAAAGGGGAGTAGAAAGATCTGTTGTTCCCAGTGATCAAAACGGCGATCTCTCTCTACTCCCAGTCAGTCCACTCCCCCCACAATTCTGTATAGAAAGACTGGTTGGTCGTAATGGGGGAAAGGATTACATTGCCTATTGGGAACACTAGTGACTAGTGTTTCCCCCTGCTTGTCCTCTTTGGGCACACCTTCTACAGTTCAGATCCTCTTAAGACCGTAAGTTGGGTGCCAGCTGGCATTCATTCGGGTATACTGGCCCTTGATCATCTTGTATAATGGTGCTCTTACGAATATTCTTGTATCGGGTAGAGCTGGGCGATTTTGGCCCCCAAAAAAATCTGCGATTTAAAAAAAAAAACTTGATTCACGAGTATTGGACACCGCGCCGCTCCTAAAAAGCTGCGGGCAGGAGTTTTAGGCGAGGCCACAGCTTCGGCCTAGTCCACAGCCTTTTCCCAGGATCGCGGCGAGCAGTATTTTTTTTTTTTTTTTTTAGGCGAGGCTGCAGCTTCGGCCTAGTCCGCGGCCTTTTCCCAGGATGGTGGCGGACTAGGCCGAAGCCGCAGCCTCGCCTAAAAAAAAAAATACTGCTCGCCGCGATCCTGGGAAAAGGCTGCGGACTAGGCCGAAGCCGCGGCCTCTCCTAAAAAAAATCCTCCCCGTAGCTCGCCGCGATCCTGGGAAAAGGCTGCGGACTAGGCCGAAGCCGCGGCCTCGCCTAAAAAAATCCTCCCCGTAGCTCGCCGCGATCCTGGGAAAAGGCCGTGGCTTCGGCCTAGTCCGCGAAGCTCTGGTCCTATGGATCGATTTGACCTCCCAACTCTATTTAAAACGATTTTTTTTTTTTCCCCAGCCCTAGTATCAGGATAGATTAACTTGGTCTGTCACAATAATGTCATGTTGGGGTAGAGGTGTTAAGTTGCTTTAGAGTTGAGTGTGAGGGTTAGACATGTGACTTAAGCGCCCAGAGGCGATTCAGTTCGCATGTGTTGCGCTATATAAGTTACTCACTCACTAGACCCTCCCTGATAACTGCATGGTGGGGACTAATAAGGGGCCACCTTTCTGTTGACATGGGAAGTCCCCTGAGATGCTCCATTCAGGCAGCCATTTTTATTAATATAAAAATCTATTGGGTTGAACCAATTATTTTACTTTTCTGCAGCATCCTATGAATGTTGATGATGCTTCTGCTTTCCATATAATTGATAGGCTGCATTCTCATGAATTCTGATGCATGTCAAAATGGGTCTCCCAGCCGTAAGTCATAAAAGACAGGTGTACTTTAAATTCTCTTCCAAGATGCAGATAAGTACTCCATCAAATTGCTCTGCTTCTGATACCTAGATATCTAATGCTAAATATTAAAAATAAATTGGAAATGTAAATCAATCAAAGCATTAGCTCTTTGTAATCCTATCCAAATGGCAGGCAAAGGCTTCTGATTCCAACAAAGCAATGCATGCATTTCCTGAATGGGGCCGAGGCTGCTTACTCATACATTTCATGGCCTTTCTTGGCCGGCTCCCCAAGCTTGTTTTTTTACTAAGCATTGCCCTGGCGTTCTGACAGTAGTGTTTTCTCTTTTCTCTTAGGCACCCTGTCTAACCAAAGTGTGCACTGTCATTAGAAATGTATGAATAATGGATATTTCTGGGTGTAGGCTGTACAGGATGTTCAAAGAGATAAAACCTTTAAATTGATGAGGCTTCTAAATCAGAAATCTATATGCAGCAAGGCCGTAATAAATTCTACGCTTGAATCCTGCTGAGGGCTACCTGGATTGTATTAAAGCTGACCTGTCTTCTGCAGTGAGAAGAGACGCTAGACATCACAAATTGGAAATTGCTGAGTTTATGTCTGAGGACACAAAGCCTTGGAAGTCGTTCGAGTCTCTGATGTCAGGTAGAAAAATAACCATGTCAAGGCCATATTGGAGAATTGTACAATAACCTTACGAGAACTTTCCACTTTGGAAATGGCACCTATCTCTATAGAAATGACCTTTCCATGGACAGATCAGCGTCAGAAAGGGGTATTTGCCATGCACAGAGCATTGTCTGTTACTTCCAACAAATAAAGCGTATTGAACTGAGGCTTTGTTAAAATTAGTATAGACTTTCAAGGCTTTTGAGTACGGAGTGCCTCATTCATTTGTATTGCTTCATGATCCTGCTGGAGTGAGTGCCAATTGCACTATTCATTAGGAGGGTGGAAGACAATATTTCAGTAGCTTTAGCCCTGGCTCAGATGGGTGCTAACCACTTCTCTCAGAAAATAGGTGAAGGAACTCAACCAAAACCCCCCTCCTCCCAGGGGTGCACTATGTGCAGAGTTTTTGGGTGTGCATGGTACATAGTACTGAGTTTAGGGGTGCACTACGTTCAGAATTTCTAGGGTGTGCTTGGTACATAGATTAAGGGTGCACTACATGCAGAGTACTGGGGTGCGCTTGGTACATAGTACAGAGTTCCCGGGAGCGCAATGTGCAGAGTTCCGGGGGTGTGCTTGGTAAATAGTACCGAGTTTAGGGGTGTGCTACGTGCAGAATTTCTAGGGTGTGCTTGGTACATATTGCAGAGATTAAGGGTGCACTACATGCAGAGTACTGGGGTGCGCTTGGTACATAGTACAGAGTTCCGGGGTGCGCTATGTGCAGAGTTCCGGGGTGTGTTTGGTACATAGTACCGAGTTTAAGGGGTGTGCTACGTGCAGAATTTCTAGGGTGCACTTAGTACATAGCGCACCCCGGAACTCTGTACTATGTGCAGAGTTCCGGGGTGCGCTTAGTACATAGTACAGAGTTTAGGGGTGCGTTACGTGCAGAGTACTGGGGTGTGCTTGGTCATAGCGCACTCCGGAACTCTGTACTATGTAGCAAGCGGACCCCAGTAATCTTCACGTAGCACACACCTAAACGTTGTACTATGTACCAAGCGCACCCCTGAACTCTGCACATAGCGCACCCCTAAACTCTGTAATTTTCTGTAAAAATTCAATATGGCAACCCGGAGGCGTTCTGTACACCCTCCACCCCCAGATATGTAATTTCCTGCTTGAATGAGTGACTTACTGTTTTTCCCAAAGATACAAATTAGATTTTGAACATCCTCTGTAACAAAATGCCATTTTTTTCTGTGAGATGCAGACCCTGCAACTTTCCACATTCGAGCCCTGCATGTGCAGCTGATTTATAATTATAAAACCATTCACTTTACACACGGACACAAACAGCCAGCTATTTCTTGACTTTTGACTTCACTGGCTGCTGCATACTAGTTCTGGGTCAGTGATGTACAAGACGTTGAAGCTTTAGGAACAATAGAAGTACAACACAACAAAGGTGAAAATGATTGGATGCTCATATGCATCCACCTCCCATGTGAAGGTGCCCTTAGAATCCTGTTGCTTAGTAACACGGGCTGGGCTTTGCTTGAATCGGTTTATATATTCGCACATCTTTTAGGGCAGTGTCGCCCAGTGGCAGGGTCAACTGATCCTTGGCGTTGATCTCCTTTCACTCAACTCATTTACTCCCTTCAAAACTTTGATTCTTTTAATGCATAGTTTATTATTATTTATGGCCGATGGTTGCAGAGGCTCAGAAATGACAGCGCATACTTTGATTATTTGCAGTTCAGGGCCTGTCACGGCCATTATGTACAGATCTCCCGAAGGTGCAGTTTTCTAGACGTTCTGTAAAGTCCTCGTCTCAGTCGGTGGAGGTCAGCTGTGTGGCTTTTTTTATTTGTTTAGATTTTCTGACCTTTGAAGAAATGGCAGTCGGGGAAATGTATCTTGTCTGATTGCAGCATACGTTGTTATTGTTCTAAGTCATCTTGGGAAAGGCAGAGCGAGCTTGAAATTTGATTTGCTCCAGGCCTCGTTGAACCAAGTTCCTCTCTGTCTGCTGGAAGAGCTTAGCTACAATTCTGTTTTGCATAGCTTGAAATGTGAGCTGTATTTTTTTTCTCTCTTTACTGTATGTACATGGATTGGAATATTAGCTTACCACCTGTGTTTTCCTGGCAGTGTTTCCCAGGCTGTAAAGAAACATCAGGGTGGTCAAACCTAATGGCCACAAAAATCCAGTGTGAAGCTCGAAATTTTTTTTTTTTTTTTCCAAATTGTTTGCTCTGTGTGCTGTTGGTTGTAGAGCTCCAGGCAAAAGTAAAAAATATTTAGTCAGTATGTATATTTAGTGAATCACGTATGTTATTGTAAAACTGTGCCAAGTGTAATTACCTGTAATCCTTCTTTATATTAAATTCCCATCACCCTCAACCACCAGTTAAAATCTGAAAGTGGTAGAAAGTGGGTGTGCCTATACCGGCTGTTAAAATGGGGAACATTTTAAATTTGTAGACTCTCTTGGGGATAGCGTAGGATAGGATGCACAATAAAGACTCTCCTGAATAGGATGCCCAGTAAAGACTCTCCTGGTTTTTATGCGTTGCACAGTAAAGCCTCTCCTGGATAGGATGCCCAGTACAGACTATTCTGAATGGGGTAGGATAGGATGCCCAGTACAGACTATTCTGAATGGGGTAGGATAGGATGCCCAGTACAGACTATTCTGAATGGGGTAGAATAGGATGCACAGTACAGACTATTCTGAATGGGGTAGGATAGGAGGATGCCCAGTACAGACTATTCTGAATGGGGTAGGATAGGATGCCCAGTACAGACTATTCTGAATGGGGTAGGATAGGATGCCCAGTACAGACTATTCTGAATGGGGTAGAATAGGATGCACAGTACAGACTATTCTGAATGGGGTAGAATAGGATGCACAGTACAGACTATTCTGAATGGGGTAGGATAGGATGCCCAGTACAGACTATTCTGAATGGGGTAGAATAGGATGCCCAGTACAGACTATTCTGAATGGGGTAGGATGGGATGCCCAGTAAAGCCTCTCCTGGATGGGGTGCCCAGTAAAGCCTCTCCTGGATGGGGTGCCCAGTAAAGCCTCTCCTGGATGGGGTGCCCAGTAAAGCCTCTCCTGGATGGGGTGCCCAGTAAAGCCTCTCCTGGATGGGGTGCCCAGTAAAGCCTCTCCTGGATAGGATGCCCAGTACAGACTATTCTGAATGGGGTAGGATAGGATGCCCAGTACAGACTATTCTGAATGGGGTAGAATAGGATGCCCAGTACAGACTATTCTGAATGGGGTAGGATAGGATGCCCAGTACAGACTATTCTGAATGGGGTAGGATAGGATGCCCAGTACAGACTATTCTGAATGGGGTAGGATAGGATGCCCAGTACAGACTATTCTGAATGGGGTAGGATAGGATGCCCAGTACAGACTATTCTGAATGGGGTAGAATAGGATGCCCAGTACAGACTATTCTGGATGGGGTGCCCAGTAAAGCCTCTCCTGGATGGGGTGCCCAGTAAAGCCTCTCCTGGATGGGGTGCCCAGTAAAGCCTCTCCTGGATGGGGTGCCCAGTAAAGCCTCTCCTGGATGGGGTGCCCAGTAAAGCCTCTCCTGGATGGGGTGCCCAGTAAAGCCTCTCCTGGATGGGGTGCCCAGTAAAGCCTCTCCTGGATGGGGTGCCCAGTAAAGCCTCTCCTGGATGGGGTGCCCAGTAAAGCCTCTCCTGGATGGGGTGCCCAGTAAAGCCTCTCCTGGATGGGGTGCCCAGTAAAGCCTCTCCTGGATGGGGTGCCCAGTAAAGCCTCTCCTGGGTAGGATGGGATGCATAGTAAAGACTCTCCTGGATAGGGTAGGATGCACAGTAAAGTCAGACAGGGTTTAGCGATTTTAGTATGCACAGTTGAGCTGAAAAATTAGTCACGCGGCATTGAGTAAAAGATTATAAAGTATTTAAAGGGTCGACAGCAAGGGGTTAAAGGTATTTTCATGTAAACAAATGGGTATTTTACATCCATCAGCTCTTTAATTTCACCCGTGAGTGCCTTTTTATACTTGTTTTGTTTTTGTAATTTTACACGCACAATTTATATAGATTTTGGATGTTTCAAGTGTTTTATAACCTTCTCTTTTCTGTTCTTCCAGGCTACTGTCATCAGCAGACGCAGTGTCGTATTCAGAAGTGCACAACCGACTTTGTGTCATTAACGACACACCTAAACACAGGGAGCGACGGCTTTGAATCTGAATTCTGTAAGGCCTTGCGGGCCTATGCTGGCTGTACGCATAGAACTTCAAAAGCATGCCGTGGAAACCTAGTTTACCATTCTGCTGTGTTGGGTATCAGCGATCTGATGAGCCAGAGGAATTGCTCCAAGGATGGCCCCACTTCTTCAACCAATCCAGAATTTCCCAACGACCTTTGTAACTTTCATAATAGGGTGGCAGCGCGAGAACTAAGAGCGGGGGAGCAGACGCCGCAGCCCAATTACCTCTTTTGTGGCTTGTTTGGGGACCCTCATCTAAGGACTTTTAAAGACCATTTTCAGACTTGTAAAGTGGAGGGAGCATGGCCACTGATAGACAACAATTACTTGTCTGTTCAAGTGACGAATGTGCCCGTGGTCACTGGATCCAGTGCTACTGCTACAAACAAGGTACCTATTACTGTCACGCTGCTTTCATAAAATAGCAGGGACTTTTTTATAATATGTTTGAATGCAACCATGTAAGCAGGAAACTTTGTATTATATCTTTCAATAACCTTGTTTTCCTCCTCCGTAACTGATTTGGATGTTCTCTGAAATGCTTGAAACCTTTGTATCTCTGCAGAGAACTCCGTACAAATTGCATATTTCTGTACCTGTCCTCTATACCAAAAGGTTAGACGGTCATAACCTTGTCGTTGACATCCTTGAATCCTTTGGACTTGTTGAACCCAATCACTTATTCTGGGCTAGAATGTCTCCGTCTTTTCAGCACTGGACATTTCTGACCATCATAGTACTATTGACCTTTTCAAGCTAGTAGTTTACCCCTAACAGGATCATGTACGCCATCTAACTGGAAGCCCTTTTCGTGTTTTGAAGGAGAATTTCTGTACATACAGTGGGAGATTTAGACCCCTTTTACACGGACGGATAGAATGGTGCTTTTAGCTGTGGATTTTCTAATTTTCTACCGCAGCTAAAAGCACACAATGCTTTCCTATGGCCCCATTCACCCACAGCGTTTAGCTGCGATTTAGTTACATGCGGTTTCGTGCGAATAGAAAAAATAGAATTTAATGCGTCCAGGTGCGATTTTTAGCGCAGCTATATGCACATAACCGCAGGTAATCAGTCTTTTGTGTCAACTGCGGATAGCAGCGTGAGAAAAAAAAAAGAACAGGAAGCACATCATAATCAAAAAAAATAAAAAGGGTTGCTATAGGAATGACTACCGCAGCTAAATGCGGCCGCACGTAATCGCAATGTACAAATGCAGCTAATCGAAGTGCCTGGAGCCTTGAATTTCACAAAACATTTACATGCTTTTAGCTGCGTGTGAAAGGCGCCTTAGTGATGCCCTTTTCCTCAACCCATAAAGAAGCCCTGCCCGCCCTTGTTCATGACAGTGTCTGTGTAAAGCTAATGCCTGACCAACTTATATTTGCCTTTCTGGTGCTTTTTTGCCATTTCTTCCTCCATCGGAGCCACCAAAATACCTATTGTCCGACAGTATCAAATCATGAGTGGGAATGTCACACCCTCGGTCATACTTGGGCCTAGTGATTGACTGTTAGGCCTGAGTACTGCATCATTGATAGAAGTCATCTGCTCTGGGTATTTGACAGTGGTGGACACAATAGGAGGAATGGTGGGGAAGCACCCGTAAGGTGAGTATAAAGTGTTCGTTGGGTTAGCGTTGCATATACCTTGTCACCCTTTCCTGAATTCGCAAGATGACAGGGTCTTAATTGATAATTCTTATGTGCCGTAATTCATTGCAGCCTATTAGAATTCATTATTTCCTGGTCTGACTTTTGCAGGTTCAATTCTTATGTGGCTAACTACACATAAAGTGCACCTGTGGCCAAACTATGGGCATTGAACTATATATGCATAACAAGCATTTAAAACAAGTTATTACTTCGCTTTCTAGCGGCTTTTAATGTGAAGTCATTTATGCTCTAAGATCGCAACAGAAATACTTTTTGGTTGTTTATGTCGGAGGGCTGACAAGCTGCCAAAATTCAGCTGTAGTAGAAAACCACAGTGCCTGTGTGGTGAATGTTGCATCTATAAGCATTGTGGAGAAATTAATTTTCAGAAATCAATGAGTGCTTGCTTTTAAAGTGTTTTTAGTGATTGTTTAGGATCTGTAAATTCCAGTGTGCATGATCAGATTCACCTTAAACTTGTAGTATTAGGATTGGGTGAGCACCAAACCTTTAGTTGACCAATTTGGCCTCCACTGATGTTGTCCTCCAATCTTCAGTAGTGCTATGTGCACCTATACAGTGAGTGCCCTTTAGACTTGAATGGAGCCACGCTTTTAGCGTCTCTAGTTTCAGTAGTGTACAGAGTATTAAATTCTATAAGGGTTCACTTTGCAAGTGTGGTCAACGCTGTAGAAAGTGTCCAACTCTAGGAAACGGTGAGCCTGGGTTCACACTGCATTCAGCGCTGCGATACGGTGCTAATTTTTTTCCTGGGTGAGGTGCAAATTCACAGTGTGATTTGCAGTGTGGAGGTACAGACAAATTTGCATTGCAGGATAGAAGTTTGCATCACACTAAAAAAGCACAGAAGTCTTTTTTCCCTGCATCAAATTCGCAACGCTGATATGTGAACCAAACATTTGGATATCCATTCTATTCAAGTGACATCCGAATCTTGGGCTCCCTAACTGCATCTAAACCGCTCAAGATTCGCCGCAGGCTGAAGGAGGTAAATAGACATCTTGGTTAAAGAGCAACTGCAGTCTGCTCACATAATTTGTAATAAAAACATCTTTGCCATTCTGAAACTCCCCCACCCCACTTCTACTTTTGCTTATTATTTGATATATACTGTGATTCTGTACTTGCCAAATATGCTGCAGAAATCTCCCTCCACTGAGTTTGGCTGCAGCCATTTTAAGTGTGGGCAGCTGAAGCTGCTGCCTGTTCACTTCCTGGATTTACAGAGGCACACTTTCAGCTCTGCAGCTTTAATTGGCCCTCTTATGACTCCTCCCCCCCTCCCTTCCTGGCAAACTCACAAGAGAGAGAGCTGTGCATGATGTCATAAGCCTAGGCTTTTTATCAGACAAACGGGAAGTGGGCTGTATAAGGTGTTTACTGGCAGAATAAAATGTTTTACTATCCAAAGTTAAAACAACAAGGGGGCGAAGATTTAATAGATGGAAAGATGAAAAAAATGACTGACGTTTCACTTTAGGTGTTTAGTTAAGGGCGATGGAAAGGATAACTAATCTACTTTTTACTATTTTTACTATATATGCATTTGTCCCCTAAATCTGCCCAAAAGTGGCTTGAAATACGGCCAATTGCTTGACAAGTTTGAAATAAAAAAAAAAAAAATCAAAGGAGCTGGGTGGAAAATCGTTGACTGAAAAGTAACTGTATCCTATCGGGTGTTCAGGTAATCGGACAGCTGCCTGCCTGTGTAGTGTCAGTTTGCTGCCTATCCTAGAATGCTGCGGAAGTCACGTGGCGGGCAACTGCGCATGCGCGATGCGTTCCAAACGCAAGTGCGATGCTTTCCAATGGATTTTCGACAGTACACACCAGCGAACCTGGCATTCAGGGCGACGTGGATTTAGAGGAAAGTGGCCAGTCGGACTCACGTCCTCGCTTCGCTCGGATGACTCGCTCCGCTCGCTCGGCCTCCTGGCTCTTTTTTTAACATCCTCCAATCCACAGGGATGTTGAGGAAAGAGCCTGGATGCCGGCCAAGGTTTCACTGGTGTGCACTGTCGTGAATCCATTGGAACGCATTGCATTTGCGTTTGGAACGCATCGTGCATGCGCAGTTGGCCGCCACGTGACTTCCGGAGCGTTGTAGGATAGGCAGCAAACTGACAATACACCTGCATGCACTAGCGGCTAGCCGGAAGGGCTGTCCACGCAGTTTAGAAATCTGTGTGTGTATGGCTAGGGTTAAGTCTTGATTGCTCCATGCAAATTACTGCACTTTGCACTACGTTACTGAATAAAAACCACGGTATTCCTGGAAAAGCTAAACTACAAATACCATAGTATTGCAACATATTCTGAATAAAGTTCACAACTTTAAACCTATAGGTAAAATGTCTTATGGTTATTTGTATAGATAAATGCATTGATGACGAGTTTGACACTTTCAAATGTTATGCCAGTGACCGGAAAATCAACTTTTCCACACAATACCGTGTTTTCAGTCTTTATTTGTGGAATGTATTAGGGCAGGTTTGGTTTAAATGGCAGATATTTGTTGCCCACTATCTGCTGGTATGTTGAAGGCCAACTCCAGCCAAATGCTTTATTTTTGGCTAGGACATCCATCAAAATGCTGTCTTTGTTACAGGTCTGCCATTCCCTTTATGTTATGGTCCAATGTGGGCTGAAACTGTAACAAAAAAAAACGTTTTTTTTTTTTAGTAGATTGAGGGAAGTGCTAGAACATCTGTAAGGTTTTTATCATCGTCCTGGTGACCTTATTCTAAGCATTTGTTGTCCTGCTGTCACAAGGATAGAAATGACAGGACATCTGCCCAGTGACTGGACAACAACAAACCCGTACAAAGGTCTTTTACTACTACATTCAGAACTAGAAAATGGCTGGAGTTGTTTTTAATTAAATACACGCCAAAGTGCATTTCTAACACATGCAGCCTCTTAAAACTATGTTGAATTAAACCTGTACTGATGGAGATATTGGGGGTTATTTACGAAAGGCAAATCCAATTTGCACTACAAGTGCAAAGTACACTTGAAATTGCATTGAAAGTGCACTGTAAGGCTGCATTCACACCTGAGCGTCGGTCGTTTTTTTCTGGCGGTTTGTCGCGCGTATTTGCGCGTTTGCATACAGCGTCGTGCAACGTTTTTGTACTTCAGCGTTTTTTATTTTAGCCAATAGGAAAAATGATCATCTTTTCATCACTTGTTGCTATGTTGGTAGATTTTTTTAATCTTCTGCCTGGGTGACAAGTTCTATTTATTAAAGCGACGAAACGCCCGTAGCAAACGCCCGTTGTCGCGCGATACGCTCAATTCGCGCGTTTCCCATTACTTTCTATGGGGAAAAAAAACTCTCAAATACGCCCAAACCGCACGATATGCACGACAAAAAAAGATCCGGGACTTGTTTGGGCGTTCAGGCGTTTGGGCGTTCAGGCGTTCAGGTGTGAACAGTCACCATAGGGAATAATGTTAATTCTCCCCTCTGGCGTTTGTGAGCAGTGCGCTTCAGGCGTAAAAACGCCTAGGTGTGAATGGGGCCTAAATCTGAGAGGAAGATCTGAAATGCGGGGAAGCTTTGCGAATTTTATTATCCAATCATGTGCAAGCTAAAATGCTGTTTTTTGTTTTCCTTGCATGTCCCCCTCAGCTCTACAGCGACTGCACTTTCAGTGCAATTTCAAGTGCACTTTGCACTTGTAGTGCAAAGTGGTTTTGCCTTTTAGTAAACAGCCCCCATAGAGTTCACATTTGCTGTGCTCCTTGTAAACATGCTAGTTGCCTGGATGTCTTTTGGCTTAGTACTTTGAGTCACTGACCTGGATTATAAAAGCAGGTTATAAAGTCAGAATGCAGTCAAAACGTATGATCTGGCACAATAATACTAAAGCCGTTTGATCAGAAATGGCAGCCAGACAGTTAAAGTCTTATCGCATCTCAGCGGTTTTCCTCGAAATGGGTTTGCCTTGAATAAAACCACCTGTCAACACGTCATGATGCGTCGCGGTACTTCTTAGTGCATGCAGTGATGTGTACTTTGCTGCATTTTCCTTGATCTCAAGGGAAATAAATGCATCAAGCACACATGCATTGGTGCGAAGTGCTAATAGGCTGGCTGTCTATGGCTTCAATGCTTTTTGTTGTTCTAATCTGCAATTATTTATACAAATCGGTGAAGTTTGCTAACGTACATACATGTTTCAAGTCAAAGCCTCAGAAAATACTGAAGGCATTGCATCAGCTTGCCAGCAGTGGTAGCCACCATATTTCCTGATGCCTCGTACACCCGACCAGTTTTCCCATCGGGAAAAAACTGCCGTGACAGCTTTTGGCTGGAAAAACGGGCTCCATGGCAGTTTTCCCGACAGGAAAACAGCTGGGAATCGCGGGGGGGAAAAAATGAGCACATGTTTTCTCTTTTTTTTTTTTTTTTTTTGTGGTTTTTAACCGGTCAGTTTTCCTATGGGGGAGCATACACACGGCCGGGTTTCCCAGCCAAAGCTCTCATGGCAGGGAAACTGACCGTGTGTAGGGGGAAAAAGCTGCCAAGCCGGTTGTCGGCTTTCCCCGCGGTAAAAAGTCCGCTGGGAACCCGATCGTGTGTACGAGGCATAAGGCTCCATGCACACGGACTTAAAAATCGCTGCCTCTACAGGAGTTTTGTGTTCTGCCTGTAGAAGCAGCTCAATGTTCTCCTATGTGTCCGTGTACATTAGGATGACTACAGTCATATTTTGAGCTCTGCGTTTAGAGGCGGGAAAAAAACCCCTTCTAGTTTGTGTCTCCGATTGGAGCTTTCTGGTAGGAAAAAACGCTAAAAACACTCCTAAGCTGTGTACAAAAATGCACTATATGAGCTGTTGGGAATGCAAGGATGAGAAATGCTTTTGGCACTAAAGCTTAAGGTTCTTTTTACTTGGAAGTTCTCCTCTGTAAGGCTTCATGTGCACGGAACGTTTTAACAACCTCACCTGAACTATCTAAAGTGACAGATGGTAACCAACGTTTAAAACGTCTGTTTTGCCGTGTTAGCATGCCACGTTTTGTGGCGTTTTACCTTGTTTTTTCAAAATGGCCAAAAATTAAAAACTCCTGTAACTAAAACGCGACTAAACGTGAGTTGCCGCGTTTTAGAAGCGTTTAGCTCTTGAAATGCCTGTAAACTCAGCTTCTGAATGCATTTTTTTGCGTTCCAAAAAAATCCCTCTAAACTCATCTGCCTGGAAACGATTACAAACGACTCTGTATACATGTACTGGTAACATATTATAGAGGAGAGTTCAGGGGCAGCTGAAAGACTCCCAATTGCTCCTAAACGTCCGTTTACTAGCAGCAGCGTACATGAGGCCTAAGAGCTGAGCTGGGGACAGAGCTCGAAGAAAGAACCGTCATTGACTGGTTGCCACCCGCCCATCGTCAAATGATGGAGGTGCGGCTTTCGTTCTGGGATGGAGAACGGGCACGCAGCGTGAAAATTGCCATCCGCAGCTCTTTAATCATGTGATTGGCTGTGTGCAATCGCAGCCGGTCACGTGTAAACACTGAGATGCTAGTAATTGGCTCTCCTCGCCTCACACTGACAGTGTGTGGCAAGGAGAGACGATCGGTGGCATCTCCACGCAGGGGGACATCCAGGAATGTAATCAGGTATAGCAATTTAGTGTCGCAAGTCAGTGCCCACACATGCAATTAGCAATGCCAATCAGTGCTGCCCATCACTGCTGTCGATCAATGCCCATAAGTGCAGCATATAAGTGCCTCCTCATCAATGCCCACCAGTTCAGCCTATCAGTGCCACCTCATCAGAAAAAAGTAAACATTTTTTTTTTTGGTCCCCCTTAAGGACAGGACACTCTAATATAACGTATGAGATTTCCAACACTTCCTAGCATTATCAAGATCTGGCCTGTCCCTTTCCATCCTATTGGCTGAGAAGGCCACCCATGAGAGTGATGGGCCAAAGGGGACAGGTCGGCTGTCGGCATTGTTAGCAAGTGTCTGTCTGTCCAAACCTAGGAGTTGGGGCTTCTAGGACCATTGAGAAGACATTGGAAGTAAAGTTATCTAGAAAATAAATCTTCTCCCTGCAAGGTAAAGTCATAATGTGCTAGTATACATCGCATACTGGCACATTATGAAAGACTTGCTTGGAAATGAAGCCCTTCAGCAGCATGCTGTTCACTGCTGACAGGGCTTCCATATTCACCCGGTCTTCCTTCTTTTTTGTTTGTGAGCTCCGGTCCTTAGAATGGGCACGCTGCGATTACGTCACTGCTGCGCATGTGCACGTGGATCACTGTTTACGGCACAGGGCTCTGCTGTTCCTGCAGAGCGCATGTGCCGGTGACGTCACCGGCTGCATAGACGCCTCATCTCCTAAACTGTGCAGGTATTCCTTGTTACCTGTAGGTAGACATGTCCAATGGGATTTTACTAAAACTTTAAGGGCTCATTCGTACTTTTACTTGAGGCAATGCGTGCTAAAATGGATGCATTAATGAGTTGCCACAACACATGCCAACGCACCTGCTCTATGTGAGGTCATTGTGAATGCCAGGGCACAGCAGCCCATCACCAAGCACATACTTTTTCGTATGTCTTGGTGCATTAACAGTCCATTCACAATGAATTCACCCCATATTTGGGGTATAACCTGTTTCATTCTCCAGACCCCCCCCAATCTTGGCCCCTCCTCTGTCTAGTGCCCCAATAGGAAGCCGCTTCCCATGGGAGCACTTGTGTCCATTGACACAGACAGAGGGACTCGGGGGCCCCCCCACGCGAATGCGCAGTAGGGAACCAGAAAGTGAAGCCGCAAGGCTACAGAGGATGGCGGCAGCAGCCACCGAGAGCCGACTGACAGATCGGTTTTGGCTGCCGACATCGCCGGCGCCCTGGGCAGGTAAGTCTTTTAATAATTTATTTTTTTCTGCAAACTTCCGCTTTAAGCTATTTTCCCAGGAAGAATGGGCAAAAATGTCACTCTCCTAGATGTGCAAAGCTGGTAGAGATATACCCAAAAAGACTTGCAGCTGTAATTGCAGCATAAGGTGGTTCTACAAAGTATTGACTCAGGGGCTGAATACAAATGCACACCACATTTTTCAGATACTTATTTGTAAAAAAAATGAAAACCATTTATCATTTTCCTCCCAATTCACAATTTTGTGCCACTTTGTGTTGGTCACATGAAATGCATTTACGTTTTTGGTTGTAACATGACAAAAATATGGAAAATTTCAAGGGGTATAAATACTTTTTTCAAGGCACTGTATTTATTTATATATATAGGCTTACCGATGGGTAAAATTCAAAGATGGAAGTTTACTTCCTCTTTAATAACTTTTGTATATATATCCAACCAAAAAGTTAAAAGGCCTATCATTATCCTTTAAAATGGTGTGAAAAGTTTGTTTTCTGCTGAGGGACTCCACAAGGTAAAGATGGATGTTTCACCTCAGGAGGCGTTGTGGAAGAAGCTGGCAGAGAAGGGGTTAGGCTGTGTGCAAGCTAATAACATGCATTTTCTTCAAGTCTCTCTTTGTGAGAGCTGAATGCGGCATTCATAGTCGGTGGGCAGCCAGCCTTCGCAAGGTGTGTGATATGTGTAAACTGCGGCATCTGTCTGCTTTGGCTGACTTGGCCATTGTGTTTAGCAAACAGGCATGTTGTTACAATGTGCTTCCTAGCATGTTTCATTATGTGGCCATTTGTGTATTTAGTGTGGCTTGTGTCAAGTGTTTCTCAGTTTTATCTTGTTTCCAGATAGAAAGTGTGCGCAGTTTCAGCTGTCACCAGCACGCAGTGTGGTGTAAATGTTAGTGGGCACTAAGCAGTCTTTGTGTTCAGAAAGGTCACATGACACAACACTGGAATTTTGCAATGGCTACAACCCGCTCTGTGAAGATACAACATTTTATTTTTTTCCCCTGTACCTCTGAAGGCCCCCCATAGACAGTTCCTGCCTCTACCCCACCCATGTCATCTTTGTTTAATCGCCTAATTACATGGCCAAAGTGAATATGCACTTTTAAAGCATATCTAAGCCCAAAAACAAAAATGTCATATTTTATCATACCAGACACAGGCAAAGTATTCACTTTTCAGGCTAAGAATATTTTCAGCAGGTAAAGCACAAAGCACCTTATTTTGTATTGTGTAAACTAATAGGCTCTGCAATCCACCATGTGACGGAAATGTGAACAAAGCATATCCCTCTATGGTGTCTACTTGTCTAAATTCAGAGCACAACGTGTCATTTCTGTCTGCTGCTTTGTTCTTCTATCAGCATGAATCACTTCTGACAAGTTTTCCTGACTCCAAGAGAAAAAAGGTGACAAGGAGGGAGCTCCAGCAGATTGACAGCCTCATCTCTGTTCCTATGTGAAGGGGGTGTGTCTCTTCCCTCCAATCAGCTCTCACCGCTCTACTGTGTGTAATTTCAGCTCCCCGCCTCTTATTTCTGACAGCTCAGATTCACTTTATAAGTTCTCAACTTTGAATGGATTTAATCTGTGTATCACCTGAGACCAGTCACTTCTAGGGGTGCAATGGATCAAAAAAAAACCATGGTTCGGAACGTTCCTCGGATCAGGAGTCGCGTATCGGATCGGCAAAACAAATTCTCCCCCACTGTAATATCCACATCTCCCCCCCCCCCCCCCACTGTAATATCCACATCCCCCCACTGTAATATTCACATCTCCCCCACTGCAGTGGCGTCACTAGGGTTGATGTCACCGGATGCAGAAAAAAATTGTCACCCCTCCCACCAACTATAGTCGCCCCTCAGTAAAGAACCCCCTCGGTGCAGACACCCCCCCCCCCCCAGGTAGTAGCAGGCAGGCAGACACCCCCCAGGTAGTAGCAGGCAGACAGACACCCCCCCCTCCCAGGTAGTATCACTCCCAGCGGTGTGTCCCATGAGTGCTGGCTCCTCCTCCTCTGTGGGTGTAAACAAAGTGGAAGGCCTCCGCCAGGTGTACCAAGATGGCCGCGGCTCCGGAGCTAGGCCGAAGCCGCGGCCTTTCCTAATGTTATGGCCGCGGCTTCGGCCTAGCTCCGGAGCCGTGGCCATAACATTAGGAAAGGCCTAGCTCCAGAGCCGCAGCCATAACATTAGGAAAGGCCGCGGCTTCAGGCCTAGCTCCGGAGCCGCGGCAATCCGCTGGTGACAGTGTGTACCGATCCGAATTGGGTGACCTGTTCGGAACATGGATCAACTGTGATCCGTTGCACCACTAGTCCCTTCACTGGGTATAATATGAGTTTCCAACCACTTTAGGCTGGGTTCACACCATTGCGAATTGCATGTGCTATCTCCGCATCCAATTTGCAATAGCAGGAGATTTTGACTGGCTCTCTATTGATATATTCCTGCAGCAAGTCAGTGCGTTTTGCAGAAAAACGCTGTGCATCTTTTGGTCCATTTCAGGTCTGAATTTAGCCCAAAATTCGGGCTGAAATCAGACCAGAAACTCTGAACCAGCACACACTGGACCCCTGCTGTGAGCCGCATGCGGCTCATTTGTGAACTGATCCTTTAAGTACAATTACATTCGCCAGTCTGTCCTGAAATGTCACCATCAATACAAAGAGCCTACAATGGCACTGTACAAATCAAGGATTAAAAAATAGCCAGTACTCCTTCCAACATTTTGTATTTATTTTTTGTTAAAAAATCTATTTTGGATGCATTTGCAAATATACACCCAACGGCCATACCATTATGACTGTTGACCGTTAACGTGAATTACCGTATTTATCTGGGTATAGCGCGCACCGGCGTATAGCGCACACCCAGTTACAGGAGGGAAATTTCCTGGGAAATGACTTGCAGTTTAAATGTCCCTCTTCGGTGTCTTGCCCGGCGTCCATCGGCGGCCTTGTCCGGTCCGGCGTCCATCTTCGACCTTCGTGGTGTCCTCCCCGCTTCTCCCGCGCTGTCTCGGAGCGCCGCCGCCGACATATACCGAGCGCAGTACACTTGGGTACACTCGGCTAGGCTCGGCTCCTCTCGCAGGGCGCGAGCGGAGCCGAGCCTAGCCGAGTGTACGGCGCTCGGTATATGTCGGCGGCGGCGCTCAGACAGGGGATAGGCGTATAACGCGCACACCCACGATTTCCCCCTGTTTTTAAGGGGAAAAAAGTGCGCATTATACGCCGATAAATACAGTATGGATAAAACGTGTAAATTGGTGGGATGTTCCCAGTCTGCAGTGGTTGGAACCTACCAAAAGTGGTCCAAGAAATGTAAAATGACGAACCAGGACATGCTCCTGGGTGTCCAAGGCTCACTGATGCACTTGTGGTCACCCAGTAATGCGAGTCTTTCTCCCTGGTGTGGAGTGTCGTGCTCGCCCCCTCCCTTGAACTACAGGAGAGTCAGGACGCTCTCTACATTGCAGATAGAGAAAGGAGCTGTGTGTTAGTGGGTGTCCTGACTCTCCTGTAGTCCAAGGGAGGGGGCGAGCACGACACTCCACACCAGGGAGAAAGCCTCGCATTACTGTGTGTAGTTACAGACAGAAGAACAGGAAGTGAGGATTTCTCAGAAGAAATAAGGACATTTAAAAGCAAAATTGAAGGATGAGGTAAGTGAAGGAGGACTGCACTAAGGTAAAGGAAGCTATTTAGGGGGAAAAAAATTGTACCTTTTACAAACTCTTTAATGTCAACATGCCCACGCATACATATGGGAGGCCATTGTTTCTGTGCTGAGAGCACCCTTCCAGCAAAGAGGCCAAGTTGTCAAAGACTGCTCTCGGTTTCCACTAGGGTTGTCCCGATACCACTTTTTTAGGACTGAGTACAAGTACCGATACTTTTTTTCAAGTAGTCGCCGATACCGAATACTGATACTTTTTTTAAAATGTGTCCCCAAATGCAGCGATGTCCCCCCACAGATGCAGCCATTGTCTCCCCCCATCCAGCCATTGTCTCCCCCCATCCAGCCATTGTCACCCCCCATCCAGCCATTGTCACCCCCAATCCAGCAATGTATCCCCCCATCCAGCCATTGTCTCCCCCCATCCAGCCATTGTCTCCCCCCATCCAGCCATTGTCACCCCCCATGCAGCCATTGTCACCCCCCATGCAGCCATTGTCACCCCCCATGCAGCCATTGTCACCCCCCATGCAGCCATTGTCACCCCCCATGCAGCCATTGTCACCCCCCCATGCAGCCATGTGTGTCTCCCCCCATGCAGCCATGTGTGTCTCCCCCCATGCAGCCATGTGTGTCTCCCCCCATGCAGCCATGTGTGTCTCCCCCCATGCAGCCATGTGTGTCTCCCCCCCATCCAGCCATGTGTGTCTCCCCCCATCCAGCCATGTGTGTCTCCCCCATCCAGCCATGTGTGTCTCCCCCCCCATCCAGCCATGTGTCCCCCCCATATGCAGCCATGGCCCGCTTACCTGCTACCGCCGACTGTGTAAAGTACTACGGCCGGCCAGGAACATTACACCTTTGAATAGCTTTGTAATGATTGGCGCCGCGCTGCGTGTATAGACACTCCCCCTCGCTCGGGATTGGACAGTTCACCCGAGCAAGGGGGAGTGTCTATGCGTGGCGCAAATCATTACAGCTATTCAAAGCTGTAATGTTCCCGCCCGTATTACACAGTCAGCGGCGTAGCGGCGGCGGATGGTGGCGGAGGTCGGCGGCGGATGCGGCGGCGGTGGCGCGGGGGGGCTTAAGTATTCTATTTGTGTATCGGGGCGGGGTATCGGCGTCTGAGTACCGCCGAAAAAACTCGGAATCGGCCCCGATACCGATACTAGTACCGGTATCGGGACAACCCTAGTTTCCACTAATGATTGGTAGTCGTAGTCGGCATGACCAACTACCAATCACAGTGGTCACATGATTGCCGATCCCTCTCCAGGGGGTTCAGAACTATGTAAAGGAATGCTGGGGCAGGTGGGACAGGGTTAAGGAATGTTGGCCTTCATTGAAATAGATTGGCCCTAGATAAGAATGGAGAAATAAGGCACCGTTTTGAAAGTGAAGACATTCACCAATTCGCAGGGTAGTACTAAGTGAATAAAGGGATCTTGAAGAAGCCGCACAGTTTTGCGTTTACATCTTTAAGTAGGGCACACAACTCTCGTGCTCCATTAGGTCAGCTTAGCTCGGTGTACCCAGGCTGTAGATACCGCTATCTGCTAATTGGTGATATTACAGCTGCCCACGGTTTGCAGCAGAGTGAAAATTGAGATGCCCTGGAGACCAGAGCAGGGAAGCTTCCGCTAAGAACACGGTGAAAATTGAGACTTTCTTACAAAATCATATCCGCACATAACAAATAACTATGCCCACTAGATCCTGTATTGTCACATACATGTAAATAATATACAAATAATTGGAACCCTTTATGGCACGATTGCCATGCTGAGAGAGTGTGCTGATACTGTACTTTGTGCTGCTGCTTCACCTAGTGTTAACCCTTTCCTTGAAATGTTTGCTGCTTAATCACTCCGGTGTGCATTTTCCAGCCATGAGCCCTCTGCTAAGCTTGTTGCTGCTTTGACGTCTCTTATTGGGATTCACGTTTTTTTTAAAGTGGACTTGTGAGGATAGAAATTTTGGGAGCTGTTTATAAAGGTATGAATGTTTAGTGGAAATGGAGAATGCAGTTCTTGCATTAACCACTTGCTGACCGATGCACGCCGATATACGTTGGCACAATGGCAGCGGTGGGCAAATGGGCGTATCTGTACGTCCCCTTTTGATTAGCCTGTAGCAGGTGCGCGCCTGCGCCGTGTACTCCGTGAGCGCGCCCCGCAAACTCGATGGTCGCCAGCAGCCCGCGGTTGTGACATGGAGAGGCAGAACGGGGAGATGCCTATGTAAACAAGGCATTTCCCTGTTCTGCCTAGTGACATGACAAGGATCTACTGCTCCCTGTCATCAGGAGCAGTGATCGCTGTCATGTCACTGGTAGCCCCCCCCCCCCCCCCACCGTTGGAATCACTCCCTAGGACACACTTAACCCCTTGATCGCTCCCTAGTGTTTAACCCCTTCCCTACCAGTGTAATTTACACAGTAATCAATGCATTTTTATAGCACTGATCGATGTATAAATGACAATGGTCCCAAAATAGTGTCAGAAGTGTCCGATCTGTCCGTCGCAAGTCAGTAAAAAAAATAAAAATGCCATAAATCTATCCCTTATTTTGTAGACGCTATAACTTTTGCGCAAACCAATCAATATATGCTTATTACGTTTTTATTTTTTTACCAAAAATATGTAGAAGAATACGTATCGGTCTAAACTGAGGATAACTTTTTTTATATATTTTTTGGGGGATATTTATTATAGTAAAAAGTAAAATAAAAAAGCAATATTTTTTTAAATTGTCGCTCTTTATATTTTTTGTTTATAGCACAAAAAATAAAAACCGCAGAGGTGATCAAATACCACTAAAAGAAAGCTCTATTTTGTGGGGAAAAAAATATGTACATTTTGTTTGGATGCAATGTCGCATGACCGCGCAATTGTCAGTTAAAGCGACGCAGTGCCATATCGCAAAAAGTGCTCTGGTCAGGAAGGGGGTAAATCCTTCCAGGGCTGAAGTGGTTAAAGTGGTTATAAACCTCTGACATGAAATGTGAACAAAGCATATCTCTCTATAGTGTGTACTTGCCTCAGTTAAGATCATTAAGTGTAAGTTCTGTCAGCTGCCGCATTCCTCCGCTATCATCATGAGTCATTTCTGACACGTTTTCCTGACACCAAGAGAAAAAAGGTGACGGGAGGGATCTCCAGCTGATTGACAGCCTCAGCTCTGTTCCTGTGTGGATGAGCGTGTGTCCCTTCCCTCCAATGAGCTCTCCTCACTGAGCTCTGCACAGTGTAACTTCAGCTGTCCACCCCCTGCTTTTAAACACTCAGACAAGCTTTATAAATTCTGCACTTTGAACAGATGTAGAGAAGACTCCAAATAAACAGGTACAACTTATGTAGGAGGATTTGTTTAATCTCTGTGTGTATCACCTGAGGCCGGTCTCTTCACTGGGTATAGGGGACAGCCACTTTAAAATGCAAGGTCAACCTATAATCTCCAGGCCCTCTTCTGTAAAAATCATGTGCCGAAAGCCAGAAGGATGGTGTCTTTACACCCAGCGGTGTTAAAGAATGGGTAGGGTAAATATAAAATCTGTTGCCTTTTTTATAGGTACCTTTTGCACATGTTTATAGCAGGTGATTTTTACAAGGATTTGGGGGGGGTGAAGAAGCGGACATTATAAATGGATCGTTCATCCTGCAGCAAGATCCACCTGAAGGCTTCTCGGTATAGGTGGATTATTCATGTGGCTGATATTTAAGGGGGGGGGGGGGGTAGATTTTTTCCATCTAACAACATTAGGTACCTCTTTTATTGTAAAGTGATGTTTGCATTGTGTTCTCTTTGTATATTTTCCTTTTATTTGCATAGTTGAAGAGAAGACTAAGAAGGCTCTTAATTAGCTGATTGTGATAAAAGCCAATCCATTTGGTTGAAATGGAGGAAATTGAATTGCAGAATAGTTGAATATATTGATCTCTTGTCTGAAAGTAATTTATAGACTAGCTGCAATTAAAGATGCATCCGAGCATTGCTTTCATGCTGTGTTTGAACACAAAAAAACAAAGCCATTTCATCCAGAACACATACAGAGGGAGCTATGTTCTCTATATGAGATGGCAGTGCATGTATTTATACCGTTGTCTTTATTAGGCTGGCCTGATGCCATCTCAGTCTGATGGCCAGGTATGTTTTAGAGACGCCTGTTTTTTTAGAACGGGTCAGAAGTGAGCTACGCTGGGTGCAGGGGTCAGGCATAAGCTGTGCAGGGGTCGGGCGGAAGCTGTGCAGGGTCGGGAGTTGGCTACACAGGGTGCAGGGGTCAGGCATAAGCTGTGCAGGGGTCAGGCATAAGCTGTGCAGGGGTCGGGCATAAGCTGTGCAGGGGTCGGGCATAAGCTGTGCAGGGGTCGGGCATAAGCTGTGCAGGGGTCGGGGCATAAGCTGTGCAGGGGTCGGGGCATAAGCTGTGCAGGGGTCGGGCATAAGCTGTGCAGGGGTCGGGGCATAAGCTGTGCAGGGGTCGGGGCATAAGCTGTGCTGGGGTCGGGGCATAAGCTGTGCAGGGGTCGGGGCATAAGCTGTGCAGGGGTCGGGGCATAAGCTGTGCAGGGGTCGGGGCATAAGCTGTGCAGGGGTCGGGGCATAAGCTGTGCAGGGGTCGGGGCATAAGCTGTGCAGGGGTCGGGGCATAAGCTGTGCAGGGGTCGGGGCATAAGCTGTGCAGGGGTCGGGGCATAAGCTGTGCAGGGGTCGGGGCATAAGCTGTGCAGGGGTCGGGCATAAGCTGTGCAGGGGTCGGGCGGAAGCTGTGCAGGAGTCGGGCGTTGGCTACACAGTGTGCAGGGGTCTGGAGTGAGCTACGTGGAATGCAGAGGCCGGGAGTGAGCTACGCAAGGGTTGGGGAAGTAAGCAGGGGTTGGGGAGTAAGCCATGTTTGGTGCAGGGGTCGGGAGTAAGTAGGGCAGGGGTCAAGGGTATGTATTCTTATACATTTTGCCTATGGCGAGCGAATTATTGTAAGTTGCTAATGCAACTGCTGAGCACCTATCTGCTTTTCGAATTGGGAAAGTATAAATATTACACAGATTCTTAAAGGGGTTGTAAAGTCAGAAGGTTTTTGATCATAATGCATTCTATGCATTAAGATGAAGCCTTCTCTGTGCAGCAGCCCCCCTAATACTTACCTGAGCAACAAATATATTTTAACAAATCCTCCTCTGCAATTTCATAAAACTATATATGATGAATGAATGACTTTGCTTGGCTGGTGCGGTCATTTTACCCCGTAGGATCGTGACACGCATGGGACACACAGTCATACACACAGATATACATATATATACTGGGCCAATTTGGACAAGATCCAAATTACCTACCGGCATGTCTTTGGAGTGTGGGAGGAAACCGGAGTACCCTGAGGAAACCCACGCAGACACAGGGAGAACATGCAAACTCCAGGCAGATGGTGTCGTGGTCGGGATTCGAACCAGCGATCCTTTTGCTGCTAGGCGAAAGTGCTACTCACTACACCACTATGATGAGGCCTGGTTCACACTAGTGCGATGCCAGACATCACATGTGATTCACATTGCATTGCTGTGAAGTTCACATGCCATGTCTGTGCGATGCAATTTCAGCCATACAAATTGTATGGCTGAAATCACATCGCATTCACACAAAAATGGTGCAGGATCCTTTTTTTGGTCTACACTGGAATTGGATCACATGGGTGTTCACACCTATGCAATCTGATTTTCTGCACCATTTCACAGTTCGCATAATGCAGGGGTCAGTAGTACGTAAAGCACAGTTGTCACGTACCTGGTGGAAGAGTCTGGTATGCAGAGGGAGGCATCCCTTACACCTCTGACTTGAGGCCCCTGATATGAAGACAGGAGGTGCAGGGTCACATGAGAGCTTTGCAAACTTGCTGGTAGACGAGCTGAACTGGAACGGACCCGGGAACAGATGTCGGAGTGGGAAATGGAGCTCAGGCAGGGACAGGCAGATGGACTGGAGTAGTACATACACAAGTCCAAAGCAGGTGAACACTGGAGCAAGGTTGGATACAAGCAGGTTCGTTAACTGGCTGGTGGGAGGGTAGCAGAAGGAGTAGGCAGGAACGTTGTCTCAGGTACAGGCAGGTTCGACAACAGGCTGGCAGCAAGGTTGCAGGAGGAACAGGCAGGGATGTAGTCAACACAGGCCGAGGTCAGATGCAGGCAGATAAACAGGGTTAGTCAAAACAAGCTGGGTAGGGTCAGCTGGAGTAGGATTCAGGTAAGCGACAATCGGAGGTCTTGGGTAATGCTGTAGACCGGACAGCACTGATTCATGTAAGTAAGGCAGTTTAAATGGCCTATTGGTGTCACAACGTCATTGTGCACGGGCACGCCGGCATTTCGTATGGCACTAGTGTGCGAGCCTGCACAAGCGCACGCAAACACGCCCGTGCAGCCCTTCTTTGTGGGACATGCAGAACAGGGGAACGACCATAGTCGCCATTTTGATGGCTAGCGTGCCCTTCCTGACAACCGTGCAGGGGTCAGTGGTTTGTAATGCACAGTGCAGGGGTCAGTGGTATGTAAAGCACAGTGCAGGAGGTCAGTGGTATGTAAAGCACAGTGCAGGGGGTCAGTGGTATGTAAAGCACAGTGCAGGGGGTCGGTGGTATGTAAAGCACAGTGCAGGGGGTCAGTGGTATGTAAAGCACAGTGCAGGGGGTCGGTGGTATGTAAAGCACAGTGCAGGGGGTCAGTGGTATGTAAAGCACAGTGCAGGGGGTCAGTGGTATGTAAAGCACAGTGCAGGGGGTCAGTGGTATGTAAAGCACAGTGCAGGGGGTCAGTGGTATGTAAAGCACAGTGCAGGGGGTCAGTGGTATGTAAAGCACAGTGCAGGGGGTCGGTGGTATGTAAAGCACAGTGCAGGGGATCGGTGGTATGTAAAGCACAGTGCAGGGGGTCAGTCGGTGGTATGTAAAGCACAGTGCAGGGGGTCGGTGGTATGTAAAGCGCAGTGCAGGGGGTCGGTGGTATGTAAAGCACAGTGCAGGGGGTCAGTGGTATGTAAAGCACAGTGCAGGGGGTCAGTGGTATGTAAAGCACAGTGCAGGGGGTCAGTGGTATGTAAAGCACAGTGCAGGGGGTCGGTGGTATGTAAAGCACAGTGCAGGGGGTCGGTGGTATGTAAAGCACAGTGCAGGGGGTCGGTGGTATGTAAAGCACAGTGCAGGGGGTCAGTGGCATGTAAAGCACAGTGCAGGGGGTCGGTGGTATGTAAAGCACAGTGCAGGGGGTCGGTGGTATGTAAAGCGCAGTGCAGGGGGTCGGTGGTATGTAAAGCGCAGTGCAGGGGGTCGGTGGTATGTAAAGCGCAGTGCAGGGGGTCGGTGGTATGTAAAGCGCAGTGCAGGGGGTCGGTGGTATGTAAAGCGCAGTGCAGGGGGTCGGTGGTATGTAAAGCGCAGTGCAGGGGGTCGGTGGTATGTAAAGCGCAGTGCAGGGGGTCGGTGGTGAGTAAAGCGCAGTGCAGGGGTCGGTGGTATGTAAAGCGCAGTGCAGGGGGTCGGTGGTATGTAAAGCGCAGTGCAGGGGGTCGGTGGTATGTAAAGCGCAGTGCAGGGGGTCGGTGGTATGTAAAGCGCAGTGCAGGGGGTCGGTGGTATGTAAAGCGCAGTGCAGGGGGTCGGTGGTGAGTAAAGCGCAGTGCAGGGGGTCAATGGTATGTAAAGCTGCCTGCAGAAGCATGAGCATAAGAAAGATTGGCGTCACTGCTGTGGTGTAACTGTTATGCCCAGAAATATGACCCTTTGCTTTATTGGTGATCCTGTTTGCACCTTCCTGCCCAACAGGGTGTAAAGTTGTCGGCTGAATAGTGGCTAGATACACTTGGATATCGTATACAATAGCCAGCACTACAGATTTGTGCCTATGGGCTGTATAAGGTGGACGGAGGGTAAACAATGTCCAGCCTAATTGCTGTGGTGTCTGTTCCTGACCTTATGAATGCATTTCTCACCCCCATTATACATTTAGAAAGTTATCTTCTTTTTTCTTTTTTTTTTTGCCAGATGCTTCATTCTGTAACTAATGTAATGTTATTTACCAGCTGGGGGGGGGGGGGGGGGGGCTCAATAGAAATCATTTAATGGTAACCAAGCTTTAACAGCAATTAAACTGCCATCAAGCTGGATGGTTTACATAAATCGAATGACTCTTGATTCTCATTTGCAAGTAATATTGGCTATAGAAGGCGAAGGCCAAGCCTTTTTATGAGAATACACGCTGTCATATACAGACCTTTCATTTCTGTAACCTGAAGACAGCAATGAACGTCACAAAGATATCTATATATATATATATATATATATATAATACGCACTATATATCTGTGTTTTTGTTTTTTATGGAAGGACTTATTACATTACATGGAATGCTAATGGTAACGTATGAACAGATGTCTTCCTAATGATCCTAATTGTAGAAAATGAGCTTTTCTAATCAGCCCAACGTACAACAGTTCTTAGATTTACAGCTGGCTTCCTAACCCCATTGTGATGTGTAAGTAATTACAGAAAAAAAAGACATTCATTGGAACTTGTTGATCACTTATCCAGTGTGCTAATCATGGCCAGATGGAGAAGACATTTCCTGATGTTCAATGACCAGGGCCAGCATGTCGAACGTTTTTGTTGCTTTGTTCCATAGGATAAGACACTGATATCTTGTATCCTGCCAACGATCATGGCGAGTAAGACGCAGTGTATTCCTGGACTTTGTGTGAAAAAATACAGCTGGGTTCTCTTTCATCCAGGTCTTGGTAGAACTAATATATAAAGTATCAATCGTTTTAAAAGTAATTTTAGATATTTTAAAATCTGCAGCCAGAATTCAAATCATACCCAACGGTCCTTGTTAAGGCACTTCCTGTTATAGGGTGACAACGCTCTGTCCCTTTCTTTCACGTGTGCTCCTGTGTTGTCACCCTCTCATATGGGCATTCAGTGGAGATTACAGGTGGTCATTTTGATAATTAGTTAGATATGGTCCACTGTTGTCGTCGGGAAACTCGTCCAGAGAAATTCCATAGAGCCCAGGTTCACACTGGGCTGCGGGAGCGAGTTCAGCTGAACTCGCACAATTTCACTCCCGCTGGCAGTCCCGATTTTGGCCGCGATTTAAGAGACATCTGTGCAGGTTTCTGCACAGATGTCAATGTAAATTGCGGCCCGAAATTGCAAAAAGTAGTATAGGAACTACGTTTTGAAATCAATGCGGCGTCGCACCGATTAGGATGGTGTCATTGCCGGCAAATCCCGCCAATTTGAGATGCGATTTGACATGTAAAATCGCATCTCAAATCGTACCAAATCGTACCCAGTGTGAACCTGGGCTTAGCCATCGCTAGAGAAGGTTTAAAGCTGAACTATAGGCAATTTTTTGTTTTTCAATAGAGCAAGAGAGGGTTATAACACTTGTCAAATTTAGGGACATCTGTGTCCCATTGCGCAGATTTCTCTTCACTTCCTGTCCCATAGCCAAACAGGAAGCGAAAGGAAATCAAGGGAATTCCTTTGGGACCCCCAGGTCACCAGAACTAGTGTTCTCAATGGGAGATTTCCCCTCTATTCCTTTTCTGGGGACAACCCAAAATTTGGGATTCTCTTCTAATTTCACTTTCAATGATAATGGTAAACAGGACAAATAGAGAGGGTGTATCTCCTTAACGGGGGCCATAAAAACTGATCGGTGTTATGCCGCATACAGACGGTCGTTTTTTGTGATGAAAAAAAACGACGTTTTAAAAAACGTCAGTTAAAATGATCGTGTGTGGGCAAAACGTCGTTTTATGTCTTCTAAAAAACGACCAAAAAAAAATTCGAACATGCTCGAATTTTTTGTGTCGTTTTTCAAAACGTCGTTTTTGTTTCACAGAAATTGACCGTGTGTAGCAAAAAACGACGTTTAAAACGACGTTTTTAAACCCGCGCATGCCCAGAAGCTAGTTATGAAGTGAGCTTCAATGGAAAAAAGTGGTGAAACGTAACCTCGCTTTGCTAGAGCATTGTGAAAAAACGATGGTGTGTAGGCAACATCGTTTTTGAAAATGATGTTTCAAAAACGTCGTTTTATTTCATGATTTAAAACTTTGTTTTTTTTCATCACAAAAAACGACCGTCTGTATGCGGCATTAGAATTTTTCTCTACTCTGTCCAAAACAAAAACAAAAAAAGTTTTGCCTTTTTAGTTATACCTTAATGGTATTCTAACCTTATTCTAAATTGTAAAAAAAAAAAAAGTCCAGGTTCACACAGACCGCGAGAATGAAATTGTACGAGTTCAGTGTCATTTTCACAGTAACCAGTGCATTTTTATAGCACTGTGGCTGTAAAAATGACAATGGTCCCAAAAGTGTCTGTTGTGTCCGCCATAATGTCGCAGTCACAATAAAAATCGCTGATCGCCGCCATTACTAGTAAAAAAAAAAAAAGATAATAATAATAAAAATGCCATAAAACTATCCCCTATTTTGTAGACGCTATAACCTTTGCGCAAACCAATCAATAAACGCTTATTGCGATTTTTTTTTCCCACCAAATTTTTTATATATATATATATATATATATATATATATATATTTATATTTATATTTGTGGGATATTTATTATAGCAAAAAGTAAAAAAATTAGCGCTCTTTTTGTTTATAGCGCAAAAAATAAAAACCGCAGAGGTGATCAAATACCACCAAAAGAAAGCTCTATTTGTGGGGAAAAATTACGTCAATTTTGTTTGAGAGTGACATCGCACGGCCGTGCAATTGTCAGTTAAAGCGACGCAGTGCCGATTCAAAGTGGCCCGGTCAATGACCAGCAAAATGGTCCGGGGCTGAAGTGGTTAACCTTAATGCATTAGGGTAAAACATCTATGTGCAGCTCCTCCCCAAACCAACCCCCCCCCCCCCCACATTTGCACCTGAGCCAGTTTTGTGCACGAGGGCAGCATTGCTCCACTCTTTCTCCTCATTGGCTCAGATACAGCAGCGGGGCCCATTGGGTCCTGCTGCTGTCAATCACAGCTAGGGAGCAGGGGGAGGGGCCTGAAGCACAGTAACATATTACATCCTATGCACGGGTGTATCATGTTACAAATGGCGAACCAAACCTTTCATTTGGTATTGTGTGTTACAGAAGAGGCTCCTAAGCTTGTATGAGCCCTTTTGAAGGATCCATTCTATTTTGATATCTGCCCGCTACCTGTATTTATTTATTTTTCAAACAAAACCGCCTGTAGTGATATTGATCAGTTGTACGTATGATAAAGCGTAGATGTGCCGCCTGCCCGTATGTTTGAGTTCCACACACTTGAGTGCAGCCCGTTTTTCATCTGCGCTCGAGAACTTTACATAAACTTTTCCATCTTACTTGGTGCCAAGTTTAAAATGAAACTTTCTCCCACTCCATTCCCCATAATCGCTGTATTTGGCTTTCAATCATTTCGTTTCACAGCCGTGTGCGCCGCACAAATCCTTTTACTATCATCGAATTGGCAATAACAATTGTACTGAACTGTCACAATGTTTTCTTTACGTATTGGGTGAATGTGCTTATTTACAAAAAAAAAGCTCTTATATGGGAAGATACATATCCCTAGACCAGGGGTCGGCAACTATAAATCCCATCATGCATTTGGGTGTCATGTCTGTGGCTTTCAGAACCTTGCAGTGCATCATGGTACTAGTAGTTCTACAACAGCTGGAGTACCAGGGTGGTCCCACCCCTGACCTAGATTCGTGCAAAAATAGCTTTGTTTTCATTTGGCTTGGATTTTGTATTGTTAAAGATTAACCACTTGCTTACTGGGCACCAAATATACCCCCTTCCTGCCCAGCTTTCAGAACTGTCATGTTTTGAAGGACAATTGCGCGGTCGTGCGACGTTGCTCCCAAACAAAATTTACGTCCTTTTTTTTCCCACAAATGGCTTTCTTTTGGTGGTATTTGATCACCTCTGCGGTTTTTATTGTTTGCGCAATAAACAAAAATAGAGCGACAATTTTGAAAAAAAAACACAATTTTTTACTTTTTGCTATAATAAATATCCAAAAAAAATTTTTTTTCTCAGTTTAGGCCGATACGTCGTCTTCTACATATTTTTGGTAAAAACAAAAATCGCAATAAGCGTATAGTGATTGGTTTGCGCAAACGTTAGAGTCTACAAAATAGGGGATAGAATTATGACTTGTTTTATTTTACTAGTAATGGCGGCGATCTGCGATTTTTTTTTTTTTTTTTTTTTTTTTTTTTTGTCAGGACTGCGATATTGCAGCGGACACATCGGACACTTTTGACACATTTTTGGGACCAATCACATTTATACAGCGAACAATGATATAAATATGCATTGATTACTGTATAAATGTGACTGGCAGGGAAGGGGTTAACACTAGGGGGGCGAGGAAGGGGTTAATGTGTGCCCTAATTAGTGATTCTTACTGTGGGGGGAGGGGGGTGACTGGGGGAGGTGACCGATGGTTGTTCCTATATACAAGGGACACACCATCAGTCTCCTCTCCCTGACAGGACGTGGATCTGTGTGTTTACACACAGAGCTCCACGTCCCTGTCTCCGTGACCGCCGATCGCGGGTGCCTGGCGGACATCGCGGCTGCCAGGGGCGTGCGCCCCCGCCCCGTATATAGACGGCCTCCCGGCAATTTAGAGCCGCATTGTGGCCGTAAAAACCCGCCGAGCGGGCGGGAAGAGGTTAAAGTGGTTGTAAACCTCCGACATGAAATATGAACAAAGCTTATCACTCCATAGGTTGTGTGTGTCTCTATCCACAGCAGAAAGTGTCATTTCTGTCTGCTGCTTCATTCCTCTATCAGCATCAATCACTTTTTACAAGTTTCCCTGACACAAAGAGAAAAAAGGTGACAGGGCTCAGCTCTGTTCCTGTGTGCTGTGTGAAGGGGACATGTCCGTTCCTACAGTCGGCTCTCCGAGCTCCCCTCACTGAGCTCTGCAGATTGTAACTTCAGCTTCCAGCCCCCTTTTCTTCTGACAGCTCAGACAAATGTTATAAATTCTGAACTTTGAACAGATGTGGAGAAAAGACTGCAAATAAGCAGGTACAACTTATATAAAGCCTCATACACACGATCGGATCAGAAGAAAATTGTGTAATGACAGGCTGTTGATGGAAAATCCGACCATTTGTATGCTCCATTGGACGATTGTTGTCAGGTTTTTCAAACGTGTGTACACAAGTCTGTCGGACAAAACTCCAAAGTAAAAACATGCATGCTCGGAATCGGGGCTGACCAAACATGACATTAGCAGAAGGTGCCCAAAGGGTGGCACTAAGGAGCTAAAAAAAAAAATGTAGTTTCGTGTTTGTTGCTTTCTGCCCTGATCTCAGTGGCTCCCCTGGTAAGGAATCCTGCAGCCCCTGCATCGTGTTTTTATTTGCAGACAGCTTTTTTGTGCGAGTGCCAGGCACCCAGGGCATATGCCCCACATTTGCTGGTGGGTGTCCCGACGCCACAACCGCCCACATTGCTGTTCCAGTCTAAGGCGCCTTCTTTATCTGACTGTGGGGACTGTAGCATGGAGTGCTGTGAAACTTCTCCAGTCACGACATTCGGAGCTGTCAGCGGCACTGTGCTAAATAAAAAAAAACGGCAAGAGCTGCATTCTAAATTTGCAAGAGGTGACAGAGCTGCTGGGGGGGGGGGTGTATTCATGGGACCTGGGGGGGTATTATTGAGAGACCTGGGGGGGTATTATTGAGAGACCTGGGGGGGTATTATTGAGAGAGCTGGGGGGGTATTATTGAGAGACCTGGGGGGGTATTATTGAGAGACCTGGGGGGGTATTATTGAGAGACCTGGGGGGGTATTATTGAGAGACCTGGGGGGGTATTATTGAGAGACCTGGGGGGGGGTATTATTGAGAGACCTGGGGGGGGGGTATTATTGAGAGACCTGGGGGGGGGTATTATTGAGAGACCTGGGGGGGTATTATTGAGAGACCTGGGGGGGTATTATTGAGAGACCTGGGGGGGTATTATTGAGAGACCTGGGGGGGTATTATTGAGAGACCTGGGGGGGTATTATTGAGAGACCTGGGGGGGTATTATTGAGAGACCTGGGGGGGTATTATTGAGAGACCTGGGGGGGGGTATTATTGAGAGACCTGGGGGGGGGGTATTATTGAGAGACCTGGGGGGGGGGTATTATTGAGAGACCTGGGGGGGTATTATTGAGAGACCTGGGGGGGTATTATTGAGAGACCTGGGGGGGTATTATTGAGAGACCTGGGGGGGTATTATTGAGAGACCTGGGGGGGGTATTATTGAGAGACCTGGGGGGGGTATTATTGAGAGACCTGGGGGGGTATTATTGAGAGACCTGGGGGGGTATTATTGAGAGACCTGGTGGGGGTATTATTGAGAGACCTGGTGGGGGTATTATTGAGAGACCTGGTGGGGGTATTATTGAGAGACCTGGGGGGGTATTATTGAGAGACCTGGGGGGGGTGGGTATTGAGGGAGCCAGGGGTGTATTGAGAGAGCTGGGGGGGATTAGTGAGAGAGCGCAGAGGTATTGGTGAGAGAGCTGGGGGAGTATTAGTGAGAGAGCTGGGGGGTATTAGTGAGAGAGCTGGGGGGGTATTAGTGAGAGAGCTGGGGGGGTATTAGTGAGAGAGCTGGGGGGGTATTAGTGAGAGAGCTGGGGGAGTATTAGTGAGAGAGCTGGGGGAGTATTAGTGAGAGAGCTGGGGGAGTATTAGTGAGAGAGCTGGGGGTGTATTAGTGAGAGAGCTGGGGGGGGGGTATTAGTGAGAGAGCTGGGGGAGTATTGGTGAGAGAGCTGGGGGAGTATTAGTGAGAGAGCTGGGGGTGTATTAGTGAGAGAGCTGGGGGGGGTATTAGTGAGAGAGCTGGGGGAGTATTAGTGAGAGAGCTGGGGGAGTATTAGTGAGAGAGCTGGGGGTGTATTAGTGAGAGAGCTGGGGGTGTATTAGTGAGAGAGCTGGGGGGTATTAGTGAGAGAGCTGGGGGGGTATTAGTGAGAGAGCTGGGGGAGTATTAGTGAGAGAGCTGGGGGAGTATTAGTGAGAGAGCTGGGGGTGTATTAGTGAGAGAGCTGGGGGGGTATTAGTGAGAGAGCTGGGGGAGTATTAGTGAGAGAGCTGGGGGAGTATTAGTGAGAGAGCTGGGGGTGTATTAGTGAGAGAGCTGGGGGTGTATTAGTGAGAGAGCTGGGGGGGGTATTAGTGAGAGAGCTGGGGGGGGGGTATTAGTGAGAGAGCTGGGGGGGGTATTAGTGAGAGAGCTGGGGGGGTATTAGTGAGAGAGCTGGGGGGGTATTAGTGAGAGAGCTGGGGGGGGTATTAGTGAGAGAGCTGGGGGGGGGTATTAGTGAGAGAGCTGGGGGGGGTATTAGTGAGAGAGCTGGGGGGGGTATTAGTGAGAGAGCTGGGGGGGGTATTAGTGAGAGAGCTGGGGGGGGTATTAGTGAGAGAGCTTAAGGGGTATTAGTGAGAGAGCTGGTGGGGTGGCTTTGGTGAGAGATCCGGGGGGGCATTTGCAATCATGGCATACCTGTGTATGATCTGGATAAAATATGATAATTTATATGGGTGTTTAGGGGCGGGGCAACTGGTGGCGAGTAATTCTTAAGGCCTGGCGAGTAGCTCAGGACTTGAAATTTTGAGCCCTGAAATAATGGATCAGAAAAGGTATTCATTGAGGGAATAGAGTATTCACAGCTGGCATGCATTTCAGTCTCATAATGCTATTGGATCACACCTATAAGCAGTCCTGCTTGGATTCAGTTTTTGGCCGACGGCCATGATAAGGTGTGTTCCACCAGAAGCTTCTCTATCTACAAGCAGATAGCCAACTAACAATAACTCCAGTGTCACACACCCTCGCCAGCAGAACGGCGTTATTGGAAACCACATAGTAAAGGAGCTCAGACAGCTTCCTATTTATCAAGTGATATTGTATATGTGTGCCCAGGGCTGCAGACATAGAGGTCGCAAACATTTGCACAAGATTTTGTGTAGTACTTGTTAAGGTTTTTTGTTACCTAAAGTAACACTCCAGGCAAACAAATAATGCACATTTAAAATGCATCATATTATTAATATTATACACGATTTATATAGCGCCAACAGTTTACTCAGCGCTTTACAATATAAAGGGATATGCATATATGCTACACTTGTTTACCTGCCAAAGAATTTGTAATTCTGAGCAGAAACAGGTCTCATTATATCATTATTATATTAATTTGGTCAAATGTTCAATTTGGAGAATAAAGTTGATTTCAGGAAACTATTCTGTGCTTTAGGTCATAAAGCTTCTAACTTTAACCACTTACCCTCCGAAAGGTTTACCCCCCCTTTATGACCAGGCCATTTTTTTGCGATGCAGCACCTGCGTTACATTAACTGACAATTGCGCGGTTGTGCGACGTTGTACCCAAATGAAATGTATGTCCTCTTTCCTACAAATAGAGCATTCTTTTGGTGGTATTTGATCACCTCTGCGATTACTTTTTTATTTGTTGCACTACAAACAAAAAAAGGCTGACAATTTTGGGGAAAAAAATGACTATTACTGGCAGGGAAGGGGTTAACATCAGTGGCAATCAAAGGGTTAAATGTGTTCCTAGTGCTTTATAGCTGTGTGGGGGAGGTGCTTGCACTGTGGGAAGACAGAGATCCGTGTTCCTGCTTGGCAGAAACGCAAAATCTCTGTCTTCCCTACTAACACAGAACGGCGCTCTGCCTTGTTTTGCATACATAGACCACCTTTCTGCCTCTGTCGGGAACGATCAGTTGGTCCCAGCAGACATCTGGTCTGCTGGACCCACTGATTGGCTCCCGATGTGTCCAATCACAGGCGGAGCAGGTCCCTGGTGGCGCAGACCCAGAAGTGCAAAATCTCGTACCTGTACGTAATTTTTCACAGGAGTCGCCGCCCTGCAGTAAATGTATGTAGGGGCGGTCAGCAAGAAGTCTCTTCTTCTCTTTTTTTTTTTTTAATGGATAAGTTTAGCCATTTTTAGGGTGGAACATGTGACATGTTCTCACTCCTGCAGCCGCTCCCTGATGCACCCCCCTCTCTGTGACAGCAGGCCGGGGATCTTTTCCCCGCACCCACTGTCACTATTTGAAAAGAGAGTGGCCATGTGGCTCACAGAGTTCTGTGAATGAATGCCTACAAATACCGTCAGCCTTTGCTGCTGACAGGTTGTAGTTCTCAATGAACTGAGGGTGCTGGTGGTATTTCATAAGCTTCCTGGACTAAAATCACAGCTACACTGACAGTTTGCAGGACATTACACCTGTGATCTGCTGCTCACGGGTGCAATGCTTTCCAGGCTCTTAAGAAAAAAAAAATAGTAAACGCAATTTTTTTTTTTTTTTTTACCTGCATAAAAAAAAGCTGCATTTATTGAAAACCTTTTTTAAAATGAACTTATCCTTGAAATAGCAAACCAGTTTATACTTATTGTATTGCACAGAGCGGCCTCAAACCTCCTTTTCTCCGATGCCCCACCGGCTCTCCTGGCTTCTATCATGGCACATCAGCAGGCTGGATCCTGAGCCGCACTGCCGTTGTCCTAGGAATTCATTAGGGTAGAAAAAACACTTGGTCGCACCTGAGCGATTGGACGTGCCGTCTAAAGCCTCATCAGAACTGCTTTAATGCTTGACGCTAGGATTTCTGTTATACTCGATGGTGCCCACTCATTCCCGAGTGTGGTGTCACTCAAAGTACATGAGCTTCAGATATTTTTTGTGCATTTTCTTGCCTAGTGTCAAGTTTTCTATTGGGTAAGATTAAAGAACAACACTTATGCCGTGTACACACAATCGTTTTTTTTTTTTTTTATGTCATTAAAAACGATTGTGTGTGGGCTTCAGAGCATTTTTCGGGTTCTGAAAAACGGGCAAATTTTTTTTGAACATGCTCCATTTTTTCACGACGTTTTAAACGTTGACGTTTTTCAGGTTGTGACGTGAAAAATCCGCACATGCTCAGAAGCAAATTATGAGACGGGAGTGCTTGTTCTGGTAAAACTACCGTTCGTAATGGAGTAAGCACATTCATCACGCAGTAACAGGCAGAAAAGCGCGAATCGTCTTACTAACACGATATCGGCAAAAGTAGCCCAAAGGGTGGCGTCATCCGAATGGTACTTCCCCCTTATAGTGCCGTCGTACGTGTTGTACGTCACCGCGCTTTGCTAGAGCAATTTTTTTTTAACGATCGTGTGTAGGCAAGGCCGTTTTAATGATCAAGTTGAAAAAAATTATCGTGTGTACGCGGCATTAGGCCTCAAAATGCATGCAAAAGCACGCGTAAAGGCGCCCAAAAAATGTTCAGAGATGTTCAACTCGGATGTGAATGGGGTCTGATGCCGCGTACACACGACCGTTTTTCGTGATGTGAAAAATTAATTTTTTTTTTTTTTAATGTCATTAAAAACAACCCTGTGTGGGCTCCAGAGCATTTTTCGCGACATTAAAAATGGGCAGTAAATTTTTTTAACATGCTCTAAGTTTTCACGTCGTTTTTAACGTTGTCGTTTTTAACGTTGTCGTTTTTAACGTCGTAAAAAATGGTCGTGTGTGGGCTTTAACGACGTGAAAATACGCACATGCTCAGAAGCAAGTTATGAGATGGGAGCGCTTGTTCTGGTAAAACTAGCGTTCGTAATAGAGATAGCACATTCATCACACTGTAAGAGAGTGAAAAGCGCGAATCGTCTCTCGCCAAACTTTTACTAACACAAAATCGGCAAAAGCAGCCCCAAGGGTGGCGCCATCCGAATGGTACTTCCCCTATATAGTGCCGTGTTGTACGTCACTGCGCTTTGCTAGAGCATTTTTTTTTTTCACGATCGTGTGTAGGCAAGGCCGGCTTAACAATAATGGGGTTGAAAAAAACTGTTTTTTCTAGACCATTAAAAATAGTCGTGTGTACGCGGCATTAGACGTACAAAGCCATGTAAGTTATGAGGGAAGCTATGTCCTGGCTCTGAGACATTGACGCTGAAGATTCACTTCAATTATCCAGTCATATGAAAGACAAGTCCCTGTTTCCTTATTCCATCTGCACATAATTGGATAATTGAAGAGATTCTTCACACAATATATTGTGTTAACTATCTCAAGGACCTCAATAAGTTGTGTGTCTGTCCCCCTTCCAGGCAGCTCTGTAGGACATATGGGTTGCAGCTACTCTGAGTTTCAGGCCCTCAGGTCAGCAGCCTTAGGCCACATGGCAGCTTATACAAAGGAGGGGCAGCTGCCCCCTCCCTCCGGGCGCTCTCCAGTCATAGATCCCAAGCACATGTGCCCTTTGCATATATACAGTCACCCAGCATACACCGAGGCACATTCCTCTTCCAATGGCCAGGCCTGAAACTATGCCTGTGCTCTCATTTGCCATGTTTCCTCCCACTGACCAATATGCCCACCTATTGGACCAGTGTGAAACATTCAGACAACATAAGCAGCACCTGAACACTATGAATAGACCCTATCAATGGATCCCTGCTCCCTGGTAGTCCGAAAGCATCTAAATTTACCTGATAGCCTTCCTTGTAAGCAGAAAGCCCCAAAAATGATACTCTCTTCTAGCACCTACCTAGGAGGGGGTGCTACATACAATTTGTATTCCGTCACGTGGCAGGAACAGGTTTTAGTGCTCAAGACATGGTAAACAAGAACTGGACAAGGACCCTGCACGGGTTTGTATAGGGGGCCCTCCATTACACATGGGTAATTTTCAGCTGGAACTCCCCCATAAGGGTGCAGGTTAGGGTATAGAGTACACTGTATACAATACTTTGTATAATCCGTGTTTGAAGAGTATTGTTAGTACCAGTAGGGTCACATGACTGGTGAAGCTCTAATGCACATTAGTTGCAGTATTTGACATTGTAGGGAGGTCTGGAATGCTTATCCTTACCTTGAAGTTCCTGTTTTCACAGCTGGTGAGAAGCCAAGGAGCAAATTGTTTAAAAATGGATGAGTGCAGCAGCTCATCCGGGAAAGAAGCTTAACATAAGCATTGATGTTTTAAATACACAGCATTTCTGTTTATCAATAATAAATGACATATTGGTGGTGGGGGTGGTCGTGCCAAATTCCTGAACGTCTAATCTACAAGGACACAAGACAAGTTAGGTGTTTTAGCTGAAGATGAGCTAATTGTCTCCCACTGGCTCATCAATGTGAGGATGTATAATATAATACAATCTATAGACCATGCATTGCTAAGAACCTGTAGAATCTTGTATACGTGTCATGAGCGTTCCACTAAATCAATGGCAGCAACTACCAGCTAGAACTGTACAGACTTATCTCAAAAGCCTATGAGATGGGTTTATTCATCCGATATAGACAACAGACAGCTAACCCTAGTTATCCCTGCAGGTGAGTTGTTGTGTCTCTTGGTGGCCCATTTTTTTCCCCCACAAACAGTGCTTTATTTTGGTGGTATTGGATCACATCTGTGGTTTTTATTTTTTGCGCTATAAACAAAAAAAGGACGACAATTGATTTGTTTGCACAAATGTTATGGCGTCTACAAAATAGGGGTTATATTTATGTTTTTTTTTTATTTTTTTTACTTGTAATGGCGGTGATCAGCAATTTTTAGCAGGATTGCGCCAGACAGATCGGACACCTAGCTGATCCCTTTGACACTTTTTTTGGAACCAGTGACATTATTGCAGTGATCTGTGCTAAAAAATATGCACTGTAACTGTATAAATGACACTGGCAGGCAAGGGGTTAACATTAAAGGGGTAAGTGTATTCCCTAATTGTTCTTTCTTACTATAGGGAGGATGGACTCGCTGCATGGACACTGATCTGTGTTTCTGATTAGCAGGAACACTAGATATTAAGTGTCCATGCCTGACAGAACGTGGTCTGCTTGTTTACATAAGCAGACTGCCAACCTGTCTCTTTGGGGAGCAATTGCGAGTTACCCACGGACATCATGTCTACGTGGCCTGCTGATTGGCTCCCTCTGTGACCAATCAGTACGCGATCGCACCTCCGGTAGCGTGCGCGTGCCCCCCAGTGACTATTGCTCAAAATCACGTATAGGTACGTGATTTTGTGCAATAGAGCCGCCTTTCCACAGTATATGTACGGCCGGCGGTCGGATAGTGGTTAAAGGATAAGTTCACCTTTTTGTTCACCTTTTTTTCTTTTTCTAAATTCCAGCTCCACTATGTACCAGTTTAGCAATAATGTACATCTTTTGCAAAAATCCGCTTTCCATTTATTCTACACACACTTGCCTCACTGTCCTCCATTACTTCTGCCTCACTTCCTAGTCAGACTTTAGGTCCTCACACAGGAAGGAGTTGACCAGCTGATCTCATTAGCACACACTCTGCATCATCTACCCTCAGCTGGGTCAACTCCTGTGTCATGAACTAAAGTCTGTCCAGGAAGTAAGGCAAAAGTAATGGAGAAGTGTTTTTAAACAGCCTTGTGGACAGTGAGGTAAGTGTGTGGAATGAATGGAATGCTGTTTTTGTGAAAGTACATTAATGCTATATTGGTACTTGAAATAATAAATAAAAAAGGGGTCAACATAGCCTTTAAGGAGTCATGCTGTTTTCACCCAAGAACTACACATCATTTTAATTGGATTCAGTTGGAGATATGTGTAAACCCTGCCTGGGTTAAAGTTATATGTTCTAATGCGTGCATGAGCCCGGTCGCGCTGGGCTCTCTAAGATGGTGGGGTGGCTGCCTCTTTACGCGAAATGTTTTCTGGAACAAAATGACACTTTTGTTGAAACCACCAGCCAGCAGCGTACGCTCATCCACAGTGATTGCTTCCCATTCGGAGAAGTTGTTTAATATTAGGCAATTGCAAATTTTATTTTTAAGTATTATAAGCGCCCGAGTTGAAACATGAGTCCTGCAGTTTTCCATCAAGGTGGATTTCAGTAGGAGAAGTCAGAGACTTTTATGAGTCACGGCTGTCAAGTAGACAAATTGCTTAGCTTTGTGAGAAGAGTTGATGCTGTAATTTACAGTGCTAATGTTATGATTGCGGGTTGCCTAAGGTACCTATTAAATGAAGAGACCTGTCATTTGTCTCTCATTATTACTGCTTCTGCAAGTTCTCTTCACTCTCACAGGTGTTGAGTAAACTTGAGGAAGATGTTGCCGTTCTTGTTTGTGTCTTGTAAACTGCTGTCCTAATCATAAAAGAATCAAATCCATTTGGATATGATCGTGTACTTTTCGTGGTTATTTAAAGCCTAACGCTCACATTTACCATTTCAAGGCCGTGAAAACCTAAATGACCTGCCCTGAAATTGTCAAGGTCGAAAATATTTATCTGTTCTGAAATCGTCAAATAAAATTATCTATACCTTGGTGATCCATTGCATCTTATTTTTTAGCCTTTTAAAGCACGTTTTATACTAGTTATAAACTAGGGATGTACCGATACTAGTATCGGTACCAATACCGAGCATTTCCCCGAGTACTTGTACTCGAGGGAAATGCTCTGATGCCTCACCCGATACCTGGGCAGGCAAGGGAGTTGCAAGTCTTCTCCCCCTGTGCTGTCTTACCCCCGTGCTCCGTGCCCATCTTTCCCCCATACTCGTGTTCTCTCCCCCCGCTCCGTGCCGGTCTTCTCTCCCCCCGCTCCGTGCCGGTCTTCTCTCCCCCCGCTCCGTGCCGGTCTTCTCTCCCCCCGCTCCGTGCCGGTCTTCTCTCCCCCCGCTCCGTGCCGGTCTTCTCTTCCCCCGCTCCGTGCCGGTCTTCTCTTCCCCCCGCTCCGTGCCGGTCTTCTCTCCCCCCGCTCCGTGCCTGTCTTCTCTCCCCCCTTAATCTGTCAGGATGGAGAGCGGAGGTAGGAGCCGCTTAACCCGGCTCCTACCTTTTCAGAATGAACAGAGTCAGTGATCACTGACTCTGTCCATTCATATAACTGAGCATCGTAACCTGTGTTTACGATGCTTCAGTTTATGAATGGAGAGGAGCTTCCCTCTATTCATTTCAGCTGAGGCTGCAGAGAAAGGGACTGGGGAATCTGTGTCCTTAGTCCCTTTCTCTGTCTTAAAGGGGAGATGTCAGAGGTCTGTTAAGACCCCTGATATCTCTCCAAAGACCCCCAACAGGGCTGATTAAAAAAATAAAAATAAAATTGCAATGAATAATATTTTTTTTTTTAAAAACACACTGACAATCCACTCCCCCCCCCCCCCCCCCCTAAAAAAAAACAAAAAAACACTGTAAAAAAAAAAATACTGTCACATGACATTAAAAAAAAAAAAAAGAGTATCAGTATCGGCGAGTACTTGGGGAAAAAAAGTATCCGTACTTGTTCTTGGTCTCAAAAAAGTGGTATCGGGACAACCCTATTATAAACATAATACATTTCTCAGCAATTTATATTTTTTTAGCTGTCAATATTTAGGGTGTTCGATCAATTAAGTAATATAACCAAAAAAATTGTCAACACGCAATTAAAAATGACCAACTTGTGAGCCCCTGTGCTTTTTGTAGATTTTCTCTCTTGTGTCTGATGAGAAATGATTTAAATCTGCTTGTCAGGAGCGACTGTGAACCATTATCTATAGCAGTGTTTCCCAAACCTCTCCTTGGCACTTCTAAACTTGTGTAAGGGCGTAAATCCCTGGAATGTGGCTTTATGATAACACAAACACTGCAAATACCCACCTACAGCCATTTGTTACATTTACTGACTCTTACAAGGCAGAATTACACCCACAGTTTGTTGCATGCTTTATTTTTCAGAGGTGTTTGACAGGCAAGGAAGAGGTTATATGTCACCTTCTCACCACCTTTTTTAACCCTCAAAATGTGGACCCAAATTGCTGCAAGTGCATGCATCACTTCAATGGGTCGTGTTTGACGGCAATACTGTCCTCCAAACACGATAGGAGGAATCCTCTTTGCAGGATGTGTATATTCCCCATCTGGCTGCCTTTGCAACTTAAAGTAGAACTATAGGCAAACCCTTTTCTTTAATTTTGGATAGAGTAAGAACCCCTGTAAGATTTATTTTTGCCATCCTTGTCCCATTGGGGAAATATCCATTCACTTCCTGTCCCATAGCCAAAACAGGAAGTGAGTGGAAATTGTTGCAAATTAAGGGAATCTCTTAGACCCGGTTCACACTGGGGCGACTCGTCAGGCGACACAGCCGCCTGACAAGTCGCGTCCCATTGTAGTGAATGGAACCGTTCTAATAGGTGCGACGCAAGTCGCTCCGACTTAGAAAAAGGTTCCTGTACTACTTTGGGGGCGATTCGGCGCGACTTGCATTGACTTCAATACTGAAGTTATTTGCCTCTCAAGACGCCTTGAGATCGCCTTGCCGAGTCGCCCCCAAAGTCGTGTCGCCTGTGTGTGAACCGGCTCTTACAAGCAAATGTAAATGAGCCCTTAATGAAAATGGTAAACGGGACAAAGACTGCAATAAAAACTGACAGGTGTAATCCACCCCCTATCCAAAACAAAAAAAAAAAGTTTTGCCTTTTTTAGTTATACTTTATGGGTAGAAGGGCAAAAATTCAGGTCAACCACCTGCTGGCTCGTTAGAAGAGAACCGTTTACTGGCTGTCATGCCAGTTCACTGTCTTCGGTGCATTCTGTGTTCCTGACCCAGAACAAGTGTATGGATCAGGAGTTTGACTTCACTCTAGTCAGCCCAATCTAGTAGAAGGAAGGCAAAGAGTCAACAAACATCTTTCAGTTGACCGCAGTAAAAAATGTTGAATAAACTTGGTTGCCAGATGTTTTTAGGCATGTATTGCTTCTTGGATCCTGAATTTTAATAATGTCTATTTTTTGTGGGGTTGATATATTTGCAACTTTTATTATATTGTTGTAACATACCATTTACTTTTTCTTTTTATTCTCTTTTAGATTACTATAATATTTAAATCCTTTCCCGATTGCACCGACCAGAAAGTTTACCAGGCTGTGACTGATGACCTGCCGGCAGCTTTTGTTGACGGCACAATTAGTGGAGGAGATGGAGACTCTAAAACCTTGCGGATTACAGAAAAAGTCAGTGGAAAGCATGTGGAAATACATGCCAGGTACATCGGAACAACTGTCATTGTACGACAACATGGAAACTACCTAACTTTGGCAATTCGCATGCCGGAAGAATTGGCAATGGCTTACGAGGAGAGCCAAGACTTGCAGCTGTGTATGAATGGCTGCCCATCTAGTGAACGCATTGATGAAGGTGGGCACCTGCGTTTTCCGGAGACCGTTAATACTCCACCCAGCCCATCGCCTAGTCAGGCTCGATCGGCATACACACTGGAAAGTGCAATTGCCAAATGTCTTGAAAAGTTCCAGGTCCGACACATCTACTTCCATTCTTGTGTCTTTGACCTGTTGACAACGGGTGACGCAAACTTCACTGCTGCAGCTTACAGTGCTTGGGAGGACGTGGAAAGTCTACACCCCAGGAAGGAGCTATGGCAAATTTTCCCAAACAGTGGAAATGGGAGCAAGACACAAGCTTTGCCCGCCGTCGTTCTTGGGATTGTGTGCTTGGTCCTTGTCGCTTTTTTGTAGGAGGGTTTCTTGTGTAAAAACGAAAAAATGTAAAATATATATTGTTATAATATATTGATCAAGGATAACAGCGTATATGTATATACCGTGTATATGAAGGGATGTTCGTCTTGGGATGCCCATGAGATTGTAAATATTGTCATTGTTTATACTTAATTTGGATGTAGTATTAAGTTTTTAATTTGTCTTATTTTTTTTTTTCTTGTGAAATGTTTTGTATGTTCCATTGCTGGAACCTTTTAGAAAGCACTTTATTTTTTTATAATATATTTATGTGTCTCTACCAGTGAGAAAATGTGTGTGATAGCACACAGACTAAGCTCTGCTTATGTATTGTGTTGAAACCTAAGAGTTTTTTTTTTCCCCCAATATCGTGTCAGTTGCCAGGATAGGTACGTAGTGGCAATAGATTTGCCATGATAGATCAAGGAATAGGCTTTCTTTCTGAGGCTTATTCACAGGAATTAATGTGAACAACTTTCTTATGTCTTCTGAATGGACCACTTAAGAGCAATAGAGAGGAATAAACAAAGGTCTTACAATGCCCATTACATAGATAATTTTCAGTTCACTGTATCAAAGTGTAGATCTTCTGTTCACACATCTGTATGTGGGGCAGCCTTTCAAGCCATGTTATTGGCTGTAGAGCATCAAAAGAAAAATATAGATATTTACAATATAAGTATGGGATGTGGTGTTATGAATCCTATGTATTCCTGGATTTAGAAAACTATCGTAAAGCCCAACTCCAGCCAAAATGTTTTTCATTGGGTTGAGTGGGGAAGGGTCGAAGCTTGGGTCTGTCACTGCTGGGAAAATCCCCCCTCATCTCCTGTCATGACATACGCAAGGCCGATCCGCCCTATAGGCTCACTATGCAAGCCGATTAGCGCCCCGCAAAGCTGCGGAGGGCCCCCCAAATTACTAGAGGCCCCGCCTGGTGAGAAGTCATTTTCGGCTCCTCACCCTGCTTCTCAACTCGCTGGCTGCATGGGAGAAAAGGTAAGAAGTCAGCACCCCCCCGCTTCTAACTTTAATGTAAGATGTAATTTCCGACAGCAAAACACACCCTCCCCCCCGCTTCCCAACTTTAATCATTCTTTAATGTCACTGTCGGCAGCGCGCCCCCCCCCCCCCCTTGCTTTTCAACTTTATTGTGACATGTCATTTTGCTTAGGGCCCCAGGGAGGTCAGAATCGGCACTGACCATACATGATGAAAATGCAAATGCTCTCCATTTTGGGACACAAACGATGCCTTCTTTTCAGCATGACTACCGCAACCCCCTCATTCCTTGCACAGGCATCACAGGAAAAGGAAGTGAGGGATAGAGATATATACCGTAGATGGAAATACAACCTGACCGATATTTTAACTCTTCCCCACTATATTAAAAACGGCAATAATTAGGAGGTTTTAAGTGCATTTCCACATTTTCTGGGAAATGAAAAATAACCCTACCTGCCAGTCAAGCATATACATTGCAAGGAATGTGGCCAATTTTCTACCTGCTGCCATTTCAGTTGGAGCTCCCACACCGATTTCACTCAGCTTCATACTTCCTCCAGTCACTTTCCAGGTGCTGCGTGGGAATGTCTTTCTGTTCTAGTCACACGATCAGTCCCCATCGAAGGAACTTGCCCAAGTTTCCACGTTTACTAATTTTAGGTCATCATAGCTCAGTGTTTCTCAACTCCAGTCCTCAAGGCGCACCAACAGGTCATGTTTTCAGGATTTCCCTCAGATGAAATGGCTGTGGTAATTACTAAGGCAGTGAAACTGATTAAATCCCCTGTGCAAAATAATGGAAAGCCTGAAAACATGACCTGTTGGGGCGCCTTGAGGACTGGAGTTGAGAAACACTGTCATAGCTAAATGCATGGTAAACAAGAAGTAATCTTTATTCACGCCAAGTTATGAGCAAATTATATATGATTTTTTTTAACAGTAAGCATTTACAGAATATTTGCAAAGCTATTAGCAGCTTGATTGAAATCTTTTAAGGTGGAACATTAACATGCTTCCGCAGTCCTCCCCCCTGATACCCCCCCTTCTCTGCGACCATGGACTGGGGATCTTCTCCCTGCACCCTCTGTCACAATTTGAAAAGCGCACCGCCATGTGGAGCTCTGCCCACATTCATTCATTGATTCATTCATTGAGTGACTACAGCTGACGACTTGTAGTTCTCGGTGAACTGCAAGGGTGCTGGCGAGGAATCTCGTAGTCCATTGAGCTTTCTGGACTGAAGTAGCTGCTTTCTAAGGTACATGCAGAAAGCTGCACTGACAGTTTGCAGTGGTTATTTGCGGGTGCAATGCTTTACAGGCTCCAACGAAACAAAATTGTAACTTCACATTTTTTACCTGCAAAAAAAGTCCTTTTTTTTTTTATAATGGTGAAATGTATCCTTTAAACGGAGATCTGAATTGCAGTGCTGTCCTTTAAATATGCTGCTAACAGGCTTCTGCAGACATTCAAAAAGCTTCAAGTTGTGCACAAGCTTACAGGTGCTTTCGAACGTCGGCTAATATGTTTAAAGTGACAGCACTAACATTATGATCTGTATTTGACTTTCCCAAACTAAAAACAGAAATGGTGCTTTTCAAAAAAAATGGCAATGCTTTGTAGAAGATTGCTGTACACACTTTTCATATACAAGCTGAACCTTGTACATAATAGGCCAAATGGGGGAGAACTCCCCAAAGCACAGTACCTCACTGTTAGGAAAGTATGTGTTTTCTGTGGATTACACTTCTCACAGGTCTGTGGTGCCCTTTGCTGGATACCCTGCAGTGAATCTTGCCTCTTCCTACAATTCACCCATTTTCAGCAGGTTTTCTGGCCCCATTACTACTAAATGGTTGCAGCCAATACCATGTAAATCTAAGGAGCAGACTGCTTCAATGCAAAAAAATCTGAGCTGCTGGAGCAGGACAGCTTGAAGTCTTCATTGGGTGCTGGAAGGTTGAATTGGTCAATTTCCATCTTTGCTGGTCTAGTGCCAAAGTAGAGGGAGACAGATCTCCGCTCTTGAGTTCCTTGATACGTTGACGGCGGGTGATTCAACTTGCTTACATATACACAAACGTGTTACTTTGGGGTGGTCTTTGGTAGCACTAAATAACTAATTGAAATTACTTGGTTACTTAAACTTCATGCTGCAGTCTTCTTTCTAGTAGGTATTAAACTTTGTGGTGGAAAAACTATTGCAAGATTCAAGAAACCAGTTCCATTGGCAGCTTCAGAAAAGGCTCAAAAAACCTATGCACTTGCTATAGTTATTTAAGGAGCCTTTGATGCCTGGCCTCTGAATTGCTTATTTTTGTCAAGCCCATGGAGGTGTATGTAAACCGCCTCATGGCCACATGTTCTAGAAATCAATCAAACCAGGACTGGCACAAAAGGTTATTTTTATTGGGTGTGCTTAATTCCCACTTAGTGTGCTGTAGCACCTTGGGTTGGGGTATGTATGTATGGATTGAATCACCCTGCTGCTTATTTTAGGACTCCAGCCTCAAAATTTTTGTTGCAGTCTGCTACCTTTACAAATACTTTAACTTCTCTTGTGGGGACTTCCCAATCATGTTTGCTGTTATAGATAATACATTGGGGTAGTGCCATACCAGCATTTGGCTTTGAAGTGACCATGGAAGTTTGGTGAAAATAGGAATTCTTCTGATTTATGATTTCTTCCTGATATAGCCCAGAGATATATTATAAGGTACTGAGTAAATTGGCTGACCAGGTTTGAAGCTGACCTTCAAATAAACCGTGGTCCCTTAAATAACAATGTAGGGGCCCTTTCACGTGGGTGGACTGATCGGGTCTGCCTGTCAGTTTTTCAAGCGGATCTGATCGGACCCTCCAGTCTCCTGTGGAGTGGCAGGTGTCAACAGACATGTGTCCATTGACACCTGCCGACATCCATTCCGATTCTCTCCCTCAAAAACCACTCGTCTGGAAGATCGGATAGTAGTTTTGTGTAAACAGGCAGTCTGTTTACATCCAACCTCCCATAGAGGACACACCCATGCATAAGCAGTGTGGACACAGACCAGCCATTTGCTTGCTCAACGGGGGATCGGTGGACAGATTTCCCACTGAGCAGGCAGACTCTAACGGAGCTTGCCCTGTTTGGAAAGGGGTCGTAGTCTTCAGATCATGATTTGTACATCTTGTATGTCCTCGCCTTATTCATTTATGTCTTACTTGCAATCAGATGCCATGATTGTGTTTTTCTTGACAGATGCAGTAACGGTGAAGGGGACAATCTTAAAATAAACTCAGCTGTTTACCGCTGTCTGTGGCCATTGATCAGCTAACAAATCAAAGTTTGCCTGTCACTCATTTGTCTTGAAATTCTGCCCAACTCTCATTTCCTTTGATATGATCAAGAAAAGCCAATTGCTACTCTGTGCTTTTGCACGCGAATACTCACATTTATTGACCTTATCTCACCAATGACGGTTACATGTGATGCAGCAATATGATTTTTAACTTGTACATTGATTTTGTCATATTGGCTGTCCCTCAGATCCTGGCTCCCGGAGACACGCTCCTATTATTTCCTTCCTTCTGGTCAGATGTTATCTTTTAAACATGTTGCCAAAATACATAATCTTGTCTTTGCAGAATCACTTAATCGTTTCTCTCTAGTTTGCTGATAGTGGGGCTCGTAAAGTTACAATTGTATATGTATTTTCTCAAACTGGACCCGTGTCTCACATTTAAACACATACACACATCTTTTAGGGATTCACTTGTAGAAGGAACAGCTTCAACCCTTCCATAGCATTGGTAATCTTGACTGCCATGATGTGTGCTAGTTCAAGTATAATCAAACTACTATGTGTCCCGGGGATTGGAGAATGATTTCTGCCATGGAAAGCTCCAAGGTAATGGTCATTATAGTCCTTTTAGTCAAACTACCAATCATGAACTTGGCAAGAATCAACAGTTCCCACGTGCCGATTTAACACAATGTACCTCATACCTCTCTAACATCATTGTTACTTTGCTGATTATGGTGCATTCTTAGAAATGATTGTTTCAGAACACAAAGGTTGTCTCGTTAGTATATAGGCAAGCACACATAGAATAAAAAAAACTTCCACACAACTCTATCAAGAATGCAAATTATTGTATGTTTTGTTACTGTGAATGAAACCTAAACCTCTTTTTCAAGCTAAATACATTTTGTTAGGATAATAGGTTTTTGTGTTGCTTTAAATAGACGTTATTTCATGGATTCCGGTTCTCTTTAGTAAGAGATTGGAGAGGGGGGAGTACTGACCAGTAGATCAATTTTGTGACCAGAAAAAATAAATCCACCTTTTGTGAAGCTTCAAGGGTTCAGATTTACCTACAGTGGACCTTCTCCCATGCTATCTATAGACTAGTCATTTTTTCAACCAATAAATTGGCCATTTGTGCACATTTCAGAGTAGGTCTTCCAATATGTGGGAAACAACTTTCCTGGATTTAATCTGTCTATGAAATGGCAAACCTCTCAGTAAAGGTAAGCAGAAAAAAGCATAAATCACAGATGGCAAAAGCCCATTTATTGAAGTGACTATATTTTTCCTTGTTATCTGAGGAAAAACCTTTTTGCAGTGCTTTTTTATTACATAATATGTATTTACAACCAGTGACCGCACCACCTAGTGCATATGCAAGCAGCACTAAAAGCTGTTGCTCTTTAGAGGCAAAGGACACCCAAAACTGATATTTGGCTTATGGGCAAGAATTTTGGTGTACGAAAATGTGACCCAACTTATTTATGTTGTGAACTTCCCAAGATTTCCTTGTTGGAGTTCCTGGCTCTTTCATCATTTCTTTGCTGTTAAATATTTCTTCTCTTATCATTACTCCTTGTAGTAGTTAAAGGGCAATTTAAATAGTAGGGCCTGGCAAGTCCAGTCCAGAGATCTCATCTAAGGAAGACCCAGGTGATCTTACTCACTGAATAATGATTAAGTCCACCACTGCCCAGCTTTAATTCAAATATCAGTTTTATGTAGATGGACCCTTTAGGAAGAGCAGTTCTAAACGTAGGTTTGTGTTCTAGCTATAGCCGAGAGTAAATGCACGGACGTGTCCAGAAAGAAAACTTTTAAGTATTAGTTGTACGTCTTTCTTGTAGTTTAGCACTTCTTCGTTTTTCCGCTCTTGGCCCAGCTCTGGGAATTGAGAAAATGTTATTTGCACATGTTCTTGCAGGCTGTTGTGGCTAAGAGAGCTTTAGATGAAGCCAAACATAAGGATAGTTAAAACTTGGCGAGTACCCTCGGGGGAGAGCTAAAACTTTTGAGAGGATGTGCACAAAATGGCCTCCTCCTGTCGTGCTTGGATAAGCCCCATGATGTCTTTGCAGAAACTTTTAGATGTGGTTCATAGTTATGCCAATAAGTATCTGTTTGTGTAAAAGTGACTGTGCATTGTGTAAATAGTTTAACTTATTATGCTACAAGAATAAAGTTGATTACCCTAAGGTAAAACGGCTCATGTGTGGTGTTCTAGTGATTTTCTGTGTTGTCTTGTTAAAAAGTGAACAATGAAGAAAAATGGATAGCTGGTGGGGGTTAACTAGTTGGATTCTGCAAAAGACGTTTGAGGTATTGGGGGGGAGATTCTAAATATGAAAGCTTATAATGTGAGGAGGGGGTTAACTAACCAGCCTGGGTTCTACATAAAAAATGGGAGATATGAATCTGGAGTTTGCTGACCAGAATGGGTTCTACATAAGAGATGGACGGTAAGGATTGGGAGTTAGCTGACCAGAATTGGTCCTACGTAAGAGATTGGAGGTCAGGAGGGGCGGGGTGTTTATTGACCAGAATGGATTCCACATTAAAAAAGTTGGGTATGAGTGGGGTTAGCTGATTCCAAACGACTCTATAAGGCCCCGTACACGCGGTCTGACAAAACCGATGAGAATGGTCCGACGGACCGTTTTCATCGGTTCACCGCTGAAGTGGCCTGAGGTCTGATGTGTGTACACACCATCAGTTCAAAATCCGATCGGGTCAGAACGCGGTGACGTAAAACACACGGCGTGCTGAAAAAAACGAAGTTCAATGCTTCCAAGCATGCGTCGACTTGATTCTGAGCATGCGCAGGTTTTGAACCGATGCTTTTCTGTACTAACCATCGGTTTGGTCCGATGGGGCATCGGTCCATCGGTTCGGTTTTGAAGCATGTTTTAAAATTTTGAACCGAACGAAAACAGACCGATAGCCTATACACACGGTTGGTTTGGTCCAATGAAAATTAACTTCGGTTCATTCTCATCGGACCAAACCGACCGTGTGTACGGGGCCTAAGAGTTGTGAGGTATGAGGAAGGGGAGGTAGCTTAGCTTACAATGTAAGTGGTGTGTAAGGTATGGCATAAGGGTTCTACATAAAAGGTGTTTGATGTGGGTTATCTGATCAGGATGGGTTGTACATAAGAGGTGTAAGGTGGGTATCTGCTAATCAGAATTGGTACTATATATAAGTTGCATAAGAGGTGTGAGGTATGGGTGGGGTTTAACAAGTTCTGCTAAATTGTTGCGCACCTTGCAGATATGACTGCAGATGACTCACATCTTCGCTATGCTTGGTAATTGTAACCATGTGCGTGCTTGATAGTCATACATCTCCTCATTCTTTTACTATTAACTACATGGCTTTAAAGGAGAACTCCACTAAACCTTTTGTTCCTAAAGATGCAATTAATGAATGTAATTAAAAAAAAAATACATGTTTTTGTAAATCCCCAGCCTCCCATCAAGTCTGTTTTTTCCGGTAGCTAACTTTTACTTTATGGTTGGTGAACTTTTTTTTTAACAGAATACCTGCTCTGAGATTAATTTTATATTTTTACCTTTTACATAAAATCCTTTTTTGGATGTTCATTGCAGGACACCGCACTGTGGAGAGTCTATGTCAGTGATGGCGAACCTTGGCACCCCAGATGTTTTGGAACTACGTTTTCCCATGATGCTCGTACACTCTGCAAAGGGGCAGAAGAACTCATGGTATAGAGTCTATACCATGAGTTCTGCTGCCCCTCTGCAGAGTGCATGAGCATCATGGGAAATGTAGTTCCAAAACATCTGGGGTGCCAAGGTTCACCATCACTGGTCTATACCATGAGTTCTGCTGCCCCCATGGTATAGACCAGCATTTCTCAACTGGGGTGCAGTGGCAGATGGATAAAAGCTGATTGGAGGAGTTCTGTGTTAACTCCTGTATATAAACAAGAGGGAGAGCGCACAGCCTGCACCTCCTCCCAGCTCTCTTCTCTGCTGCCATCTGTACTCCTGTAAGCGACCCGAAAAACTGTATGGGCTGCCCATCCGCTTCTTACCAAATCATGACGCACAGCTTTCTGGTTGGTACAATAGGAGTACAGATGGCAGCACAGAGCCTCCTCTGTGAGGGGAGAGGTGTGGGCTGTGTTTTCTCCCTCCTGTCTATATAAAGGAGTTAACACAGAGCTGATCGGGACTGTACATGTTCTATTACCGCCCACCAATCTTATGTCCTGGCAGCAAAAATTTTAAGGGACAGTAATGAAACCATTTACAAGTCCCGATCTCTAAGAGTTCTGTATTATCTCCTGTATACAGACAGGACATAGCCTGCACCTCCTCCGGGCCTCTCTTCCTCTCATAATTTGTGTTAGGGGCGGGGTATTTTAAGGGACAGGAATGGGGTTTTGAGAGGAGTAGTTTTCCAGAACCGCACAAAAATGTGCTGCCTTTTGCAGATGCACGCAGGTGCCATTAATTCCTAATGGCACCCCCACACATCCAGCAAATGCGTGTATGTTTTCATACACTAAAATGCATGGTACTGTAGTGCCAATGTGTTTTGGTGTGGTGTGATTTTTTAAAATCGGGCAGGTGCCTTTTTTGAATGTATCATGTGCATAGAACAGCCCATTAAAAAACTCCATGGGTCGAAACACACAAAAAGCAAATGCGCTTGGACGCACCTGGTGTAAATGAGTCCCTAGACTGGTATGTGCCAAGACTGGGCACAACGCTAAAGGGTGCCTTGACTGGAAAAGGTTGAGAAAAGCTGGCTTAGATTCTAAATTGCTGTGTCACTCCATGCGCAATAGAAAAATGTAACATGCTATTGCTGGGGCTCCTCCAGATAGTGCTATAGTTTCCTGGCTGTAATGGTTAAAACTGACCTGCAGTTGTAGCCACAGTATTTACCTCCATGGTCCTCCAAAATGCATTCCTAGCTATAACACAACGAAGCCAGCGCTTTCAATCACGACTCCGCATGTGGATCAGTAGGAGCCATGGAAAACTTTGAGAAGAAGTATGATCGCAGCAGCAAGTTTTTAATTTTGTAACACTGATATAATGGCGATACCTCACATGTGCGGTTTGAAGGGCGTTTACATATGTGGGCGGGACTTGCATGCACATTCGCTTCTGAGCGTGAGCTACTGGGGACAGGGGCATTTGAATTTTTTTTATATATATTTATTTTTATTTTACTTAATTGTTTTTATTTTTACACTTTTTTTTTTTTATCACTTTTATTCCTATTACAAGGAATGTAAATATTCCTTGTAATAGGAAAAGTGTGTGACAGGTCCTCTTTATGGAGAGAGGCGGGGTCAATAAGACCCCACATTTCTCCTCCAGGCTGGAAAGCATGAGATCGGGGAAAAAAATTCACTGATCTCATGCTTTCAGCCGCGATTGCGACTTTGTTTACTTCTGAGTACCCAGCGTGACATCATAACATCGTGCCCAAGCCTCCGATGGTCATCTCTATGCTCGTCATTCGGCGGTGGCTGATTCGTTCTCCGGGCCCCTGATGGCACGGGAAAGCCTGGAGAAGCACTGGATAGTGATGGGAGGGGGATGTCCCTTCCCGCCACCTATAAGATCGTTCTTGTGGTGTGCAGAATCGCCACCTGAAATGAAAGATATCTCAATGATGGCTGTAGCTGCAGGCATCATTCAGATATCCCCCACTGAAGTCCAGGACGTCATATGACATCCTTCGGTACAGAAGTGGTTAATATAGTAGTAAACTGGCTTAAAAATAAATACTATTCAAGTATGTATTCCTAACTCAAAACCGTATACTCTATTGCTCTCAGCCTCCTCCAAACTTCAAATCATTTTTTTTGCTGCTGTGATCGCACTTCCTGTTATTGGGTGGCCACGTTCATTGTCCATGGTCCCACTGAGATGGTCTAGGGACTATGGGATTTGTAGTGTGCATACACTACAACAAACAGAAGTAAGGAGGGGTTGAGGAGAGAATATTGTATAATTTTAACTATGTTGTTGCAAGATTATTACAATCACCACAAGTCTAGTCACAATTCCTTAATTGGACTGAGATCTGGATGCCAACTTGGCAATTTGAAGACATTAAATCTGAATTCCATGTGTGGCCATTTTTACAGTTATATTGGTACAGTAAGTAAGTATTTATGTGTAATGACGCGTACACACGATCATTTTTCGGCTTGTAAAAAACAACGTTTTTCAACATCTGGAAAAAAAACGTTTTTTTTTCCAACGTTATCATTAAAACGACGTTGCCCACACACGATTGTTTTAAAATAAATGCTCTAACAAAGCGCGGTGACGTACAACACGTACAACGGCACTATAAAGGGTCACTTACCCCTGTCCCTCCTGTCCCTCTCCGGTGCAGCTTTCCTGTTTCCTTGGGCTTATCCGTTTAACTGAGGAGCCTGGGATCCAATCCAGCAGTTGTGACTAATGATCAGGGATGTTGAGGACCAGAACATCCCTGATCATCTCTATGGTCTCGGAGACCGGAAGTGACAAGCATTTTGTCACTTCCGGTTAGGAAGAATGTAAACAAGGCCATTTATTTATTTTTACTAGAAAACCTGGTAATGTGTTGTTTTTTTCTGGAGTCTTACCCTACGTTCACACCTATGCGCTTTTTTGTGCGATTTCCATTTTGCAGAAACACGCTACAGTCCATTTAACATGGTTTCCTATGCTACACACTCAAATCTACGCGTTTTTCAGCCGATGCGTTTTTGGAAAGGGTCAGAAACTTTTTGTTTTCTGCAGCAGGTTACATTTTTTAATACATTTTGCATTTTTTTTTTTTCACTGTACACTGTACATAGCTGGTAGCTAAAGAGCAGGCTGGGAAGCCAGTCCCTAACAACCGATGAGTCATCAGCTGTCAGACGTGCCCCCCCCCATCGAATAGTGCCCGGTACGAACGACGCATGCGCCGTATGTCATAGCACAACAGCTAATTTGCGAACATCTTAGGAGGCATCTCTTGTGTTTTTTTGCATTGAAATTTTTTCCACAAAAAAAAACGCTGCATTGCATAACCACTGTGCAAATACAATGTGACATAACATATTGCAATGACCACCTTTTTATTCTCTAGGGCCTCTGCTAATATATATGTGTGTGTGTGTGTGTGTATATATATATATATATATATATATATATATATATATATATATATATATATATATATAATCTTTTGGGTGTTGTAAGAAACTTTCTGGCAAAATACTAGCAATTTTCTACCAAAAATACTGATTCTTAAATATAAACGACCATAGGTCTGTTCTTCAAGAGGTTAAACCAAAGTGTTTATTCTGATGACCCAAAAGTTCACTTTAGATCTCAGACCATAGAACCTTCTTCTTCAGTCAAGTCTCCCCATGTCTCCTGGCAAACTATAGACAAAATATTTGTGGCTTTCCTTTGACACTCTCGCATAAAGATGCAAGTGGTGAATGTGGAGTTTTAAATAAAGCTTTTAAAAAAAAAAATCTGGGCAACAGCTGTATGCATAGTCTCTCCATTCTCAGAGTGGTCAAAGTTCTCTCCATCACTTGTCTACTTTTTGGCCGGTCACTCACTTTTGGTGTCTTTTTCTTTCAGAATTACAGTTGTCCCATACTCTTAATTAAATAATTGAATTAACTAAGTAAGTTCAGCAATTCAATTTTTTTCTCTTTTATCCCCTCCCAAGACGTATGCTTTGTAATTACCTATTTTTAACAGAGTTGCTTGGAATGTCCTTTGGCCTTCATGGGGTAGGTTATGCCAGCTCTCCAGAAGTTGATCCTTTCAGGTACATGTGGATTTATACTAAAGTTGTTGGAAGCCCCTTGACTACACACAGCCGATCCCCTTGTAATGTAATTTACTAGGGTGTGTATACCTAAACCTAGTACGAGCTATTAGCTTTTTTCGTTCAATCCAGTGGGCTGAACAAAAAAACCTGAGGATATCCTGTACTGACTATCAGATGTTAGTACAGTGATCTCCCCCACTGAGCTATTGTGTTCTGACAGGGGGACGCCCCCCACCACCACCAGAACACACCGGTCAGTGCTCTTAGCCAGTGGCTGAGAGTGCTGATTGGATGCCGATTGACATACCTTTTTTGGTCATGCCTCTTCGACAGGAGCCGGACGTTCGGCCAGCTTAAAGTGGATGTAAACCCACTCTCATCCTTTCTAAACTACTGCCATAGTGCTGATCTATAAGGATATACTTGCCTCCTGCATGTATCCTTACCTGTCAAATTTTTCCCCTCTGTCTGTTATAAGAACTGAAAAACTGCAGATTCTGTGGGTGGATCTGTTATCTGGAGCTCGGTGGGTGGAGTCATGATGTCAGTAGACTCCCCGCCCACCTCTACACTCCCCTTGTCAACATGCATTTTTTCTTGTGTATTCCTTACACTAAATTGTGCTATGATCACTAACATCCAGTCAAAATCCAGAAAAGTACCGTATTTATCGGCGTATAACGCGCACCCCAATTTTAAGAGGGAATTTTCTGGAAAAACTAATTTTTTAAGATAAGCAGCAATGTACAGTACCTTAGGACTTCTAAGCAGGCTAGTAAATTACGTGAAATATATGCAATATTAAATAGGATGCATACCAAATAATTTATGCAATAGTGTGCACCAAGTGAATATATGACAAGTGCTCCTCCACAACAATGAATAAAATAAAATAGGTCCAATCACATTCACAAATGAAAAAAATGTACAGTACCTTAGGGCTTCTAAGCAGGCTTCAGCAGTCTGTGGTGAAGGGGAGGGTGAGGAAACCCTTAAACGTGGGCAGCGCTGTTGCGCTGGCCGAGACTGTAGCGTAGTGGCGTACCTATGGCATACCTCGAGGGGAAGGAGGGGGACGAGCGCCCGCCGGAAATCACCGAGCCGTCATCTCCACTCGGCTCTCACTCGGCTGTCACGTCACACACGCACAGTCCCACCTCCGCCATCGGCATTGGACCATCTTCTGTGACAAACAGAACACTGGTCCAATGCTTGTGGCGGAGGCGGGACTGTGCTTGTGTGACGTGACAGCCGAGTGGATATGACGGCTCTGTGATTTCCGGCCGGCGCTCATCCCCCTCCTTCCCCTCCAAGGTATGCTATCGGCGTATAGCGCACACCCGTGATTTTCCCCCTATTTTCAGGGGAAAAAGTGCACGGTATACGCCGATAAATACAGTAACCACATGACTTCAGAAAAGGAGTGGGGGTGGGAATTAAAAAATAATGCCTGTCTCCAGGCTAGTGTATGAGATATGTAAATAACCTGTCACTCACAGCAAGGGGGTGGAACAGACTAAGGTTTTTCTCTGTAAGTCCGTTTAACTTCACTGAACAATAAATGAGGATTGCTCAGAGCTAGATTACCTGTGTGGCAAGACTGGGCACAGATGATAGGAAATCTTATACTGTACATTGTGACATAAAAAAAAAAATTGGGTTTACATCCACTTTAAGTCGGACCGTACACATGGCCAAATGTTGTCTGGTTTCTATTGAATTGGCCAATACCGTCAGATATTCATGTCATGTGTACGGCCCTTTAGGCATTTAATGTTTTTTTTATTGAAATTTATTTCAATCCACTTGCGGAGATTCTATTTTTACTTTGTTATTAAAAAGTGATATTTTGTTAAAAAAAAAAATATGTAATCCATGCGACAAAACAAAAACGTAAAAACGTCCGAGGGGTTAAATCCTTTTTATCAGCACTTTATAAATAAAAATATTTTCGATCTGTTTGTACAATATACATTTAAAATGTATATATAATGTATACATTAAGGCCATAGCTACACACCCCAGATATTTTTCACTAGAAATCCCTTTGCAGCCCAGTACCTCTGCTGAATAGTGAAGACTGAAAAGGAGAGAAAAAAGTAGACAGGTTTTCTGAAGGGCACTCTGAATCGATTGCAGATGTTCTTTCAGAGGTGGGGGAAGGAACATACTGGAACCGATCTCAGCTGCTGGATTAGCAAAGGTTGTAACCCTCAGCTTCCCACGACTCTTATTTAAACATTTTTTGTATTTAGAATTTAAAGGAGAAATCAAATGAAAAATAGTCACATCATTTTGTGCCACATGTCTCATATTAGGATATGGCATAGGCTGTGCCATCAATTGTTTTATTTTTTTTTTTTCAGGAAACTGCAAATTTGCTTGAATTAAATGTATAAAACACACAGACACATTATATACTGCTTTTTTTTATATACTTGTAAGAGTTAACACTTTCAGGATTTCCAGCTGTACAATTTTACCGGGCATGTGAAGATAATATTAAAGGGTTTAAGGGGCTTAATAGCTTCCTTTACCTTAATGCAGTGCTGTTTTCATGTCCTCATTGTTTGTTTTTGCTCTCAAGTTGCTGTAATTCTTCTCTGATCTCCCCACTTCCTGGTTGTCTGTTTCCTGATAACCACAGTACTGGGAGCTTTCTCTCTGTGGTCACTAATCAAGGAGGTGTGATTACTGTGTGTCTAAAGCCCCTCAGCACCAATCAGTTTCGTTTTCCAAACCATCACGTCCCTGTATTGGCTCTGTGGCTCTGTACATCACAGAAGCAGGAAACAACATGCAAAAACGAAACTAGAAACTGCAGGTACAATATATGATTGATTTTTATCTATTTTTAATCATTTTTAAAAGGAATCGGTTAACTATTATGTCTCTATACCCTGTAAACGGTCATTTCAGCAAAAAAAATTTATTCCTTTACAACTCCTTTAAAAGAAAAAATGTTGCTATTAGATGATTAAGAAGGAAATGGGACCAGATATCAGTAAAACTGTTCCGAAACAAACATTGGGGAGCTTTACTAAAGCTCCAAAACTCCAAATCTGCAGAAGCTGTGCATGGTAGCCAATAAGGATGAGCTCCGGCGTGTTCGCATAGAACACGTGCAGAGCCCGCCAGGAAGTCGGCACCCGCGCTGCGCTAATCACAGCCAGGGAGACATTGTCCGATGCTCAGCTGCAGAGATCGGGAAATGTCTGCCTGGCTGTGATTAGCGCAGCGCGGATGCCGACTTCCTGGCGGGCTCTGCACGTGTTCTATGCGAACACGCCGGAGCTCATCCTTAGTAGCCAATCGGCTTGTTCAATTAAGCTTTGACAATAAAAAATGGAAGTTGACTGGTTTCTTAGCACCAGATTTTGCACTCTCCAGTTATAGTAAACTCCCCCCAATTTTTTGGGTTATTATCTCAAAATGCTGGTTGCCTGACTGCCACTGGCTTCAATACACTCTTTGTTACTGTCCAAGAGCAAGCTTGTTTGGCTGTACTTCTCCTGTGGATCACAGGAGTGAAATTCAATCTGCACTCCTGTGCCCCATTTTCAACAGAGAGCAGGCTGAAGTCACAGAGCCGATCCAGGCTGGGGAAAGATCGTGACCATATTGTTGGGATCCACCCAGATCCCTTGACCGGCACCTGGCTTAGCCTCTCAGCGTTCTGCTGATGAGAGCCTGAGCCATCCGCTCCCGCCCTCTCCACAGCCCAGCACGCCAGTGAGCGTAGGGGGGGAGGCAGAGCAGAGAGCTGGTGACTCACAGTCACCAGCTCTTTGCTCACGGAACACTGAGAACCCCATCGATCAGAGATCGGTTCTCAGCCTTAGAGCCGGCGGGGGCCAGATGCAGAATCCGAGTGATGCTGCATCCACCTTGGTAAGTATGATTTAAAAAAAAAATCCTTAAAGTGGAGTTTCCATCCCAAATTTGTTTTTTCATTATTGTGCTCATTAGACCTAAAAAAAGAAAAAAAAATGTTTTTACTCATCTGGAAATGCCTGTTGCTATGCAGTCCCACGAAATCTGCCTTTGGAATCACCTAGGATCCTGACATCATCTCCCTCTAATGCTCCTGGGAAATGTGTGTCATCATTTCCCAGGATGCAGTGCGCTACCCAATTATCACTCCCCATCCAAGACTTCCAGGAAGTAAGTGCTTGTGGGCTTCACAATGCCCACAAGCAAAATGACAACGGTGTAGACATAGTTTTATAAACTATCTTTTTTGAATAACTATGTGGAGCGGCAGCGGATTGCAAAATAGTAAGTGACCGGATTTATATAATAAAAATGAATGATAAGGACATACATTTAAAAAATGCTAATTGTGGTTGGAACCCCACTTTAACTTCTTCTTTAGACCCATTTCACACTGGGGCTGTGGCCACGATCACGGTAACTTGCTGCTCGTTTCAGCGACGTTTTACCGCTGTTTAAGCGGCACGCTTTTTAACTCCAAAGAAGGGGTTAAAAAGCTACTGTGTTGCGGCGCTTCCGAAGCGCTGACCATTCATTTCAATGGGCAGGGCGCTAAATACAGCCGCAAAACTGCCCCAAAGATCGCGCACGGCCCAAGTGTGAAAAGTCACACTGCTATAAATGTGAGGCGGTTTTCAGGCGCTTAGCAGAGGCTATTTCCAGCGTTAAAGCAGATTGGATTAGCATGACCGGCTGTAAACTAGTATTTTTAGAGGGAAAGCTTAGAAATAGGCAAGCAGGCCCAAACAAACAATATAAAGTAAAATTAAACCTGGAGTTGGGTTTTTTATTCAGAGATGTTAATGGAAATGCTCAATGAGTGATTGTCGAATTAGAAATGCAAATTTGTCAGTTTTCAATTTGGCTGACTCTGTCTTACTGACTTGTTGAGAATCACATTATTTAAGAATTCTGTTAGACTGAATAAATCTATGTTGTTATAGTCATCAGAATAAAAAAAAAACACAATTCTTTGATTCACCTGATGACTACTTCTTAGCTCAGAACTTCAAAACCAACAAAATCATACCATGGAGGTAGGTGAAGGAAGAAAAAAAATCCTGGACTGCTGCACCCTGTTGACGGCATCTTTATTGATATCTTGTGTAGCAGATGAAATCCAATACAGTCACTTCATGTTACTTCATGTTTCACACAGTATGAAGGTGCTTAACCACTTAAGGACCGCCTCCTGCACATATACATCGGCAGAATGGCACGGCTGGGCACAAGCACGTACAGGTACGTCCTCTTTAAGTGCCCATCTGTGGGGCGCGCGCCCGTGACCCGGTCCGAAGCTCCGTGACCTTGACCGCGGGACCCTCGAACCCGATCGCCGCTGGAGTCCCGCGATTGGTCCCCGGAGCTGAAGAATGGGGAGAGCTGTGTGTAAACACAGCTTCCCCGGTCTTCACTGTGGCGCCGTCATTGATCGTGTGTTCCCTTTTTATAGGGAAACGCAATCAATGACGTCACACCTACAGTCACACCCCCTACAGTTAGAAACACAAATTAGGTCACACTTAACCCCTTCAGCGCCCCTTTGTGGTTAACTCCCAAACTGCAATTGTCATTTTCACAGTAAACAATGCATATTTAATGCATTTTTTTCTGTGAAAATGACAATAGTCCCAAAAATGTGTAAAAATTGGCCGAAGTGTCTGCCATAATGTCGCAGTCATGAAAAAAATCGCTGATCACCGCCATTAGTAGTAAAAAAAAAAATTATAAAAATGCAATAAAACTATCCCCTATTTTGTAAACGCTATCAATTTTGCACAAACCAATCGATAAACACTTATTGCGATTTTTTTTACCAAAAATAGGTAGAAGAATACGTATCGGCCTAAACTGAGGAAAATAAATACATTTTTATATATTTTTGGGGGATATTTATTATGGCAAAAAGTAAAAAATATTGAATTTTTTTCAAAATTGTCGCTCTATTTTTGTTTATAGCGCAAAAAATAAAAACCGTAGAGGTGATTAAATACCACCAAAAGAAAGCTCTATTTGTGGGAAAAAAAGGACGCCAATTTTGTTTGGGAGCTACGTCGCACGACCGCGCAATTGTCAGTTAAAGCGACGCAGTGCCGAATCGCAAAAACTGGCCAGGTCCTTTAGCTGCCTCAGGCTGGGTTCACACTTGTCCGACAAACAGTCCTACATTGGGAGCCTCATGTAGCATGACGTGTGAAAATCAATGTTTCCCTATGAGAGCTGTCTTAACTGGTCCTACACAAGTCGGTCCGACTTTGAAAATGCTCCCTGTACTACTTTTGGTCCTACATTGATCCTACTTCAGCCCATTGAATATCATTGAAGTCGGACCAAAGTAGTATCCTGTTCATGAAAGTAGGATGGATGTAGGACCAATGTAGAATAAATGTAGGACCAATGTAGCAGAGCAAAGTAGGATGAAAGTAGTGTAGTAGTGTGAACCCAGCCTCAAGGTCAAGGTCTTAAGTGGTTAATCATAGCTTTAACATGCTATGATTAAGCACCTTCATACGGTGTGAAACGCGTCAGTGGCTTTTCCTAAATTCTGTAACATGAAGGTACTGCTACACAAGATATCAATAAAGATGCCTTCAACGGTGTGCGGCCATCCAGGATTTTTTCTTCTTTCCTAGTTCGTTGCAGAGCCAGCATCTGTAAGTTCCTAAAAGGGCGTGTGCTTAGAGGACTGGGGCTTTGAGCGGCAATCCTTCTCTATGGAGGTGGATGACACATTGGCTCTTGTGCTTTTACTCAAATTGCCTGGGTGACAATGTCATCTAATTTTAACAGAACCATTCAACAAGGCAGGGAGACCAAAGAGTGACCAATGGCCACAGCCTCTTTTGGATGTGTTTAGAGGTAATCACTGCTGACACATGGCTCAACATCACATTGGAGAGATTACATATTCAATACAGGCTATAAATGTATGACAAGGAGACAACATATCTGTGTTTGATGTCTTTAATGTCATTTTTTTGGCTAAGAATGGATGTTTTAGGGAGGTGTTGGTTGATAAAGCTTAAAGACTGTGTTCCCCTAGGATACATTGTGAGTTATATTGGATAGCATTGACAACTAGATAGTACTCTAAGCCCGTACACAGTACGTAAGCAACAATAGATAATAATGTTCACAAGTTCTGGAATTCCAAAGATAATCCCTTATGGAAAACTGTTGAGTCTTCTACAGAGGATTAAGTGTGGAATTTCTGAACCTGTAAAAGGAGCTTCTTTTGTTTCACAGTTCTATTATATAACATGAAGCACACTGATATAAAAATGAATTATTAATATTGTAAAAGCAGGAAACAAGACTGGGTCCTGAATTATTAGATAAAGGGCCAATCTGGTTCTGGGAAAGGACCTTTCAAGCAGGTTTGATCAACACAAAGATTCTGTAGTACAAAACAAATACAGAAAACCTATAAGGGCCATATAATACTCACAAAGACCCTTGATTGCCCTGAAGAAACATGGAAGCAGCTGTGTGAAGCACCCAACTGTTTCTATAATATTTTTCTTATAGAAGACTCGCCCTTATTTACTACTTTCAATTTACTTGCCAATAGGACATACTGGGGAAATAATAGGTTTTGATCAAGCTGTGTGTAAGATGCTCACTGGAGGCTTTGAAGAGATGAAGAAAACTAGCTGGGATCCATAAGACATTCCATGTGTTTGCTAAGCACAAAGAAGGGAATGCCTGATTTCACCAACAAAGACTGAGTGAGGAATTCCAGGGTTCTCAAAGGAATAATCTAATAACAGCAGTTCTGTGCTGACAAATACTGCTGGAGAACAGATTCCAGTAAGGCTAATGATACTAAAAAAGTGATGTTCTGTGAAGGTAATAAATGGAACCACAGATGTTTTTTACTAAGGATCAGATGAAAATAGGTCTCTTCTCATTAAAGATCTTGAAGACTGCAATACTGGTATAATGAATGGTTTTGTAACCACTATATACTATTGTCAAGGTGTTTTTCTGTGTGTATATATTATTATTATACAGGATTTATATAGCGCCAACAGTTTGCGCAGCGTTTTACATCAGGGAAGACAGTACAGTCACAATACAGTTCAATACAAGAGGGATCAGAGGGCCCTGCTCGTTAGAGCTTACAGTCTAGAAGGGAGGGTCAAGTGGAACAAAGGGTAGTAGCTGTGGGGGATGATCAGATGGACAAAAATGAAAATACAGTTGCTAGGTGTGGGTAGGATAGGCTTCTCTAAAGAGGGTTTTCAGGGATCCTCTAAAAGCCAATAGAGAAGGAGATAGACGGACAGATTGGGGTAAGGAGTTCCATAGGCTTGGAGAGGCTCTGGAAAAGTCCTGGAGACGAGCATGGGAGCAGGTGATGAGAGAGCTAGAGAGCAGGGGGTCTTGAGAAGAACAAAGCGAAATGATTAGGTTGGTATTTAGAGACTAGGTCAGTTATGTAGCTGGGGGCAGAGTTGTGTATGGCTTTGTAGGTAATTGTTAGTATTTTGAATTTAATTTGTGGGGCGAGCGGAAGCCAGTGGCGGGATTGACAGAGAGGAGTAGCAGAGACAGAGCAGTTGGTAAGGTGGACTGAAGGGGGGATAGAGTATGCAGAGGTAAGCCAATGAGGAGGGACTTGCAGTAATCGAGGCGAGAGATGACCAGGGAGTGAATTAATATTTTTGTTGTGTCATTGGTTAAAAAGGGGCGTGCATGTGGGGATGGGCTGATAGTTGTGCCATCGATTTTGACAGAGATCAGGGGAAGAGGCACGTGGGGGAGAAAAAATAAGTTCTGTTTTGGATAGATTAAGTTTGAGGAAGTGGTGTGACATCCAAACTGATATATCTGATAGTAAATTAGTGACACGTGAGGAGACTGAAGGAGTGAGTTGAGGGGCAGAGATATAGTAGATTTGAGTGGCGTCAGCTTAGAGGTGGTATTGGAAGCCATGGGAGGCTATCAGCTGACCCAGGGAGGAGGTGTAGATTAAAAATAGGAGAGGTCCAAGAACAGAACCTTGGGGGACCCCAACAGAGAATGGAAGAGGAGAGGAGGAAGTAGAGTTGTACATAACACCAAAGGTGCGGTTGGATAAGTAGGTAGAGAACCAGTGAAGAGTACAGTCACGGAGACCAAAGGTGTGGAGTTTTTTGAGGAAGAGGGGGTGGTCAACCGTATCGAAGGCAGCAGAGAGGTCCAGGAGTAGAAATACAGAATAGTGTCCCTTAGTTTTGGCTGTTAGTATATTGTTTGTTAGTTTTAGGAGAGCAGTTTCTGTGGAATGTTGAGGACTGGAAGTGGATCAAGAAGGTTATTAGCAAGGTGGAAGCTCAGTCGGTTTTAGACAAGACGTTCAAGGAGTTTGGATAAAAAGGGGAGCAAGGAGATGGGGCGTAGGTTGTCAAGATTGGATGGGTCCAGTGAGGGCTTTTTAAGTATGGGGGCTGACTAGTGCATGTTTCAAAGAGTTAGGGAAGATATAAGTGAAAATGTCAAAATTGGGTCCAAAGTGTCAATATTTTGTGTGGCCACCATTATTTTCCAGCACTTGGGCATGGAGTTCACCAGAGCTTCACAGGTTGCCACTGGAGTCCTCTTCCACTCCATAACGCCCCACAGATGCTCAATAGGGTTTAGGTCTGTAGACATGCTTGGCCATTCCATCACCTTTATCCTTCTTTAGCAAGGCAGTGGTGGTCTTGGAGGTGTGTTTGGGGTCATTATCATGTTGGAAAACTGCCCTGCTGCCCAGTCTCTGAAGGGAGGGGATCATGGTCTGCTTCAGTATGTCACAGTACATGGTTATGGTTCCCTCATTGAACTGTAGCTCCCCAGTGCCGGCAGAACTCGTGCAGCCCCAGACCATGACACTCCCACAACCATGCTTGACTGTAGGCAAGACAAACTTGTCTTTGTACTCCTCACCTGGTTGCAGCCACACATGTTTGACACCATCTGAACCAAATACGTTTATCTTGGTCTCATCAGACCACAGCACATGGTTCCAGTAATCCATGTCCTTAGTCTGCTTGTCTTCAGCAAACTGTTTGCTGGCTTTCTTGTGCACCATCTTTAGGAAAGGCTTCCTTCTGGGACGACAGCCATGTAGACCAATTTGATGCAGTGTGCAGCGTATGGTCTGAGCACTGATAGGCTGCCCCCCCCCCCCCACCCCTTCAACCTATACACCAGGGGTGCCCAACCTTTTGAAGAGCAAGGACCACTTAAGCGACTTGGTAACCGGTCGTGGGCCACAATGAGTGGAGAAGGTGGACGGCAGCCGCTCTACTCTATAGAACCCACGTTACTCTTTTTTTTTGCGGATTGGATTGGAGGTGGGCATTTGTAAACAAAAACAAGTCCATTTACATCTGCCACTCCTTAGAGGTGAATGGAGGGTCGATTGGGTCAGACTGACTGGGTGGAAGGGGCCTAAGGCTGCTTTTACTCTGATGCACTGTTGTTTACCTGCACCACAAGTGCAGCACAGTTCACCTGTGGCTTACTTGCAGGTTTGCTTCACTTTGCCATAGACTTCTATTAAATCCTGTAGGTGTGGTGCACTTTCAGAAAGCACACCAAACTCACAGGTAATAGAAGTCTATGGCTCAGTACAGGTAAACCACAGCCCAGTAACCACTGCAAAACAGATATGCCCATACATACACTGTGGACCAGATTCAGGTAGAATTGCGTAAATCCGCGGCGGCGTAACGTATCACATTTACGTTACACCGCCGCAAGTTTTACAGGCAAGTGCTTGATTCACAAAGCACTTGCCTGTAAACTTGCGGCGGCGTATCGTAAATCCGTCCGGCGCAAGCCCGCCTAATTCAAATGGGGCATGTATCATTTAAATTAGGCGCGTTCCTGCGCCGAACGTACTGCGCATGCTCCGTTTTGAAATTTCCCGCCGTGCTTTGCGCGAAATGACGTCGCACCGACGTAATTTTTTGAACAGCGACGTGCGTTACGCCCTTTCCTATTCATGGACGACTTACACAAAAAAAATAAAAAATTAAATTCGACACGGGAACGACGGCCATACTTTAACATGGCAAGTCTAAATATAAGCCATGAAATAGCAGCCGTAACTATACGCCGGGAAAAGCCGACTAGCGACGACGTAAGAGAATGCGACGAACGCGCGTACCTTCGTGGATCGCCGTAAACAGCTAATTAGCATACCCAACGCGGAAAACGACGCAAACTCCACCCAGCGGACGCCAAAGTATTACACCTACGATCCGAAGGCGTACGAAGCCGTACGCCTGTCGGATCGAAGCCAGAAGCCGTCGTATCTTGGTTTGAGGATTCAAACTAAAGATACGACGCGGCAAATTTGAAAATACGCCGGCGTATCAGTAGATATGCCGGCGTATTTCAGCTGTGAATCTGGCCCTGTGATTTTAGTAATAAACTTATCTTTAATAACAGTCTTCTATTCTATTCTCCCCAAAGTAGGAGGTCGCGGGCCACATCAGAGAGCTCCACGGGCCACTGGTTGGGCACCCCTGCTCTACACCAATGCTGACAGCACTCATATGTCTATTTCCCAAAGACAACCTCTGGATATGACGCTGAGCACGTGCACTCAACTTCCTTGGTCAACCAGGGTGAGGCCTGTTCTGAGTGGAACTTGTCCTGTTAAACCGCTGTATGGTCATGACCACCATGCTACAGCTCAGTTTCAGAGTCTTGGCAATTTTCTTATAGCCTAGGCCATCTTTATGTAGAGCAACGATTCCTTTTTTTTTCAGATCTTCAGAGAGTCCTTTGCCATGAGGTGCCATTTTGAACTTCCAGTGACCAGTATGAGAGAGAGCGATAACACCAAATTTAACACACCTGCTCCCTATTCACACCTGAGACCTTGTAACACTGAAAAATCGCATTACACCGGGAGGGAAAATTACTAATTGGGTCCAATTTTTAAATTTTCGCTTAGGGGTGTACTAACTTTTTTTGGCAGCAGTTTAGACATAAATGGCTGTGTTGAGTTATTTTGAGGGGACATAAAATATACAATCTTATACAAGCTGTACACTCACTACTTTACATTGTAGCAAAGTGTAATTTCTTCAGTGTTGTCACATGAAAATATATAATAAAATATTTACAAAATGTGAGGGGTGTACTCACTTTTGTGAGATACTGTACACATAAATAAATAAATATATATATATATATATATATATATATATATATATATATACACACTACATCAGGGGTGTCAAACTCAATTTCATTGTGGGCCGCATCAGCATTATGATTGCCCTCAAAAGGGCCAGTTGTATCTGTAATATTAGGTGTCCACTGCATCCCCTCCCCTTTACATTAGATGTCAAGAGCCACCCCACCATCAGAAGTTGAGTCCCCCACTCTCCCTTACATCACAATGCACCCCTTTTCCTTATGTTGCTACTGAGAAGAAGCTGGATGCATTGCTTGCAGAAAGTAAGGGTCTAGAGTAGCACCAGAGGAGGGCTGGAGCTCTCCTGCAGCTGCAGGAGAGGTGTGAGGGCCACATGAAATGGCCTGGAGGCCCGGATTTGTGTTTGCCACCTATGCACTACATTGTCAAAAGTGTTGGGACACCTGCCTTTACACGCGCATTAAACTTTAATGGCATCCCAGTCTCAGTCCGTAGGGTTCAATATTGAGTTGGTCCACCCTTTGCAGCTATAACAGCTTCAACTCTTCTCGGAAGACTGCCCACAAAGTTTAGGAGTGTGTCTATGGGAATGTTTGACCATTCTTCCAGAAAAGTGCAATTATGAGGTCAGGCACTGATGTTGGGCAAGAAGACCTGGCTCGCAATCTCCGCTCTAATCCATCCCAAAGGTGCTCTATCGTGTTGAGATCAGGACTCTGTGCAAGCCAGTCAAGTCCCTCCACCCCAAACTCACTCATCCATTGATCCCTACTGATTAAGACTGGGATGCTATTAAAGTTCATGTGTGTGTAAAGGCAGGTATCCCAATACTTTTGACAATATAGTGTAGCGCTACCCCCTCAGGAGCCGCTGGATAGATTTGGGATCGGCGTATTTAAGTTACCTCCGTGATATGTCTAGGGGTGATGATAGTGACGAGAGCAGTAACGGAATGTCCAGACTGTTGAGTGACGTTTTCAATGCTTTATTTCTGGCCTAACACGACCAACAGTCAACTTGAGGTAGATAGGACAGATTGGTGAAAGAAAGAATAAACCTTGCAGATACAGGCAATGGATGAACAGAAGCAGTCCTGCCTCCAGTAGTAACTCTTTCCTCATCGCCACTTCACCCGAAGTGGGTAAAGTGCCCCTGGACAGGTCCCTCTCACAGGCCTGGCAGCCAGAGTGTCACTTAGCTCTCCTGGGAAGGAACAAGTCTCTGCCACAGACATGGCTCTAATAGAATTTAGATTTCTGGATGAGACCTCTGCCACAGGCCTAGTGCTTCAAAAGTTGGATAGTAGAGCGAATCCTCCCAGTGTGTAATTTGGGGCCACCGACTGACAGTTTGCCACATACAACCTGTCAGTGTCCGGTACCCAGATCCCTGATGGTTCGTGTTCAAGCCCTATTGGATCACCTGCCTCCGGGTTCTCCTCAAGCCGATCCCCCACCGAATAGCACAGCTCGCTTGGGATCTTCTCAATAGAGATTGGGGAACCCAGTAAGTCACTGGGGCCCCTTTGCAGCATCAGATGCTCAGGGCCATGAGGGCCCAGAGTCAGGAACTCCGTGTAGCATGTGCACCCTGGCCTGGTAGGCCATATCGCCGGGGCCCGTGATGTGCGCACCCCCTAAAGGTGGGTGCCGCACCTCGAACCAGGAACCCGCGAAGAACCCCGAGCAACGGCCTCCGCCACAGAAATACTCCTCCCCAGCATGCTCCGCGAGGGAAAACTCCTCTAATTGGCTGCTGGGAAGAAGCGGCTCCGCCCGAACCCCTCTGGCGCCACCTACCGTCCAGAGATGAAACAGCATCTCTGGAGAACAGAATGACCCACAGGACAGTTCAGGGCTGGCGACAACCAAATTTAAATAAATCAAACACAGATGAGAGCAAGTAAGTCTCTCATCCCACTAGATTTAACATAGCACCTGTACTGATAAGTACACAAGCGCTACACACTCCCCCCACTTGAAATGACACTGTCCCCAGTGTCCTAAGGCATTCAAGCCTTAAAGGAAAGTAGGAAAAGAGGAGATAAACATTTGCATAACTTTGAAGTACAAATATTAGCTTCATGGAATATTATAGTAAAAACTATGGTATTACACAACACTACAATAACATACACAACCCTATCTATCTATTCTGCCCCAGTCTCCGACAGTGTTGATAGTAGGGGGGTCCAATAACCTGAAAAATAAATAAAAGAACATGCATACAATATACATATACTCTATAATATTAATGATTTTTACTATTTACAACCTCCAAGGTCAGAGTTGAAACTGCACCCTCTTGTCAGAGAGTGAAATTTCCCTTCCTCCCAGGGAGTTTAACCATAATAAGTGCTGAGCATTTCTCTTTTTTTCTTTCTGCGTTGCAAGAAAATAAAACACACACACACACACAAAAAAAATTGAAGTCCTGCAATGATAAAAAAAAACACATTGCAGAACGCTGCCCCTAGCGGTCAATACGCTGGTACTCCACGGCAGTCCAATATTCATTTCAAAACATAAAGCAGGAGAAGGGAAATGAAAAAAAAAATGACATTTCCTTCATTAGAGTCATTCCTGATGCCTAAGCTGGCAAAGTCCCACTCTAACTAACTGATCCCACCCCAACCCAAAGTTCTTCACATGAGCAGTAATGTGGATCCGGAGAGGTAGGCAGGAGAAACAAACTTGAGTGGGGCCCCAACTCCACTCTCTGAGACAGCGCTCAAATCGAGGATTTAAATGGGCAAGATTCAAGTCTGTGCTCTTTACGACTCGGGGTACTTTCAAATAGGTCCATATGGCATCATGGCCCCATTCCTCCCTCTCCTGGTCAATCTGGTAAAGGAGAGGGGGTGGCACATATGGGTATTCATACCCATATTTGGTGGCAACTTTCTGTACCACCACGCATTGCAACCGAGCCAAGTTGGGCAGTACAACAGCGTCCGGTGCCCGTCTGAGAGCAGGCACGGCAGGGGGCAGGGGAGCGGTGAGGGCAAAAACAGAAACAGACTCACCCTCTCCCCCGGTCAGCTGCGGAACATTTCGATTTGATGCATCGGGCGCGCGCGGTGCGCTCCAGCCGAAGCGTTTCTTCCGCCTCATGCGGGGGGCTTGAAATCCTCCGAACCCCTGCGATTCCGGGAACTCCTGCTCGAAAAGATGATCGATGGTGTCATCGTCCGAAAAGGAGTCCATCTCTGAGGAGTTTAACTCCTCAGGCGGGTAACCATAAGCCTTGGCTGATGTTTTTTTTGGCCAATCCGGTAAGGAACGACGGGCAGGTAGGCCTCGACTGCAGCCGCTGGAGGCCTGTGCAGGGCCCCCTCCAATGGTGGCACGCCACGCGGAGACCGCTGTGGTTGTGGTGGTCTCCGGCACGGATCGGCCTGTGTATTGGTCACATAAGACACAGAGTCTCTTTGGTCCGTCTCGTCCAGTTCGCTTACCTCCACGGATCAGGATGGTGAGGTAGCGGTTAGCAGAGTCAGGGTGGACGAGACGGTGACGACTTCTGGGTCAGCAGCCTCCAGTTCTACGATCTCCACCGACAGGGAGGGTTCCGGCCATGTGGCTTCCTTCTCTGCGGTAACAGTCCCGGAGATCCAATTTACCCGGTACTCCCGGGGAGCTTCAGTGGGTGACTGTTTTAAATAGGTAGGCCAGACATCTTTGGCACTGGGAAAAGGGAATCAATCGTACGGCCAGCTCCGTACACCGAGGGCAGGACAGTCCAAAGCCCTCCGATCCTCCGCTGGAGAAAAGCACAAACTGTCCTTCCGTGGACATTCGGATCCCCGTATTTGTAAGGGGTATTCCGGCACCAGCAGACATGGTGGAGACCTCCGGCGTAGACATAGGGGGCCTCAATCGCTGGGAGGTGACAAACGGCAGCGAGGGAGCGGACATCGTACACGTGGTCTCTCACTCTCTCGCAAGTAGGGCGTTGGTCTGCTGGTTTGGCGTGAAACTTTTACTCTACGTCTCACGCAGGGGTGGGTGACTCCTCCCACTTGAAGAACTTGTCTGGGCATGTTGCAGGCACGCACTCCGCTGCACGTACGCCCAGGCTTTCGCTACTGAGGTTAACTCCCTCCTTGCCACACAGTTCAACACACGACACTCCTTGCTCTTGGTAATAAAATAACTCACGGTTACAAATCGTACCAATCTAAAAAAAAAATTCATGCTGTATGATGTGCCATAGCAAATGTGACATTTACAAAGAAAGAAAAACAACACTCAGATCTAATCAAAAGTCCCCTAAAATATACAGCAGACCCTCATTCCTCATACACACGACCATTTTTCTCGGCTGGAAAAAAAACGTAGTTTTTCCCGATGTGATTCCTCTCCAGCCTGACTTGCATACACACGTTCATGCAGAAAACTGTCCGACCAAAGCGCGGTGACATACAACACGTACAACGGGACTATAAAGGGGAAGTTCCTTTCAAATGGCGCCACCCTTTGGGCTGTTTTTGGGCTGCATACTTGATTCTGAGCATGCACGTTTTTTTCCCCTCGGAAAAGCATACACACGACTGTTTTTCGCGACGAGGAAAAAACTGACAGGGAACACAACGAGAAAAAGGAGAGCTGGTTTCAATTTTTTTGCGGGCAGTTTTTTCGGCAAGAAAACTGCTGGGGAGCATACACACGACCGGTTTTCAAGACCAATATAAAAAATGTCAGTTTTCTTGTCGTGAAAACCGGTCGTGTGTACAAGGCATCAGAGGGGTCTGTGTGAAAGTTCTCAATGATTTCATTGTCAGCTGTTTTAGAAGCTTTTTTCCTTTGTAAATGTTAGTACTTCTGCAGTACTTTCTGTACATCACAAAGATGAGCTCTTCCCAGACAGGATAAGGAACAATCCCCAGGAATGTTATTTATAGGAATTGGGCATTTTTAGTTTTTCACCTAAAGCATTTAAAAACATCACTGCTCCTGGCTGAATGGAATATAAAATAAGTTATTTTTTTGCATTGGTGCCCTGCCTACCATGCATTTTTTTAACACCCTTTTGCTGATAAGCTTAGAAAAAACAATTTTTTTAATTTGAAACATTCAGCACCAATTGATTTTATTGGGGTTCAGGTTCAGCATCCAAAGTTTGCCAAACCCAGGGCAGTTCAGCTCACCCCTACAACTCATTTATCCCTTTTAGTGCAATAATTGTGTTGTAAAGGTCAATAAGTCAACACATGCACTATGTAGTGTCCAGGGCCGCTAATAGAAATCATGGGATACTGTACAGCCTACCTGACGGGGCCCCCTTCAGCCCCACCCCTGGTCCTGCCCTTGGTCCCTCCTTCAACCCCACCCCAGTGCCGACCTTGAAACAAAGTGCAGGTAATGGTGGTGATGGGGGGGGTGTGGCTTGGCGCGCAGCGGAGCTTCTGCAGCCCGAGAGTCCTGGGAGATGAAAACGACCCGATCCACGGCTGATTATGTCCACACTACTGAGGAAGGGATCACACAAACGATCCCCCCGCTCTCTGGGCACGCCAAAAGGCAAGATTTCCCCTGCTAACCTCAGCAAATACCATAACAGCGGCGGGGGTGGAGGATCCAAGATGGCACCGACACACAGAACGGCCGTAATGGTGGCGATCAGCGACTTGACAGTGAGACATGCCAATGTCATAATGTGCTGCAGACAGTGTCATCCATGCCAATTCCATAACGTATGTGCTAAGACAGTGCCACCCATGCTGCCCACGCCATAATGTGTAGATGCTGCAGAGACAGCTACAGTGTGTAATCAATCATCATCATATAGTAGATCTCTTGCATGATGCATCACCCCCAAGCAAGCACTAAGCACACACCTGTGTTAGCCCCTCACCTCCAGTCACTTATTCTCTGATCCTGCTGCTCCCTGGACTCTGGAGTCACAATTTCAATTGTCAGATGATAAGATGATTCCTCTGCCGCTGTTCGCCACTGCTTCTTCACCAGTCTCAGATAGGAGATAAATCACTCCGTCGGGGAAGACAATAAGCAGGCTGGGACTGGATCCAGAATTGAAATGCGGAGCAGCGGCGCATGCGCCCAAAATAAATACAAGAAGGAAAACAGAGAGAGGGGACCAGAAAGTGGTTTTGGGCGGTTGCAATTGCTTGTTGGTGAAATTTTTTCTATTTCTATTATTTTGCATTCTTTCATCCTAGATTGCCTGGGCCCCCCCTGCTGGCCGGGCACGGAAAACAGGGCCAGTTGTACTGGCTTATCAGCTGCCCTGGTAGTGTCCCTTCCAATATTCTAATATTAATTTGCTCAGCCAACCTTCATTAAAAAAAAACTCATCACCCACTGTTTGAGGAGTTATAACTGACTCTTATATTAACTTGATGAACTAAATAATTATGACATTAAATCGGAAATAAAACCACCAATTAGCTCTCAACTGAATTATCAAGCCGTCAAATGGCTAGTGTCATAGCCGAACGCATGTGCAACATCATGGCAACTGCAGATCAACCAGAAGCTTCCTTGGTTGTAGAGGATAGGAGGGTGTTGGGTTTTATTATGAGAACTAACAAAGCTCACTTGTTTTTTAACCACTAGAGCACCGGGCCATCGTCAAATGACGGCTCCACGGTGACTCTGAAAATTCAACAGGACGTCAATTGATGTCCTGTATTCTTGCGGCCACTGGGGGGCGCGCGCGCGCCCGGCGCGTCCCCGAGATGCCGATGCGCGTGCCTGGCGGTCGCGATGTCCGCCAGGCACTCGGAATCGGCGGCTACAGGGACAAGACGTGGAGCTCTGTGTGTAAACACAGAGCTCCACGTCCTGTCAGGGGAGAGAGGAGACCGATCTGTGTCCCTTGTACATAGGGACATAGATCGGTCACCTCCCCCAGTCACCCCCCTTCCCCCACAGTTAGAACACAATTTAGGTATACATATTAACCCCTCCCTCACCCCCTAGTGTTAACCCCTTGAATGCCAGTCACATTTATACAGTAATTAGTGCATATTTATCGCATTAATCGCTGTATAAATGTGAATGGCGCCAAAAATGTGTCAAAAGTGTCCGATGTGTTCGCCGCAATGTCACAGTGACAGTAAAAAAATCGCAAAACGCCGCCAATACTAGTAAAAAAATTAATAAAATAAAAATGCCATAAATCTATCAGCTATTTTGTAAACGCTATAACTTTTGCGCAAACCAATCAATATATGATCATTGCGATTTTTTTTACCAAAAATATGTAGAAGAATACATATCGGCCTAAACTGAGGAAAAAAAAGTTTTTTTTTAAAAAAAATTGTGATATTTATTAAATAAAAAAGTAAAAAATAGTGTTTTTTTTTTAAATTGTCACTCTTCTTTTGTTTATAGCGCAAAAAATAAAAAACGCAGAGGTGATCAAATACCACCAAAAGAAAGCTCTATTTGTGGGAACAAAATGATAAAAAAAATTGTTTGGGTACAGTGTAGCACGACCGCGCAATTGTCATTCAAAGTGCGACAGTGCTGAAAGCTGAAAATTGGCTTGGGCAGGAAGGGGCGTAAGTGCCCGGTATGGAAGTGGTTAAAGGTTTTCCTTAATACATGACTCAGTATCCTCATACTGTTATGTGCTCTTGGGTGTTGGAAAACAATGAGGTAAGGCACTTGTCATGGCAGCATTGGTCAGACTTAAATAACCTTTGACATTCGCATTGACATGTGAGGCTCAGACAAAGTAAGTGAAACCAAATAAATACAACCCCATACAATCCTAATAGTTTATTGTAATAATTAGTAACACATGGGATAGAATATTTCTAATACCACACATGCCCATAATAAATGACGCACAACCACTGCTCTTTTTTTATCCTATATAGGCTAAAATCATGTGCACCTCTGGGTGAGCCTGCTCTGTAGGCTCTCACAGGTATTAATAGGGCCTTATTCCAAGACTGGAGTCAGAATACAGCTCTACACAAGTCTATGAGGGCATAATGTGCAGACCCAGCCTGCGGAGAATTGAAGATTCTGGCCAGATAAGGAAGCAAACAAGAATCTTGCCATGGCTGCCCCACTGAGCTAAGTAAGCAGCCATGGTGAGTTCACAATGATGTGCCGCGTTGGTGCACAATTATGCTGCGTGTTGTTTTAAGGCAGTCTGTTCATTAACCACTTCGGCCCCTGAAGAATTTACCCCCCTTAATGAACAGAATCATTTTTGAGATTCGGCACTGCGTCGCTTTAACTGACAATTGCGTGGTCGCGCGACGTGGTACCCAAACAAAACTTTTTTTCCCACAAATAGAGCTTTCTTTTGGTGGTATTTGATCACCTCTGCGGTTTTTATTTTTTGCACTATAAACAAAAATAGAGCGACAATTTTGAAAAAAAAAGCAATATTTTTTACATTTTGTTATAATAAATATCCCCCAAAAATATATAAAAAAAAATGTTCTCCGTTCAGGCCGATACGTATTCTTCTACATATTTTTGGTAAAAAAAAAACTCAATAAACGTATATTGATTGGTTTGCGCAAAAGTTATAGTGTCTACAAAATAGGGGATAATTTAATTGCATTTTTATTATACGTTTTTTTAATTAGTAATGGCAGCAATCAGCGTTTTTTATTGTGACTGCGACATTATGGCGGACACATCAGATACTTTTGACACTATTTTGGGACACTCACATTCATACAGCGATCAGTGCTATAAAAATGCACTGTTACTGTGTAAATGACACTGGGGCGAGGAAGGGGTTAAAGGAGTTGTAAAGGAAAACATTTTTTTTGCTGAAATGACTGTTTACAGGGTATAGAGACATAATAGTTAACTGATTCCTTTTAAAATTTATTAAAAAATAGATACAAATCAATCATATAATGTACCTCTAGTTTTGTTTTTGCATCTAGTTTCGTTTTTGCATGTTATCCTGCCTCTGTGCTAGACAGAGCAATAGAGCAGTGATGGTTTGGAAAATGAAACTAGAATCTCCCAGTACTGTGGTCATCAGGAAACAGACAACCAGGAAGTGTCCAGAACAGAGAAGGATTACAGCAACATCAGAGCAAAAACGAACAATGAGGACATGAAACCAGGACTGTAGTAAGGTAAAGGAAGCTATTTAGCTAAAAAAAAATCCTTTAGTGACTCTTTAAGTGTGTCCTAGGGAGTGATTCTTACTGACACGGAGCAGACGATCAATGTCCTGTCACTAGGCAGAACAGGGAAATGCCTTGTTTACATAGGTATCTCCCCGTTCTGCCTCTCCGTGACACGATCGAGGGACATCGAGTCCGCGGGTCCCGCGGACACGGTCACGGAGCATGTGGCAGATTCAAAACAATGTACAGGTACGTTGCTTTGCGCAGCTGTGCCATTCTGCTGACGTATATCTACAGGAGGCGGTCGGCAAGCGGTTAAATGAGTTGCCTAGTGCACTACAGACAGTCCCCGACTTACGAACGCAATAAGGACTGTAGGTTTGTTTGTAAGTGGAATCTGTTCGTAAGTCGGAACACTGCTTGTAAGTGTAACTTCTGCCTGTGCAGGGATGTTCTGGGCGCTTCTGGGGCTCTTCTGGCCATGCAGTACATGAAGTACTGCAGTGTGGAATGTGGCCATATATTTCCTCGGAGGTATCCAGGACCATCGTGGAGCACAAGCAGCCGGCATTGAGGCCGTTCATAAGCAGGACTCGAGTCTTTCGTAAGTCGGGGACTGCCTGTGTAATGGATCAAAACAGGGTGCATGCAGCATTTTCAGCAGCACCAGACATGCCCCTTGCTGTCCCTTGCTGCACTGCAACGGCATAGCATCGTACCATGTGTTGCTCTAAAATATGAATAGGTCCTGAAAGAAGATTACCTCAGAAGGACTACGAAGGTTGGGGAGTGTAGATTTCAATAAAAGGTCAGTTGATTTTAATCAGAGAGAAGTTGAGAAGCAGAGTATTTAATATGTTATTGTGTGGGGTATAAAGAATTCTTGCAATCAGTTTGTACATGGTGGGAGAACTCAGACAGACTCGTGTTGTACAAAAAGGGGGAACACTATGGAGTTTCGGCTGAGGAAGGAAGTGAGTAATTAGAGAAGTTGTATTCCGCAGAGTAAAACAGGTGAAATCTATTGCTTGAAGTCATTCTTGCATGGCAATATGTCACTCACAATTAACCTATTAGCATTCCACACATGGAAACAGAATTACTTCTTGTTTTGACAGAAGTTAAGGAATGACCTATTCTGCTTAGAAAGCAAATTACTCCTTATGACTAAATCATGTTCTATCCGTCTTCATGAAACTGGCTTGTTTTAGAACAATATATGAGATATACCACCTCATCTGTACATGCATTCTACATGTAAGGTTAATACTCAAGCTATTGTCCGAAAAGGACACGGGAAGCTGGGCAGCTCCACAGTGGCATTTAGCAAAGCAAAAACTATTTTTATTATATCATACAAATTCGAATACATAAGAAAAGAATAGATACTATAATAGAATAGAAAATAATAGAATTAGAAAATAATAGAATTAGAAAAACAATAGAATAGAATAGCGTAAAAGAATATAAAACTTTCTTAAAATTCTAATAGAATCTATTTGAATGTGTATAGAATAGAAAAGAATAGATTAGAATAGAATAGAAAATAACAGAATAGTATAGAAAAAAACAACAGAGTAGAATAGAAAGAATATAACCATATTTGACTTTCGAATTTGAATAGAAAAGAATATAATAGAAAATAAAATAATAGAAAAGAATAGAACAGAATAAAAAAATTGAATAGTATAGAAAGAATATAACCATTTCCCAAAATTCAAATAGAATCAATTTGTTTTGAATAGAATAGATTAGAATAAGAAGATTCTTTCTATTCTATTCTGTTATTTTCTAATCTAATCTATTATTTTCTATTTAAATTCTAGTTTCTATTATATCCTATTGTTTTCTGAATCATATTCTTTCTACTCTATTAAAATTATAGAAAATGGTTATATATTTTTTTATTTTATTCTATTTTTTTATTCTATTTGTTTCTATTCTATTCGATTCTGTTCTTTTATTTACTATTCTATTTTGTTCTGTTTTACTCTATTATATTATATTCTTTTATTTTCTGTTTTATTATTTTCTATTCTATTCACTTTTTTTCCATTCTATTCCTTTATTTTCTTTTTTTTTTATATATAAATCTTTATTAGTTTTTCATATAAACCCATCATTATAACTTTAATACATTACACTTCAAAAAAAATTATTAATATAAATATCAATATAAATATATATTAACCCCCCCCCCCCCCCCCCTCAAATCCCAACCTCTCCATTCTAAATTATCTACCACTTCCATACTCTCTCTTTATAATGTACCATTTCCCTCTTCTCCCTTCTGTAGTTCAAATTGATACTTTTTTTTTCTTTACTTAACATCATTTGTTTCTGTTTTATTATTTGTTTCTGTTTTATTATATTATTTTGTATTATGTTGTATCATACCATAGTATATAATATTATGTAATACTACACAACACTATACAATATTACATCATACTCCCATCACTTCTGCGTATCCCATTGTATGCTTATAACCTGTCCAATCCTTCCACCTTTCTTCAAATTCCTCCATTTCTCCCCCTCACTGAACCTCAGGTATTCCATATTATATATTTCATCTATTTTGTTGCACCACCCCTTCAGTGTGGGACCTTCCGATTCTTGCCAATGTATGGGTATTTGACTCTTTGCCGCGTTCAGGAGCTGTGGGAGCAATATTCTCAAATAGTGTTTAGTTGGCATTCGAATTCCATGTAACAAGCATACCCACGGGTCGTCAGGAACTTCAATATTGGTTATTTCTCTGATTATTTCTCTTATCTCCCCCCAGTATTTTTTTATTTTGGGACATGTCCACCATATGTGCCTTTATTTTCTATTCTATTTTATTCTCTTTGGAAATATTAAAACATTTCGAATTTGAAAACTTTTCGAATTTGAAAACTATTCGAAACTATTTGAGTTCGAAAACTTTTCAAAATTTGAAAACTATTGAAATTGGAAAACTATTAGAATCGATTTGAATTCTGAAAATTTGAATGGATTTAAATCGTATAAACAAAACAAATTCCGAAAACAAATTAAACGGTTAAACGAATTTTACTAAACAACTTTTTGTAAATAGTGAATCAAAACAAAACAAAACTAAACACATTTTTCCTTTCTGCACATATCTATGGCTTAGGCCCCTTGTACACTGGCTGTATAGCGTCAGTGCATGAGGCTCCAGGGTTTAGGTGCACATGGGCAGCTCGGGTGCATCATCCTGCCCTACTGCCAGAAGCCTGTTGAACTCTATGAGAGGTTGAGAGTTGCTGCAGCTGGAAGGGCTGGATGGTGCACCTAGCGGGTACTTACGATTGGGGCAATATGCGCCCAGAGCCAAATGGCTGGACTTCTGAATTCTTGTGTTCATCTCTAGGTGGAGCTTGAAAGGCTATGGGCAGAAAGCTGGATGGTGCCTTCAGCCTGCATCTAAATGGCAGAGACTCATGCATTGATTAGTGAGCCAAGTTAAGCTGGCCATAACCACATGCCTGCTGGCAGAACAGACAACAGATTTCTACATCCACGGATGGATGAATTTCCTGCTGTGGCTTTTGTATTCTGAATAGATTCACGTACCATTCGGCCAACAGATTTCTGCCTAGCTCCTTCAATTTTTTGCTCAGTGAGGGCAGGAGGGTATCAATAGAACCACCCATGGAGTGATTTTGGTTGGCTCATTTGGAACCAGCCAAATACTTTGTTGAAGCACCTTTGGCAAATTGGCACCAATTACAGTCTCAAGCTCCATCAGGTTGGATGGGGAGCGTTGGTGCACAGCCATTTTCAGATCTCTCCAGGGATGTTCAAGTCTGGGCTCTGGCTGGGCCACTCAAAGACATTCACAGAGTTGTCCTGTAGCTACTCCTTTGTTATCTTGGCTGTGTGCTTAGGGTCATTGTCCTGTTGAAAGATAAACCTTCTCCCCAGTCTGAGGTCCAGAGCGCTCTGGAGCAGTTTTTCATCAAAGCTGTATACCCGCTGAAGCAGGCAGAGGACAGGTCGGTCTCTACACATTGTACAGGGACCTACCTGTCAGAGCGCCGATCTCCCCTATGGGGGATCGGATGACGACAGACTGCAGAGTCCGTTGTCAACCGATCTGCCAGGCGGATGGAAAAGTAGAGTTTTCCTCCGTCACACTTCGGCGGATCGGAGCAGGTCGGATGTCAGCTGGCATGTCACTGCTGACATCCGTGGCTCCATAGAGGTGAACGGCCCCGTGTGAAAGGGACCTTTATCTTTCCCTAGATTCTGATTAGTCTCCCAATTCCTGCCACTGAAAAACATCCCCACATGATTCTGCCACCACCATACTTCACTGTAGGGATGGTATTGGCCAGGTGATGAGTGGTGCCTGGTTTCCTCCAGACAAGATGCTTTTCATTCAGGCCAAAGAGTTCAATCTTTGTTTCATCAGACCAGAGAATTTTGTTTATCATGGTCTGAGAGTCCTTCGGGTGCCTTTTGGCAAACTCCAGGCGGGCTGTCATGTGCCTTTTATCTGGCCCCTCTACCATACAGGCCTGATTGGTGGAGTGCTGCAGAGATCGTTGGTTTTCTGGAAGGTTCTCCTCTCTCCACAGAGAAATGCTGGTCAGCGTGGTCAGGTTCTTGGTCACCTCCCTGGCTAAGGCCCTTCTCCCCCAATCGCTCAGTCTGCCAGGACGGCCCACTCTAGGAAGAGTCCTGGTGGTTCCAAACTTCTTCCATTTACGGGTGATGGAGGCCACTGTGCTCTTCGGGACCATCAATGCTGCAGACATTTTTCTGTACCCTTCCCCAGATCTGTGCCTCCATACAATCCTGTCTCAGAGGTCTACAGACAATACCTTGGACTTCATGTCTTGGTTTGGAGCTGCGGTGGCTCAACGCGATTGGCACTGCGCTGACAAGCCATTCACCTCTGCAGCTAGGGGTTCGGATCCCAGTCTCGGCTACATGTGAATTGAGTTTGGTGGTCTCAGCCCGGCTCCCAGTGGGTGTGCTATGCGAGGTAAGCCTGTGCTTAAGTACGCCCACCCCCCTCCCACAAAAAACCACCACACTTACACGCACTCGAAATTGGGTTAACATGCACGCACTTTGACCACGCGGTCTCTAAAAAGAGAGGCGAAGGACTAACGGGGCTGGTTAAGCGGGCTAGATCCTCTCACTCCCTTATAGGGAGTCCCTCTGCCCCGTTGGGCTTCAAAGTGGAGCAGGTAGGGCGGGCTGTGTGGGAGGACCCCCCTCACACACCCGCCATTGCCACCCGGGGCATGGAGAAAGGTGGCAGATTGCCTCTGGGGGAGGCCTGCCTACTCCTAACTCCTGCAGTCCAGCTCCTCTCTCGAGTACACGCACAAAATACACTTTAAAAAAAATGGCTTGGTTTGTGCTCTGACATGCACTGTTAACTGTGGGACCTTATATAGAGAGGTGTGTGCCTTTCCAAATCATGTCCAATCAACTGAATTTACCACAGGTGGACTATTGGACAAGTTTAGAAACATCTCAATTATGAGTGTCATGGCAAGGCTATGAATACTTATATATGTGTGATTTTTTTGTTTTTACTTTTTTTAAATTGGCAAAGATTTCAAACAAAGTTCTTTCATGTTGTCGTTTTGGAGTAATATTTGTAGAATTTAATTCATTTTGGAATAAACATTTAACATAACTAAATTGGTGTGAAGTTTATGTATTGCAAATTGATCAATACAGTGGAACCTCGGATTACAAGCAAAATCCGTTCCAGGAGAGTGCTCATAATCCAAAACACTCGCATATCAAAGCAAGTTTCCCCATAGAAGTCAATGAAAACAAAAATAATTTGTTCCGCATTGACTTCTATGGCATGCGATACCGCATGTGGCCAGAGGTGTGGGCACACCGGGGAGCCTCGGAAATACTCGGGGACAGCTCAGCTGAACTTGGAAACCCTCGGAAAGATTCAGGAACGGCTGGGGAAGGTGGAGGAAATAAAAAAAAAAAAAAAAAAATGGAAGACTTGATTTTCACGGCACAGCATAACAATGAGAAATATACAGAGACCTGGAGCATTTGGAACATTTTTTATTTATTCCGACGAGGGATGGCCCTTTAGGGGACATAGTAATATTCGATGTAGTCCCACCCTTCCGAGCCCGAGCCCTGTCGCGGCCCTTCCCCCCTTTTTTCCTCCCCTTCCCCCCCTTCTCTCGGACCTGCTTCCCCCCCCTTACTTGGCGGTTCTGCCCCTTACTTTTTCTAGTTCTTTCTACCCTAATTATAATTTGTATTTCTTATTTTAATAAATGTTGGTTGTTGTATAAAGAAAATAGAAAATGAGAAAAGGTGGCCCTTCTCATATACGTGCCGCAGCAATGTAATGTTCTCATGACGTGAGCAGGAGTAGACCTCTAAGGCCCCGTACACACGGTCGGTTTGGGCCGATGAGAATGAACCGAAGTTAATTTTCATCGGACCAAACCGACCGTGTGTATAGGCTATCGGTCTGTTTTCTTTCGGTCCAAAATTTTAAAACATGCTTCAAAACCGAACCGATGGACCGCTGCCCTATCGGACCAAACCGATGGTTAGTACAGAAAAGCATCGGTTCAAAACCCGCGCATGCTCAGAATTAAGTCGACGCATGCTTGGAAGCATTGAACTTCGTTTTTTTTAGCACGTCCTGTGTTTTACGTCACCGCGTTCTGACCCGATCAGATTTTGAACTGATGGTGTGTACACACATCAGGCCGTCAGGCCACTTTAGCGGTGAACCGATGAAAACGGTCCGTCGGACCATTCTCATTGGTTTTGTCCGACCGTGTGTAAGGGGCCTTAGAGGATTGAGTATCTCAGGGTAGGAATACCGCACACAAGTATTGATGATTAACCTACTCTGGTATTGTGTAGATGTGAGACTGTTTATGTTGTAAAATTGGGGCCAGGCCCTTTCTTGGACTTTAATAAAAACTATATTTGAAAAAAAATTGTATTTTCGAGTTTTTCCGAACTGCTTCAACCGGCTCCGGCGTCCCCAGACCTCTGGCCAAATGCGGTACTGCACACCGCTGTGGCTTGAATCCTGCTCATTTTGCGAGACAACATTTAAAAAAAAATGTTTCACTGTACAGACATTTTAAAAGAATACACCTGATTTACTTGAATGCCCTCATAATTCTCTGGATAGTATCAGTCTGGCCTACTGCCTGAATTTGTTTATAAAAATAAATGATATAGGCTTTCACACATTTCCCTGGAATACGGAGCAAAAAACATGTTAGGGATCATGAAATGATTAACAAGATATACCTGTTTCAAAGAAAATATGGTGAGAATTTCTAATCCTGAAAAGAATGTTTGGATTACTGGAAAGGATGAAGAGATGATTCTTAGGATAACAAAATCCTCTAAAAGGAGTGTAGAGAGAAGACAAGTGATACTTTCCCCAACACAGATAGTCATATGCCAGGCATAAAGGTAGTAAGTGGGGAGGACTGAGGTATACCTTTGAGAGTGCCCTGGGTGCACCAAACAGTACTACAGTATGAAGCTGATATTAAAATGTATGTAAACCCTTACCATGAACTTATCTTCTTAGCCTAACGGCTGATAAGTATACCAGTGAAGGGCTTGAATTTTTGGTTTGGTAAATTCAAAAAAATAAATGTTGATCCTGCCAAAAATCTTGTGAGCTTAAAACGTTCTGTTCTTTATGCCTCTGCTGACCATTAAAACGTTATATTGCTCTAGCTCCCTCAGTAGACTACAGTACACCTTCACCCTATATTGAAAAAATAAAAGGGGGGAGTGCTCTGTAGTCCTAAATGTTTCCTGTCCTCCCCGGTATGATATTTATAAAAATACTGCACAGAGGAGAGAGAGAGAGGGTCCTCCCATTAATGTGTCATTGAGGGAAACACGGAAAACCAGAAGTCCTTTGAAGACATGCTTAGGAGGTGCCTTTAAAGTGGAGTTTCCATCCCCAAATTTTTTTTCATTATTGTGCTCATTAGACCTAAAAAAGAAAAAAAATATGTTTTTACTCATCTGGAAATGCCTGTTGCTATGCAGTCCCACGAAATCTGCCTTTGGAATCACCCAGGATCCTGACATCATCTCCCTCTAATGCTCCTGGGGAATGTGTGTCATCATTTCCCAGGATGCAGTGTGCTACCCAATTATCACTCCCCATCCAAGACTTGTAGGAAGTAAGTGCTTGTGGGCTTCACAATGCCCACAAGCAAAATGACAACGGTTAGAACATAGTTTTATAAACTATCTTTTTTGAATAACAATGCGGATCGGCGGCGGATTGTAAAATAGTAAGTAACCGGATTTATATTATAAAAACGCATAATGAAAGGACATACATTTAAAAAATGCTAATTGTGGTTGGAACCCCGCTTTAATTTGCAAATGGTGCTACTGAACAGTGTGATTTTTACAAAAAGCATCATTGACATCATATTCTGGCATCACATATTTTGCACGTGTAATTATTATTTTTTTACTTGTGCATTATTGCTTTGCTTAACCACCTGCCGACCGCTGCACGCCGATATACGTCGCCACAATGGCAGCGGTGGGCAAATGGGTGTACAGGTACGTCCCCTTTAATTTGGCCACAAGCGGGCCCGCCACGTACTCTGTGACCATGCCCGCGGGAACGGTAAACTTGATGTTCGCCGGCGGCCCGCGATCGTGTCACGGAGCTGCAGAACGGGAAGAGGCCTATGTAAACAAGGCATTTCCCTGTTCTGCCTAGTGACAGGACAGTGATCTATTGCTCCCTGTCATCGGGAGCAGTGATCACTGTCGTGTCACTTGTAACCCATCCCCCCCACAGTTAGAATCACTCCCTAGGACACACTTAACCCCTTGATTGCCCCCTAGTGTTTAACCCCTCCCCTGCCAGTGTCATTTACACAGTAATCAGTGCATTTGTAAAGCACTGATCACTGCATAAATGACAATGGACCCAAAATAGTGTCAATAGAGTACAATGTGTCCGCCATAATGTCACAGTCATGATAAAAATCGCAGATCGCCGCCATTACTAATAAAAAAAAATCCATAAATGTATCCCCTATAACTTTTGCACAATCCAATCAATATACGCTTACTGCGATTTTTTTTTTTTTTACCAAAAATATGTAGAAGAATACATATCGGCCTAAACTGAGGGAAATTATTTTTTTATATATATCTTTTTGGGGATATTTTTTTTTTTTATATTTAAAAAATATTGCTTATTTTTTTCAAAATTGTCGCTCTGATCAAATACCACCAAAAGAAAGCTCTATTTGTGGGGAAAAAAAGAACGTCAGCTTTGTTTGGGTACAATGTCGCATGACATCGCAATTGTCAGCTAAAGCGGCGCATTCCTGAATCGCACAAAGTGCTCTGGTCAGGAAGGGGGTCAATTCTTCCGGGGCTGAAGTGGTTAAATACATCTAATTCAGTTAAACTTTTTTAAGTAGTTATGACCGCAAAACACCAGATTTTTTTTTCCAGTGATAATAGGCCTGAATTGAACAGTGGGGGAAGCAGCCATAACAGATTTAAAAGCCATACCAATGTTTCATTATTTATTTATTTTAAATAAAGCTCCTTAGTGTTGTACAAATTGGACATGTTTAACCTTTTCGTGCCCGCACTATAGACAAAAGACGTCTACAATTGCCGGGTGGACGTCCATGGACGTCTTCTTGTTTACTTCCACAATGCGCGCCGTCGCGGGCACGCATTGTGGAAGAGCTGTGCCCGCCGTGTCACGCGGGTGCCGATGCGCGTCTCTGGCAGCCGCGATGTCCGCCAGATACCCGTGATCGGCAGTCACAGAGCCAGGGATGTGGATCTCTGTGTGTAAACACAGAGATCCACGTCCTGTCAGGGAGAAGAGACTGATGGTGTGTCCCTTGTACATAGGGACACACCATCGGTCACCTCCCCTAGTCAGTCCCCTCACAGTAAGAATCACTCCCAGGGAACACATTAACCCCTTGATCGCCCCTACAGGTTAACCCCTTCCCTGCCAGTCACAGTAATCCGTGCATATTTATAGCACTGTTCGCTGTATAAATGTGAATGGTCCCAAAAATGTGTCAAAAGTGTCCAATGTGTCCTCCGTAATATCGCAGTCCTGACAAAAATCGCCGCCATTACTAGTAAAAAAAAAAAAAAAATCATAAATCTATCCCCTATTTTGTAGACGCTATAACTTTTGCGCAAACCAATCAATAAACGCTTATTGCGATTTTTTTTACCAAAAATATGTAGAAGAATACGTATCGGCCTAAAATGAGGGAAACATTTTTTTTATATATATTTTTGGGGGATATTTATTATAGCAAAAACAATACAAGAAAAAAATTCCCACTACTAGCGCTACACCATAAGGACAATAAAACACAATGTTTTGTGTAGTAAAAAAAGATAAACAAACTCTTTCCGTGCAGCTGTCAATCACCTGAGAACATGGGCAAAAAACTGAAACAAAAAATACAGCGCTCGAGGATGGAGTACGAATCACTTTATAGTCTTTAAAGTATTGCAAAAAATACACATGAACTAAAAATATAAATAAAAAACTGCACACTAGGCAGAAAGTTTATACAAGCGAATCTATTGCAAAGTCCCCAAACACTTGAACAATAACCATAAGGTGATGGTGGGATAGCTTTGACAAAGCGTCTGGCACGCGAAACATGTCAGTCACGACTCACCCCCATCTCGTTTTATGCCCCCACTTGTTTACAAGAAGCCAATGCTGAGATACTGACAGTCTGGGAATTCCTTCAGTGACGTTCAGCTTGTTGATTCTACTGCTCGGCTATCTCTTCCACTGATTGGCCCCTGGAGTCACATGACCCTTGAGGGATAGAATCCGGACTTCATTCCCTTCTCCTTCATGTGACGCAGCGGTGATTCCACCCCTCCCTCCTCGCTTCTGATTGACGCGGTGGCGTCCTTGTATTGGCACGGTGGTTCCCATCCAGGATCTCCCTTACTGCCCTCCGTTGCGAGGATTGATCCCGCCTCCATCGGCCGCCCTGTTGGATTAGAACTATAGCCATTTCTCCCTCGGCAGGTGAATATCATCTTTGATCACTCCCAGCGTGGATGCTGTCCCCCCGCTGTGTGTTTTTCTTCTCCCTGCTTAGAGGTTTACTAACGGCCGTACCACCTTCATATACTACAGAAGTGTACTTTGGTTGGAAGCTTTCTCCCAGCAGTGATTTCAGGTTGCTATCCCACCATCACCTTATGGTTATTGTTCAAGTGTTTGGGGACTTTGCAATAGATTCGCTTGTATAAACTTTCTGCCTAGTGTGCAGTTTTTTATTTATATTTTTAGTTCATGTGTATTTTTTGCAATACTTTAAAGACTATAAAGTGATTCGTACTCCATCCTCGAGCGCTGTATTTTTTGTTTCAATTATAGCAAAAACATATTGCTTTTTTTTCAAAATTGTCGCTCTATTTTTGTTTATAGAGCAAAAACTAAAAATCGTAGAGGTAATCAAATACCATCAAAAGAAAGCTCTATTTGTGGGGGAAAAAAAGGATGTCAATTTTGTTTGGGAGCCACGTCGCACGACCGCGCAATTGTCATTCAAAGCGTGACAGTGCTGATAGCTAGAAATTGGCCTGGGCAGGAAGGGGGTTTAAGTGCCCAGTAAGCAAGTGGTTAAATAAAATGTCAAAATAGAGAGCGCAAACACACTTGAAAGCCGAAAGCCCACATTCTCTGAGCCCCCTTCCATCCGCATATGGTCATTTTTCTATGCATTCTTTATTTTTTCTGCTCTTCATAAATTACAGCAAAACATACGCCAGCCTCTGACCTTACATGGGAACAATTAGCTGAGAATGGGAGTAGTAGTTCTCTTACAATTTTTTTTTAACGATTATCATTTCAGAGTATATTGATTTTTGCATTGTTAAATCTGCTCTATAACACAGCGAATCAGTTCATTAATTTAATGAACTGTGTACATAGCATTTACAGTATCATATGGCCATTTCTCCTGCACAGGTTTGCTTTATATCCAAAAAAGAATTGTCATTTGTCTCCATCTAGTGGTCGTATTTAAGCATTATTTGTCTGTATGCGGCACATAAAGGAATATATAGACTGCTCAGCAATACCTTTATGACCACAGACAGGCAGGGCCGCCATCAGGAATTATTGGGCCCCTTACATGGCTTCAGGCATGGGCCCCCTGGAGCAGAGAACCGGGGGGGGGGGGGGGGGGAGTGCTGCCACCTGAAATTGAGAAGCGGGGGAAATAAAGAAAAATATATATAAAAAAAGGGGGGTATTAAAAAGAAAAACAAAGAAAGAAAAAATATATATAAAAAAGATTTTATTTTTTTATAAAAAAAAGGGGGGTTGTCATCTGGGGCCCTGGGGATCTCCGGGCCCCTGGGGACCCCGGACCCCTAAAAAATAATTGGCCCTTTAATAAAAAATAAAAGAAAAATATATTAAATAAAATATATATTTGTTTATAAAAAAAAGGGGGGGGGGGTTGTCATTCGGGGCCCTGGGGACCTCCGGACCTCTAAAAAAGAAAAAACAAATTGGCCCTTTAATAAAAAATAAAATAAAAGTATATAAAAAAATTGTTTTTTGTTTATAAAGAATAAATAAACAAAAGGGGGGTTGCCATCTGGGGCCCTGTGGGCCTCTGGGCCCCTTACAGGTGTACTGCCTGTACCCCCCTGATGGCGGCCCTGCAGACAGGTTAGGTAAATAACAATGATGATCTTGTTACAATGGCATCTAAAAGTTGGTGGGATATATTAGGCAGTAAGTAAACACGTTGTTCCTGAATCTGATGTGTTGAAAGCAGAAAAAAATGGGCATTGCAGTTTGTTTTGTATGGGTCTGCGTAGCCACATACCTGTCACAACCAAAATAGCCTACAATGGGCAGGTGAGCATCAGCACTGGACCACGGAGCAAAATGAAGAAGGTGGCCTGGTCTGATGAATTCGATTTTCTTTTACATCATTTGGATGGCTGGGTGCGTGTGTCACTTACCTGGGCAAGAGATGATGCTGAGATGCAGTATGGGAAGTCGGCAAGACAGGGGAGGCAGGGTGATGCTTTGGGCAATGTTCTGCTGGGAAACCTTGGTCCTGCCATTCATATGGATGTTACGTTGACACATACCAACTTCCTAAAGATTGTTGCTGACCAAGTACACGCCTTCATGGTAACATTTTTCCCTGATTGCAGTGGCCTCTTTTAATAGGATAATGTGTCCTGCCACTCTGAAAAAAATATTCAACAATGGGTTGAGGTGTTGATTTGGCCTCCGAATTCTCCAGATCTCAAACCCATTCAGCTTTTGTGGGATTTACTGTAAAAACAAGTCTGATCCATGGAGGCCCCACTTAGAAATTGGCAGCACTTAAAGGATCTGCTATTGACGACTTGGTAAAACAAAACACAAAGATGAGCAGCGCCATCTAAGTGCAGCAATAGTAAAATATTTTATTCCAAGATAGACAATTGGGAACTCACAAGATCATATAGATGTGTCAGTACATTGGAATCATTTAGAAGGTTCATCCACTCACGAGGGAAGCAGTGTTGCCAACCTACCAGATTAAAATTTACTGACACAACACCCAAAAATTTACTGGCAGTTCCAAAAGTTACAAAATGACAGTTTTAAGTGCAAATTTTAGTATTTAGGCTACAAACAAGTACAATATGCAATTATCAATGTCATTTAGGGCAGATATTAAGACAAAATACATTTTTCTTATTTTTTTCAATATAGTAAGTAGCTCAGGGACAGGACTCCGGAGGGAAATACATTAGAATGGGTCATGCAAACACATGGAATTGACTCTCACAGTGCTACTGACAGCAGCACAGATCACCAACACGACACATCCCCTCCTGAGTCACAGTGACAGTCTCTCTCCATGCCAGGCGATCCCTTCAGTCCACTCCAGTCCAAACAGCACTGACAGTCCCACTCCTGGCTTGAGTGGGACTGTCACATGACATGCTCAGACGCAGGCTCCACCTGACCCTCCCCCCGCCAGCACCAACCGAACACACTGTAGCGGGCACTTGGATAGTCTCAGCCGGGTCCAGGCCTGAGCTGCACATGCGCAGGTCCGAGCCAAACGTCACAGCCATATTTTTTACTGGCAACCCTTTCCTCTTACTGGCATTTACTGGCAGAAGAAAAGTGCCCATTTTTTACTGGCTGCCAGCAAAAATACTTCCGGTTGGCAGCACTGGAGGGAAGGCGGTTGGCACGCAGGTGAAGAGCCAGCTGGAGGCATTTAGAACGGCGTTACACGTCACTTCCGGTTGGAGAGAGAGTGGGGAGGAGCTGCGAGCACTGGGAGCCACCAGCGTCAGCCAGACCATCAGCTGCCCCTCTACCTGCATGCGAACCATCTTCCCTCATGAGTGGATGAACCTTTCCAAATTATTCCAAAGGGGAGGGCTGGCAGGGGGGGCAGGGTGGAAATCTCCCCCTGGGCTGGTGACACTATGCACAGCCACTGGCCGCCACTACCAAATGCTGTTTTTGCAGAGCAGGAATAGGCCTGCTGGAGCTCTGTTAACACAGGTCACCTCCCACTGTGCAGCCGTGCCTGTGTCAGCTCCGAGGTAGATGGCTGCAGAGCTGAGTGCTGATATCACCTTCTCTCTCTGCACAGACACCAGGAGAGATTGAGCTCATCTGCTCCACCTCCTTCTGAGTCTGCCCTGCCCACACTCCCCGGGCATGTGTGGGCACTGGACAGAAAAGTTTGAACCCAAAAAAGCATCAGACAGCCTGCCTGCGCCTCAGCCTTCATCCTGGTAAGCTCACCCTCTCTAGTCTCTCCTGCCTCCCAGTGTATAAAAAGGGGTGCTCTGTGGACTTTGTTAAAGGGGAGGGGGGGCAGGCTTTGGTGAGCAGAGACCCTCTTTACACAATAGTCCACAGCATGCATCCTTCCCAGAACACCCCTTACATCAGATCTGATGTATATGGGGTCTGTGCAGACTCTGATGTAAGGGGAGACTCTGTGTAGACTCCGATGTAGGGGGGGGGGGGGTTTGTGTGGACTCTGATGTAAGGGGAGGCTCTGCAGAATCTGATGTAAGGGAAGGCTCTGTGCGGACTCTGATGTAAGGGGGGCTCTGTGCTTACTCTGATGTAAAGGGGGCCTCTGTGCGGACTCTGGTGTAAGGGGGGCCTCTGTGCAGACTCTGATGTAAGGGGGGCCTCTGTGCGGACTCTGATGTAAGGGGGGCCTCTGTGCGGACTCTGATGCAAGGGGGGCCTCTGTGTAGACTCTAATGTAAGGGGGGGATTCTGTGCAGACTCTGATGTAAGGGGGGCCTCTGGGTGCACTCTGATGTAAGGGGAGGCTCTGTGCGGACTCTGATGTAAGGGGGGCCTCTGTGCGGACTCTGATGTAAGGGGAGGCTCTGTGCGGACTCTGATGTAAGGGGAGGCTCTGTGCGGACTCTGATGTAAGGGGGGGCTCTGTGCTTACTCTGATGTAAGGGGGGCTCTGTGCTTACTCTGATGTAAGGGGGGCCTCTGTGCGGACTCTGATGTAAGGGGGGGCCTCTGTGCGGACTCTGATGTAAGGGGGGCCTCTGTGCAGACTCTGATGTAAGGGGGGCCTCTGTGCAGACTCTGATGTAAGGGGGGCCTCTGTGCAGACTCTGATGTAAGGGGGGGATTCTGTGCGGACTCTGATGTAAGGGGGCCTCTGTGCGGACTCTGATGCAAGGGGGGCCTCTGTGCGGACTCTGATGTAAGGGGAGGCTCTGTGCGGACTCTGATGTAAGGGGGCCTCTATGCGGACTCTTGTGATCATGAAAAATCTTAGACTGTTTTCCTTGATCCATCCCTTTTCCACGCTCTATGGGCCACTTGACTGGACTTGCCCCCCAGGCCTAAGGCTGCCAGCCCTCCCCATTAGAATTTTCAATGCGCTGAAACATCTATATGATCTTGTGAGTTCCCAATTGTCTATCTTGCAATAAAATGTTTTACTATTGCTGTACTTAGATGGCGCTGCTCTTCTTTGCGTTTTGTTTTCGGCAGAGCCCCTTCACGCTTGTTACGAGCCGGCAGCCATCCTCAGTCAGCACACCTGAGACCACCATTACATCTTGTGCTGCACATGAACTTTCATACATGGACTCCCTGTCCAAGAGAGCTTCTTAATTACCCACACCCTCTCTTTATGACCAGATGATAGAGCGCACATGAGTATGCAATTTTTCCTGTGTTTGTACTGACGGCTTGGTGCCAGGTACTTCCAGAGGTCTAGTGGCGTCCATGCCTCAACGGGACAGGGCTGTTTTAGTGGCAAAAGGGAGACCTGCTCAGTATTAGGTGGTGATCATAAAGTTATTGCTGATCGGTTTATATTTACATTACAAAATGTTTTGCTAAAGCAAGGTTTCTCAACTTTTTTTTAACTTGGAGGAACCCTTGGCTAAAAGTTTGAGATCTTGGGGAACCCCTGAAATAATGTTCACATCTACAGCTCACGGAACAGTGATGTGATCAAGCAGCAATTATTTTTAGAAATAGCATTAAAGGCGTTGTAAGATCTCCTGGTTTTTCACCTTAATGCATTAACTTCTGTGCTGCAGCTGCCCCCAGAGCCCCCCCCCTTTTTTCTTACCAGAACCTTATCGGTCCAGCGATGTGCACAAGCCCAGCAGCTCCAGCCGCTGTCTCGGTCCTCATTGGATAGATTGATAGCAGCAGGAGCCATTGGATCCTGCTGCTGTCAATCAAATCCAGTGACACGGGAGCCGGGGGTGGGGCTGAGTCCTGCTGTCTGTGTCAGTGGGACATGTGAGCGCGCCTGCACGGGTGCCCCCAGGGAAATCGGTTCTCCATTGGGGGACCCAATAAAGAGCAGGCGCTGCGCCAGGGCACCCCAGAAAAGGAGGATCGGGACTGCTCTGTGCAAAACCCTTGCACAGAGGAGGTAAGTATGACATGTTTGTTATTTATTTTTTTAAACAACCTTTACAATCACTTTAAGTAATACAATCTGTATTAAAACATACTAATTTATTGTGAAACTTGTGCTTGCTTTTTTCTGCATAGATGCTCAAATCTGGGTGCAACAGTGTACAGGAGGTCACACTACATGGGGGAGGGGTCAGCAGGGCACATTACATGGGAACAGGTCACATTATATGAGAGCAGGGCACATAACATGAAAGTGGGGAAAATGACAGGGGGGCAGGGCACATTATGGGGCATAAAGCGGGGCGTATTACCTGAGACACATTACTTGCAGAGCAGGACACATTCCTGTAGCAGCAGTTTCCTTCATATGCATATTCGACCCTTCCTGACTAATGACACCACAAAGCAACTTATTCACTCCTTGATTATTTCCCGCCTTCACCAGGGCCAGATTAAGAACATCATGGGCCTGGTGCTGAGGATTTTGGTGGGGCCTTTTAGGCTGCATTCACACCTCCGCGACAAGTAACGCCGCGTACGCGGCGTATTTTGCCGCGAATAGTGTAACTTTTTTTTTACAAATCCTTCCTATTGCTTTGTATGGCCGAACGCCAATGCCACCTGAAAAAAAGGGTCCGGGACTTTTTTTCATGCCGCAGGTGTACGGCGTCTATGAGATGTGAACCATCTCATAGACAGCAATGGGAATTCTCCCCTCCAGCGGCACGAGCGGCCGGCGTCGGGCGTTTTGTCGCGGAGGTGTGAATGGGGTGTAATAAATAATAAATAAATGCGTGGGAATGACATGAACGCAGCCCAGCCAAGGCAAGTGACCAAAGGCACAGAACCCAGAAGGAAGACCGGGTGAAGATGGAAGTGTCCAGGCCCCGCCTGATTCATCGCAGCACTGGAGGGCTCAGTCTGAAAATGTAAGTGTACACTAATGTGCTAATATGCTGTGCATACTTGTACGTTGTGGCATAACCTACCCCAGGGCCTCTAAAAAGTAGTAATGTCAGGAAAGTTTACTACCGCTTTATTATCACAGGATCCCAGGAGCCTCTCATGGGGCCCCTACTGACCCGATGGACGATGGCCCTTGGGCAGTGCCTAAGTGCACAGTTGCCAACATTTAAAAAATATTTTCAGGGCCACTTTTTTATATAAGTGCTATATTTAGAGTAGCTGAGATCCCCGATGTTCCTCTATACATCATAGTAGTAATCACAAAATTAAATGAGTACTAATAATGGGGCAGAACAAATATGAGAACTGATATTTCCTTTAGTTGAACTAACAAAAGTGTGTCCATTCTAGAGCTGGTAACATTGAGGATATTCAGTATAATTTTAAAGAACTGTTTTTGTGGGTAAGCGACATAGGGGAGGAGTATGGACGGTATATAAGTGGGAAGTATGTGCAGGTGAGGGAGAGGAATGTGGAGGGTCTAACAGTGGGCACTATGTACAGGAGAGGAGTACAAAGGGTACGGAAAAAAGCACTATGTACAGGAGAGGAGTGTGAAGGGTATGACAATGGGCAGTATGTACAGGAAGAGTGAGGGGGTATGACAGAGGGTAGTACGTACCAGAGAGAAGTGTGGAGGGTATGATGGGGTAGTATGTACAGGAGAGGAGTGTGGAGGGTATGACAGTGGGCAGTATGTACAGGAGAGGAATGTAGATGGTATGATAGTGGGCTCTATGTATAGGAGAGGAGTGTGGAGGGTATGACAGTAAACACTATGTATAGGAGAGGAGTGTGGAGGGTATGACAGTGAGCAGTATGTACAGGAGAGGAGTGTGGAGGGTGCGACAGTGGGCACTAAGTACAGGAGAGAAGTGTATGACAGCAGGCACTATGTACAGGAGAGGAGTGTGAAGGGTATGACAGTGGGCGCTATGTATAGGAGAGGAGTGTGGAGGGTATGACAGTGGGCACTATGTACAGGAGAGGAGTGTGGAGAGTATGACAGTGAGCACTATGTACAGGAGTGGAAGGATATTTAGGGACTGAGTAGTGGTTAAGCGGGTCATACATGGATTGAAATTACGCCAATTATGCAGAGACCAGCCATAGTCAATCTATGTATGGGCTAGCTGGTTTTACACAAGTCAATCTATTAATCAACTTGAGTACAACCAGCCTGTTTTTTTTTTCTTAAAACAATCAGTGCTGCCAGCTAAAGTTAGCAACACTGATCATTGTACGCACTGGCAGAACACAATAACACTGCAGTAGTGATTCCCCCATCCACAGGTCAGCAGGTGAGAGGGTGTGTGGGGACAGGCTGGGGAGAGATACTAGTCAGTGGCTGGGTAGGCACTGGTAGTATCAGAGCCAGATACACACAGGTTACATACGCCACGATCGTTAGAGCGAGAACAATAATTCTAGTACTAGACCTCCTCTGTAACTCTAAACATGTAACCTAAAAAAATGTAAAGCATCGCTTAGGATACCAAAAAAAATGGTGCTAACTTAACTAACTAACTGTTTTTTTAATGAATGAAACATTTTTTTCCAAAAAAACATGTTTGAAAAATTGCTGCGCAAATACCGTGCTAGAGCTGCACAATTAATCGTTAAAAAAATCGTGATCTCGATTCAACCCCCCTGACGATCTTCAATGCAGAGTTTGCTGATTCTTTCATATAACAAGTGGAGAGACTTTCAGCTGTCAAAAGAAAATATCTGGGCAGTCTGCCAAGTTTTTAACAGGAAACATTGTAACTGACACTTCCTTCTTAGATCAAAGGTCTGTGTGTAAAGAACAAATCTGGGCAGTCTGCGAAGTTTGTAAACAAAATGAAACATTGTAACTAACTAACATTGTAACTAAATTTAACCACTTAAAGTCCAACACTTGTTTCTTAAGTTAGAAAGCAATATTATTTGCTAGAAAATTACTTGGAACTGCCAAACATTATATATATTTTAGCAGAGACTCTAGGGAATACAATGGCTATTGCTGCAATATGTTATGTCACACTGCATTTTCCCACTTCAATGAATAATAAAAACCATAAAAACAAAACAGTGAAGTTAGCCCATTTTTTTTTTTTTTTTTTAATGTGAAAGATGATGTTACGCCGCAAGAATCGTGAGAGAATCGTGATCTATCTTCTAAGCAAAAAAATTGCAATTCTCATTTTAGCCAGAATCGTGCAGCTCTGTACCCTGCAACATAAAAAGTGCAAAGACCACCATAGAGTAATTTTCTAGCAAAAAACAAATGATGATTTTTACATGTAGTAGAGAAGTGTCAGAATTGGCCTGGGTGGCAAGGGGTTAATTACCATTAGTAATATACAAATAATTATTATAAGCACTGTGATCCTATCAGTCTGCTGTAGTGTGTCAGCTTGTATTTATATTGGCCGCTCTGTATGTAGCTTCTGACAGGCTGTGCAAGCAGGCCCGTATCTCCGGAACCATAAATGATAGCCGTCCCATATTTTAACCAGTTGTGGGGTAGGTCTTCCCATGCCTACCCCCAAATGTGGGGTTTCTGTGACCTCTGGTCATCGAGCTACAACCCCCCAAATTCGATCTTAGAAAAAAAAATTCTTAAAATTTTTTTTGGGCAAATGGGCCTATCTTGAGAAAGGGGCCTGGAGCTGCAGCTCCATCAGCCCCATTGTTAATCCGGCCCTGGCCTTGACTACTGAAACTCTCTCCTTAACCACTTGCTTACTGGGCACTTAAACCCCCCTCCTGCCCAGAACATGTTTCAGCTTTCAGCGCTCTCACTCTTTGAATAACAATTGTGCGGTACCCAAATTAAATTGTTATCATTTTAAAGAAATACAAAACCGTTTTATATTTTGTTATAACATTTTGCAAACGGGTAATTTTTCTCCTTCATTGATGTACGCTGATGAGGCTGCCCTGATGGGCACCGATAGGCTTAATTGATGGGCACTGATGAGCACCGATAAGGCAGCACTGGTGGGCACTGAAGGGCATTGATAGGTGGCACTGGTGGGCACTGAGAATTGGCACTGATAGCTGGCAATGATGGGCACTGATAGGTAAGACTGAAAGGCAGCACAGCTAGGTGACACTGATGAGGCACTGACTGGCACCAGTGGTGGGCATTGATAAGCAGCAGTGATGGGCACTGATAGGTGGTACTGATTGCCACTGGTGGTCACTAATGAGGCTGATGTGCCTCTTCTACTGGGGACCGATGTCCCGTACACAGGAGCCGGTGATCACCTTTTTTTTTTCTCCTCACGCTGTCAGCGCGAGGAGAAAAATAATGATCACAAACGTTGTTTTCATCACATGATCAGCTGTCATTGGCTGACAGCTGATCATGTGGTAAGGGGCCGGGACCGGCCGCTTACTTGGATCTGTGATCACCCGAGTCTCAGTGACTCGTAATCACAGCGTGCGCCCTGCAGGGGGCGCGCACAAAGGGGAGGACGTCTATTGACGTCCTCCCGGCAATTCAGGTCCGCGCTGTAGCTGTCATTCGACTACAGTGGGTGCCCCTAGTGGTTTATGGCCTACCCTTAAGCAGGCTATCCCCCATTGAGTCTATTATGAATTCTGCTGCTAACTAATACACCTCACTAACTGATCCGTAACTGCTGCTCCTCTCTGCCAATCCCTTCAATGGCTTCCCTTACCCCACCGTGTAAAATTCTAAATGCTAACCACAACACACAAGGCCATTCACAACATCGCTCCCATCTACATCACCAACCTCATCTGCAGATATCGCCCAAATCGTCCCCTCCTCTCCTCCCAGGACCTCCTGCTCTCTAGCTCCCTTGTTACCCCCTCCCATGCTCGCCTTCGTAACTTCTCCAGAGACTCTCCCATCCTCTGGAACTCCTTGCCCCGACATGTCAGATCATCCCATACCCTGTCCACCTTTAGGAGATTCCTGAAAACTCATTTATTCAGGGAAGCCTACCCCACACCCACCTAACAACTGTCCCAGTGCCATCCCCATGAAATCATTCTCTGCAGCTATTATGTTTTGTACCACCACCCCCTCCCTTTAGAATATAAGCTCTACGAGCAGGGCCCTCCTGTACCTTCTGTATTGAACTGTACTGTAATTGTACTGTTTCCCTATACATTGTAAAGAGCTGTGTAAACTGTATAAATCGTGTATAATAATAATAATATGCAGAGCAATGCAGGAAAGCGGATGTGGTAAGTTCTCTTGTGGGACACTGTTCCTTGAATATCCCTCCTGTCCATCCCAGGTGATGTCACAAGCAAGAACCTTGGTGGGACAAGAGGGGAGGAGGGGCCAGTGAGGAACAGCGCACCAGAACCAGCACATCACAGCCGCTTCCCTGTGTAGCTCTGCATGTGTCGGCAGAGGGGATGCGCTATACCTATATCAGCTGCCTGCAACTGATGGGTCGCATTGGCTTGATTGTTGTTCATTGGTAGGTTTTGTGCCTTGGTACATTCTGCTGCTTCACCCCCTCCTGTTGTGCACTAGATAGGACAGCCCTTAATTGGCACTACCTGCTTCCCAATGCTCTCTGTTACTTTTGTTTGTCCTCATGGAGTAAAGCGTTTTCTCTGAGGTGTCCATTTATGAAGCGGTGTAGATCTCTTCTCCTTTTGTGAAGTGAAGCGATCTACAAATGCTTCAAACAGTGGAGATCGCCTCCTGGTTTTGGAATCTCGTGAGACATAGCGAGATTATAGTACCAGAAATTCACCGAAACACTTGAGGTGTCCGTTTATTAAGCAGCGATAAATTATCACAACTCAGTACACAGACGGCCCACCTCATGTTAATAAAAATAAATAGCCCCCCTACATAATATATACAGTATCTCAGAAAAGTGAGTACATCCCTCACATTTTTGTAAATAGTTTATTATATATTTTTATGTGACAACACTAAAGAAATGACAGGTTGCTACAATGTAAATTCGTGAGTGTACAGCTTGTATTTTTTGCTGTCTCCTCACAATAACTCGGCCATTAATGTCTAACTGGGAACAAAAGTGAGTACACCCCTAAGTGAAAATGTCCAAATTGGGCCCAATTAGCCTTTTTTTCTCCCCGGTGTCATGTGACTCATTAGTATTACAAGGTCTCAGGTCTGAACGGGGAGCAGATTTGTTAAATTTGGTGTTATCGCTCTCACTCTCTCATACTGGTCACTGGAAGTTCAACATGGCACCTCATACCAAAGAACTCTCTGAGGATCTGAAAAAAAGAAAAAAAAAATTGTGGCTCTACATAAAGATAGCCTAGGCTATACGAAGATTGGCAAGACCCTAAAACCGAGCTACAGCAGGGTGGCCAGGACCATACAGCGGTTTAACAGGACAGGTTCCACTCAGAACAGGCCACATATATATATATATATATATATATATATATATATATGATCTTGTACACAGAACCACTGATTTCAAAAGGCTCCTTTCACATGGGCTTGTATGTTTGACAGACTCTGCTTGCTCAGTGGGGGATCGATCTGCTAATCCACGCTGAGCAGGCGGACAAGTCTGTCTCCTTTCACTGTGCAGGAATGGACCTGTCAAATGTCCCGCTCTCCCTTATGCAGAAATCGGATGAAAACCGACTGCCTGTGTTTTCATCTGATCCGATCTACCAGACAGATGGAAAATAGGACCTCCATCCGTCTGGAATTGGCACAGAGCTTTAGATCAGATAGCAGCGGGTGTCAGCAGACATGTCACCACTGACATCTGCCGATCCATAGGGTTGAATAGAGGGTCCGATCAGGTCCGCCTGAAAACCGGACAGGCAGACCTTAGCGGGAAGCCCATGTGAAAGGGGCTGAAAGCACCCCTGACCATGTAGGCTGTCTCAAATCCTGTCTTCATGAAATCTTGAGATCAGGGCTCTGTGGAGGCCAAACCAACACTTGTTCTTCTTTATACTGAATATAGTTCTTAATGACATTGGCTGGATGTTTGGAGTCGTTGTCCTGCTGCAGAATACATTTTGGGCCAATCACACGCCTCCCTTACGGTATGGCATAGTGGCTAAATATGTGCCTGTATTTCTCTGCATTAATGACACAATTGATCCTGACCAAATCTCCAACTCCATTTGCAGAAATGCAGCCCTAAATTTGCAAGAAACCTGCACCAGGCTTTACCGTTTCTAACCATCCCTACATTTATGGACAGTTTGTAAAAATCAGCCGATTTTTACACTGTTTATAAAGGTCCGTTACAGACGGTGACTGCATGTAAATAATACGGTCATGGACTGGCGGCTGGGCACATGGTTGGTGATGTCATGGTGCATTGCCACCTTTTATGGACTACAGCTGGGCCAGCCCAGGAGTCAGAGACCCAAAACACAGCTCAGCCGCTGACCGGATCACTGAGAGCCGGACCCAGCATTGGGACTGCAAACTGCACACTGACATAAACCCGTGAGCTGGAGGTGAGCTCTGTTCTGGGAGCCCTGTGTGCTAGGTACTGATAGAAGCTGCAGGATGACTGCGTATAGGGCTTAGATCCTCTCTCACAAGGGTTAGCCAGATAATGTTATATTATATATATATATATATATATATATATATATATATATATATATACAAATATAAAAAATAATCTAACGACAACGAACATCAGAAAAGGGAACTTTAGGAAAGACATCAGTGAGTAGTAAAAGCCATCAGCCTGGAGGGCAGTTCAAAGATAGTTACATAGTCAGGTTGAAAAAAGACACAAGTCCATCCAGTTCAACCACAAAAAAAAATAAACAAACAAAATAAAAAAACATAGTACAATCCCATACACCCAACTCCATACCCACAGTTGATCCAGAGGAAGGCAAAAAAAAAACCCAGCAGAGCATGATCCAATTTGCTACAGCAAGGGAAAAAATTCCTTCCTGATCCCCCGAGAGGCAATTGGATTTACCCTGGATCAACTTTACCTACAAATCTTAGTACTCAGTTATATTCTGTACATTTAGGAAAGTATCCAGACCTTTCTTAAAGCAATCTACTGAGCTGGCCAGAACCACCTCTGGAGGGAGTCTGTTCCACATTTTCACAGCTCTTACTGTGAAGAAACCTTTCCGTATTTGGAGATGAAATCTCTTTTCCTCTAGACCAGTGGTTCTCAACCTGGGGGTCAAATGACGATTTGCCAGGGGTCACTAAATCCTGGGCTGTTCCTGAACCCCACAGCACTCGCAGCCTTTTCGCAGCTGCCCAGCAGGGCAGTCCCTGGAGCCTGTGGCATGGCTGTGGGGCAGGCAGAGACTAGAGGTCAGCTGACTGGTGAGAAATGTGAAGTGTTGGAGGAGACCTTATCTCCTGATTTCGGCATTGGTGTCACTGCTGCGAGACACTACAGAGCTGGAGACACAGCGAGTAACACTACCTGTGATTGGAGTTGACATTTAAAGTCCCCACTACAGTTCTCAGATCAGCAGATGACCTTCATCAAGAGAGCCCAAGTTGGCTGATCAGAAATCACCACCAGCACTGCCAGACATCCCACCCCCCCCCAAGGAGTAAGAGAAGGAAAAAAATATAAAAATAGAGAATACATGGAAGGAAGAGGAAGAATAAGAGAGAGAACAGGAAAGATGGCTAGAGAGAGGGATGGGGGGAAAAACACAAGGAATTAAGATAGAGAGATAAAAGGGAAAGAAATGAGAACATAGAGAGAGTGGTACATGCTAAAAGGTACCAGAAGGGGTTATAATGCTGTACGAGTGGAAGGGACTCAGGGAGCCCTAAATGTCTGTGGGTTAGGGGTGCAAATTACTTTTCTTGCCTTGGGTGCTGACAACCCAAACTACGAAAATTCTACTGTTGGGGGTCCCCACAACTTGGGAAATTTTATCAAGGGGTCACGGTACTAGAAAGGTTGAGAACCACTGCTCTAGACGTAAAGAGTGCCCCCTTGTCCTCAGTGTTGACCGTAAAGTAAATAACTCAACACCAAGTCCACTATATGGACACCTTATATATTTGTACATGTTGATCATATCCCCCCTTATTCTCTTCTTCTCAAGAGTGAATACATTTTGTTCTTCTAATCTTTCCTCATAGCTGAGCTCCTCCATGCCTCTTATCAGTTTGGTTGCCCTTCTTTGCACTTTCTCCAGTTCTCCGATATCCTTTTTGAGAACTGGTGACCAAAACTGAACTGCATATTCCAGATGAGGTCTTACTAATGATTTGTACGGGGGAAAAATTATATCTCTCTCTGGAGTCCATACCTCTCTTAATACAAGAAAGGACTTTGCTCGCTTTGGAAACCGCAGCTTGGCATTGCATGCCATTATTGAGCTTATGATCAACTAAAACCCCCAGATCCTTCTCCACTCCACTATTATGCATGCATATTCTTAGCCCCCCAAGTGCATAACTTTACATTTATCAACATTAAACCTCATCTGCCACATAGTCGCCCGATTAGACAGAGCATTGAGGTCGGCTTGTAAATTGGAGACATCCTGCAAGGACGTTATTCCACTGCATAGCTTGGTGTCATCTGCAAAGACAGAAATGTTACTTTTGATTTCAGACCCAATATAATTTATAAATATATTAAAAAGTAAGGGAATATACTGCCTTGTATATACAAACCAGAGCGGCGTACCCTGATGTTTGCCAATATTGCAGTGCAATGAAGGTGGCAGTGGTAGATACACTGTATGTCTTTTAGCATAGGCATGCGATGATGACCATGTGTAAGATGTTATTGGTAGGTACCCCTAAGTCCTGTAGCATTGCCATGTGATGAGGATAGTAGTGGTTAGTACCCCAATGTCTGGTAGCATTGCCATGCGATATAGCCAACTGTAGTAGGTAACCTAATGTCTTTTAGCTTTCGGCGCGTGACAAGGCTGGCCATGTGTAAAATGTAATTTGTAGGTACACTGAAGTCTGATAGCACAGGGACTTTGATGACTACAGCCTCCTCCGTCCACAGGCTTACTTACCCCCCCCCCCGAACAGTGTAAGGAGGAGCGCTGCAGACTCTGATGACCAGACTCCAGATTCCTCCTTTACATTACATCAGGGTCTGTAGAGTTTCCCCTTGCACTGTAAAGCAGATCCCTGAAGATTGTTGTAAGGGGGAACTCTATGCTGGGTTATATTACCCTGACCTTCATGTAAATGTAGAAATATGTTTTTGCCTTTGTTTATACCTTAAACCAGGGGTGTCAAACTCAATTTCCTCAAGACCGCATCAGCAGTGTGGTTGCCCTCAAAGGGCCAGTTGTATATGGGTCGCACTACATACAGAGTGCAGAGTTCAGGATTATGCTATGTACACAGTGCAGGAATTCAGGGGTGCGCTATGTACACAGTGTAGGGATTCAGGGGTGCGCTACGTACAGAGTGCAGGGATTCAGGGGTGCTCTACGTACACAGTGCAGGGATTCAGGGGTGCGCTACTTACACAGTGCAGGGATTCAGGGGTGTGCTACGTACACAGTGCAGGGATTCAGGGGGTGCGCTACATACACAGTGCAGAGATATCAGGGGGTGCGCTACATACAGAGGGCAGGGATTCAGGGGTGCGCTACATACAGAGGGCAAGGATTAAGGGGTGCGCTACACAGAGGGCAAGGATTAAGGGGTGCGCTACGTACACAGGGCAGGGATTCAGGGGTGCGCTACATACACAGGGCAGCGATTCAGGGGTGCGCTACGTACAGAGGGCAGGGATTCAGGGGTGCTCTACGTACAGAGGGCAGGGATTCAGGGGTGCTCTACGTACACAGTGCAGGGATTCAGGGGTGCGCTATGTACACAGTGCAGGGATTCAGGGGTGCGCTATGTACAGAGGGCAGGGATTGATATATATCAGGTTGCAGGTTTTTGCTGCATTTTTTGACAGTGTGCCAAAGATGAAGCATGTAGGAATTTTAGTGCGCTTTCAGAAAAAACACACAACCTAATAGAAATCAATAGGACTGTGGGTAAAATGTAGGAAAACTGCAGATACACCAGCAATGAGCCAAAACACAGCAAACCAGTGTGAACCCACCTAAAATCACTCTGTAAAAGAGGTCTTTTGGATCTTCAAACTACAGTGTAGGATACAGAGGGGGGTTAAACCAGTGGGATGTTACATATTTTTACAAAGTCCAACTTTTTGGTCCAAAATCTGTTCCCCTCTGGGCAATTCGCCTTTGTACAATTGTTTTTTTTTATTTTTTATCATCAAGTTAAATTTTTGGTTCTAAAATCAGTTTCACCTCCGGGTAGTGCTCTTCCATATAATAATTTGGTTTTCCCCCTTTTTAATTGTATTTTCTTGTTAATTTGGTTCTTTGTATCCTGTTGCAGCTTATATACTTACGAACTAGTCATTGGGGATGTGTACACTATTTTATGTTTTTTTTTTTTTTAATTTTATCAACAGTGACATATATATATATATTATACACACACACACTATATATATATAACATAGGAGTGATTGTTACTTTTTTTTTTTTTTTGATTACCACTATATAAGAAATTGAGGATTTTTGAAAAACATTTGAATGTTTTATTAGTGGTTTTCTAGAAAGTGTTTTTTCTCATCTATTGGGATGGCTATGCACAACAGGGGCATCATTTGTTTTCTATACATGTCTAAAGTTTTTCCTTTATTATCTGTGTACTGGTTTTATTATATAGGTTGTAGATATTTGTGTTCTTTTGCAGAAACCTCAGACACAAGTGTTAACTCGCATAATCAATTACTGGGTAAATTATATGCTATCTAAAGGGTTATAGCTACCAGTGTTTGTCATAAGCAAATTTCAATTCATGAAATTGGTTAATCTTTTTCAGGTCTGCTTTAACCACTTAAAGCGGGAGTTCACCCATTTATAATTTTTTTTTTTTCTCCCCTTAGATTCCTGCTCGTTCGGTCTAGGGGAATCGGCTATTTGTATTAAAATATGAGCAGTACTTACCCGTTTTCGAGATGCATCTTCTTCCGTCGCTTCCGGGGTATGGGTCTTCGGGAGCGGGCGTTCCTTCTTGATTGACAGGCTTCCGACGGGCGCATCCATCGCGTCACTCGTAGCCGAACGTCGGTGCGGCTCTATACTGCGCCTGCGCACCGACGTTCGGCTTCTTTCGGAAAATCGTGATGCGATGGATGCGACCGTCGGAAGCCTCTCGGAAGACTGTCAATCAAGAAGGAACGCCCATTCCCGCAGCCCATACCCGGAAGCGACGGAGAGGATGCATCTCGTAAACGGGTAAGTACTGCACATATTTTAAAACAAATAGCCGATTCCCCTAGAGAAAACGAGCAGGAATCTAAGAGGAAAAAGTGCCCTCTAAGGGTGAACCCCCGCTTTAAGCCCCGGACCATTTTGCTGGTCAATGACCGGGCCACTTTTTGCGATTTGGCACTGTCGCTTTAACTGACAATTGCACGGTCGTGCGACGTGGCTCTCAAACAAAATGGACGTCCTTTTTTTCCCCCACAAATAGAGCTTTCTTTTTGGTAGTATTTGATGCGGTTTTTATTTTTTGCGCTATAAACAAAAATAGAGCGACAATTTTGAAAAATGCTATATTTTTGCTTTAATATCCCCCCAAAAATATAAATATATAAATAAAAGTTTTCCTCAGTTTAGGCCGATACGTATTCTTCTACATATTTTTGGTAAAAAATAAACGCAATAAGCGTTTCATTGCTTTGCGCAAAAGTTATAGCGTCTACAAAATAGGGGATAGTTTTATGGCTTTTTTTTTGTACTAGTAATGGTGGCGATCAGCGATTTTTATCGTGACTCTGACATTATGGCAGGCACATCAGACACTTTTGACACCATTTTGGGACCATTGTCCTTTTTACAGCGATCAGTGCTATAAAAATCCACCGATTACTGTGAAAATGACACTGGCAGTGAAGGGGTTAACTTGTAGGGGGGACTGCAGGGGTTAAGTGTTCCCTAGGAAGTGATTCTTACTGTGTGGGGGCGTGGCGTGTGACGTCACTTATTGTCGTTCCCTATGACAGGGAACAGACGATCAGTGACACTCACTAGAAAGAACGGGAAAAGGTTTGTTTACACTTACCTCTCTTTATTCTTCAGCTCTGTGACCCAATTGGATTACAAAAAATGGGTGAGTGCGCTAATAGCTATTAAATAAAAATAGCTATAATCAAAAATAAATAAATGAACAGCAAGTGAAACACCAGCCTACCTAATATAACCTAAATATCTAAAAAAAACACGTTAACATCTAGTCCCCATCGTGACAGGTGCCTAATAGATAATGATCACCAATTATCAAGTTTAAGTGAAAAATAAATGAATATAATAACAAAATTCCATAAATAATCACAACATAAATTCAATAGATTCATGTGCTGCTATGAGTCCATAGAACTGTAGTGTACTGCAAGATCCACAACAATTGCCACGAACATCCAGTGAAATATCATCCAGTGATAAAAGCAGTTAATGGGCCACCTTCACCGACTCTAATAAGGACACCCACAAAAGTGCTCAAAAGGTGGGAGCTTACCACAAGTAGTTGACCCTTTTACTGAAAAAAGTGGTCAAATGTGCTTTATAGTAAGTTGGCCTTTGCTATTAACAGATGAAATAAGCAGATGATGGAACAGCCTCTTAACCCATGGAGACTCAGGACGGCATATGCAAATAAGAAGATTAGGTCCGAAATAGTGTAATCCCGTTTATTAAACTTAAAAATGTTCAAAGAAAAAGCCAAATGGCTGCTTACTTTAGGAGTGCCCAAGGCCCGGCACTGAGGCTGGATGGCATAGAAACAAATTGTTGGAGATGGTCCCGACTCGTGTGCGCTGGCGTGCGTTCCACCCTGCACCGCTGTGAGCCAAAGGGAACCGGAAGACATGTCAAACGAAACGGACGTAGAGGCGTCACCTGGTCACGTGCATATTCCGTCCTGAGTCTCCATGGGTTAAGAGGCTGTTCCATCATCTGCTTATTTCATCTGTTAATAGCAAAGGCCAACTTGCTATAAAGCACATTTGACCACTTTTTTCAGTAAAAGGGTCAACTACTTGTGGTAAGCTGCCACCTTTTGAGCACTTTTGTGGGTGTCCTTATTAGAGTCGGTGAAGGTGGACCATTAACAGCTTTTATCACTGGATATTATTTCACTGGATGTTCGTGGCAATTGTTGTGGATCTTGCAGTACACTACAGTTCTATGGACTCATAGCAGCACATGAATCTATTGAATTTATATATTCATTTATTTTTCACTTAATGATCACTAATTATCAAGGTTATCTATTAGGCACCTGTCACGGTGGGGACTAGATGTTAACGTGTTTTTTTTAGATATTTAGGTTATATTAGGTAGGCTGGTGTTTCACTTGCTGTTCATTTATTTATTTATTTTTGATTATAGTTATTTTTATTTAATAGCCATTAACGCACTCACCCGATTTTTTAATCCACTTTGCAGCAGTGGTATCCACTGTTTTTTTTGAGGTGCCGCTCATATTTAGTTTAATTCTTTGTTTAATTGCACATTTGGCGCAAGATAAAAAAAAAAAAATTTGTGACCTTAATTGCAGGACACCAGTGGCGATCGGGTCCGCTGGCGCAGTCACGGAGTTCAGGACTGGGTTTGCGAGCGCAACCCACGGCTGGGCATCTTAAAGGGGACGTACCTGTAGGTCCTTTTGCCCATCCGTGCCATTCTGCCGACGTATATCGGTGTTAGGCGGTCCTTAAGTGGTTAATGTCATCTACAATGTTGTCTGATGATTTTTTTTCTTCAATAAAGTCTTCACTTTTGCTGCACACCTGTGAGTGCAGTCAAACATTTTCCAGTTACCATGTGATATAGCTGGCTGTAGGCACTTTGGGAGGTTGGCAACACTGCTGCAGACACTCATTGTACCAATCTCCAGCCATTCGGTGAACAAACTGCATTCTACTACAGCCAAATGGTTCAAATATTGGCTCAAACTAAAAGCACTTGCTGCCATGATTCTGCACCCCGATTTCTAAGTTTTATGTGCGTAGTTGCATTGCTTAGTCTTAGTATGTGGGAGGTATGGCTTTTGGGCTGCAATTTTTAAGCATGCATCACCTTTCATCTGCTGCATTAGGTTTCTTTGGCCGGCCACTGCACCTATGTTCATCAACGTCACTCGTTTTTGTTCATCAAAAGAGCTTGAACAGCACATCTTAAAACCCCAGTCTGTTTTGAAATCTTTGCCTGTGAGAGATCTTGCTGATGCAGTATAACTACCTTGTGTCTTGCGGTGCTCAGTCTTGCCATGGTGTATGACCTGTGACATGGAACAGTCTTCCAGAACCTCAACTTAGTAGCAGAGATTGGCTGTTCCTCACCCGATTTTAAGTCTCCTACACAGCCATTTCTTTTCCAGTTGATTGTTTTTTTAACTTGCATATTAAATTGATCATACGCACCTGCTTGGCATAATTGCTAAATCATACACCATTCCTACAAAAGCCATGACTGCAAGTGTAAGAATTGATGCTGGTTTAAAGCCAAAGGGTAGTCAGTGATTTAATTTAGTTTTTTTTTGCACAATACTGTACTCTTTAAAGGTTCACTCCCAAGTCAATAACCAGGTCATGCTGAAATTAAAACCAAAATCAAGATCTGGAGAGAGGGGAAAAGAAAGTATGGGGTTAAAAGGCATGGAATAAAGAAAGAATGCATGCAAGGCCACCACGCTTGCCTTTTAACATGCAAAAACGCAATTGACCCGAAATCATGGTAAAAAACAGAGGGTTTAGTTGCACATATTTGTAAATATTTGTGGATGCTGTAGTGTCTCGTCAAAATTCCTTGTATACTGCAGTCCCAACTATATTTGCGAGTCTCCAAATTGGAATATACGGCTACTTATAAATTGGGGAAGTATTTTTAGACATATCATTGTCCCTTAATTCCTTGCTCAATAAGCACATTGGAGAGGTTACCATCTCTAGTTCAGTAGTGCCCCTACAAATACTGCTTTTCCCACATCCCTAGGTACACAAGCGTGCTTTTCCAATAGGACAAAATTTGTCTAAATGAACTGCAGTGAGATATGATGTACATCAAGATACAATCACGAAGAAAAAAGCATGTAAAAATGATGGGCAGATATGACCACCAACATTTGAAAAACAGCATTGCTATATTACATCTGAACCTAATTTTTAAATCATTAACACACCAATATTCATATTAAGCTGATCTCTTGCCTATGTTAGCAGAAAAGCAAAAGTTCAATTGTTTAACCTCACAGTATGTTCATGGATGTGGTGGGGACATTACATTGTAAGAACCATTTATGAAGGGACTGATGCAAGTAGTGACTATATCAACATTATACAAATGTATAAAATGAATATATTTGTACATACAAAAACAGAGGGCAAAGAAAGCAGAAAATATAGTTCACATGTTTCTCTCTTTAATTTTCCATATATAGAAGAAATCTATATACAATCAGTGTGCATTTAAACAATTTATAAATTCAATCATGAAACTGAAAATTATACTGGCTGCATAGCACATTTGACATTATTGCCCATTTTCTTAAAAAAAAAATAAAAAAAAAAATTAGGGAAAACAAATGGATTGACAATAAAATTTTGGCTGGTTTGGACAGTGGAGCTGCTCGTCTACCACGCTACCTGGTTTATAAAAACAAGTACATGATAACGGCTTTTAGATGCATAAAAGTCATGTTATCCACAGAGCTCAACACAACACTGATATCTGTTTAAAATTAAAAACAAATAAATCTATAAACTGGAACACCAAAGACAAAAAAATGGAATTAGTGTTCACTTTCCCCGAAATTTTTTACATTCTGAACATTGATTCCATCAAACTATATATAAAGAAAACAAAAAAGGTTGGAGAATATATATATATATATATATATATATATATATATATATATATATTCCATACTGAATGAGAAGGCCTGAGTTGGTGGGGAAAGGAACAGTCAAAGAAAGCCTGAGAAAGGAAATGTTCATTTAATTAATTTACAATAATTTACAGCAGTTTTACTTTGTATAAAAAAAATATTACAGTTGATCACAAAAAAAAGGCTATTTTACAGGTTTAGTTACAGGATTTAAATATTCAAGCATATGATGAAAAGCGGCAAGGTGGTTGCAGTGTACAATGTAAACAAATAGCTTTGGAAAGTGAACATAGTCCTTGAGAGCATTTTCCAGACAATATAAAACCCCTTTCTTCTGACTCGTGGAACAGGACCATAGGCCAACACAAAGTATCCATAGTACAGGCATCTGATGCTTTCTGTTAGAATTCAGTCAAAATGGGCAGTGCTGAGGTCTCCGAAATAGTAAACGTCTATTTCTTAATTATTTTTTTTTAAAAATGCCACGATTGCAGCACAGTGCAGCATATACCTTAAATACAAAAATATTCTCTGTTCTTTTGTGATAATAGACCTTGCATTCAGGAAAGTAGTAATGTCTGCCCAGGGCAGATGCAGTCCATTTCTTTCAAGTCATGTAAGGCAATCACCGTGATAATTTTACTGAATATGGCTAATGTCCTGGACTGCACTCCATGTGTTATGTTTTGCGCCCGCTCCATAAATGTTCTGGGGTGCTTTTGTGATCCGATGAGCACTCAAAGGGGGACCTGTGTCCCAAAGGAGACCTAGAATCATAAGACGACGACCTCTGGTCTAAAGGCGATTTGGGTCCACTACCAGAAGCCCTATGGTCCATTTGCCAGTCTGAATGGTACCGGTAATCCCTGGAAGATTTGTGATGGCTGTATTCAGAACTTGATCTGTGGTCTGAATGAGAACGGTGATCAGAATGGGATCGATGATCTGAAAGGGATCTATCTTTCACATTTCCTTCTGTGTTTGACCAATGATCCCTACTTCTGTGGTCATCCAGCTTTCTGTGTTTGCTTTCACTGTGGTATCTGCAACAGAAAAACAAACACAATGGTCACAGCAGGGCTTTAAATTTTTTATTTTTTAATGACCAATACGTTGCCACCACAGTGTAAAATTGTATTGACTGCCTGATGCCAAGGGTTTGTCTGGACTATTCTTGTCACAACCTACACCATTAGAACTGCATACAAGACAATGCATTGTTCCTTTTGTCCCATTTGCAACAGCAAGTTGCAGGTTCCCCAAATGGTTGAAGTCATCAGTTATGTATGGTCACTGCTAAACACAAATCAGATGGAAGAGAGGTATAGATCAAGGAAAGTGTGTGTGTGTGTCCTGCTGGCCAACCTTCTAAAAGCAGGGCACATACACTTATAGGTCTGCTGTCCCCACCCCAAATGGCAAGAGAAATCACACTTGTGTGTCAAACCCACATTCATATCTTAAAAGACAAAAAATTATCCAATAGAAATGTAACTATTATGACTATAGAAAATGGTACTTGCTACATGTACACTCCTTTGCAGTCCCTTTGCTATAACACACATAATGTTATATACAGTGGTATGTGGGCATACTAGCAAAAAAAAAAAAAATGCTTAACTGGTTGTAAACCTCAGACATGAAATAAACAAAATCATACTATAGTGTGCAATTGTCTCAATTAGGAACACTTCTAGCCTGAACACGATCCGAAAAATACTGCATTCGAGGCAATCTTACGATAATCGGATTGTTAGTACAGAGCTTTTGAGAACCGATCACACGACAGTTCCTCAATCGGGCATGCATGAAAATTTTCCTCGAACAATTTTCATTCAGTTAGTACAGTTGTCCGAAAATACAATACAAATACACAACACGACATCACGATTTTTCTGTTGTACGAGAAATTGTGACTTTAGTAACCTATTCAACTTCTACTTGCGACCAGTAAGCGAAAAAAAAGTCTGACTGTCGTCAGATGTATGGGGCCATTAGGGGTTGCTTTACTAAAGCTGTGCTTAGTAGCCAATCACTTAACTTTAGCTTGTTCAATAAACCTTAAAAAAAAAATGTAAGCAGATTGGCTTCTATGCAGAGTTGCCCCAGATTTAGTAAATCAACCCCTGTCATTTTAGTCTGCTGCGTTGTTCCTCTGCTATCAGCATGAATTACAGGTACTTTTGACAAGTTTTCCTGACATATAAAAAAAAAAAAAAAAAAGAAGAAGGATCTCCAGTTGCTTGACAGCCTCAGCTCTGTTCCTGTTTGTTATGTGTAGGGTGTGTGTGCTTCACTCCAAATAACTTAGAGTTCTCCCCACTGAGCTCTGCAGAGCGCAATTTCAGCTCTCCGTCCCCTTTTTCTGACAGCTCAGACAAGCCTTATAAATTAAAGACTCAGACAAGCCTTATAAAGAGAAGACTGCAGATGAGGGAAAATTTATGTAGGAGGATTTGTTTTATCTCTGTATCACCTGAGGCCAATCATTTCACTGGGTATATGTAAGGGTTTACCACCACTTTAAGTTCAGAGTTGTGATTTGAAGTAGTAGGTCGCACTTTTAGAGAATTAGTAATCCCAATGAGGAACCCCCCGAGAATTACAATAGTAATTTGGTTATTATCCAGTCATGGATCGTAGGAAGATATATCCATTTGTATTTATATTTTTAAGTTAGTTATAAAATGGAAGTAGAGGCAGATATGGTATAAAGAAGAGCAATGGGAGATCAGTGTCCGAACCATCCCCTTATGGCCGATTGGCGCAAAACGGAGCTTAGATATGCAACGTCATCCTGCACAGAGCGTGCACTTGGGGCTAGTAGGAAGCACTAGTGGAGCTGGCAATTTTTACATGCCGAAACCATCATTGCTGGGTGTCGGGCTGGGCACGTCATTATGTGAGTTTATGGGTGTATGTCTTTAATCAATTTTAATAAACTTTGTTGCGCTGAGAGTTTTTGTTTAAACGCTGTAAAGTAAAAATGCTTTCAAAATTATATACCGTATTTATCGGCGTATAACACACACACACTTTTTCCCATTAAAATCAGGGGGAAATCGTGGGTGCGTGTTATACGCAGAGCGGCTGCCTCGGAGAAGGAGGGAACGAGCGCCGCCGGAATAGACAGAGCCGAATCTCCTGTGTACTCGGCACTGCTCGCAGTCACACCCAGTCCCACCTCCTAGCATTTACGTCCCGGTGGCATGTCCATCATAGGAGCCGGGCCAAGGGGCGGGACTGCAAAACGAGCAGAGTACGCAGGACATCCGGCTCGGCCCATCACGGCGGCCCTCATTCCCTCCTCGGCAGGGAGATGGACTATAGTGGTAGCCTGGAAAGAAAAAGACCACCTGAGCGCATGTCCTTTGTGCATAACCTGAATATGCAAACACAGTTTGCATGAATGTTTGAGTTAAAAATGGTAGAGATGTCACTATGCGTGCATGCTTGTTTTCCAATAGGTATCAGAATTGAAGCAAACTTTGATCTAAAGCACTTGAAGTAAGCCATGTCTTTTTGAACCATACATGTCCTAAGAACTGCATATGCCTTTTCTGTTTGTTTCCCCTCTATAACTTATATCTGCTCTAGAGTATGTGTTCTGCATTTCATAGACATTGGCAAGGCTGCAGATGGACACCGATAAGGCTGCATTGATGGGCATTTAAAATCTAAGTTTTTTCCCTTAAACTTCCCTCCTAAACTTGGGGTGCATGTTATAAGTCGATAAATACCGTACTTTAATTGTCCACTTATCAATTTACAAAATGCAAATGAAATGAACAGAAGAAAAATCACTGTTTTCAAAACGGCATCAGTTCTTCTAGGAACACTTGCACAGTTTTTGAAGGAACACAACAGGTAGGTTGTTCTAAACACTATTGGCCAATGTTGAGGTCTGTAGACAGTGGTTGGCCAAGGAAACCTAATGCAGTGGATGAAAGACACATCATGCTTACTTCCCTTCAACATCGGAAGATGTCCAGCAGTGCCATCGGCACAAACCTGGCAGAAACCAGTGGGACCCAGGTACAACCATCTGTCTGGAGAAGTCTGTCCAGATGCGGTTGGTGGAGGTTTATTCAGGATCAATGATGTGCTCAATGCTGAGAAATACAGGGAGGTACTCATCTTTCATGCCATACAATCAGGAAACCATGCGATTGGCTCCAAATTTATTCTGCAGCAGAACAGCGACCCCAAACATACAGCCAATGCAATTAAGAACCATCTTTAGCATAAAGAAGAACAAGGAGTCTTGGAAGTAATGGTTTGCCCCCACAGACCCCTGATCTCAACATAGAGTCTGAATGGGATTACATGGAGACAGAAGTATCTGAGGTTGCCTACATCCACAGAAGACCTATGGCTAGTTTTCCAAGATATTTGGAACAACCTACCTGCCAAATTCCTTCAAAAACTGTGTGCAAGTTTAATAGGCAAAGGGCGGTGACCCCAAATATTGATTTGGATTTCCCTTCTGTTCATTTACTTTCCATTTTGTTTTTTAAAATAACCTGCCCAAAAGCCTAGGGCACGTGAATCCTTCAGACATTTGCTGACAGCTGGATGGGAGAGGAGTCCTTCAGGTGATCATCTAGATAGCTTGTAACCTGGATGCCCCGAGTCCTGAAAGAGGAGCAGAGGATAGGCCAAAGAGCAGCGATTGTCTGCCTCTAAAAATGGCAGAAAAAAGATAATGTGGATAAATGGGAACATGTAGATGGGCATCTTGGAGGTCTACGGATACCATGTATTCCCCTTGTTTCAGAGAGGCAGTTAACCTTGCAGATTGTAAGCAAAAATTTGGAATTTGAAGTGTTTTGTTGAATGATTTTAAGTCCAGAATAGGATGAATAATAGGACATTGGCCTTGATACCATAAACAGGTTTGCAAAGAATCTCTTGAACTTGTCTTGTGGAGGTACTGGCACAACTACTCCCTGGAACAAGAAATGGTTTAGTATAAACAGAAGGTAAAATAATAATTCCAGTGTCCCTCAAAATGAAAATAAATAAATTAAATTTTGGAGAGGCCCTATCTCCTATTGCCCCCCCCCCCCCCCCCACACACACACACAATAATACTAGACATACATGGACTATTACCATTCATAAGAATGATTGTAGATAGTTGATCCATGGAATAGATTCACCTGTTTTTTGCTTCCCTCAATGAAAAGCAAGTTTATGGTTCCGTGTAGAAAGGTTTATTTATTTTATATTCAGAAAGGCTGTGAAAAAAACTAGACGTGCAGCAAGCACTCACCTATCCTGCTTATAATGGTGATCCCAGTCTCTGTGGTCTTTTCCATTACTGAAGCTGGAATAGGGCCTTTTCCTTGAGTCACTTTTCTTGTAGGAATCACTCTGGTGTCGGTCCTTATGGTGGTGATCATGGTACTGCGATAAGTGCCTGTCAGAGGAATAACTGTCTCTGCTGCTATCATCATGATTTGTGTTTTCCTTTAATCTTTCTACATCTGAATAAAAAATTAAAAAAAATCAGCAAAAATATCAAAATCAATAGTTCAGAGAACAGTAAAATTGCTTTAGCAGCAGTGGCTTGTGGCGGTATCTGAACATAGACTTCTTTATACAGACTTGATACAAACACTGATGGAGGAGATTCACATTAACCACTAGCCGTGCGCGTGCCCGGCGGGCGCGATCACCGTTACAGAGCGAGAACCGGCAGCACAGCTCCCGGTCCTGTCAGGGGGAGAAATGACTGATTGTATGTTCATACAATGTATGAACAGCGATCTGTTATTTCCCCCAGTCAGTCCCCCCCCCCCCCCCGTCAGTTAGAACACACCTAGGGAACATAATTAACCCCTTCCTCACCCCCCTAGTGTTAACCCCTTCCCTGCCAGTGGCATTTTTACAGTAATCAATGCATTTTTATAGCACTGATCGCTATAAAAATGCCAATGGTCCCAAAAAGTGTCCGCCATAAGGTCGCAGTACCGATAAAAATCGGATTGCCATTATTAGTAAAAAAAAATTATTACAAATGCCATAAAACTATCCCCTATTTTGTAGACGCTATAATTTTTGTGCAAACCAATCAATAAACGCTTATTACGATTTTTTAATACGAAAAATATGTAGAATACGTATCGGCCTAAACTGAGGAAAAAATAGTTTTATAAATTTTTGGGGGATATTTATTATAGCAAATTAAAAAATATTCATTTAAAAAAAAAGAAAAAGAAAAATTGTCACTATTTTTGTTTATAGCGCAAAAAATAAAAACCGCAGAGGTGATCAAATACCACCAAAAGAAAGCTCTATTTGTGGGGAAAAAAGGACGCCAATTTTGTTTGGAAACCACTTCGCACGGCCGCGCAATTGTCAGTTAAAGCGACGCAGTGCCGAATCGCAAAAAGTGGCCTGGTCATTGACCAGCAAAATGGTCCGGGGCTGAAGTGGTTAAGCTTTGTTGGGGTTCACAAGTACTTAATAGAATAAACGGTTCAAAGTTACATTTTTTTTGTATTGCCACTTCAATCTACCTATTTTTGGGACTTTGAAGGCAATCAATACAACATTGCTATGGTTAAAAATAGATTTTTTTTAAGACAATAGAATTGTTTAGCATTTACCTGGATGCCGTACAATTGTGTTCACGCTGCTGCCAACGTTCTGGTCATTGTGCTTTAGGGAAAAAGAAAACCATTTGAATTATGCACTTTATGTATGAAAAAAAAAAAAAGTAAATCAAGGCAACCATTTACCTGAGATTCCTGGCGCTTCTTGATAGCATGTTTGTAGAGCTTGTGCAGTTTCCGGGCATCAAATTCAGTAAACTTGGACACAAATATCCATAAGTTTCTAAGTAACAAAGAAATTAATAATTAAAAAGAACATCCAATACAACCATTTTTGGTTTTATTTCACACAGTGGCTACAAAATGAATCCATCGATGTCCAATTAGAAGATCATATAAGTGGTTTAACTAAAGAAAACAAAAACACTTCCCCACTCAAACAGGCTGCCTCCCATTCAATTTAAAAGGCACAAGTCTGGAAAGAAATGTTGAAAAACTGCTACCATTGAACTCTTCCTGTGCAAAAATATGTTTACTTACTGTAAAAAGCATGCCCATCAATACATAGGGGTGGAGCCTGTGCTTCTCAAAAAGGACTCCATTTTTTTTTTTTAGAAGTACAAAAATCCTATTTGCTTTCTCCTCTATTAACCAGAAGCCGACCAGCCGCTGTCATACTGCAGCAGGTTGGCACTCCTGGTCAAATCGCTGTAGCTGTACATCGGATGTGTGCTCCCTCAGCGATCGGATTTGCATCAGTCTCCATGCCAATCATTTCTGGCCGAAGACTGTCCTCTGCTTGTGTAATGTAAACACCGGTAGAGGAAGTGATGCCACCTCCCCTTGTGGAACCAGTTTCGGTTTCAGAGAGAGGACATCCAAACGTGAGTTGCACCAACACTACACTGACACAGTACACATAGGCACACTTGTCACCCCCTGATCACCCCCCCCCCCCCAGTTAACCCTTTTACTCCCTGTCACAGTGTAACCAAGTGCAGTTTTCAGATTGATCATTGTACTGGTGTTACTTGTGACACTAATCAGCGTTAGGGCAGTTAGTAGTAGACCCAGGTAGGTCTAGGGTATCCCCCATTAACCCCCTAATAATGTTTTAAACCCTTAAGCGCCCCCCCAGTTAACCTATTCACCCCGTCAGTGTCACCATTACAGTGTACATCTCTTTTCTAACCACCGTATTAGTGTCATGGGTGATACTAGATAGTTTCATCGTAGGTCTATTATAGCATCAGGGTACCCCCATATATTATCCAATAAAGGTTTAACCCCCTAATCGCCCAGCTGTTGACATCAGTTAGGCTTTAGAGTCAGTTAGGGTCAGTGTCAATCCCAGGTAACGTCAGATTAGTGTCAGTAGCGCCAACACCCACACCATACACCTCCCTTACTAGTATAGTGTCTGAACGGATGAATATCTTTGATCTGATCGATCCGATCTATACTAGCGTCCCTAGTAATTTAGTGTTCCCAAAAACCCAGCATTAGGAGGATCAGCTCAGACACCTGCTAGCACCTGTGTTTAGCACCTCCACCCAGCCCACCCAAGTGCAGTATCAATCGATCACAGTCACTTACAAAACACAACACACATATGTGCAGTGTTTGCAGAGTGACACCTGATCCCTGTGAACGCTAACAGTATTTTAGGAATCGATTGAAGCAGGCTCTGACAGTCAGGTGCTCTTTTGCCTGCAAGTCATTAGATGTACCTATAATTTTAGAGGCCAAAATGTCCAAAAGAGGTACACTAATGAGGCGGCCTACGCGTTGCTGAGCATGATAGATGAAAGCGAATGGGAAGCCGCCCCACAGAGCAGCGGCACCCTAACAGATAGCCGACGTAGTGGTCCCTGCCAACGCCAGGCGAACCCGACCACAGGGCTCTCGTGTGGAGCAGACAGACAGTACCAGTGCTGCGCATCCTTCTGGTGAACTTGCAAGCATCAGCGGCCTAGTACATCCTGGTCATAGATAAACCAGCACTGCAGTAACACTTAGTGATGTGACGAGTCCCTAAGTGCAGTTCAAGCTGATGCCGTGGCTAGCACAAATAGTGTCCCACGGCCACCAAGACGACAGAGACAGGACCGTCAAGCCCATAGTGCCCCTCCTGCTGCATTTGCCAATCCTAATTGGGAACCCACCACTTCTGCAGCACCTATACTTCACCCATTCACTGGCCAACCCAGGAATTCAGGTGGAAACAGTTGATTTTACGTCACTTGATTTTTATGCACTGTTTTTCCACAGAAGATCTCAATAGATCTATTGTGGACCAAAGCAATTTGTATGCTGGTCAATTAATCGCCGCTAATCCCCAGTTGACCCTTGCCAGAGATTGGAAACCTATTACAGTTTCCGAATGTAAGACCTTTCTGGGCCTATCTCTCCTCATGGGCATTACTAAAAAGTAGGAGTTGCGGTCATATTGGTCCACTGACCCAATTCATCATATACCCGTGTTCGGTTTCCATGACCAGGGCTAGATACGAGTAGATCTTGCGGTTTATGCACTTAGACAATAAACTCTGTCGTACTCCGGGGTGTCTCTGGATTTGATCGGCTCCACAAAATTTGGCCCCTCGTACAACACTTCAACCAACAGTTTGCAGCATTGTTTATTCCCAATCAAGTTGCCTGCACAGACGAGTCCCTGATTACATTTTATGCCCGCTTGTCATTCAAACAGTATCTCCCCAGCAAGCCTGCCAGATATGGGGTCAAGATGTATAAGCTCTGTGACAAAGCAACATGCTATACATATAGTTTACCAAGGAAAATATAGTCACGTGGAGCCCCACAACTGCCCTGACTACATAGGAAGCGCTGGCAAGATTGTTTGGGACTTGGCATGACCCTTATTCTGAAAGGGGAACCACTTGTATGTGGACAATTATTACAAAAATGTGCCACTTTTTAGTCCCCTTTTTGATTGTGTAATTGGCGCATGTGGCACCGTGTGATCCAATAACCGGGGGCATCCCACAACGGCTTGTAGATACCCAACTTAGACAGGGGGAGAAAGCCTGCTTGAGATCGAATAAATTTGCTTGCAGTGAAGTGGAGGGATAATCGAAATGTTTTTGTTTGGTCCTCCATTCACGCAAATACAACAGTCGATAAAAAAAACAGAATATAGAATGGTGTTGTGAAGCCCCTCTGTGTCCATGATCACAACCTTAATATGGGAGGGGTAGACTTCAACGACCTGTTGATGGCACCGTACTTAATTGCTAGTAGAGCCAGACGCTGGTACAAAAAAAAAAAAAAAAAAAAAAAAAAAGAAGTGTCTGTATACCCATTTTAATTGACCCTGCTGAACGCTTATGTGCTAAACAAAGCGCCAGGACAAATTGGATCCTTCCTAAAATTCCAGGAAGAGATCACATGCCTGTTTGCAGATGGTGCTGTGCCCAAACTTCACAATGCAAATGCAGTGAGCTGGCTGCATGAGAGGCACCACTATGGTACCCCTACCCAAAGTAGATGTTGTGTCTGTAGGAAACCAGGATAAAGGCGAGACACCTGCTATTGTCCCTCCTGTCCTGGCCAACCTGGTTTCTGCATCTGAATGTTTCCATCGCTACCACACACTAGTGGAGTATTAGCGTAGGGTAAAGCACTGCACAGTCCTAGGGCACAAAGACCACAGAGACCCAAACCTGGAACCTTTACAGTTGCAAATAAAAGTGTGTAAAATAAAAAAAAAAAAAAAAACACATTTAAACGAGGGTCAGATAAAAGCAAGCAAAGGGCAGCATCCGGCCGCGGGGTACAGTTTGGAGACCACTGATCTAAACAAACAAATTTGATAAAGAGATATAGATAGTACTTACTTCCTCCACTGTTTAATTAGTTCAGGGTTGGCATATTCTTTTAAGCACTCTGTAATGTGATCCCCAATTCTGATGAGGCACTGCCTGGTGTGCTCCAGCTGTTCTCTCTCAGAGAGTCCTTTTTCAGGTCGATCCAGTTGTTTCAACGCTGCCTTGACCGGCCTCATCCTCTCCTTACACTTTAAATGATAATATATAAAATGTTAGCAAGATCTATTTGTGAACATAGCTCACGTACCCTTCTCTTTTTCCTCTCCAATAACGTGCAAAAACACTACTCTTACATTTCTACCTGACAGACACCATGGTGTGGGTAGACAGGCATTGCGACTGCCTGTGCAGACCTAAAAAGCCAGGTAGTAGTGCTTCCTGCTGCACTGGAACCAGAGTCAGAAGAAACCCAAAGCTTTTAATCATGTTTTTGCAACATACAGTTGTGGATTTAAATTGATTACAATTGCCCTGGGGTGGTAATCAAACACCCTGAATGCATAAGTGTCACATCCTAGTAGGTATAATGGATTGAAAGGTTTTATTTTTTTTTTCAAAATTGACTTTGCAGGCACATTTTATTTCAGTGTGGGCTTTGTTTTTCAATACAGCCCTGTAGCAAGTATATAGCATAGAGTACCCTCTCTGGGAAACCATCTGGCCTAATTTTGTATGCAATAAATATACATACATATACAGGGCTCGAAATTTCAAGCCCTGAGCTACTAGCCAGGCCTCAAGAGTTACTCGCCACCAGTTGCCCCACCTAATTCATACACTGCTCCACGCCTAATTACGACCCTAAACACACCCTCGTAGATTATCTTATGGAATGACACTGTATGAAATGTTTTATGCAGAATCAAGTTACACAATTAAATATTACCAAAAACTACTAACAAAATGGGACAGGGCACTGGGGGCAGACCAGAGGGACAGGGCACTAGAACTGGATCTCTTCCCCATTCTCTTGCTGTCTCCTCTGCAACTCCCATCCATCCATCCTCTCTCTCTCTCTCTCTCCTATTCATCTCATCATCAGGAGCCTGTGTGTGCGGCTCCACGCTTGCATGTCCCCACTTCCCCCTTTTATTCAGGCTGACCGTGAGGAGAGGAGCTGCAGCACAGCGGGAGGGAATACCATCCGGCACCGAGATCCACACAACTGCACAGCCGTTGACACCATAGCACAGCGCACATTGACAGCGCACAGCACACATTGAGACCAGTCTGCTCACAGTGCTCAGGCTGAACTGCTGGACACCTACATAGAGCACAAGGAGAAGGAAACTGCACAAACTGGAAGGCTGCCACTCTCACGTCAGGGCAACTTTCAGTGAGCGCTGCACTGCCTACCTGGGACACCCGGAGTGGTAATTTTCGCAATCCTCCACCCGACTCATTACTTCCTGCTCTCCAGCTACATTAGTCGGGGGGGGGGGGGGGGGGGGGGGGGGGGGGGGGCAGGCTCAGAGAGGTCATACTGTTGGGTCCCATGGCTTAATGAGAATTGTAAGGAGAGCACCTGTGTACTGCCCTGCCTGTGCACGGCTCACCAGACTACTTTTCCCGAGCATGCAACTTTCCTCTTCGGCCGCCAATCGCATCGGGGCTCTAAGTGTATGCACAGATTGAAGGGACATTGGTCATGCAGCCCTGTCATCACTCGCCCCCAGCTTAAATCCACTCGCCAAATGCTAGAAGGCGAGTGGAAATTTTGAGGTGTGTGTGTATATATATATATATATATATATATATATATATATATATATATATATATGTATGTATGTATGTATGTATGTATGTATGTATGTATGTATGTATGTATATATATATATATATATATATGTATGTATGTATGTATGTATGTATGTATGTATGTATGTATGTATATATATATATATATATATATATATATATATATATATATATATATATATATATATATTTCTGAAAAAATTCTTTCAATCCAATAAACATACAATTGTGCTCATAAGTTTACATACCCTGGCAGAATTTATGAATTCTTGGCCATTTTTCAGAGATCCTGAACGATGAAACAAAAACCTTTCACTCATGGTTAGTGTTTGGCTGAAGCCATTTAGTTTACATACCCTAGTAATTTTGGCCTGATAACATGCACAGAAGTTGACCATAAGGGCTCTTTCACACGGAGCGGACCGTTTCTGGGTCCGCTCCGTGTGTCCACGGGGATCCCCGCTCAGCTGTCGGCGGATAGGGCCGTCCCCGCACACAGTGCAGGGACCGCCCTGTCTCTGCTCCGCTGTCCCCTGTGGGGTACCGGATGCAGACGGACCGTCTGTCCATCTGCATCCGGTCCGTTCCGCCGAACGGAAGAAAAATAGGGTTTCTTTCGTTCGGAAAAGCGGATCCCGACTGAAGCGGACGCTAGCGGATGCTCCATCCGCTAACGGACGCGTTCCCATAGGGATTCATTACAAGTCCGTTAACGGACTTGTAATGAGCGGACGAACGGTCCGCTAGTGTGAAAGGACCCTAAAGGGGTTTGAATGGCTATTAAATGTAACCATCCTCACCTGTGATCTGTGTGTGTGTGTGGGCACTTTGTTTATCCATCAATCCAACCAAGGATTTCTCACAAAGGCACAGCCTTAAAGAGGTTTAAAGACCTGTACACATGATCATATTTTCCGACGTGAATTGTGTGATGGCAGGCTTTTGTCTGAAAATCTGACCGTTTGTATGCTCCATCGCACAATTGTTGTCGGATTTTCAGTCAACGAATGTTGGATAGCATGCTCTAGTACAGAAGTTCTTCGGAAAAAAATCCAAAGTACAAACACGCATGCTCGCAAATAAAACAAAGTTAGCATTAATTGCCCAAAGGGTGGCGCTAAAGGGCTGAAAAACCACGTAGTTTCGAGTTTGTTGGCCGTCAATTATTTGCCATTTGTACGCGAGACAAGTTCATGGCCAACACCCTTCAGACAAAAATCCTACGATTGGTCCGCGGAAAATCCGATCGTGTGTACCAGGCTTTAGTGTCTGGTAAGAGGTGATATTATCTCTTTGGTGGAGCATCTTTATGGAATCACTTACACAGGCGTTTCTATGAGATGCAGGAGTGGAGCACTTTATTTTGAACTGAAGACCAGGTAGCATCCTTACAAATAGGGCCGAAACAACTAATCGATTAATCGACAACTAATCGACTATGAAATTAATCGATTACAATTTTTATAATCGATTAATCGGCCAGTAACATAATGGGGTTAAAAAAACTAAAATTAGCCCTTTATAGTACAAAAAAGTAAATCACTACTGTAAATATTACTTTCACTGTCCCACAGTAAAAAATGAACCCCTTACAGTAGCGATTTGCTCTTTTTGTACCTTTTTGTTTTTTTATCCCCCATTATGTTACTAAACATCTCAGGCCTGGGTTCACACCTCTGTTTTTTGGTGCTTTTTTGCAGAAACAGACTACAGTTCATTTACATGTTTTCCTATGGGACACGTTCACAGCCATGATTTTTTTTTCAGCTGCTGCGTATTTGGAAAGGGCAAGGACTTTAACGCAAAACTGTGCTATTTTTTTTTTTGGTTCAATACACTTCAATGGAGAAGCTGCAGAAAGGCATGTAATGTGTTTTTGCGGCAATTTGTGTTTTGTAAGCTGCCCAACAACAAATTGGCCCCAAATTTTTTTTTTTTTTTAAATGCCATTTTCTTTTTATGGCTATTATCCGATTAATCGAAACAATAATCAGCCAACTAATCGATTATGAAAATAATCGTTAGTTGCAGCCCTACTTACAAACTTGAGCTACCGAAGAACCAATGTGCCATCACGGAGAACAGCAGAACTTTTGCTTTCAGACTGTAAGCTTGGGAAGCCAGCCAATAGATCCAACAAGAAACTGCATTTGGAAGCGGTGTGACATTTTATGCATTTTCAGGAAGCAAAAAGAGGGACTCAGACTAATTGTAGTAATTGCCTTCAGGTAGACCTTGACTGAAATAGGGCAATGGGATATCCTGGTTAAGATGCAAGAAAGCCACCTTAAGCAAAAAGGTCATCTGAGGCCACAAGATCACCATGATGAATCACCAGGAATGGTTCCTTACAGGTAAGAGTAACAAATTCTGAAACTCTGCAAGCTGAAGTAATGGAAACCAGAATATAATCTTCTCTGTCAAGAAGACTAAGGGATTATTCTGGATGGGTTCAGAAGCCAGGCAGTGGTTATCAGATTTACCAGAATGCTGCAAAGCAAATGGGGTTGAAGCTGTAACAGCAGAAAGGCATAAATCAGGGAGAACCAATCCCCATGGCCTCACTAGACCTTCACCCATGAACACACACGGGTCCTTGGTTCTGGATATTAATCTGTATGGCTTTACATTGAGGAACTCTGTTAAAGGTTGGGAATTCTGGATGTGGATCATCCAGGTTCAAACACCTCTGGGTGAAGTGCACACTCCCCCAGTGCCGAGAAAACCCAGCCCTCAATTCCAGAGCGTTGATGGACAACAACCTATCTTGTGGTGGCCAAGTTAAACCCATACTTCTCTCTTAAATTGGAAATCTAAGATGTCTGCCAATGCCTCCCTCTCCCAAGATCACAAGGAAATGGGGGAAAAAAATTGAATCTGAAATAATGGTAAGGGCATATTACAAAGTTTAAAAAAATAAAAAAAACTTACAACGCTGAAAGTCTTCTGATCAAGCTCCTCTGCTTCTTCGGAAATTGGGACAGGCTCACTACTGGCAGTTATGTGAACAGGGGTTTCAGCAGAAATGTTTTTCTTCTGTTTCTCCTTCTCAGGCTTCACATCATTCACCTAAATAATAAATTAACTTTTAATGGTTGGAAAACAGAGGACTTGTTTAGATCCTGTAATTTCTACTCCCTGTATTTGCAAGACACATGAAGGGTGTACGTTTTAGGAACAATGTTAGAAACAATAAATATATATATTATACATACCTTTTCCATAGGTCTCTTGGCAGTTAAAGCAGGGTCCCCTTCAGTCAAGTCCTAGGTGGTCTTTGATGTTGCAAAGAACAGCGCTCACGTCAGCGCTGCTCTCTGCTTTACTGTATGCTAGCAGAGCGCTGTGGTTTCTTTGGAGCTCACAGAATATTCTTGGAGATATCGGATGCCAGAAATGTTATTGAAAAAAGAGGAGTCGCGCTAAATAATATAAAAAAGGTGCTTATTACCCACTATGTGATGTGGACACAATACTAATGGAGATATCTAATCAGCGTGTAAAAACTGTCCAGATTCAACACAGAGTATAATGATTGAAAAAAATGTGAGAAATAAACACAGTCCATTGATAGACACAAGAAATAGTGAGTCCCAAGTGTGAAACAAATCCACATGCGTTGTAATTGTTGACGAACAGGAGACCTCCACCAACAAGAAACACTGACCCTTACCAGAGTCTAAGATCTCATGGCTGTCTTTACATTTATGCTGTTTCTGATCTCTAATATCCACAGCTGGAACGTATTCAAGCCTCCATCCAGTAATGTCAGAATGAGTGGTTAAACAATATCCCAATGATCACCAGGTATGGATACTCCAGAATATGCAAAGGAATCGGAGAACTCATAGTGTAAAAACGTATGGGACGTTTAATAAGTAAAACAGATTGTGCACTTACATCAATCTCGCAGTAAAACAGCATACAAGTAAAACAGCCGGCCGGCCTGTAGGAGCGTGTCCCCGTCTCTCTTCTGGGTCCTCACACGTAAACGTGGTGACGTGGGAGGCGGCGCTCTGACGTCACCGCGTTTACGTGTGAGGACCCGGAAGAGAGACGGGCACACGCTCCTACAGGCCGGCCGGCTGTTTTACTTGTATGCTGTTTTACTGCGAGATTGATGTAAGTGCACAATCTGTTTTACTTATTAAACGTCCCATACGTTTTTACACTATGAGTTCTCCGATTCCTTTGCATATTCTGGAGTATCCATACCTGGTGATCATTGGGATATTGTTTAACCACTCATTCTGACATTACTGGATGGAGGCTTGAATACGTTCCAGCTGTGGATATTGGATGTCTTTACATTTATGCTGTTTCTGATCTCCATGAGATCTTAGACTCTGGTAAGGGTCAGTGTCTCTTGTTGATGGAGGTCTCCTGTTCGTCAACAATCACAACACATGTGGATTTGTTTCACACTTGGGACTCACTATTTCTTGTGTCTATCAATGGACTGTGTTTATTTTTCACATTTTTTTCAATCATTATACTCTGTGTTGAATCTGGACAGTTTTTACACACTGATTAGATATCTCCATTAGTATTGTGTCCACATCACATAGTGGGTAATAAGCACCTTTTTTATATTATTTAGCGCGACTCCTCTTTTTTATCTGTATGTTTTGATGTTGTATGACATTTTTGAGACGCAGCTCCCTTGTATTTTCACATATGGTATGCGCAATATTTTTTTCTGTTTCCAGAAATATTATTGCAGGGGGGAGTGCCAGAAAAGGAGGAGATTCTTTTAGCCAAAGCTCTTCTTTTAAGCAATCATACTGATATTACCCAAGAAGCTTCTGGTGTAAACAAGGAGGCGAGAAAATGGCTCAGAAGAAAGTGTAAAACTTACACTGCTAGATACGAACACTGAATGGAATCAAATGAGGTTCACACTACCCATACATGACTTTCTTTCCAGTCGCTGAAAACCTAAATCTAACCAATCTTGACACAGATCCTAGATTTGGGCTGCTTTCACACTGGAGTGGGCGGGGGGTGTTGACGGTAAAACAGCGCTAGTTTTAGTGGGCCGGTTTGAACCCAGCTGGCGGGCAGTGAAGGGGTTAATGGCACCCATGTATTGTCGCTTCCGAATCACTTTGCTGGCGCTTCGGCAGCGGTGCCCATTCACTTCAATAGGCAGGAGCGGTGGTTCCGCTCCAGAGATGCTGCTTGCAGGACTTTTTTTTTTTTTAACGTCCTGCCAGCGCACTGCCTCAGTGTGAAAGCATTCAGGCTTTTGCACCGAGACTGCAGGGGAGCCGTTTTTCAGGGGCATTACAAGTGCTCTTTTTAGCCCAAAAGTGCCTGAAAAATGCCCCAGTGTTAAAGGGGTCTTATAGTAAAGGTCAAAATGCCAACATTTTGTCATGCTTTTTGATTTTATCCAAACAGCATTAAAGTGATCTTAAAACCCTCATTCTCTTGCAACCCAACTTTGAATGAAGCTGTCTGAAGGGAGCAGAGACACTGTTCTGAAGCATTCACCCGTCAGCTTGAGCTATTGAGCTTTGTAAACATCCCCCCCATCCCCCCAAAGGGATTAAGAAAACCCGAAAAGGCAAAAAAAGTTCTACTTGCTGGCTGTATATGAAATAAATGAAGAAATAGTTAATATTTAAAGTTGTTCTAAAGCCTAAACATTTTTTACCTTAATACACTCCTTGCATTAAGGTAAAATGTTTAGGCATAAGCATCTTCCCTCACCGCCCTTTTACTTACCTGACCTCCAAATCAATCCAGCGCTGTGCACATCTGCAGCTCTTCTCTCCCTTCACTTTCTGGTCTCACTGACTTTGATGAGGCAGCAAGAGCCATTGGCGCCTGTAGAGGCCAAAGCCAGTGACAAGCGGCGTCAATAGACAGACTGTGGTGCTACGGAGTGAGCACGCAAGAGTGCAGCCTTTTATGGTGGCACTTGCCAGAGAGGAGCAGACAAGATCGCCCACGGAGGACCTGAGAAAAACTAAGCTTGGGGCCGCTTTTTACAATTCCAGCGCACAGAGCAGGTAAATGCAAACCTGCTTGTTATTTTAAAAACAAAAAATTTGCAATCACTAATTTACATTAGTTCCAACCATAAAAAATAATAATTCAAATGATTAACCTACAAATGAACTGGTGGTTATAATGCAAAGTGATATTATTCCAAAGTAAACTGCATGTGGTCATTATCTTGATGTGACTGCATTTACCTTTTCCTCTTTGATTTCCTTATCTTTCACAGAATCTTTTGTTTTAGCGTCTTTTTTGTCCTTTACATCTTTTTCTTCTCTCTTATCTTTCTTTACATCCTTCTTGCTGCTGTCCTTAATTTCTTTCTTATCCTCTACCTCCTTTTTTACAACTGGTTCAGGTTCTGTTCGTTCATCATTTTCTTTTTCCACTTTAGACCTTTTACTACTTGTTTTTACCGGAACCTCTTCTTCCTGAAAAACATCCACAAATTGTTATGTTGGTGAAACAGCACATTTGCAAACAAAATAATCTATACTCCTACACGTTAAAAGCCAAGCCCACTTTTCTGACCATTTCATATTAGAACTATATTTTAATGAATGGTGCTCAGAGCCCGAGGGACACAGGTAGTCATTAAAGTGGTTGTAAAGCTTTGTGTTTTTACACCTTAATGCATCCAATGCATTAAGGTGAAAAAACACGATGTACCCTCTGCCCCCCCCCCCCATGTCCCTGTTTTACTTACCTGAGCCCCGAACTTCCGTGGGCTCGTTGCCGCATTGCTTTCCAAATGGCTCGTCGGCTGTTCATTGGTTAGATTGATGGTAGCGCAGCCATTGGCTCCCGCTGCTGTCAATCAAATCAATGACGTGGCCAGGGCCGAGTCATACACTTGGCGACTATGGCCGCCAAGTGTATCAAACGGGAGCGCGCCCGCAAGGTAACCCACTCGGGAGAATGCTTCCCGGAGTGGGTGAGGTCTTGCGGGGAGGAGCCGCCATAGCCGCCATGGGACCCAAGAGGACGATCCGGGCCACTATGTGCAAAACAAACTGCACAGAGGAAGTATAACTTTTTTTTTTTTTTTTTTTAAACTGAACCCATACAACCCATTTAACTATTAGAATGTTCAAAAACAGTCCAACTGTGACTGAAAGGTGAACAAATGCCAACAGGCGAACTAAAAGAGAATTGGGGGCTACCTGCAGCTTAACCACTTCCAGACCTTTTTGTTGTTTTTTTCAAGATTTGGTGTTTGGTGTTCAAGGTGTTTTTCAGATTTGGTGTTTGCAAGACTAACAGTTTTTTCTCCTAGAAAATTACTTAAAACCCCCAAACATTATATATATATTTTTTTCTAACACCCTAGAGAATAAAATAGTGGTCATTCCAATACTTTTTGTCACACCGTATTTGCGCAGCGGTCTTACAAGCGCACTTTTTTTGGAAAAAATTCACTTTTTTTTATTAAAAAATAAGACCACAATAAATTTGGCCCAATTTTTTTATATATTGTGAAAGATAATGTTACGCCGAGTAAAATGATGCCCAACATGTCACGCTTAAAAATTGCGCCCGCTCGTGGCATGGCGTCAAACTTTTACCCTTAAAAATCTCGATAGGCGATGTTTAAAAAATTCTAGAGATTGCATTTTTTGAGCTACAGAGTAGCTCTAGGGCTATAATTATTGCTCTCACTCTAACGATCGCGGCGATACCTCACTTGTGTGATTTGAACACCGTTTTCATATGCGGGCGCTACTCGCGTATGCGTTCGCTTCTGCGCGCAAGCTCGTCGGGACGGGGCGCTTTAAAAAAAATGTTTTTTTGTTTTATTTATTTTTATTTATTTTATTATTTTTTTACACTGAAAAATAATAATAATTTGATCACTTTTATTCCTATTACAAGGAATGTAAACATCCCTTGTAATAGAAAAAAGCATGACAGGTCCTCTTAAATATGAGATCTGGGGTCAAAAAGACCTCAGATCTCATATTTGGGCTTAAATGCAAAAAAAAAAGTCATTTTTTCAAATGACCAAAAAAAAAAAAATTGTCTCTTTAAGAGGCTGGGCAGGACTGACGTTTTGACGTCACTTCCGCCCAGCCGAGCTATGGGGACGGGCGAAGGAGATTTTTCCTTCAGTCTCGTCCCCGCTCACCAGCCGACAGCACCCGATCGCCTCCGCCGCTACCGACGGCTACGGTAAGCGGCGGAGGGCGCGGGAGAGCGGCGGGAGGGGGGGCCCCCTCTCCCGCCACCGATAACGGCGATCTCGCAGCGAATCCGCCGCGGAGACCGCCATTATCGGATTCCAGACCGCGCACCCTAAAGATCGATACCTCGGTTGTGGCAGCAGCTGCTGCCGTTACCGAGATATCAATCTTTAAAAACAGGACGTACATCGTCGTGTGCAGGTCTGGAAGTGGTTAAGGAGCCACCTGAAGGACATTACATTAATGGCTGGCATCAGATGAGGCTTAAATATCCATCCAATAGAATTTAGAATCACTGATAACAAACAGAAGACCAAGCTGCAGCTTTGCAAATCTGGGAAACAGTGGCTCAATACCAAAGAGGCAGTCGCAGAACTAGGAGTGTGCCTTGACAGAAAATCAATATTCTGAAGTCAGTCTATCTGAAGAAAGCAGTAGTCGAGACTCACAGCCAAGCAATGGATGGAGGACTGGAGAGAGGAATGGAAAAAATTATATCTGGTCATTAAGGTGAAAGGCCAGAACTACCTTAGGAAGGAAGAAGGGCAACACCATGTTGTCTTTGTGTAACACCATGGCAGAAACACCAGCTTAAGGGTAAGAGTTAAGACGGAGCTCTAATGGATGCTGAATGGCAGGAAAAAGCATGTGCGCGCCACTCCACACACCCAGCAGATGTCGATGCTTTTTGCCACAGTCCAAGCCTCCCATAAAGTATAACCAAAATAATATCCGAGTTCCTGTGTCCCTTACTGGATGAGAAATATACCTGACTGGAACATTTTGCCTGTGCAGTTTATGAAGGCTTAAAACTGATAATTGATACTACTTTCATACAGGACAATACACATTTATTCGCTCTAACCTTTTCTTCTTCATGGTCTTCTTCCGCTTCTTCCTCAGATTTTTCAGATGTAGGTGGAGAAGATTCGCTTTTTATTTCCTCCTCAATTTTTACTGGTTTCACAACTTTATTCTTCTTACCTCTAGCTTTCCTCCGCTTCGAGCTCCCCTGTGTATACAAAGGAAAATATCAAGTATTGAAACAATATAGATTATATACATACACACTTGTGCCCATAAGTTTCAATACCCTGGCAGAATTTATGATTCTGAACAGAAACTATCCAAATGACGATGATCAAAAGTGTACATACCCTGGTGATTTATGCCTGATAACATGTACACAAGTTGACACAAAGGGGTTTGAATGGCTATTAAAAAGGTAACCATCCTCACCTGGGATCTGTTTGCTTGTAATTAGCGTGTGTATAAAAGGCCAATGAGTTTCTGGACTCCTGACAGACCCTTGCATCTTTCATCCAGTGCTGCACTGATGTTTCTGGATTCTGAGTCATGGGGAAAGCAAAAGAATTGTCAAAGCATCTGCGGGAAAAGGTAGTTGAACTGTATAATACAGGAAAGGAATATAAAAAGATATCCAAGGAATTGAGAATGCCAATCCACAGAGTTCAAACTAGTAACTAGTGGAAAATGAACAACTGCAGGGAAAATAGTTTGGGATGCAAAGAAAAACCCACAAATAACTGCAGGTGAAAATACAGGACTCTCTGAAAACATGTGGTATGACTGTTTCAAGATGCACAATAAGGAGGCACTTGAAGAAAGATGGGCTGCATGGTCGAGTCGCCAGAAGAAAGCCACTACGCAAATGCCACAAAGTATAGAATAACATTTTGCTTTTTGGCCACAACCATAAAAACGCTACATTTGGAGAGGCATCGACAAGGCCTATGATGAAAAGGTACACCATTCGTACTGTGAAACACAGAGGTGGATCGCTGATGTTTTGTGGATGTCGGCTACAAAAGGCACAGGAAATTTGGCTAAAATTGATGGCAAGATGAATGCAGTACGTCATCAAAAAATACTGGAGGAACATTTGCATTCATCAACCAGGAAGCTGCACATGGGACGTACATTCCAACATGACAATGATCCAAAACTAAGTCTACCTGTCATTGGCTACAGCAGAATAAAGTGAAGATTCTGGAGTGGCCATCTCAGTCTCCTGACCTCAATATCATTGAGCATCTCTTGGGGGGGGTGTATCTCATACGTGCAGTTCATGAGAGACAGTCCAAGAATTTACAGGAACTGGAAGCTTTTTGCCAAGAGGAATGGGCAGCTTTACCATCTAAGATAAAGAGCCTCATCCACAAATACAACAAAAGACTTCAAGCTGTTATTGATGTGAAAGGGGGCAATACACGGTATTAGGAACTGGGGCATGTAAACGGTTAATAAATGGCTTCAGCCAAACACTATCCATGAGTGAAAGAGAAATGTTTTCAGATGCTCATTAAGAATTCATTAATTCTGCCAGGGTATGTAAACTTATGTGCACAACTGTGTGTGTGTGTATATTATACACATGCAAAATAATTTATATATATATATATATATATATATATATATATATATATATATATATATATATATATATATATATATATATTACACACACACACACACACACACACACACACACACACACACACACACACACAATACATAATCAAGATTCACATATAGAAGATTATAAGTCCTCTGATAGAAAGCATTTAACACCAAGTGGGATCTGGGGAAAAGTTGAAGTCAAACAACACGGCTGATGGCAAATTTATATCTATTTTTATTGCATTACTATTTGAAGAAACTGAATTCTGGAAGCTATGCCCAAAAAAGGCAGAGAGAGAGGGCAAAGGACCATTCATCAGTATTGGCTGTGATCTTTTCCCATTATGGGCTTATCTGTGTGGAGACTGCCATCTTAGTAGAGGGCAGGGCTTTGCTTCCTCAGAATCCCCAGCACCAAAGACATCAATCAGAACAGGAGTGACATGAGATCTCACTCCTAATGTCCCAAAACCATCAGTCAGAGGCAACACTGTCTTAGACACCCACTGCAGATATACAGCTATGGGGCTGTATGCTCAGGAGTGCTTAGGCACACTCATAGCAGGAGAGCACAGCTTTTTTTTTTGTAAAAGGATCTAAAACACAAAAAAACAGGAATCCATTGAGGGACATAGGAAGTCCTATATTATCAGGTTTAACCAATGGCTTACAGGAGGATATTGGTCCCTGGCAAATCAAAAATCAGACCAACATTCCCTCTACCCAGCATGCCTCAGTTTAAAGCAAGCAGTACCAAGAGCATGATCAGAAACACAGTGGGTGGGATCCATTTGCCTCAACCGACTTACAAAAAAAAAAAGGTTTAACAACGGGCACAAAAATGCCATTTCTTTCTTGTCCATTGAGGGACACAAATCCACATATACTAGGGGAACCTGCACGACCATTGGGAGGACATAAACAACCTGATGCCCAAGATCAAGAAGAAATGGGCACCAACTAAAAACAAAATGACAACATAAAAGGGAGCATTGAAGCCTGAAGCCAGGCAACCTGAACCCACCAAGAGGTGCAATTGGGAGGGTGAAACAACAAACCTGCTTAACAAGGAGAGAACAAATGACTGGTGAAAACAGGTGCCAGGCAAGGGACCTGGAAAAGATGTCAGTCTAGAAGGAAGGTTCAAATCCCTACTCTACCTGGCCCCACAAAAGTCTCCATACCTAGAGACAGCGTCAGAACAGAACAATGCTTCACCAAAACAGGATGCACAAGGGAAAGACCCTTAACTGACTAGAACCACAACATGGCAAGGAGTTTGAAAAGGATTTAGGAGTCCGGCAGAATTTAAATTCCATGATGCCAAGTCGGGTGAAGGGTTGATACCTGGAAAACCTCTCAACAAGGGTAGGAAGAAAATTACTATATTCTCATATTCACACACTCAATGTGGATTGGGAAATCCCTCCCACTGAGCTATTGTATTCTAACAGTTGGGAGACATCCCTGCCATCAGAATACACCGATCAGCACTACCGTTTTTGTGGTTGTACACAAGTCGATCAATAGAGTGACTTGTGTACAACCCGCCTGCCCATACATGGATCGAAATTTGGTGGGTTCCTGTTGAATTTTGATCCATATATGGCCGCCTTAAGCCAAACCCTCAACAGTTGCCCAAAAGGCACCTCTGGAGCAAGCTCTAGGAAGAAGTTGCAGAAAAAATATCCAGCCTCATCTTGGACTCAAGAGTCGCAGGGCTAAGAATGCTGCAGGCTCCCAAGATCCAACGAAGCAACAAGATCCATGGCACAATTGACAGGAGTCTTAACAGAACAGCCAAGAACATCTGCCCGAGTGAATCTAGAAACCGGGTAACTGTGCCAAAGAGGCATTCTACACTATTTGCAGAGCAGTCAAAGAAGAGGGCCCAACTCAAGGTGTACGTTTTCCATGGAGTCTTTAATGCATTCATGTTCCAGACAGAACACACCTCCAAATGTGACACCAGAGGGGGGAAGGAGTACCATGAGCGGAAGTTCCACTGTTGGGTGGAACTCCGCTTTAAGGATATCAGCAAGGGTAAGACTGTGACCCACAGTACACCCATAACCAGAGTCAGGTTGCCTTACGCCTGATGTACAAAGAACTCTCAATCATTCATGTGGTGAAGACAAAGCAGTACTCAGGTGGCGTCTAAACCTAGAGACCCATACAGGGTAGAATTCCACAATTTAGAAACGACCATATGTTCTTGAATACCAGAATTCAGCCCAATAGATAATTATTTAATTAAAAGGAGCACCTAGCCTCCCACACCAGAGAGATGAGTATATATCAGCCACCAGATCAAAAGGCCAAGTGACTTACACAAGCATTATAAGAAGAATCCGGTGTGGGAAAGACAGAGGGTTCATATCCCTGCTGGAACAAACGACAGGCAAAGTATGATCCAGATGACCTGGTGGGTCAAGAGCCCCTCTAAAGGAGGGAAAGGATAACACTGAGAGATATCAGGTCAGGATCCAGTCCGACAACGCCACGGCCGTGGCGTACGTCAATCATCAGGGAGGCACACGAAGCTCGGCTGCAGCGCTGGAAGTAGCGCACATCCTTCGGTGGGCCGAAAGGTCCGTTCCGGCTCTATCGGCCGTGTACATTCCGGGTGTTCAGAATTGGCAAGCCGACTACTTAAGTCGCCAAACACTGGACCCAGGAGAATGGTCACTTCACCCGGAGGTGTTTCGGAGTCTGTGCCAAAAGTGGGGCACTCCAGACGTGGACCTTCTAGCGTCCCGTCTCAACCGGAAGGTGCCGCGGTTCGTGGCCAGGTCAAAGGCCCCCGTGGGCGGACGCGTCAGACACGTTGGTGGCTCCTTCGGGTCATTATCGACTGATTTACGCTTTCTCTCCTCTGAAGCTTCTTCCTCGCCTGCTGCGCAGAGTGGAAGCCGAAGGGATTCCAACAATCCTGTTCGCCCCAGACTGGCCGCACCGCTCCTGGTACACGGACCTGGTGCGTCTGGTGGCAGACGTCCCCTGGCGTCTACCTCTGAGAACAGATCTTCTGTCGCAGGGTCCGATCTTCCACCCTGCTTTACAGTCGCTGGCTTTACCGGCGTGGCTGTTGAGAGCCAGGTACTGAAGGACCGAGGCCTGTCAGGCTCGGTGGTCTCCACCATGCTGCGTGCACGGAAGCCTACCTCACGTAGGGTTTACCATCGTACGTGGAAGGCCTACATCTCTATGTGTGAGATGATGAAGTGGCACCCTCGTTCATACGTGGTGTCTAGGATTTTGCTGTTTTTTACAGCGGGGAGTGGATCAGGCTCTCGCCTTGAGTACGGTTAAGAGTCAGATTTCGGCTCTGGCCGTTTACTTTCAGCGACCCTTGGCGGCGCACTCCTTGGTGCGTACTTTGTACAGGGGGTCCGACATGTGGCTCCTCCGGTGCGCCATCCACTACCCCCATGGGACTTGAATTTAGTCCTTTTGGTGCTTCAGGATGCTCCCTTTGGGGACATCCCAAAGATTCCTTTGTTGACTGTCACAAAAGGTGTTTTTTCTGGTAGCGATTACCTCGATCAGACGAGTATCTGAACTGGCGGCCTCGTGTTGCAAGGCTCCCTAGTTGGTCATCCATAAGGATAAGGTGGTGCTGCGGCCGCAGCCGTCTTTTCTCCCGAAAGTGGTTTCGGCTTTCCACATTAATGAGGACATTGTTCTTCCATCCTTATGTCCTCAGCCGAAAAACCAGGAGGCCACTTTACATTCCCTGGATGTGGTTCGGGCCCTACGAGTGTACTTCTCTGCTACGGCTCCATTCCGGAAGTGGGACTCACTGTTCGTGTCGGTGGCTGGTCCCAGAATAGGTCTGGCAGTCTCGTCGGCCACCATTTCTAGATGGATACGACAGGTTGTGCTTCAGGCCTATGCCCTAAAGGGGCGGGCGCCTCCCTTTTCGGGTTACGGCGCATTCGACTAGGGTGATCGGTGCCTCTTGGGCTTTCCGGTATCAAGCCTCTGTTACAGGTGTGTAAGGCAGCGACCTGACCTGGTCGTCGGTCCACACTTTTTCAAAGTTTTACAAGGTGGATGTGAGTGCATCTTCCGATGCCTCCTTCGGCCGATAGGTGTTACAGGCGGCAGTTTAAAGTTGGAGTTCCTCGGTTTTGTTTGGGGTGTAGCTTGGTTTGCTGTGTTTTATTTTGGTAAAGAACCAGAAAAAGCTATTTACAGAAAAGCACAGCCAACTCCTAGACCATGTGGGTAACCGCAACTAAAAATAGATAAATTTGCACATGAGGAGCAACAAGGGTCTCTCATAGGATCAGAAGAAGATGTCTGAATAACAGACAAGACCAAAATTATGGACCCACAGAGACAAGGGGAACAATACACGTGATGTCGTACAAAATTTACCAAGAAAGGTGATGCTACAGGTCTCTGAAATAGAACATCCAAGGCTGAGATCTATCCGTTGAGGATACCTAAAACCAGCTCCACAACAGACTGGAGAAAAGCCAAAATACACCCATGACATACTGTCAGGGATGAAACTGATGAGCCAAACACCAAGTGAAAAAGGCTTATAAGGCTGGATTCACACTTATGCATTTTTAGTGCTTTTGCATTTTGTAGATTTGCACTACAGAACGTGTTCCATAGGAAACCATGTAAAATGGACTGTAGTGCAAATCTGCAAAATGCACTAAAACTTCATAGGTGTGAATCCAGCCTAATGGTACACAGACTTCCTAGAATTTTTGGAAAGAGGTTATAGTAAAACCGGTCTTCGAAAAGTTTTCAATAAATGTGAGCAGACTCCCTTGTGAGGAGCTACTCTTCAAAAAAAAAAAAAAGTCCCCAGTGACCGTCCATCTACACGTGTAATTTTAAGACATGCCCATCAACAATCAGAAGTCAAAACTAGGCATTGGCCTATTTTAGCTGAAGATACCATAATTAAGCAGTTCAATGAAAGCGTTCAATGAACTACTCACAAGTTTGTCCTTCAATGAAGCAGCCTTCTGAAAGCCACTTTCAGAAGAACTTCTTCATTGAAGGACACACTTGTGTGTAGTGAATTTTGGAATGGAAAGGGCCATCCATGTCGATAGAGTGTTTGCCTGTGGTGGGTGCTCTTATTGTATGTACATGTTAGGGAAAAGTCATTTAACTCTTCCCAATGATGAATCTTTTGATTTAAAACACTTTGCAAATTGTTGCACGTAAGGAGTAGTATACATGATCGCATGCGATTGTGGTTCGTTCTATGTTGTAAAGCCAAACAACAACTGCAGCAACTCTTATATAGACATATCCGTTGCATGCAAACATTTGCGAGCAAGCTGCCTTTGTTGCCTTCTCCTTGGTGGCTATTGATCCTCTCTCTGTGGGGCTTGCGGTCTGGGTTGGGCTGAGATCCGTGTGGTCTGGCACCACTGAGCCATTTCCTGTCGGTCTGGACATTTGGTCACTTCCACATATTGTTAAGTGTATTATACTTGTTAAGAATATCATATGAAATAAAATCATGCATAATCTGGTAAAATGTAATATAACCTGCACCTTAACTGTAAGAAGGAGGTTTCAGGGGAGAAAACCTTTACACGCAGACCCCCTGCACAACACACGCACCCACTTCATTATAAAAAGACACCCCTGCACTGACAGCACTGCCGGCATACGCTAAAGTTGAGAAAACTTCACACTGTCCGCCCCTTCTCATACACCGCTCCTCCTGTGTCACTCTTATTGTAAATCAAAGCTTCCAAATACCTCCATTAATGCCAGTCATGTGACTGCTCATCTTTCATTGACAGTCATGTGACCACTCTTCTCCTACAATCAAAAGCTACACACAAGGAGGCGGCGGAGAGCAGCCACAATGAGCGGAGTTAATTGAGGATTACAAGGCTTAGATTTACATTGAGAGTGACTCAGGAGGACCGGTATATGAAAGGGCTGGCAGTAATGTTTTCTGAACTTTAAAGTTTACTGGCAGCGCTGTCCCAGGGCCAGGGGACACCCGACAACCTCCCAATAGGTGGCACCCAGGGCGGGCCGCCCGATATCGGTGTATAACACGCAGGCATGTGAATTTTTCCTTGCTCTTTTGATATATGTAGGATTGCCTTCACTTCCTTAGCCTCTGATGAAGACTTTGTATAAGTTGAAACGCATTGGCTTGACTTGGTGGATATGCATTTTAATACATTTTATGTATTCCTACAATACATATATGTATATATGTTAACATATCGATGTTCCAAGATCAGGAATAGAATTGTATAGACCAGCCAATTGTTAAGCTTGTTGTACAATAAAAGTTTTGTTATACATACAAATTTGTTATTGTGTGATTTCTATTGCTGCAAAGTCCCATGGAAGATATCTTTAGAATAAAATTATTAGACCTAAACTACTTACACCACCAGAAAGCCTTTGTGCTTCCTTCCTTGCAAGGTCCTTGCTGAGTAGTTTAATGAGGTAGTCTGCTCTGGTCTGTAACTGCTTAGCTTGGGGCTTTTTGTCTGGATCATCTGGTAATATCTAACAGAGAATAAAAATGATCATCAATGGTTATTACCATAACTTCTAATAGTTTGTAGCACTGACTACTACAGATGCAAACTATAGGGTGGATGTAAAAAAGTAAAGCTTATTCAGAAAATGCAGATATTCCCCTTCATTTACGGTGTTCATGTATCTAATCAAATTACAAGGAAACCACCACAAACACAATTCAATATTTACATGCATGTATCACTAGTAAAAAAAAGAAAAAAAAAAAAAAAGAAGAAATTAGTATCCAGTCATAAGTAGTTCACAGTAATTTGTAAAGATTTACAGACGATTCAAAATTAGTATGGCATCCTAAGCAAGCGATATTAGAATAGGACCGTAAATACCTCATCTTGCTAGACAACTATATTAAAAATATATTACATACCTTTTGAGTTAAATTGAGGTCCGGGTCCATTTTAATCATCTCCCAGCTGCCATATCCATACTCATAAATGCCAATTAAAAGATTTGAGTCATCCGGCTTGTTCCATTCAATATCAAAATGTGCAGCTTTTGTGTGGCATGGAAGAACGTATCTGGGGTTATGCAAAGAGGTATATATATCACCATGAAATCTCAAAATGTCTTGGAAACATGAATAGATGGATTCAATAGGCATGCCAAACACAAAAAGGGACACAACTGTGGATGTAATAAATGGTGAACTGTGTTCATTCACAAAAAGTAGGCGAATACAAAAAAAAAAAAAAAAACAATCTTTTTTTTCCCCGATCAAGAAGAAAACCAAAAGAATCCTGACAGATATTTATTTTCTAAACTCGTTCTCAAAATAAGGATCGCCCACTGTAGTTTAAAGTTGGCTGTTTTAAGAGGAATATCGTTGTTATGGCAGCAGCTAGATGCCATAACCCCGGTATCCTCAAGAGCGGGCAGTCCGCTTTCAGACAAAAGTGGTCTCATCGGCAGATTCGCCGCAAGATCACTTTTTAATCGGGGGCAGGAGAGGGGCTCCCGCTGAGCTCTGATAGTCTCCGCCACTTACAGAGTGAGGGAAAGCGTGAGCCACGTCACCTGCCACAAATTGTGGATTATCCACTTGCCAAATCACCTGCCACATGTTGTGGATGGTCCACATCACCTGCCACATGTTGTGGATTGTCCACGTCACCTGTTCACATCACCTGGCACCAAGTTGTGGATTGTCCACATCACCTGGCCACGTCACCTGCCACAAGTTGTGGATTGTCCACTGGCCACAAGTTGTGGATTGTCCACTGGCCACAAGTTGTGGATTGTCCACTGGCCACAAGTTGTGGATTGTCCACTGGCCACAAGTTGTGGATTGTCCACAAGTTGTGGATTGTCCACTGGCCACATCACCTGCCACGTCACCTGGCCACATCACCAGCCACGTCACCTGGCACAAGTTGTGGATTGTCCACTTGCCACGTCACCTGGCACAAGTTGTGGATTGTCCACTTGCCAAATCACCTGGCCACGTCACCTGCCACAAGTTGTGGATTGTCCACTGGCCACATCACCTGCCACAAGTTGTGGATTGTCCACGTCACCTGACCACAAGTTGTGGATTGTCCACTTGCCACAAGTTGTGGATTGTCCACATCACCTGCCACAAGTTGTGGATTGTCCACTTGCCACGTCGCCTGGCACAAGTTGTGGATTGTCCACTTGCCAAATCACCTGGCCATGTCACCTGCCACAAGTTGTGGATTGTCCACTGGCCACATCACATGCCACAATTTGTGGATTGTCCACGTCACCTGTTCACATCACCTGGCACCAAGTTGTGGATTGTCCACTGTCCACATCACCTGACCACAAGTTGTGGATTGTCCACTTGCCACAAGTTGTGGATTGTCCACTGGCCACATCACCTGGCCACATCACCAGCCACAAGTTGTGGATTGTCCACTTGCCACGTCGCCTGGCACAAGTTGTGGATTGTCCACTTGCCAAATCACCTGGCCACGTCACCTGCCACAAGTTGTGGATTGTCCACTGGCCACGTCACCTGCCACAAGTTGTGGATTGTCCACATCACCTGCCACAAGTTGTGGATTGTCCACGTCACCTGCCACAAGTTGTGGATTGTCCACGTCACCTGCCACAAGTTGTGGATTGTCCACGTCACCTGTTCACATCACCTGGCACCAAGTTGTGGATTGTCCACTGTCCACGTCACCTGCCACAAGTTGTGGATTGTCCACTGGCCACATCACCTGGCCACATCACCAGCCACAAGTTGTGGATTGTCCACTTGCCACGTCACCTGGCACAAGTTGTGGATTGTCCACTTGCCACGTCACCTGGCCACGTCACCTGCCACAAATAGGTCACCTTTAAAAACGCCTATAAACGAAATCGCTGCAAAACGCCGGTACCGCGTTTAGCGTCATTTTGCGTCTGGAAAAACAAGGATAAATGCAACTGCCGAAAAACGTGACTGTGTGCATGGACACATAGGATAACATTGAATGTGTTCAGGGGCAGTTGAAAAAGCTGTCCAACTGCCTCTGAACACGCGTTTACCAGCGTCTCGTGTGCATGTGGCTTAAACAGGCATATAGGTAAAGGAATAACGACAGTGACTATATCCAGTCATAAAAATAAATGAAACGTACTTATGTCTATATGCCATGGATATTCCTACATCAACAACACACACACACACACACACACACACACACACACACACACACACACACACATTTATAGGAAAGCATCAGTCCAAGCACTGCTAGGAATAAAAAAAGCAGTTTTAGACAAATCACCAACATTTAGGCAGAAAACGAAATGTCTCTTTAATGCAGGGTTTCTCAACCAGGGTTCCGCCGCAAAATGCCCATAGATCGTGTCCTGACCTAGCTGACACTCCATCTGATGTGCTCCTCCCTCATTTGAAGAGCAGTGCAGGGGAGCAACATTTTAACTGTCCTGCGCTGATCCTCACCAGACCTCTCTTCTGTCCATCCCAAGGACTTCTATGTGAAATTACATGCATTGGATGAGAAAGGGTGGCCAACGGGGATTTAAAAGCCAGAACAGGTCGTAATGTGTCACAGCAGCTTCCCTGTGAAGGAAACCACATAATGAGCTAGTATGCGATGCATACTAAAGCTCATTATGTCTCTCTTGCAGGTAATTTTCTTTCCCTGTTTATCGGGCCGGTTTACTTCCCCTTTAAAGCGTGCACAAGCAGATTTAACCTACAGACAAAAATAGCTTTAGGACACTCGGCATACAAGAATAAAGTAGCATACCTTTTCCTTTCCTCTGGATCTAAAGGAATAGATTTATGCAATGGAATTAGCTCTTCTTCGTGTGAGCTGACCAACTTTGCATTAACTTGCACTCCTGAAATACGAAATGTTGGTCCTTTAATTTTTCCTCGCCTTCCCCCTGAGATGAGAAAAGAAAAAAAAATTAATCGCTGTAGTGATATTCATAAAATTAGAAAAAAGAAGTAAATGTACTATTAAAATGTGCACATGTAGAGCTAACCTCTGCTAAACATTCAGACCACAGTAACATTTAACTGCCTAAGGCCCCTTTCACATTTGTGTGACTGCAGTGTCGCATGACAATTCATACCCCACGATTTTCAATGAGTACCATTTCACCAATGCAACTTAAAAAGGTGAAACCAATATATGAGATGGTTCAAGCTGTGATTTGTCATAATTGTGATGATTATGGCTTACAGCTCATGAAAACCCCAAATCCACAATCTCAGAAAATGAGAATATTGTGAAAAGGTGCAATATTCTAGGCTCAAAGTGTTCCACTCTAATCCGCTAATTAAGCCATAACACCTGCAAAGTGTTCCTGAGCCTTTAAATGGTCTCTTGGCTGGTTCAGTAGGAATCACAATTATGGGAAAGACTGCTGACCTGACAGTTGTGCAGAAAACCATCATTGACACCATCCATAAGGAGGGAAAGCCACAAAAAGGTAAATGCAAACGAGGTTGGGATGTTCCCAAAGTGCTGTATCAAAGCACATTAATAGAAAGTTATGTGGAAGGAAAAAGTGTGGAAGAAAAAGGTGCACTAGCAGCAGGGATGACCGCAGCCTGGAGAGGATTGTCAGGAAAAGGCCATTCAAAAGTGTTGGGGACTTTCACAAGGAGTGGACTGAGGCTGGAGTCAGTGCATCAAGAGCCACCACACACAGATGGATCCTGGACATGGGCTTCAAATGTTGTATTCCTCTTGTCAAGCCACTCCTGAACATCAGAAGCGTCTTACCTGGGCTAAAGAAAAACAGACCTGGTCTGGTGCTCAGTGGTCCAAAGTCCTCTTTTCTGATGAAAGCAAATTTTGCATCCCATTTGGAAACCAAGGAGCCGGAGTATGGAGGAAGAATGGAGAGGCACACACTGCAAGATGCTTAAAGCCCAGTGTGAAGTTTCCACAGTCTGTTGATTTGGGGAACCATGTCATCTGCTGGTGTTGGTCCACTGTGCTTCATTGAGTCTGGGATCAATGCAGCCGTCTACAGGAGACTTTGGAGCACTTCATGCTTCCTTCCGCAGACGAGCTCTATGGGGATGCAGACTTCATTTTCCAGCAGGACTTGGCACCTGCCCACACTGCCAAAAGCACCAAAACCTGGTTCAATGACTGTAGGATTACTGTGCTTGATTGGCCAGCAAACTCGCCTGACCTGAACCTTAGAGAATCTATGGGGCATTGCCAAGAGAAAGATGAGACACATGAGACCGAACAATGCAGAAGAGCTGAAGGCCGCTATTGAAGCATCTGGTCTTCCATAACACCTCAGCAGTGCCACAGGCTGATAGCTTCCATGCCACACCGCATTGAGGAAGTAAATGCTGCAAAAGGGGCCCAAACTGAGTACATATGCATGCTTCTACTTTTCAGAGGTCTGATATTGTTTTATGTACAATCCTTGTTTTATTGATTGCATGTAATATTATAATTTTCTGAGATTGTGGATTTGGGGTTTTCATGAGCTGTGAGACATAATCATCACAATTATGACAAATCATGGCTTGAACTATCTTGCTTTGCATGTAATGAGTCTCATATTAGTTACACCTTTAAAGTTGTATTAGTGAAATAAATGAACTTTTGCACGATATTCAAATTTTTTGAGTTTCATCTGTATATCTGTGCGACTTCAAAGTAGTACTGTACTACTTTGGTCTGACTTTGATGCAAGTTAAGGTCCATAGACCTCAAGTTTACACAAACTACTACGCAAAGTCGCATCTACGAAATTGCGGTAAAATCGCGGCAGTGTGAAAGGGGCCTTAGAGTAGAAATGTTTATCCTTTAGTGAACTTGCGCACTACCATTATATTTGAGTGTTGGAAGTCGAGGGCTACAGAGCCCAATCATTATATAACACTTACCGAACTTAAACATGCAATAAATGCAGGCAAAATCTGAAGTGAGATTCACATAAACTTCCCAAGACCAAAAATAAACTTCTAAATATTTTTCCAATTTTCTGTTAGTATTTTATGACTTTATAAGAATTCAACGTACCTGTTCTCTCTGAACCAGAAGAGTCCTTTAATGCTTTAATGCAGCCATTGTGAACAAGTTCTCCAAGTCTTCGGAGATCTATCTCGGATTTATCAACAAGTTCTGCATCTCGAGCAATTGCGTCTAACCTGGAACAGAAAAAAATAAATATTTTCTGGAACAAGAAAATGTTACATACAAATTCAACATCTCCAGCAGAATACATACAGTAAGATCATGCATGTCATGACATGTTATTAGAGAGTGATTCGTGGTTAGATAGCTGGCTTCTGACCAGAGAGGGGGAAAACATTTTTTTTGGCTTATTCTAGATCTTGAGTACAGTACAAGACCCGCTGGGAATTCATAGACCCCGTCTTAAAAGCTACCTTCAGGTGATTTGGTCATTGGCAAAACCTTTGAACAAAACTTCCCTTGGGCATACCCCTTTAACCCTACCCCACTCCATGAGACTTTTTTTTTTTTTTAAGCAAGCAATGCAGAACAAAAAAAAAACAGAGGGGAGGGGTGGCCTGACTCCTGTGCTCCAAGATATGGCATTTACAGGTAATCAAAACTAATTTTCTCTTAATCATACAGTACATGACCTAGGCTGAATATTTATAGGCCCTGAGAATGTCGCAAAGCAATAAATCAGAAGGGTGGCCAACAAGGCAAACGGAACATCGCTAATAGGCCCAACAAAACAGATAGGGGTCAAGGTTCCATGATCCGTGAGGCACCTTGAATAAAGGCCTTTTAAAGTTTTTGGAACAGCATGGACAAAGCTGAAACCCGCCCCTTAAAAATACTTAGAACCAGGTTTTGGTCAAGTCCTGACTGCAGGAAGGCCAGGAAATGTGGTACAGGAAGAGTCAGATAGTCATCTTTCTTTAAGGACCTGGGATTCAACAGCCATGCCATTAAAGCAAGTGTCGAAGCAGGATAGTAAAGGAGTTTGAGACAGCAGGTCTGGCCTGCTTGAAAGAGGCCAGGGGATTGTCTCCCAGAGTATATGTCTGTGTACCAGGTTCTTTTGGGCCAGTTTGGTGGCGAGATTGCTTCTCACTATATTTTGCAGAGCCAGAGGAAGAATCTACACTGAAGGGAAGGCCAGCTCTGGAGGTTCCTGTTCTGGCCAAAAAGCAGGGTAACTTGTTGAACCTTAGGGCCAGGATGTACATATCAGGATTCCCCCCATTTCTGACATAGAAAATTGAAGGTATCGGAATCTGTTAATTTGCTGACAAAAATATTTACGTGGTTGAAATGAACAGTATTTTAGTTGATTAAAATACGATTATCACCGTTTTTTTTAAATATACAAATACGAAAAGATGACCAAAAACTTTGGGGAAAACTTTACTTTCTAGTATAAAACAAAAAAAAATAAATAAAAAAAATTGTATGTTGCTACATGTTTTTTTTTTTAGCAAAAAGGAGTATATTGATTGGTTTGCGTGAAAGTTATAGCACCTATAAAACTATGGTATGGAACTGATCACTGGATCATTCTTTGCTGTTTTTTTAGCCTTCCTCTGGATCAACTCGGTATAGGATTGTGAATATATGGAATTGTATCCATAGGGACAGACAACTGCCCTGGACCTGTATAGCACCCTGAGAATAACTAAATGTGTTACACCAAGTACCAAGATGCGCAGCCAAGCAGGACCCAGTGCTTAAAACACCACTACAAAACTGTTCCCATAGCATAGGATCAGAGTAGGGTTACCAAGATATTACTGAGGTTGCAGTCTAGGCTATGCCAGAATACTGCAAGAACTGCCCTGAAGCTGTATAGCTCTGTAGTTGCCCAGAAGCTGCGGATTGCACGTTTCCATGCCCAAGTGAACCAAAAATTGCACTGCCCTTTTGAACATTGCAGAATGTTGCTCCAATTTCACACCGTAATCAGCCCTCACTGCTTAAAGTGCCAGAACCACTAGTGAACTGCCACATAATCCATATACTGGGGCACTTACCATTTCTTGTTGCAGGGCCAAAAGGCCTGACCCTCACCCCACAGGTCCTTCAATGACTCAATATTCCCCAAGTGGACCACATGTAGAGTACCCAGCCAGTGAGGTCACTGGATACAAAGTACACCAGACATAGCTGGTACACCAAATATCAGTCGGCAACATTACAGGTCATCCCTGCTCTTGCATGGTGGTACAGTCAGAGATACAGTATGAATTGCTGTACACTTATTCTATATGGTAATCTTTTATTTTATTTTTAAACTTTGCATGAAAACAGCCACCGTTAAATTAACACAGTAAATACATGTTCACATTTAACAATTTACCTTTCCAAAGGTCCACCAAACTTTTTATAACTTTTAATAAACCTAAAAGGACAAAAGAAAACAAATTTAAGCGCACACTATAAAAAAAATTTTTTTTTATGAACTTTGAGAAAAAACACAAAGTACTGCTCTACACTGCACTGTAATAAGATGCAATATAAACCAAATGAAATAACCTAATAAAAATGTATTCTTATATTTCCTAATGTTATAGACTTTATTCATGTGCAAAATGCTGCATTCAATTTGGTGGCTATTGTTTCTACCAGAATAAACGCTGCACATATTTTATACTGCTAATATTATGAACTTATGTAGCGCACTTACTCAAGAAGGAAAACTAAAGTAATTTGGTTATGCAATTGTACCTTCTTATTTCAGCATCGCTAAAGCCTTTAATGTTCTCTCGTGGAATTGTTCTTGGCCGACCTCTTTTTTTGGGGCGTTTTCTGTCAGACCCTGAATCGCTGTCTTCAGATCCAGAGTACCTTCTATTTCGACTGCGTCTGCCTTCGCTTCCATTGAAACTAGCCTAAAATAGCATAAAGTGATCATACAATGTAAAAAAACTGTAGAGAAAAGCCTGTTAAAGCATCAAGTTTGCAACAGTGGAAAGGAATGTCAAAGTATGCGATTCTGCTAAAGAAATATATAGTACCTGTTTTGCACAATTGCGCATCCTAGGAAGAAGATAGATTTCCTGAAGCTCTTTCTGCCTTTCCTCTTCCTCCATTCTTCTTCTCTGGTCTGAAGGAATTAATTCTTCCCAGGATTTTGAATTGCGATCAGTTTCCACAATATCATCCTCATCCATTGTAGCAAAGTTAGCAACCTTGTTGAAAAAAACAAATAAAGCACACCTTAAAAGCGGAGTTCCGCCTGTAAATTTAAAAAAAAATTCAGAAGCTACAAATACTGCAGGTGCTGACTTAATATAAAAGGACACTCATCTCTGTCCAGGGCGCCCGCGATGTCCTCACCCAAAGCCGACCCGTCCCTTGGCTCCAGGTGCAGGCGCTGGCATCTTTAGTATGGGAAACGGGCAGTGAAGCCTTGTTGCTTCACAACCCGTTTTCTACTGCGCATGCACGAGTCACGCTGCGCGTTCTGAATGGTCCCTGCTGTCTTCTGGGACCTGTGTGCCTCCCAGAAGACAGGGTAGAGGAGGGTCCAGACATGGCGTAGTTTGCCGCAGTTTCTGCAAAGCTCTTTTCGCCAGAAGTGGGAGGGGGGGGGGGGGCGGGTGGATGGGGGAGAACTGGATCAGCGCAAGTTCCATTTCTGGGTGGAACTTCGCCTTAATAGGAAAAATAAAAGGTGGTGGTGGAAAACGTGTGAACATTAAAATAATGTGGCATTAAAGAACACCCTGCACCTGTCACACCTCTCAGAAAGGCACAAAATACATGTAGTAGTCGTCTCGTCCACATGGTCAAGTCATTCATTTACGATCTATGAATGGAAGTTATGGCTGACGACTTGTCAGCCGTAACTTCTTCCATTCACAGATCGTAAGTTCTCAATCTGCGAGGGCACTGCCGAGCATGCACATAGTTCATTTACATGCCCTGCAGCATTCCAGCTGACAGCTCGTACAGAAGTATGGGCTGAAAGCTGTAGGGCTTGTCTGCAGAAGTCAGACATTGCACTGGTGATCCACTTTTCACAGGTGCAATGCTTTGCAGGCTCATGCAGGGGATACAAATAAAATGTAAAAAAAAAAAAAAAAAATCTTCAAAAATATGTGCATTTATTACTTTTTCACAAATTGCAAACGTACCCTTTAAGCCGATAGTAAACTTGTAAATTTTTGTAAAATTTGAAAAATACAATGTTAAACTTGCCTGTTCTGTGCAATACTGCAAAATGCTGCCCTGAACCTCCTCTTGTGGGGTCCCCTGCTGGTGCTCTCGCCAGCTCCTCCTCCCTTTCGAGTGCTCCCATAACAAGCTGCTCAATCCCAAGCTGGGCACAGCGCAGCCCCGACGCCCCCCTCGCAAGATTTGATTAACCGCAACAGAAGCCAATGGCTCCCGCTGTTGCTTCCACGTACTGCGAGTTGAGCATGTACTGCTGCTCACAGCACAGTGCTGAATCGAGATTGACCATGGAAGATTTTAATAATGCAAAGAATGCATTAGGATAAAAAAAACATAAAACAAAACAACCTAAAGCCTTTACAATCACGTTAATGTAGTTATGCTAGAAGGCAATACCTTAAATTGTGAAAGCAGCTCATCTCCTACAGTCGTTGGTCCACCTTCATTTTCACGGGTTTCCGCTCGGTTCAAGATTTCTTCAATGTCCATTTCCTGTATTCAAAATGCACACTCATTTATAACAAGACAACAAGCTAAATCTGAGAACATATGTAGCTGGCGGTTTTTATACCTGGGGCTCCTCCTCTTCTCCTTCAGGTTCCTTGAATAATTCTTCTGCACCAAACTTTAAAATGGCAGAAAGCTCTTCTTTGTTAAAAGGTGTAGCGCTTTAAAAAGAGAAGACGTGTAAGCGGAAATCAACTAGCAGAATACATAAACAATGGCTTATTATAGGGCTATGAAATAGGAAAAAAATCAAATAAAATCTCTTGCTTGTGTATGGACTCAGATAGACAATGACTACATATATCCGATCAACAAATAGACCCCCATTAGAGAGCCCGCTTACATCAGGTGCCCCCTTCAGAGGGATCCCTTATATCAGCACCCCTGCAACCTTTTAGCATCATGCAGGCAAAGGTCAGGAGCTGGAAGGTGAAGCAGGTTCATTTGATGTTGGGGACAAGACACACACACACACACACACACACACGTGTGCGAGGTCATAGGGCGTTGGGACACCAGCGGTTCTAGCAACCAATGACTGCAGTGGAGGGGGGAATCTGCGCTGGCTGATTTTTTTTTAGATGGGACTGTCACTTGGGTGTGCACCACAATCCTCTATTTAGTGATGGCTGGCTTATAGCAACAAATACCTAGAAGGTGTTGATCCGGTGTGTAAAACAGTTTTGCCGGTAGTGTCCATTCGCTGAATAACCAGATGATCCAACACCATTTTTTTCTTTGCCCTTTCAATAATTTCTTCCTCTACAGAGCTTTTGGTCACCAGCCGATAGATGTTTACCTAAACACAGCAAAGCGACAAAAAAAATTATAATAGTTCTTTAAATACTGTATTTAAAATGTTATACTTTTATTTGTGGCATTCACATTTAAGTACATTTAAGTATAAATGTGCAGGTCACCGACTTACTGTAAATAGACTTGCCTATTGGGAAATACAGACTCGTACAGAAGTAGTATTAGACATGGGCAAACAAAATGGGATTTTTTGTTTACCTGTAAAATGGATTACCTGGAGTACATCACAGGACACAGAGCAGCTCTAGTAATCCTTACAAACTGTTACACACCACAGAAAAGGTAATTGGACACTGGCAAAAAAGACCAGAAATTCCCCTTTTTATATATAACCCCCCTCCCCCATAGGAAGCGCTTCCATTTTGTAGCAAGCCAAATACCACAATACAGAGGGGAGGGATCTCTGTCCTGTGATGTACTCCAAGAATTTTTTTTTTACAGGAAAGCCAAAAATCCAGTTGTTTTCTTTATAATACATCCACAGGACAGTGGCTTTAGTAATGAGGGGAGGCGCAACACATTAAAAAGCCAACAGTCCCCAAGAGAACCAAACTATAAACAGGAAAGAGTCTCAAGCAGCAGCCTGAAAAACACTGCCAAAGTTAGCATCCTAAGGGGCTCCAACAACCACCTGGTAAAACTGTTAAAAAAAAGTGTGAACCTGAAGACCAGTAGCGGCTTTGAAAACTTGAGCTACTGAAGCTTGATAAAGGATAGCCTATGAAGCACCTACACTCCTAGTAGAACGAGCCATTACTGCGAAAAAGTGGAATTTACCCTTTCAAACAGCAAGATCGAGAAATAAGCTGCCAAATCCACTGGAGATTGGTAGACTTGGCAGATGTGTAGCCCCTTTCATCCCTCAGGAAGTACAAAAAAAAAAAAAAAGAAGGAGTACCCGATTGTGGAATCGAGGCAATCTACATTAGGTAAATCCTGACATACATCGGCAATTGAGGCAGCAAATAACCACTTGGTCCCAGGCCACTTTTCCTCATAATCACCCCAAGGATGGTTGGGGTGGGGGCACCTGGCTGTTCAGGTAATCAGCAGGGCTACCCAGATGCACACACTAGTCCAGTCGCAGAAACCCTTGCAAAGTGGTCCAAACTTTCACCCATCATGGCGGGTTGCACCTCGAGGGCCTTCAATCCTCAGCTTGGGTTCACCGCTCTGGACCTGTATAGTACTCTACTTGAAAACGTTTTGGAAATACATCACTGAGCAGGGTACTGCAAATGCAGGGTCCAGTGCTGGCAACATTTCAAGCCTTTCGGTTAATTGCCATTTTAGACCAGCAAGTAACCCAATTTGATTCCTCTTTTTACCATCTGCTCAAAATAGAACTTCCTTTTGGTGTTGAAGAAACATTTAAAATATTTTCCTAGCTCTGCCCATACCAAGGGATACAGTTAGGGATGCACCGAAATGAAAATGTCAGAACCGAAAAAAAAAAAAAAAAATTCAGTCCGAAACCGAACAGGACACAATAAAGTTGCACTAGTCAAATATAGTCAAGAAATATAGTCCATTATAGACTTTTGTGGGGACATGATCAAATTTCTTTTAGGCAGAGTATGACACAGATACATTGGTATTGAGGCTAATTTATGACAGGGTTTTACTTTTAAAGCACAGCTTCAACCAAAACTGGTTGTCCTGTGGAAGCCCCGAAAAGCTTTAGTAGGGCTCTCTATATTCCCATGGAGAATGCAGAGCACACCATTAGCAGGTTATTGGGCATAAAACTTTGCCCCATACAGAGTATTCGTTTTGCAAAGGACTCCAACTGTAGAGAGCTAGGTCTAAAATAAGAATTGAATTTTTAAATATTGGTAGATAGGAAATTGTGTATAATCAGTGTTTATGTATTTACTCATGTACAGTGTGTATATGATCCTACGATATGTATGGAACATTGGAGGGACAAGAGAGCTTCATGTTTTATTAGAACTAATTTACTGGAGACGATAACCATAAACCTGTTCTATTCTTGCTTTTTGTCATAAAGTAAAAACACTCATCTTGTCATGAACTGAAAAAAAATAAATAAAAAAAAAGTCTGGGACTGCTAGTCTGACAGTCGGTCACAGACCTCAACTGCTGCTGGCGTTTGATTCCCGCCGTCGGGTGATAAGCAAGCTGCTCGGAGTCACGCGGGGTTTGATGGCACCCAGCCCCCACAGAACGCGGACTTGACTCGGTCTGAGGGGACACGCATGACACAGCCGATGGTCGGACTTGCACCCGCTAGTGACTGGCTGCGATGCCAACGCTTTCAGTGGCAGAGCCAAAGGGCAGGGGAACAGGGGAAACAGGAAGTGAGCCGTACGGACGGTGACTAAGTCCGGCTCTGGAGGTGGGTCATTATCGGCCATTTTTCCAGCATGTCCCCATAAACACCATTTTCGGACGATATATATTGGCCACCGATATATCGGTGCATCCCTAGATACAGTATTTATTTAACGAGACCCCCGTCACCCACCTCACTCACTAGGTTACCTCATCGCACCTGGGACTTACCCATGGGTGGGTGGGTTTTATTCCATCAGGTATTTTACTCATCATTGTGGTCATTGCCCACAAGATTTAGTACCGATCAGCATCACCACAGACCATGGCTGTTCTTACAACTGGGGTTGGGGTACCATTGCTATTGGCAATAATGACCGATCCAGATGAAGCCCTTCCCTACCCCAACAGGGGTGTTAAGCATAATCCAGGAAACCAGGAACTAAAAGAGATCTTCAGAGAGTCATCTGTAGGCAAATCCACCATCTAATGATACGATCTAAAAACAGAGGCTTAGTTGAGCTGGGAGGGGTTATGCCTGGCTGGGGATTTGTCTTTTTTGCCCAGTGTCCATTCACCTGAAGGTGGAAGCACAGCCAAATAGCCATGAATATGAAGTCCTGTGTACCCTGTAATGTACCATTTAGAAAAAAGAAAAAAAGGGGGGGGGGGATTGGGCTCAAAGAATCTGAGGTTCCTTGGCCCACCCACAAAACCCAAACGGTTAATATACACCGCAGTCAGAAAAATCATGAAGTGACAACATATACAGGGTTAAGATACCAAATATCCAATAATTTACAAAACAAGAAGTATTTTGGTGTGTGTGTGTGCGCGCTCGTATTTGTGTGCAGAACAGAAGACTGTTAAATAGCCACGGTAGTTACATCTTATTGCATGAATTAACAGCTCCAACATGAGCCTACAGATCAAATTACCTGCTTCTTTTGTCCTATTCGATGAGCTCTGGCTTGAGCCTGCAAGTCATTCTGCGGATTCCAGTCTGAATCAAAAATGACAACTGTATCAGCCGAAGCCAAGTTTATGCCCAGGCCACCAGCTCTGGTAGAGAGGAGGAAGCAAAAGTCCTATCAAGTGAAAAGAGATTGTGGTTAGACATATTAATGGTTTGTCTATTTACCATATGGACGCCTTAGTGCATAAAGCTGAAATCCAGGCAAATAACTAACCAAAGATTTAATACATAAACAGAACTGTATAACATGTGAAAGAAATTACATTTCAGGACAAGATACAGAAATACACAGCCCAGTCAGGTTGACGCCAAGTTTTTTTGTTATAGTGATGCCCTCTCTCCAACTCTCCCCACCTTTAAGGAGGACCATAAAAGAGAAGAAGCAGCAGACTGATGAAGTCATCTCTCTGCTCACTCCTCCTATTAGCATGCTCTTTTTCAGCACAATTGCAAGTGCACATATGACTAGCTACCAGTGCCGTTCCTTCCTCTCCCCATCTTGGCTCTGCAGTACAGAGGAGGCAGAGATCAAAATATAGGCACTTACACTAGTTAATGAACCAAACATTTAGGTCTTGGTCACCCTTTGAGTTATGTGCATTTAGGAGTACACAAAAACATGCATGTCATAAAAATGCATTAAAGCCAATGAAAATGCTCTCATCTATGCACACTGGTAAATATGAGGGATTTATTATGTTCATTTTCATTCGCTGCCATTCCCAAAAGAATAATGAATATAGGAGCAAAGAACGCATGTTAAAAATTGCAAAAAAAAAAAAAAAAAGCAGACATGAATAGATGCGAGCCTGGCCTTAGGGCCAACTCACACAGGCATAGAGGTCCACACAACGTGCTTTTGTATGCACAGGACTGAGAAATGTTATATGTAGCTGCCATCTGAAGGCTATTAAAATCAATAATGGGATCGGATGTGCGATTTTTCCTGCACTTTGAGAGTTTTTTTTCCCCGTACAGGGACAGCTGCACAGCCCTGAAATCAGTCCATTTGTGTCCAGTGCTATGGCTCGCGTTCCTGAATGGATGCAAGTGCCTGGATGGATGGGAAAATCTGTACAGTTCCTGCATTTGTCAGCTTGCGATTTGATTTTTTAAATAGGCTGCTGGTGGCACATGATATCTGCAACTCCCAGGTGCATGAAAACACAACCTCTGCACCTGTGTAAAAGAGCCCTTAATGATTACAATGGTATACATTACAGCGGTATACAATTAATCAATTAGGTGGCCGCATTAGGTTTATTTTTTAGGCTCCCTTTCCTTTATTTTCACTTGGTGATCTAGTTAGCGAGTGAGTGTGTGAGTGTGTGAGTGTGTGAGTGTGTGAGTGTGTGAGTGTGTGAGTGTGTGAGTGTGAGAGTGTGTGAGTGTGAGAGTGAGTGAGTGAGTGAGTGAGTGAGTGAGTGAGTGAGTGAGTGAGTGAGTGAGTGAGTGTGTGTGTGTGTGTGTGTGTGTGTGTGTGTGTGTGTGTGTGTGTGTGTGTGTGTGTGTGTGTGTGTGTGTGTGTGTGTGTGTGTGTGTGTATATATATATATATATATATATATATATATATATATATATATATATATATATATATATATATATATATATATATATATATATATATATATATATATATATATATACACACACACACACATATATACATACATACATATATACCTACACACACTCTGGTATATATTTAAAAAAACAAACAAAAAAAAAAAACCACACACACAGGTTTCTTGCAGATGTAGCCATTAGAGAGATGAGACACCTTTGTAAGCACCCATGTTTTAAATGATCAGCTTTTATGTAAAATCATTATTCCAGGAAAAAAGAAAACTGTTGCTGTAACTGCTTATAAAGTGTTAGCTGTAGTTTGGCTTCAATTTACTTTGTGTATCCAAATCTGCTAGTGCATCCAACACTCCCCTCCCCCCCAGACCGATGAAGCTGCTGCTGTCCAAAGTAGTCTGTTGTGCTCCTTCACCCAGAGTGGGGGGCACACCAATACAGGAAGTATGTTACTGGCCAGATCATAGTGAAAATTGAGAGAAAAAAAGTACAACCAAACAAATGCAGCCACTACATCTACAGTATCTCACAAAAGTGAGTACACCCTCAAATTTTTGGTAAAAATTGTATTATATCTTTTCATGTGACAACAATGAAAAAATTACACTTTGCTACAATGTAAAGTAGCGAGTGAACAGCTTGTATAACACTGTAAATTTGATGTCTTTAAAATAACTCACACAGTACAACAAAAGTGAGTGCACCCCTAAGTGAAAATTTCCAAATTGGGTCCAATGTGTTAATATTTTGTGTGACCACCATTATTTTCCAGCACTGCCTTAACCCTCTTGGGCATGGAGTTCATCAGAGCTTCACAGGTTGCCACTGGAGTCCTCTTCCACTCCTCCATGACAACATCACGGGGCTGGTGGATGTTAGAGACCTTGCACTCCTCCACCTTCCGTTTGAGGATGTCCCACAGATGCTCAATAGGGTTTAGGTCTGGAGACATGCTTGGCCAGTCCATCACCTTAACCCTCATCTTCTTTAGCAAGGCAGTGGTCGTCTTGGAGGGGTGTTTGGGGTCGTTATGTTGACATACCGCCCTTCGGCCCAGTATCCGAACGGAGGGGGATCATGCTCCGATTAGGCATGTCACAGTACATGTTGGCATTCATGGTCCCCTTAATGAACTGTAGCTCCCCAGTGTCGGCAGCACTCATGCAGCCCCAGACCATGACACTCCCACCTCCATGCTTGACTGTGGGCAAGACACACTCGTCTTTGTACTCCTCATCTGGTTGCCGCCACACGTGTGACACGATCTGAACCAAAACAGTTTATCTTGGTCTTATCAGACCACAGGACATGGTTCCAGTAATCCATGTCTTTAGTCTGCTTGGCTTCAAACTGTTTGCAAGCTTTCTTGTGCATCATCTTTAGGAGAGACTTCCTTCAGGGACGATAGCCATGCAGACCAATCTGATGAAGTGTGCAGCATATTGTCTAGGCACTGACAGGCTGACCCCCCACCCCTTCAACCTCTGCAGCAATGCTGGCAGCACTTGTACGTCCATTTCCCAAAAGACAACCTCTGGATATGACTGAGCACGTGCACCCCACTTCTTTGGTCAACCATGAAAGTTGCCTGTTCTGAGCAGAACTTGACCTGTTAAACCGCTATATGGTCTTGGCCATCGTGCTGCAGCTCAGTTTCAGGGTCTTGGCAATCTTCTTATAGCCTAGGTCATCATCATGTAGAGCAACTTTTTTTTTCAAATCCTTTAGAGAGTTCTTTGCCATGTTGAACTTGCAGTGATCAGTAAGAGCGAGAGCTATGACACCAAATTTAACACACCTGCTCCCCATTCACACCTGAGACCTTGTAACACCAACGAGTCACATGACACCGGGGAGGGGACAGTGGCCAATTTGGACATTTTCATTTAGGGGTGCACTCACTTTTGTTGCCAGACATTAATGGCTGTGCGTTGAGTTATTTTGAGGGAACAGCAAATTTGCACTGTTATACACAGTGCAGTGTAGCAAAATGTAATTTCTACAGTGTTGTCACATGAAAAGATATAAAATATTTACAAAATGTGAGGGGTGTACTCACTTTTGTGAGATACTGTAATAGTCGGTAAGCTGCAATATATTACAAGTTTGGTTTTGAGTTTAATACCGCTTTAGGACTGCAAAGCAGCATTGGTTTGTGTCAAATCCCTTTAGAGTTCAGCTTTCTTAACAATAGATAAATTGATAATCCACATCAAATTAAATATTTATAGATAGAAAAAGTAGTAGGATGCTTATAATTAGGGTTGTCCCGATACCACTTTTTTTAGGACAAGTACCGATACTTTTTTTCAAGTACTCGCCGATACCGAATACCGATACTTTTTTTTAAATGTGTCCCCATATGCAGCCATGTCCCCCCCATATGCAGCCATGCCCCCCCCCCATATGCAGCCATGTCCCCCCCCCCCATATCCAGCCATGTGACCCCCCATATGCAGCCAAGTCCCCCATTTGAAGCCAAGTCCCCCATTTGAAGCCATGTCCCCCATATGCAGCCATGTGCCCCTTACCTGCATGCTGCCGCGCCGCCGCTTGGTTAATACGGACGGGGAACATTACAGCTTTCATTTGAATAGCTGTAGTGATTTGTGCTGCGTATAGACACTCCCCCTTGCTCGGGATTGGACAGTTCACCCGAGCAAGGGGGAGTGTCTATACGCGGCGCGGCGGGAAACACTACAGCTATTCAAATGAAAGCTGTAATGTTCCCCGCCCGTATTAACCAGGCGGCGGCAGCAGGGATGCGGCGTACCGGCGGTGGTATCGGGGGTATTTGCGGGAGTACAAGTACTTCCGCAAATACTCGGAATCGGTCCCGATACCGATACTAGTATCGTATCGGGACAACCCTGCTTATAATCACAGCAAAATCTATTTCTCAGTCCGAGACATAGCTAGATGATAATTCAGAAACCGAGAATATATAAGGGTAGGGAGCTGTCCCTCAATGGATTTAATTAGTAGTACAAAGAAATTGGACATCTTCAGAATCATAATCCTTGGGTTATGCTGGCACTTGGAGAAAGTATGAACAGAAGACCAAGTGCCGGCTTTGCAGACCCACAAAATGGATGTCCAATGCTGTAGAAACACTGACAGATCTGGTGGAGTGGGCATTGATACTGGATGCTTCTCATCACCCACCAACGTAGTAGAGACATTTACATAGGGGCATAACACACTAGGTGTGATTAACTATACATGGTGCTTTATGGTCTGCTTGTCAAGCTCAGTGTTGAACGCAGGATCCAGTACCTGAAGCAAACATTACAGGACAACCCTGCTGATGCGGGGCCTGGGTAAAGCATAGAACCCACTGGCTAACCTCCTGTACTGTAGGATTAAGATAGAAGTTTTCCACATTGATACATTTTGTAGGATGTACATTCAAAAACCAGACGACTGTGGGAAGAGCAGACCTTTTGACTAAATCCTCTGACTGCTAGGAATCATTTAGGAAAGAAAGTGTGTGTGAAATTCTTGCTTTGTAGCTAAAATTATTAAAAGGATGAGGAAACACCTTGGCGGCAAGCTCGAGACCAAGAGAGCCAAGGCCAGATACTGGGCTAGGAGAAGAACAGTGACATGCTCCCAATTTATGGGCGGAATGTACTGCCTTGATTAGAAAGGATAGTTTTTTCCTTCTGTCTGGGTCAAGCAACCACTGCCTGAAATTTAGCAGACTGAATTTTTTCTAGGTAAATGGAGGGACTCAATCCGAAGAGTCCTCCAGTGGATCTCTGCCAGAAAGATATTATTGGGTATCTCTGCTTTGTTCTGGCATATGGAAGAAAATGTTTCTGCTGTAAAATAAGAAAAAGGAGTGTCCAAGGAAGAAAAAGGAGGGGTGTCCGAAAACCCATCAACAGCAAAGACCGGCATCTATACAAAATGTAGAAGGCGAAAGCCTTTCTAGCCACAAGCTCGACCATGCATAATAAATTAGGTCGCATATAGGTTAGTTGCCCACAGTCAAGGGGATACCGCCTTTCCCACTTATTATCAGACATATTGGAAATCATTAAAAGTGGTACCTTTATTAAACATAGTCAATTGCTCTCCAGAAAAACTAGGAAGTACCAGGAGGAATGCAGTTTATGGAAAGTGACTATGATCATTGCAGGCAGAAAGCTAGGCACACCAGGGCTATGAATGATGCTCCATCACAGTCTCCTTGTAACAAGGCTATCTGAAATGCTGTGTAAAATATTGCTTTACTGGAGCTTAAGCAGAGAAATAATCCACACAGAGGCGTTTGTAAGCACACGCATGTGTATGCTTCTTTCTCACAGCGCTGCGTCATCAAGCCGAAGGAAAAGATAGTGGCAGGAAATTCAAAATGGTGGTTTGGGCATACGCAAGGCCCAAACTGCTAAAGACAAGACAGAAGTATACAATTCCTATGTCAGCCTCAACACAGAATAGAAAAGGAGAAAGAATTCCAAAATCAAGTGCAGATAAAAGGAAGAGGCCTTAATCCTTAACAGAACTCAGTCAGATACAGCCTAATCCATGAAGTCAGACATACACAGCCTCAGTTAAATAACAGGAAAAAACACTCAACAGCCTATAACCTGCTAGCTACTCATACCAACTAAAACACAGGTGGGCTGTCGCTACCAAATTCATAACCATAGCAGAGAGAACATCAGTATACTTAATGTATGGGGAAAACCTGCACTCGTTGGCTAAACTGGAGCAATTTAAAGGAATTCCAATATTCAGCTTGAATCTACTAGTAGCCATAGATAGATTTTTCTACTATCAAGGTTAAATAAGTACACAAAAGGAAGCTGCAGGCATCATTCAGATATCACCGCACAAAGTCGAGGACGTCATATGACGTCCTCCAGGGGACAAGTGGTTAAATATGAGATCTGTGGTCAAAAAGACCTCAGATCTCATATTTGGACTAAAATGCAAAAAAAAAAAAAAAAATTACAAGAAAATATGCCTTTAAGAAGCAAGGGCGGATGTGATGTTTTGACGTCACTTTCGCCCTGCTATGGAGACGGATGGGGGCCATCTTCCCCTTCACTCGTTTCCCAGCCAAGCACGCCACAATCGCCTCTGCCGGTGCGGTGATCTCGCGGCGAATCCGCCGTGGAGATCACCGTTCTGGTTAACAGGACCGCTCACAGGAAAGATGGATATCTCGGTTGTGGCATCTTTAAAATGCCGACGTATATATACGTGAGAGGGTCCTTAAGTGGTTAACTATCCTTACTAATAACATGGAAAAGTAAAATTCAACAAAAGAGTGCCCTTTACAAAACACTATTTGCAAAAAGTAATTTACTGTGTACATAGACATTACCTCTGAGCCTTCAGCATTAAAATGATCAAGTGCTTGCCTTCTTATTTCTCCTTTGATGGACCCATCCAACCTCTAGAAGAGAAATATTTTAAGAAACTGATTAAAAATTACTTGACATGTGCATTTGACTTTTTATCACAGAAGTACTCAATAACTACTAACCTGAAACGGAAACAGTCGAGACTTTAAATATTCTGCAAGGATGTCCAGCATCCGCACCATTTGAGAAAAGATCAAGACTCGATTACCACGCTCACGTAAACGTATTAACAATTTGTCCAACAGAATAAGTTTCCCACTGCTCCGAATTAAGTGCTTTACAGGATAAAGGGCAACAAAACAGAAATCACATTAAACACAAGCAAGAATTGTCATCCCTCGCACAGAATAAACTAGAGGTAGCATTCTGCTGGCAAATGGAGCCCAAAGAGCACTGGTAGACTATATGACTACAAATTTAACTTTTCCACTACTTAGAAGTACTAAATAACTGCATTGTTCTGCATACTGCAAAATTAATTTTTTGGAATTCATTGAAAGGCACATGAATTCAGACTGTTTATTTTACTGTCACCTGCAGAAAAAAAAAAAACTGTGGCCAGCATAGTCCAACACATCGTACTCTCAGGGTGACTTAATTCTGTAAATAATCTATTTCAAGAGCGTGATCAGAGACAGAGGGGTGGGTCTTTCAATGAAAAAAAAAACAAAAAAATTAAATTTACCCGTAAAATGTCATATCCTGGATTACAGTACAAGACACCTGCAGAATACTTCTACATCATGAGTTATTATATGCATTCACATTCAGGTTATCAGACACTGGAAAAGCTTTGGAGGACATGACCCTTGGGCAACCAGCCCTATTATCCCTACTCTGAAACCAATATAGAATAGGAGATGCCTAGGAGTAACAAAAGTGACTCTTCTTGACTTTTGTGGAGGGACAAACGTTTCTTCTGCTGAGGCAGATGGGTACTCTAGCCCCCCGCTGACATCCTTGAAAAGGGTGTCGAGGGCAGCTCTGAAGAGATTATGTTCTTCAAAGGGCATGCACAGTATGTGCTTTTTGCATGCCGGTTCTGCAACCCACAAAACTTTAGCCAGAGTCTTCTTTAGGTTCACTGGCAGGAGAATCCTATGGGATATAAGACTGGCAACCGCCAACAACCCATCTTAGTTACGGCTGCCAGTGATAAGCTGAGGGGGGAAAAAAAATTCTCTTTATTGCCTTAGTCCAGCAAGCTAGAGTTTGGCAGGTTAGCATCACGGTCAGAACAGGTTGCAATGCAGGGTCTGCAAGAAAGAAAAAAATAAATAAAAAAATGTTATCGAAACGGGCCTCAAATTCGTTAGTTGATGATGTCTTTAAACAGGCACAGGACTGAAAGCACTTTAGGTGGGATAAAAACCTTGTTCGGGTTCTTCCAGTGTCTGTAAAAGAGAAGTGGAAACAGGTGCACCGAAACGAAAAAATCTTGGTGGAAAGAGAAATTTTTAATGAGACTAGGCTAAAACTGCACTGGTATAAGAATACTCATCCTTGAGTATTAAAAGGATGCAAGCCATTTTAAAAAGTCAAGCTGATCCATAAGTGGGGAGGGGGGGGCATGTAAATCCTCAGGACTTGAAAGTCAACATCAGATAGAGTATCAGAGGCCACCAGCCGATTTAATAATGATTTTGGGAGGAAGGTGGTGTGGAACACACACTTATGACATCTGTTGTCAGAGTCAGTAATTTTGCCAAAAACTCTTGCATGACTGCTGCAAAATCCTTCTGGCTACTATAGAAGGGAGGAGGGGGCCACACCCAACAGAGCTAAAGAAGACTCAGAAGAAGGTATAGACTCAAGCAGAGAGCAACACTGCAGGCTGTCAAGGTCAAGTCCTTCAGGGGGTGCAAAGCATTGGTGGATCATGGGCTGGAGACATCTGGATAGTGTGATGTGTCTGGGATCCGGTGCACTGCCATGAAATGTGTTTTGCCATGAAATGTGATGGTCCGCCTCCATCACATCCCATTGGCTCACTCATGTCATGTGACATATACACACGTCATCAGTCTCAGCTAGGCTATTATAGGGAGAGGATCTCCTCTCCCTGTGATAGCTTGAGTTATATATGTGGATGAGGGCTGAAGTGTCGCCCCTTCACCTCTTCTGCGCCTGCTCCTTCCATAGAACTGAGAGTGATACCCGTGTAACCAAAAGATAATATAAAAGTCGTATTGGAGAGTATGGGGGATTTCCAGGGTGCAGAATCCAAGAATCAAAGCACGTAGCTGCTATATAGTGTTAGGAAGGAGAAGGCAGTGTGATATGCACAGCTCTGTGAGGAGCAGCCTGTGTTGCAGTGAGTGCATTGCTCGTGTAACAATGTATAGAAACAATGATCTCTCACACACATCTAGAGGCTGCCTCTCCCCTCCTCCTGCTCTCAGGCTGTGTGGCCAGCAGCACACACACACACCATGGGCAGCCTGTATAATGGAGCAGCCTGTATAATGGAGCAGCCTCCCATCTGCCTGCCCCCCTCTCCTCTCTCTTAGCCCTTTGATAAGCTGCACGGGGGCTGACCTCCCTGGGTGCGCGAGTAAGCTACATTTACTACTACAGCTCCGTGCAGCTATTACAGGGGGAGGAGATCCTCTCCCTATGATAGCCAATAGCCTAGCTGAGACTGATGACGTGTCTATATGTCACATGACATGAGTGAGCCAATGGGATGTGATGGAGGCGGACCATCACATTTCATGGCAAATCGCATTTCATGGCAATGCACCGGCATGTTGCACCAAAAGGCAGAGGCAACATAGCTCAAAATTCCCAGGCTTTGAATACACATGAGGTAATGGTAGCAAGAGATGTTTAGGCAGACAAAGGTGACAAGGTCACTCTAGGTGGGCAGCATAGGCAAACAGAGGATAAATCCACCAGTCACTTGCAGCCAGAAGCAGGACGGTAATAGGTTCTTCAACGCTGAATCGTAAGTGTCAACACTCCACTTAGTGGCCCTAGTAACAAGGCAATATTCCAGTGCTCAGTTTACACAGTCTTTTAGAGATAAATTCACACCTGGGGGTATGCCAAAGCTCTGAGCCCAGAAGGAACTCTGCGCACTACAATCAGTTCTTGAAAGCACAGAGTCCAGTAACAAAAGTCACATCCCAGGCTAGCCGAAAATCTCCAAGTACAGTGGCATCCAGGTACAGCCTCCAAATCAGAGGAAACACTAAGCCATGTATTTGTGAGGAGACTGGTTAAAGCAGCTTGTAGATGAATCTTGTTTGGAGGAAAAAAAATAGGATTTTTGTACTCACTGTAAAATCCATTTCTCTGAGTTCATGGACGGACACAGCAGCCTTTGACCTTAGGGTTGTATCCGCTTCCTTCAGGAGAGTTTAGGCAGAAACAAAGCACTTTAAGTGTTAAAACACTTACCTCAGTGCAGCTCCTCCCAGGGGGCGTGGTTCCCCGGGTATAACCCACAACCTGCTCTAGCAGCTTCAGTTCGTAACAAGCAGTACAAACAAAAGGAGGGGTGGGTGCCGTGTCCGTCAATGAACTCAGAGAAATGGATTTTACGGTGAGTACAAAAATCCTATTTTCTCTTCCGTTCATGGACGGACACAGCAGCCTTTGACCTTGGGGACGTCCCCAAGCAGTGTAAAAAAAAAATTTGAGGGGTGAGAAAGCAACACAGAAAATCAGGTTACACCCCAAACAAAACAGAGGAACTCCAATCTTAGACAGCCGCCTGTAACACCTTGCGGCCGAAGGAGGCATCAGAAAATGCACTCACATCCACCTTGTAAAAGTTTGAAAAAGTGTGGACCGACGACCAGGTCGCTGCCTTACACACCTGTAACACAGAGGCTTGATACCGGAAAGCCCAAGAGGCACCGATCGCCCTGGTCCAATGCGCCGTAACCCGAAAGGGAGGCGCCCGCCCCTTTAGGTCATAGGCCTGAAGCACAACCTGTCGCATCCACCTAGAAATGGTGGCCGACGAGACTGTCAGACCTATTCTGGGACCAGCCACCGACACGAACAGTGAGTCCCACTTCCGGAACGGAGCCGTAGCAGAGAAGTACACTCGTAGGGCCTGAACCTCATCCAGAGAATGTAAAGTGGCCTCCGTCTGGTTTTTCGGCTGAGGACATAAGGATGAAAGAACAATGTCCTCATTAATGTGGAAAACCGAAACCACTTTTGGGAGAAAAGACGGCTGCGGCCGCAGCACCACCTTATCCTTATGGATGACCAAATAGGGAGCCTTGCAAGACAAGGCCGCCAGTTCAGAAACTCGTCCGATAGAGGTAATTGCTACCAGAACAACCACCTTTTGTGACAGAGTCAACAAAGGGATCCTCCGGATGTCCCCAAAGGGAGCATCCTGAAGCACCGAAAGGACTAAATTCAAGTCCCATGGGGGTAGTGGATGGCGCACCGGAGGAGCCACATGTCGGACCCCCTGTACAAACGTACGCACCAAGGAGTGCGCTGCCAAGGGTCGCTGAAAGTAAACGGCCAGAGCCGAAATCCGACTCTCGACCGTACTCAAGGCGAGAGCCTGATCCACTCCCCGCTGTAAAAAACAGCAGAATCCTAGACACCACGTATGAACGAGGGTGCCACTTCATCCTACGTGAGGTAGACTTCCGTGCACGCAGCATGGTAGAGACCACCGAGCCTAACAGGCCTTGGTCCTTCAGTACCTGGCTCTCAACAGCCATGCCGGTAAAGTCAGCGACTGCAAAGCAGGGTGGAAGATCGGACCATGTCCGCGTACCAGGAGCGGCGCGGCCAATCTGGTGCGATCAGGATTGTTGGAATCCCTTCGGCTTCCACTCTGCGCAGGAGGCAAGGAAGAAGCTTCAGAGGAGGGAAGGCGTAAATCAGTCGATAGTGACCCCAAGGAGTCACCAACGCGACTGACGCATCCGCCCACGGGTCCTTCGATCTGGTCACGAACCGTGGCACCTTCCGGTTGAGACGGGACGCTAGAAGGTCCACGTCTGGAGCGCCCCACTTTAGGCACAGCCCCCGAAACACTTCCGGGTGAAGTGACCACTCTCCTGGGTCCACTGATTGGCGACTTAAGTAGTCGGCTTGCCAATTCTGAACACCCAGAATGTACACGGCCTATAGAGCCAGAACGGACCCTTCGGCCCAATGAAGGATGTGCGCCACTTCCAGCGCTGTAGCCGAGCTTCGTGTGCCTCCCAGATGATTGACGTACGCCACAGCCGTGGCGTTCTCGGACTGGATCCTGACCCGTCAGCCCTGCAGCTCCAGGGACCACCCGGCAAGGCACAGCTTGAGTGCTCAGAGCTCCAGAACATAGATCGGCAGACGAGACTCCTGAGTCCAGCGCCCCTGGGTTGACTGGGTGCCCCAAACGCCCCCCAGCCGGAGAGGCTGGCATCCGTCGCGACCACTGTCCAGTGACGTGGCAGAAATGACTTCCTGGCCCGAAGCACCGGAGACGTCAGCCACCACACCAGGGAAGACTTGACCAGTTGACTCAACTGAATCCAGAGAAGACGGGAGCCCGTCCCAACGTGACAGAATCTCCTTCTGTAGTTCCCTGGAGTGGAATTGGGCATAAGGAACTGCCTCGAAAGAGGCCACCATCAGACCCAGAACCCTCATACAGAATCGAAGAGACAACCACTTCTGGGTCAACAACTGCTGCACCGCAGATTGCAGAGTCTGAAGTTTCTCTGTTGGGAGAAAGACTCTCGCCTCCGCGGAATCCAGGACTAGCCCTAGGTAGTCCAGACGCAGAGACGGAACCAACACTGACTTCTGGATATTCAGAAGCCAGCCGAACTCTTGGAGAGTCTGACACGTGACAGACATGTCCTCTTCCAATTCTGAGCCTGAGGAAGCTCTCAGGAGAAGGTCGTCCAGATATCCCACAATATCGATCCCTCGCTTTCTCAGCAGGGCCAGCAACGGGGCGAGCACCGAGGTGAAAACCCGCGGTGCTGAGGCCAGGACGACCGGGAGGGCCACAAATTGAAAGTGGTCCTCCCGGATCGCAAAGCGCAGAATCTCTGGTGCTTTGTGTATACGGGAACATGCAGGTATGCGTCCATGATATCGAAGAATGCCATGAAATCCCCCTGATGGAGCGCTGCTATTACCGAGCGAAACGACTCCATCCTGAATCTTTTCACTTTGCAAAAGCAATTGAAGGCCTAAAGGTCCAGGATTGGACGGACCCCTCCTTTTTGGGGGCTACAAACAGATTGGAGTAAAACCCCTGAAACCGTTCCATCGAGGGAACTGGCACAATCACTCCCCTGACCAGAAAACCCTGGACAGCCCCTGACAGAGCCTGCCGGCGAACCGGAGGAAACTGGAGGTTGGAAGGAAAGAATCTGTTTGGTGGACAAGAGAGAAACTATCTTGTACCCCAAGGAAACTACTTCGCAAACCCAACGGTTGGAGAAGAGAGACCTCCACCGAGCCGCAAATTCGCAAAAAACGGCCCCCCACCCGAGACCCGGGCGGGGGCAGACCTCAATGCGGAAGCAGGTTCGTCCGCAGGCTTGCGGAACCTGGGGCGCTTCTGCCCTGCAGCGGGCGCCTTGGCACCTTGCAAACTTTTTCCCTGCTGCATAGGGCGCACGGAAAAAAACGCTTTGGGGTAGTAAAAGAGGGCCCTTGCCCTTCCCAGACTGTGGGAGCAGTGTGCTCTTACCACCTGTGGCATCCTAAATGATGCCATCCAGGGATGCCCCAAAAGACCGTAACCCTTAAAGGGAAATCCACCAAGGCAGTTTTTGAAGACTGGTCCGCAGACCAGCATATCAGCCACACAAGGCGGCGCAGTTCCACCGCATAGGTGGAAGCCCTGGAAAGCAAGAGCGTAACCAGGACCGACTCACAGACAAATATCAGACATGTCCTTACAGGTGTCGGAAGCACCCTGTGCCTCCAGTTCCTGCAGCAAAAAGCTTTGCCCGTACAGTCAAGAGTCCATGACACCAGAGCCCCGGACAAAACCGGTCTCACAGCCGAACCCACTAACGCAAGGATGGAGCCTCCATTCTCCCATCCGCGGGTCCGCAAAGGCAGGAGCCCCATCCACAGGCCAATGTGTTGCTTTACTCAACCTGGACACAGGAGGGTCCACGGACGGAGGAGAGACCCACTTTTACTAAAAAGGTCCTCCACAAAGGTATAACGGGTCGCAAAGGCAAAAACTGTCTGCGACGTATCCCATTCCTTGTACAACTGTCCAAAAAAGGAACACAAGGAAACACATTTTCAGTGTGTGGTGGTTTGCGGGACCCAAAAGGGACTGGCACACCAGGTGCCCCCGCCACATCCTCAAGTACTGAGCATCACGCCCGCAGAAAAAATAGCTCCAACAATTCCCATCAGCAACCGACCCTGAAGCAGAGTTGCTCTCACTGTCCGCGTGGGTTAAGCCCGCATCATCTGACAATACAGATACCATGCCAGAGATATCCCCAAAAGCAGGCCAGGGAGGGGGGCGCTAAAATACCCCCCATCCGGCCACCAGTCGCTTCAAACCTGGCGAGAAAAACGCCACCGACATTGCCTCAGCAGATGCGGCAGGGGAAGGGGCAGCAAGGGTTAACTCAGGCAGCTGGGGAAGAAGTACCCGACCAGGCTCCATAATGCCCCACCGCTGAGTCACCCAAATTGCAAAGCAGAAAACACCCACGGTCACCTCCCGGCCGTTACCAGAGTATGGGGGCCCCCAGGGAAACTCACCACCCCACCCGGTGCAGCGCAAGCTGAGAGAAGCCTGAGGTGTGCTGAGAACCTGGCTGCGCCTGTCCCCGCAGGAGGATTCGCGGTCTTTTTGCAGCGCTGGAACGGCCGCACGAGGCCAAACGAAATCCAAGATGGCCACTGTATGGGGAAAAAAAAATGCCATAGGACCACAGGAAAATGGCCACCGAGCCATAGAAAGACTACGGAAAAATGGCGGCGCATTTAACAAGCACCAAAAGTGACACAGCACCACAGTGCAGCCATATTAAGCGCAGCACACAAAGGCCCAGCAGTGAACACACACCCGGTGTAATAAAGAGACCCCTGAAACCCCCCCCCCCCCCCCACTCACAGCCGCTACCCAAATGGGAGAGGAATAAGGGCGAGAGGAAAGCAGGGCAAACCCTCAGTCGACCTCCCAGGGGAAATTTCCAGCCATACCACCATACCTGAGCAAGGGGCCACTACTTACCCATCCTGCGACCACCGGCTGGAGGTATTCCCAGACAGAATCAACGTCCGCATAAACGGCATGGCTGTCGGCCAGACACACTGTGACAAAGCCATAAAGGGATTTTTAATACAGCTTACCTGTAAAATCCTTTTCTTGGAGTACATCACGGGACACAGAGCGGCATATTCATTACTATGTGGGTTATATGGAGTACCTTCAGGTGATGGACACTGGCAATCTCAAACAGGAAGTGCCCCTCCCTATATAACCCCCTCCCATAGGAGGAGTACCTCAGTTTTGTAGCAAGCAGTATGCCTCCCAAAATGGTCCCCATAAGAGGGGTGGGAGCTCTGTGTCCCGTGATGTACTCCAAGAAAAGGATTTTACAGGTAAGCTGTATTAAAAATCCCTTTTTCTTTCTCGTACATCACGGGACACAGAGCGGCATATTCATTACTATGTGGGATGTCCCAAAGCAATGCTTACAATGAGGGGAGGGAGAACATCTTCCCAAGACAAAAGGATTTAATTTAGAGATACACTCAAATCATAATAAATCCAACTTAGTTGAGAAAAATAATTTTTAAATTTAACTCAAAAGGGAGCCCCAGGAATCCGAGGGTCTCAAACTGCAGCCTGCAGCACTGCCTGCCCAAAGGCTGCATCAGTATTCCTTCTTACGTCCAACTGGTAGAATTTTGTAAACGTGTGGACAGAAGACCAGGTTGCCGCCTTGCAAACTTGAGCCATAGAGATCTGGTGGTGTGCTGCCCAGGAGGCACCCATGGCCCTAGTAGAATGAGCCTTTAATGATAACGGAGGAGGCAACCCTTTCAAGCCGTAGGCCTGAGTGATTAACCGTTTTATCCATCTCGAGATGGTGGATTTTGCAGCTGCCTGCCCCTTCTTGGGCCCCTCCGGTAAAATGAACAACACATCTGTTTTCCGGATCTTCTCTGTAGCTTTAAGATAGGCCTTCATGGCCCTGACAATATCCAAGGTATGCAGCAACCCTTCCTTTCTGGAAGTAGGCTTAGGAAAGAAGGATGGCAATACCAAATCCTGGTTTAGATGAAAACTGGATATAACCTTTGGTAGGAAGGAAGGATGAGGGCGGAGAACGACCTTGTCCTTATGTAAAATAAGATATGGTTCCTTACAGGATAAGGCTGCCAGTTCCGATACTCTTCTGGCGGAAACCATGGCGACCAAAAATACTAACTTCCTTGTCAGTAACACCAAAGGAATTTCAGCCAACGGCTCAAAAGGTTGTTTCTGTAAACTTGACAGAACAAGATTTAAATCCCACGGACAAAGCGGGGATTTAACTGGAGGATTAATACGCAAGACCCCTTGAATGAAGGTCTTAACTAGCGAGTGGGTGGCCAGCGGCCGCTGAAACCATACTGACAAAGCTGAAATCTGTCCCTTGATTGTGCTTAATGCCAGTCCTTTATCCACTCCTAGCTGGAGAAAACGTAATACTCTATCGATGGTAAACTTGCGAGAAAGCCATCGCTTGGACTCACACCAGCCTACATAGGCCTTCCAGACCCTGTAATAAATCACCCTAGAGACCGGTTTCCTGGCTCTGATTAGGGTAGAGATTACTTTCTGAGACAGACCTCTACCCCTGAGAATCAGGGATTCAGCTTCCAGGCCGTCAAATTTAGATGCCGTAAGGCAGGGTGGAGGATCGGACCTTGCGATAGCAGGTCTGGCCGTAGAGGAAGAGTCCAAGGGTCTCCCACTACCATCTTCAGGATTAGTGAATACCATGCCCTTCTGGGCCATGCTGGAGCTACCAGGATGACTGGTATGTGCTCCACCCTGATCCTGCGCAGCAGGCGGGGTAGTAACTGGAGCGGGGGAAATGCATAAAGAAGTTTGAACTGATGCCAAGGGCAAACTAACGCATCGGTTCCGCAGGCTCTGGGATCCCTTGTGCGGGACATGAACCTGTCTAGCTTCTTGTTTAGTCTCGATGCCATGATATCCACGTCCGGCACTCCCCATCTCTGGCAGAGTGTCTGAAAGACTTGTGGATGCAGAGACCACTCCCCCGGCAACAGAGTCTGGCGACTTAAGAAGTCCGCCTGTAGGTTGTCCACTCCGGGAATGAATATAGCCGATATGCAGGGCACATGGGCTTCTGCCCACAAGAAAATCAAGCTCACTTCTCTCTGAGCGGCTTGACTCTTGGTTCCCCCTTGGTGATTTATGTATGCCACCGCCGTGACATTGTCCGATTGTATTCTCACCGGGAACCCCTGCAGTTTGGACGTCCAAGCCCTGAGGGCTAGTCGAGCAGCTCTGAGCTCCAAGATATTGATGGGCAACTGCTTCTCTGCCGCTGCCCAAGTGCCCTGGCGAGTGCAACCATCCAAAATTGCTCCCCAGCCGATCAGGCTGGCGTCTGTGGTTACTATCTTCCAGGTCACAGGACTGAACGTCTTTCCCTTCAGGAGATTCTGAGGGTTTAACCACCAAGATAGACTTTGCCGGACTCTTGGTGAGAGTGGCAAAGGAATCTCCAAGGCCTGAGGCCTCTTGCTCCATGCTGACAGGATGGCTGCCTGCAGGATGCGAGTGTGGCTCTGAGCGTACGGTACCGCCTCGAATGTGGCCACCATCTTGCCTAGTAGCCGCATACATAGGCGAACAGTTGGCTTTCTCTTGCTCAGAACTATTTGTATTAGCTCTTTGATGGCCTTGACCTTTAATAGAGGTAGGAACACCTTCTGTTGTTCTGTATCCAATCTCATGCCGAGATATTCCAGCTGCCTTGTGGGCCGAAATGCTGACTTGTCTCGATTTAGGACCCAGCCGAACCTCTCGAGGTACTGAACCGTGAGGGCGACTGCTCGTTCCAGGCCAGGAAACGAGTGGTCTACGACCAAGAGGTCGTCCAGGTAAGCCAGGACCGTGACCCCTTGGGTCCTTAGATTGGCTAGGACCTTCGTGAATACCCGGGGGGCCGTAGCCAACCCGAAGGGGAGCGCCACAAATTGGAAATGACGCTGAGCCACCGAGAAGCGTAGAAATACCTGATGTGGCTGAAAAATTGGCACATGAAGGTAAGCATCCTTTATGTCTATGGACGCCATGAAGTCGTCCTTCTGGAGCACGGCGACAGCTGACCGAATAGTTTCCATCCGGAATGAGCGAACCTTTAGGTACGCATTTACTCCCTTTAAGTCCAAAATTGGCCTGACATCGCTGTTGGGCTTTGGGATGATAAACAGGTTGGAGTAGAACCCCAAGCCCTGTTCCTGGACCGGTACTTCTACTATCACCTTCTGGCACAGCAGATGATTCAATGCCGCCATCAACGCGGCTCCCTTCACCGGGTCGCCTGGTACTCTTGACTCCTGGTAATGAGGAGGAGGGAATTCTGAAAATTCTAGTTTGTAGCCCGTGGCCACGGAAGACCGTACCCAGCAGTCGGGAATGCTGGACTCCCAAACTTCTGCAAAGAGACGTAGCCTTCCCCCCACCATCGTGGGTGGGGGCGCCCCTTCATAAGGCCGACTTGGGGGCTGGCTTCGCAGGCTTGCGGTACCACTGCTTCTTGCCCCCAGTGGCTTGGCCTTGTGGCTTATTGTTAAAGCCTGATCTTGCAGGAGGCCGTCGATACTGTCTGGTATTAGAGGGCCCCTGTCCCGGGGAGGGCTGGCGCTTAAACGCGGGCCCTCGGGCTTTCTTCTTGACTGGCAAGAGAGTGCTTTTGCCGCTTGATATAGTCTGAATATATCTATCCAGATCTTCTCCGAAGAGTCGTCCTCCATGGAAGGGAAACCGTACCAGGAGCTTTTTGCATGGGGGCTCAGCCTCCCAACTCTTCAACCACAAGAGCCTTCTCATATGGATTAGAAATAAGGATAAACGTGATGCCTGCTGGATGGAGTCCTTGATAGCATCCACCGTAAAGCGTATAGCCCTCGGTATATCCGAAAATTCCTCTGCCTGCTGGGCAGGGATAAGTTTAAGCATTTGCTTAGTCTTATCTGATAATGCTTGGGTAATTCCAATAGCAGCCACAGCGGGCTGAACTATCGCCCCTGCTGAAGTAAAGGAGGCCCCTGGTCCAAAGCGTCAAGTCTATCCAATTCCCCTAGGGAAAGGATGTCTGTGTCTGAGGGTTCTTGCTCGGGTGACGGAGACCTAGTACGCTTTCTACCCGATATAGCCTTAGCTATCCTTTTTGCCATTCTTTTCTCTAGTTCACCTAAAGAAACAGCAAGAACTCTCTCAGTGACAAAGCCGGGGTTGGACTGACCTGGATCAGCCCCAGCACCAGATTCCCCAGGTCCCATCAAGGCGTGCCCTGATATGTCCTGTGGGGAGAGCAGCGGCATAGCCGTGTCCGAGCTCTCGGATTTTGCGGGGGAATCCCCACCCTTTGTACCCTCTGACCCAGAAGGCATGGTACAATACCGAGGCACACCTGCTATCACCCAGCCACAGACGTAGCTAAGGGGATCTGTCGGTTTGGGAGCGATAGAGACTAACGCCCAAACTGATAAGGGAGATCAGCAGTTCTTTCCCTTCTTCTTTCTTTTTTTTTTTGAAGAGGAAAAGAAACCACTCTGTCTCCCACTAAGTATTGCCAATAGCCATCTGCTGAAAAAAAGGAAAAGAAAACCTATCTGTAGGTTTGACAGTCCTTAGAAAAACTGCAATTCTTCCTTTCGCCACCGGGTGTCCTCGGCGTGCTCCGCTCTGTGTCCTCCTCTCCTCTAGCTCAGGATGACACTGAGCTCTTGGCAGCTAATGGAAGGACCTCCCCTTCCTTTATTTGTGATTCGCCACCCACAGGGACGCGCCCCCACCACGGAAACGGCGCGAAAATCGTTTATATCTCGGGCACGCGCGCCCGTCGGCGGGGGCCATCACACATGGAGGAGGACGGAGCAGCGCAGGCACCCAGGCAGGTAAGCCCTTTAGGTAGGTCACAGACCTCCTTTTAGCATGGGAAAAAGACTCCCCTCTTTCAGAGATCCCACACCTAGCGCCAGCAGCCCAGCTAAGCAACACTTACCAGGGAGGTCACATATTACTGGGGAAAAAAGATTGAATCATCCTGTCTCTGTCATAGACATAGTGATTCCTTGCCAATGCATAGCATACCCAGGCCTGTCCCCCTGTGCACCCCCTGTAGGGAACCTGCTAAGAACCAAGTTCCGCAAGCTCCCCCAATACTTACCTGCTCCATGCCGCAGGACTTTTGCACAGCAAGAGGTCCAATCTTCCCCCATCTCCGTGGGTGGCGTCTAGACCTTCAGGCCCTGGGTTCCTATGAAGGAGCCACTGTCCTGGGCCCATATAGCACCCTGGCAACAGAAACATTAGGCCCCCAAAGGTTTCCAAGTTCTGGGCCCAGGGTCCAGCTCTCTGAACAGAAAGCATTATGGGCTACACCCCAATGGTTTGGGGTCCGGTTGCTGACCACTTTAGCACTGAGGCCTTTGGACAGAACCGGTTAGCCCACCTTAATCCCAAGGATGTGGAGGTAAGCTAAACCATGACCAACACCTAAGACACTGGCGAAAAAACTGAGGTACTCCTCCTATGGGAGGGGGTTATATAGGGAGGGGCACTTCCTGTTTGAGATTGCCAGTGTCCATCACCTGAAGGTACTCCATATAACCCACACAGTAATGAATATGCCGCTCTGTGTCCCGTGATGTACGAGAAAGAAAAAGACCGGTCATATGTGTGCCCTAGAACAAGATGTTACCCGGCCGCCTCTGGAGCAAAGGGGCCTGTCGTGGACGACCCAGAGCTGAGCTGAGGGCCAGCACACGCTCATAGGCCGAGCATGGGGGGACTACAAGAGTCTAAGACCCAGCCTGTCACCCAGTCGGCAGTTGATAGAAGAATCTCAGGATCCAAAAATGCAGGAACAAAAAAAAAAAAAAGCAAAAAAATCTCCAGAGTACAGGGACTCCAGAGTGCCTGACCTCTCCTGTTAGGCAGAAAAAAACTGAGGCTGCTAGAGCAGGGTGTGGGTTATACCTGGGGAACCACGCCCCCTGGGAGGAGCTGCACTGAGGAAAGTGTTTTAACACTTAAAGTGCTTTGTTTCTGCCTAAACTCTCCTGAAGGAAGCGGATATAACCCCAAGGTCAAAGGCTGCTGTGTCTGTCCATGAACGGAAGAGAAAGTAATGGGGACGGAATAAAAATAGCTAAAAAAGTAAAACATTTCTAGGAGAGCAAAGTGATCCATTCTTCAAGGACACCAACAAGTTTTTTTTTTAGTTTGCCAGTGTCCAGTCCTCCAGTATAAGGCGGTTTAACCAGCAGTCTCTGAACTCCTGCACCCTTCAATGAATAGAAATCTGTTTCTACACTAATGGCAGTGTATCATGATGGATCATGATTTGGCAAGGGAAAAAAAAAACACACACACACACACAAAAAAAAAAAGGCACAACCTTTGATATACTGAAAGAAATGAAAAGAGGCAGAGACATTGCCATGGGCACCCACCACACATCTGTTATTACTACAATCTAGTTAATTCCTGTGGACAATAACCAATACACCCTTTTGGCTGGCAACCCCTACAAACATAGGACAGCATGTCACAAAATCACAACACAAACCCAAGCCGTGCCCTCACTATTTCAAAAGTCTAAAATTATTCACCACACAATCTCACCTGTAGAGCCTCTTGTCTGCTATAAAATTCATTATCATCTGGTGGCTTAATGAGGTAGCAATGATTACAACACTTCTTTAGCTCCATCATGACGTTTAAAAATCCTGAGGTACTGCCCTTGGAACCTTTGCTTAAAGCCTTATAATTCCTTGTTAAAATCCACCTAAGAAAAAAAAAAAAAAAAGCAGATTTCAGCTGTGCAATGCTTTATTTTTTTGTTAAAAAGCATTGTTAGAACATGCACTCACAGCACTGCCCATTATTAGCTGCTCTTTTTCCAATCTTGCTGAACCAGAGATAAAGAGAGGCTCTTATCTAGTCAACATGGTACTTACATTAGGTGCAACTAAACATACTTTTATTGAATACCTAATGGCATGAATTTGTTTACCTGCCCAGAAGTTCAGCTTTAGAGAAGAATTCCAGCAAATTCCATACAAACGGGTTTCAAATTATTAACATAAACAATGCTATAAAAAGACACGTGGAGAATTAGGCCCTTTCACATTGAGGTGGTTTTCATGTGGTACAGCGCTAAAACCGCATGAAAAAACCTGCCCTGTAGTGTTCAATGTGAAAGCCCGAAGGCTTTCACATTGAAGCGGCGCGCTAGCAGGAGCGCTCCAAAGGTCCTGCTAGCCGCATCTTTACCGCGGTATAGGAGCGGTGTGTTCACCGCTCCTATACCGCGCCTTCCCATTGAAATCAATGGGAAAGCGCGTTAATACCGTGGTAATACTAACCCTTTTTCGGCCGCTAGCGGGTGTTAAAACCTCACCGCTAGTGCCCGAATATCGCGGTAAATGCGACGGTATAGCCGCGCTAGATATAGCGCGGCTATACCGTCACCGCGGCTCCACGCCTCAATGTGAAAGAGGCTTTAGATATTTGAGGTCCTATTCCTTCTGTTACTTGCAGCCTCGCAACTGACCTCGTAATCGTTGGCTTACTTGGTCTTTAGTGTCCAGTAGAAATTAAAACCCCTACAGGCATTACAGGACACAGGCATCTTTAACCCCTTGCCCACTGCCACACACCGATTTATGTCGGCAGAATGGCAGGGGCAGGCAAATGGGCGTACCCGCACGTCCCTTTAAATTTGGCGCCCAGCAAGCGCGCACCGTGGGAGCGTGGCTGCGGGTCCCGCAAATTCTATGTCTACATAGGCATCTCGCCGCAATCGCAAGTTGCCAGCAAACAAGGCATTTCCCTGTTCTGCCTAGCAACATGACAGGAATCTACTGCTCCCTGTCATTGGGAGCAGTGATTTCTGCCATGTTCCAGTTAGAATCACTCCCTAGGACACACTCAACCCCTTGATCGCCCCCTAGTGTTTAACCACTTCCCCGCCAGTGTAATTTATACAGTAATCAGTGGCCATTTTTTGCTCTGAGCGCTGTATAAATGATAATATAATGGTCCCAAGATAGTGTCAAAAGTGTCTGATGTGTCCGCCAGATTGGACACTGGCAAAGCTTTCGAGGATACACTGGGGCACTTCCTGTATTTTTATCGTACTCAATTCCTCAGTTTTATAGCAAGCAATACAGAGCAACCAAGAAATGAAAAGGAGGATGTCCTGCACTTTATTCCAAATTATAGAATTTACGGGCAAGTCAATACTCGACTTATCCTAACCGCACAGTTCACAGGCCAAGTAGTCATAGCCCCTGCAGCGTCCTCAAGAAATGGAGAGTGGGCAACAACTAGGCAAACAGAATTGTGCCAACAGGCTCAACTTCAGAGAGTGCCTGCAAGAACCTTGAAGTCAAAAGCAGGATTCACAGAATAATGGGTATTCCATTTGAACAGAGGACCAGGTGGAAGCCTCACACAACTGATATACAGAGGCTTGGTACCAAAATGCCCTGGAAACTTCCACTATGCTGCTGGAATGGGCATGTAAAAGTTCAGGAGGAGATTTTTTCCTTAAAGTGTAAGCACTAAAGATAACATTTCTGTTTCACCTTGTGATGGTGGACATAAAAAGCAGGATGTCCCTTGCGAGGTCCTGAGGACAGGACAAATCAGGAATCTGTCTGCGTCAAAGCTGTAGCTTTGAGGTAGACTTTACTATGTCCAGACAATGAACAGAGATTTCCCTTAGAGGCTTTGGTGCAGTACATAGAAAAGGACTATATCCTCCCCTGCAATAAAAAGACCGATACCACCTTGGGAATAAAGGATGGTCTTGGGGGTAAGACAAGCTTGTCTGAGATTTACGAGGAACGGCTTCTTGTGGGAGACAACAGACTACTCAGACTTGTCTGACATGTGATAGAAACGAAAAGGCTACTTTGCAGAGGCCATCTAAGGGAATATCCCTGAAGGGGTTTCTGCAGGGCAGTGAGATCCAAGTTGAGATTCCAAGGAAGCACTGTGTACTGCAAAGGGGGCTTAAACTCTGACATTCACAGACATGACTAAGCATGATGGGAACTGTAGAGCAGGGGCCATAGTTTGAAAACCCCTGCTCTAAACGATGCACATTTAGGATTTACACTACCTATAGGTGGTGAAAAAAAAAAAAAAAAAAATCAGAGATGGGAGTTTACCCTCACATTAACCACTTAAGTGCTCTAATGTCCAGGCCATTTTTTGTGATCCAGCACTGTGTCACTTTAACTGACAACTGCGCAGCTGTGTGACGTTGTACCCAAACAACCTTTTTTTCCCCACAATTAGAGCTTTCTTTTGGTGGCATTTAATCACCTCTGCAGTTTTTATTCTTTGTGCTATAAAACAAAAAACGTAAACTTGAAGATAAGAAAACATTTAATTTCATACTTTTTTGCTATAATATGTGACCAAGTGTACCCCCTCGGCTGCAGCCATAGCATCTTGTCAAAATTGCCACTTTGGTTGAAATGAGCCTTTAGAGAGAAAATAAAATAAAAAGAATCATCAAGTTCTACTTACTTATAGTACTGTTTCTGCAGAGCACTCATCTCCACCCTTAAAATTTGCTCCACCTTTGCTGGCAATGACTTCTCCACATCTTTTTTAACTCTTCTTAGGAGGAATGGCTCAAGTTCTCTGTGGAGGCTGGCATAGCCATATTCTCTGCCTTTACCATGTTCCTCTTCAAAGTCTTCCCAGGAGGAAAATCTAGAAAACAAAATCAACAGTCAGTTCAGTTCTCTAAATATTGTTTTGGGTTTTATAGATAAATACAAGTCCATTCATAACATACTTTTCTGGCATGATGAAATGAAGCAGGGACCATAGCTCTTTGAGCGAGTTCTGCAATGGTGTTCCAGTGATAAGAAGCCGATGGTTAGACTTGAAATCTATCATGGTCTTGTACAAAAGGGAATCATCATTCTTCAACCGATGAGCTTCATCAACTCCTATGAAAGCCCAGTTAACGCCCCCTAGAAAAGACTAATGAAAGAAATGGTCAGTTTTTTTTGTCAGCACAGGGTGGTACCTACATTGATAAGACTGTGCCTCGTCCGAATTTAAAGGATATCAAATTGACATTGAGAAAATGAACTTTAATGGCACCACAAACTATTATCTATGCATTATAACCATATTACCAGTTTGCGTTTGTGATGCCATTAAAGCTCATTCTCTCTAGAGCAGTCCAATATTATTGAAAGAAATGGTCAGTAGTATACTCTAAAATTACAAGACATGCCACATACAATAAAAAACAAACAAAAAAAAAAAACCTTTAAGTTACATAGATGAAAAGCGGCCATTTCCGGTAAATTACATAAAAATAGGTTATCTGAATATACATAACATGCACATGTTGCCCTGCATTTACATGGGTTTTCAGATGCAATGTGGCCAATTTACTAGGGGAGCAAAGAATTTTCACACAGTAAATTGTGCATATTCACGTCGTTTATCCAATCATGTGAAAAATGAATTCATATTTCCTATATTGGCGTCCATTAAGCCCCACCACATGGGTAAAATGTTTTAGGTATTTCTAATGAACTGAAGCCATTTATGTTTATCTAGCTTTACTAATAGGTTAACAGTGTGCCAGCTTTGAGTGTAGACAGGTGCCATTTTCTACTATCCTATTTATCTTTCCTTCATTGAAGAACACAGCCATGCCTCATCAAGGCTGGGTTTGTTGCTGCCACCAACAGGAGCAAATGGTGGATCACCAGAGACACAGGTCTCTTTGGGCGGAAAAGTGATGGATCATTTATCCATATAGGGCCAGTGGGAGAGAAGCCTATTGCAGAGGAACTACAGAGCTCAGAAGAACATGGACAGCAAAGCTGGTGAAGGCAGATCAGCAACAAGGACATGGGGGAAAAAAATTTGGCCGGAGTTCCGCTTTAAAAATCCCCCATGGTACGCAAGAAATGATGAGCTAGCTTAGCCTGTTGTGCAGGGTCTTAATGCACACCAAGATCCAGGGAATGAACCCTGACAAGGCAAAATGTAATAAACTTTTGCAGGTACTAGGCCCAGCACTAAAATCCCTGAAGCTTAGACTCTTCACAAAATGGTTAGAATATCCCATAAAGGGATGTCAGAAAAGGTCACCAAATTGAACACAAGAGTCCTGGCTCAAAAGAGTATTAGGTTCACCTGTATGGCAATGGTAGTTCAGATAGATGCAAAAAGGGTGAGGAACAGTCAAGCCTGGTCCCAGAGGACCTAGTGAGACAAAAAGGTCCCTTGGGAGAGGGGGAGACATGGAGTGGTACCAGGTAACGCTGGGGAACTAACATGTTCCAGAGCAAATCTTCTGAGACAGAGAAATGACCCAGCTTCAGAACTGACACAGCCTAGAGAAAGGGGTCCAGGGGTGAACCAGAAAAGGAGCAGCAATTCATACAGTATCATAAAGGAAGGCAGGAGGCACAACTGAAAAGTTTGGGTATAGACAACCGTTAAAATTCCTGTTGCAGTCCTGGCACAATCTCAAAGATGGAGATTAGGGTTTCTTTGTGGTACTTTGAAATGCAGGGACAGCAGTGGGATAAAGCTTATTTTTTGCTTAATGTTGAAACAAGCAAGAAGCAGGGAAATTCAGAAGCGACAGAAAATGAGAAAGGTGCATAGGTAGCTCCCGGTGCTTAAGCACACCCGATCCAACTCAAAGTGATTCTCCAGAGACAGGGTCAGACCTGAGGCTGTGCCATGGCTCTGGACATGAAAAGCATCACAATGAAGAACGCAGCCTTACAAAGTCCAGAAGCCTTCTTCTGCCGAGGCAAGGTAACCCCCTGAGGCTGTGCCACAGCTTTGGACTTGGGAAAGCACTCTGCAGCTACCATGACCAATACACTCAGGTTTAAAAAGCACCATAGTGCAGACCCCCTAGGCCCCACAATTGTCCAGGTCTGCAAGGTCTAGGTACAGCATCCAAAGTGATTGCAAAGGAAACGATGACCTGTACTTCTACTATATAGAGACCAGCTCGAGTAGCAGTGTAGTAAGAAATCTTAATTGAAGAACCAAGACCCTTTTTGCCAGTGTCCATTCCTCCTGTAGATGGCAGTATAATCCAAACTGTAAACAAAATGTGTGACCTTCAAATTAAGGATGAGCTGCAGCATGTTCGCATTGTACACGTGCAGAGCCTGCCAGGAAGTCTGCGCGGCACTGTGCTAATCACAGCCAGGGAGACATTTCCCGATGCTCGGCTGCAGAGATCAGGAAAGGTCTCCCTGGCTGCGATTAGCGCAGCGCTGTGCAGACTCCCTGGCGGGCTCTGCACGTGTACTATGCGAACACGCTGGAGCTCATCCTTACTTCAAATGATAAGAAAGAGGGACTATCTTTCGGATATCCTTGCATTCTCTCCCTACTCTGACAGGGAACAGAAATCAAGTAAATGGAAGATATTCATATAGATACAAATTCCTATTTGGTTGCTATCTTTAAGTAATGCATAAGGAAAATATATAATTGCTACAACTAGACATGCATAAAAAGGTTAAAGTGGTATTAAACCAAAAACCTAATATATTGTAGCTTAGCAATCATTCGATGTGGTGGATGCACCAATTCCCCCCCCCCCCCCCCCCCCCGTTTTTATCTGGTGATCTGGCCAGTAACACACCTTCTGTATTAGAGCACCCCCACCCAATGAAAGAGCACAGGGGGCACCTTTAGAGAGAATTGTCAGTCTGGAGAGAGGGTAGTGTTAAATGTATTAGCAGATTTAGACACGCTAACAAACTGAAGTCAAACTCCAGCTAAAACTTCATAAGCAGTTGTGATAACCGTTTTACATAAATAAAAGCGGATCATTGTAAAAACACCTCTGCCAGTATTAAATGGTTTGCCTCATCTCTATAACAGATACATATTGCAAAAGAGCTTGTGCTTTTGAAAAACAAACCTACTGGGTGCGTCACCAGATGAAAACAGAAGAAAGTCTTAAAAAAATGAATTCAGACATATCTTAGAATTGATAAACTGAAATATATGTTTGTTTTGGATTTATTACTATAACAAAATGGGACAAGTTACTTACTTTATCCTTAAGAAGGATCTCATAGGTTGTTAATAAAACATTGAATTTTAACCTCTTGTTCGGCAGGTGCATCCACTCATGAGTTCTGATCTGAAACCATAACAAAATCTATAAAAACAGAACAGACTCTGGGCATTTTCAAAATTATTAAACCCATTTACACATACATGAAGTGTTGCGGAAGTGGACCTTTTCCAAGGGTGCTCATAAACATTAAAAGACAAGTATGGGGTTTTATATTTTTTTTGATTCGTACTTACCTCACAGTGGATGGAGCAGACCGATGCTGCAGCCGTCTCCCCTTCCCCCATCTTTCCACTGAGAACTGAGCCATCGAACATCGTCAGTGGCTCAGTTCTCACAGATCCAAGAGGCAAGCTGCTGACTGTCAGTCAAGTCAGCGTGTCTCCTCTTCGCTTCTCCACGCTCACTGGAGCACTGAGCTGTGGAGGGGCGGGGAGAGGCAGTCTCAGCAGCTCGCTGAGACGCCGAGACTGCCATGGCAGGCAGCTGGCGGGTCCAGACTTGGAAGTCAGGATGACGTGCTGCCTCGACTGATAGCGGCGACGTTAGCGGAGAGCTGAAAACGGGTCACAGGAGTGCAAAACAAACTGCACTCCTGTGACCCACAGGAGAAGCCCAGCCTAAAAGCTCAGACTGGATGTCTCCTTTAAGAAGCAACAACCAGATTAATATACTGTACATCAGGTCCACTTGCTTCAGTGGCTGAGCTTTGCCTCAGGTAAGCATTCACTCTAAGTGAAGCCATGGCAGGCACTGTTCATATGCAGTTACCAAACACAGATTTGGAATACGCATGTTGCACCTGGTCCTGTTGAAATCCACCCCTTAGTCTCCAAACAGCTTTCCCAACCACCCCCCCAAAAACATAAAAAATAAGCTATTCGCCACCTCCTTCATAGCTGCCAGATATTGCCCTGAGTTACTATCTTCTGGAACTGAAAGAACTGGCAACGCTGCTGGTCTGAAAAGCTGTGCCGTTTACCAACCCCCTTTCGACTCCTATGCCATTCAAAAAACTCGTACTTCTATTCTCCCATAATTCATTCCATCCTGTGAATGGACAGTAAAGATCTGTCATTCAACTGCTCCTTTTCCATTGACAAAATTGAGGAGAGGCAATTTAGGGAGGAGTTTGAGGGAGAGATCTCCAATGACAGCTTTCACGTCTCTCTCAAGACATGTCAGTGACAGTTTTGTTTTACCTTTTTGAACCATTATATAGAGCTTCAAAATTTACTTGTAAAATGAAGAACCGCAATGCCTTTTCAGAGCAGGGTGCATTTTTCTGCTTAAAGGGGTGGTTCACCCTAAAAACTATTTTTTTTATTACACTGGCCCCCCACATTACAATACGATTAAGGCTATTATTTTTTTGAAGCTGTACATACCTTTGTACAGCATATTCACCCGTTGCGAGTCCCGCGGGAGTGGGCGTTCCTCACATGTCTGATTGACATTTTGACCAAAAACTAGCTCCCCCCGTCGCGCAAGCCGCGTCACGGTTGGCGAAAGGAGCCGAACGGCGAGTCGGCGCTATACTGCGCATGGCTGTTCGGCTTCTTTCGCCAATCGTGACGTGGCTTACGTATGTGGGGGGCCAGTGTAATAAAAAAAAAAAAAAGTTTTTAGGGTGAACCACCCCTTTAAGCAGATTACCTCAGGTAAGCACACAAAAGCTTAGTCTGAACTTGGCTCCACAGATATGGGAATGTATACATAGTTTGTGAAACTATTTGAATACAGGCAACAAATCAAGTTTTTATAGTGCACAGACAGATACATCTTTACAAGCATACATGTTTTTAACTCTGAGGATCCACAAAGGATAATGCGATATACACCATAAAGACTGCATATGGAAGAATGTTTGATAAAACGTACCACATTCCGGCTACTGATATCCCCCAAATACACAACAGCATTCATTAAAGGTGCCCAGATCTGAATTTCTCTTTGCCAGGAGGTTAATGTTGAAAGGGGAACAACAATAAGAAAAGGTCCATACAGTTGGTGTTCGTGGAATAAGTAATTTAAGAAAGAAATCGTCTGAATTGTTTTTCCCAATCCCATTTCATCAGCCAGAATGCAACTGTTTGCTCTGGAAAGAAGAGAAAAGAAACGTCAAATACAGTCTGTTACAATAGCTTTTAAACGTTTATATGAAGCAGCCAACCCCACATTAGTCTAGGTAGGAATATTTCAACTACCTAGCATGCTCAAGATGCACGGACCCAAGGATTTCTGGTAGTGGGCAGAGGAGTTTGTAACGCATATCATCTGTAGCCGGACTTCACTCTGATCATACCATCCTCAAACATTCCTCTTTGAGAATCAACCGTTTTGAAAATGCAAATTGCAATACTTATTTTTCCCATCTTCTGGATTCCCCGCAATTTACTGTGGATGGGGGACCCATACAGGCACAGCAAAGTATGGTACTGACTGGTACATCACTGTCCGTTTCCGGGCTTAGGGTACCCACATACACGCACCTTCCCGACACCTGCTGTGATTGTACACAGAGAGAGTGTCAGCAGATCTCAGCCAATAATTGAAGGCTGGGACTTGCTGATCGGCTGTGTCCAATCAGAGCCCTGTGTTAACAATTAACACAGGGCTCGGTCTTTAGTAAAAAACAGCACAAAATGAAACAAATTAAACACTTGTTAGGCATTTAACACCTTGATTGCTAGTAATGTTAACCCCTTCGCAGCCAATGTCACTAGTACAGTGAGTGTATAGGATTATCACTGATCACTGCATTTGTGTCACTGGCAAAGCCAATAGCAGTTGGCCAGTTCCCACCCAGCATCAGATTGTCCACCACACCATCACAATCCCATTATGAGTTGCCGATTACCAGTATAAAACAAAAAAACAAACACACTAGGTTTTTTATGTTATAACTTTCACCCAAACCAATCAATATACACTTGACAATTATTATTTTTTTTAACCAAAAGACATGTAGCAGAATACATTTTGGTCTAAAAATATGAAGACTTTTTTATATATATTTTTTTAATTTGGTATGTTTCTATAGCAGAAAGTTATTTTTTGTTGTAAAAACAAGTATTTTTTTTGTTTATATAATAAAAAACCCAGTGGTGAGCCACCAAAAAGAAAGATCTATTTGTGTGAAAACAATTAGAAAAATTGTTTGGGTACCGTGCAATTACCAGTTAAAATAGCAGTACTAAACAGCAAAAAAATGGCCTAGTCATGAAGGGGGTAAAACCTTCCGGAACGGGAATGGTTAAAAAGCAACAAAATAATTGAGCATAACATTTTATAAGGTGTGATTGTGTTCATACAAGCAAAGCAGACTTCTGAATGTCAATGGCATCAACAGTCATTAGGAAATAAACTTAATAAGCAGAACTAAAGAGGGGAAAAAAAAATAAAAAAATAAATCTTACTTGCACCACGAGTGAGCAAGCCAGTTTAAGCCATCAAGCTGGTAGTCCCTAAGCTCCAGTACATCCGTCCCTCCAATATATGATGGTTGTTTCTTCAGAGCAACAAATCTTGGCCTCAGTTTCAAAACCTGTAAAAAAAACAACATTTAATAGCTTAAAATTAAAGAACCACTAAATACATCTGGAAAGAAGCCAATGTGTGCTCTATGCTCCATTAGCTTCAAAGGAAGGTGAAACGCCAGAAATTAATCCCAGTCCACGCACCCCCTCCACCACCAATATTTTGTGTACCATGTGTACGCACAGACACAACTTTTAAAGCCCCTGAAATAGGGTACTGAAGTTTGTCATTTTACGGGGGAATAAAATTTAAAGCTTGACATGTTTGGCATCCATTTACTTGGCGCAAACTCATCTTTTATATTTTCCCCAAAAATGGGCAATATATGATGTTTGTGTGTACTAAAATGAACTTGATACATTTTTAATAGAAATTTTGCACTTGATAAACAGTTACAAGAAAATATGTGACATAAATTGGAACTACCACCATTTTATTCTACAACTTGTCCGATTTCAGAAAATATATATTGTTTGGGGATTTTAAGCAATTTTCAAACCTAAAATTATTTCCTTTAAACATTTCTGCAAAAAAAGAAAAAATGTAAAAAGGAAACATGGCAGCGAAGGGCTTAAAAATGTTGCAGACCCCAATTTAGTCACTGAATTACAGACAATAGACATGCCCTACATCGAGGCGTTGTAGCATTTTGTAATTTATGTATCCCATATTTCCTTACCTTGCACTCCTTAAAAGGAATAGTTTTGGACTGATTTCTGCAAAGGTATTCATCAATGCGTGCCTGAAATTTTCTAGCAATAAGTGCTCCATCCTCCCAACTGCACTCTGAATACGGAAGACCTTGCCACTTGCAGAAATAATCAGGGTATCCAGCTGCAGATTTCTGATTTGAATGAGCTGCAACAGTACAGAAATCGAAAACAAGTCATTTGACTAAAAAGATTCAACTTCCGCTTCTTTAGTATTTACACAAAATCGATAATGAAAGTATGGATATGCAATATAGTTTACAGTGAGCTTATACCGATAGAGATTTTTTATATATATATTTTTTTTTTATCACACACACACACACACACACACACACACACACACACTATGAAAAAAAAAAAAAAAAAAAAAAAAGAAGCGCACACATCCCCAAAACATTAGCTATCCACCTCCGTGTTTCACAGTAGGAATGGTGAAGCTTTCATCATAGGCCTTGATGACTCCTCTCCAAATGTAGTGTTTATGGTTGTGGCAAAAAGCTCAATTTTTGGTCTCATCAATCCAAATGACTTTTGTGCCAGAAGGTTTGTCTCTGGGCTGGTGTATTGTAAGCGGGATACTTTGTGGAATTTGCATAGTAATGGCTTTCTTCTGGCGACTCAACCACACAGCCCATCTTTCTTTAAAGCGGTTGTAAACTCGCCTAAAATATTTTTTTTTTTCCTCCTGTAAGGCAAAAGTCATAGTGAGCTTATATGCACCGCATATTAGCTCATTATGAAATACTTACCTCGGAACGAGGTTTGTAGCACTTACCTGGTCCACGCCGAGCGAGATGTCCTCTTGCCTGGCGTGTCTTCCGGGTATCGCTGCTCCAGCGCTGTGATTGGCTGGAGCGGCGATGACGTCACTCCCGCGCGTGCGGGAGATTTAAATTCGGCAAGGTCCGGCGGCTGCCGGTCCTTTCGCCGTAGATCTCCCCTGCGCATGCGCCGCATTGCGAGGGGAATATCTCCTAAACCGTGCAGGTTTAGGAGATATTCTCCTTACCTAGAGGTAAGCCTTATTATAGGCTTACCTGTAGGTAAAAGTAAAAAAAAAAAAAAAAAAGGGTTTACAACCACTTTAAGTGCCTCCTTATTGTGCATCTTGAAACAGCCACACCACATGTTTTCAGAGAGTCATGCATTTCACCTGAAGTTATTTGTGGGTTTTTCTTTGCATTACGAACAATTTTCCAGGCAGTTGTGCCTGAAATTTTATTTGGTCTACCTGACCGTGATTTGGTTTCAACAGAACCCCTCATTTTCTACTTCTTTATGTCAATACATTTTTATTGGGTTTATCAATTTACAACACTTGAGGTAGGTTTATCAATTTACAACACTTGAGGTAGTTGCATTCAATATACAACTTAAAGGAACACTAAAGGTTCGTTTTTTATTAGATCAATTGATTGCTGTAAGCTAGAGCATTTAAACATCACTTACCTCGTTTTTTCTTTTGACCTCCAAAATACAGTAATCCAGGTTTGAAAATGCCATTTCCTGTCACTCTTCTTCTTGCTTTCCACCAGCATCTGAGCTGTTTTGCATGGTGTAAAGCAAAATGTGCTCACCCCCTCCCTATGACTACAGCCCTGCGTGAAGATGCTCTCTTATACCTCACAGGCATGGAGGCTAAGCCTAATGGGAACTGTAGTTCCCATTAGGCCGTGATGTAGCAAGAATGAATGCGCACCGCAAACCAGGAAGTCAGTGAGAATAACGATTCAGGAGTGACGGAGGTGAATAAAACAGCTCGATTTCAACAGGTGTTAAAGTAAAAAGTAAATGTTTTGCATTATATCAGCTACTGTCAGACTTTAATTTAAGAGGAAAATATTTTTGTCTTTACAACCCCTTTAAGTAGTATAATCACCTTGTACAGGCAAACATTTAACAGAAAAAGAATACGGTACTCGGCGACCTAGGCCAGTCTACCCCAATTGGGTACAAACTGTAGGACTGGGAGGTCACCAAGATGATCAGTGGTACACCTATACAGCTAAAGTAAATACAAATAGAGGGGGAGAAGGGATGGAGAAAACTGGAATAAAGGCTGCAGTTAGTCATTATCTATACCAAAGATTCAGTATTTTATACTGTTATTCTTCAGACTATAGGAAGATTATTAAAGTAAGGAATCTTTTAAATTTTTGGAAGCTTTCGGGTGGGTTAACCACATTTTCCATTTTCTAAGATAGGGGATTATAGAATCATTCTTATAGGCTAATAATAGTTCTAATTGAGCTTGGGTGTTTAATCTGGTGATGACCATTGGTAGGTTTGGGGCGTCTGTGGATTTTCATAGAGAGGCCACTGTAATTCTTGAGGCTATCAAAATATGTAAGACAATAGTCCTATACAAAGTGGGGTATTTGTCTAGATCTATACCTAATAATGCGTTGGTAGGAGTAAGCTTGGTAAGGTTACCCGTAAGATTGGCGATAAAGGATGAGATAGAGTTCCAAAAACGTTTTAGCCTAGGTTCACACTGCTGCGAATTCAAAATCGCGGTAAAATGCGCGATTTTACGGCTGCGATTTTGCCCGCAATTTAATGTAAATCGCGGCCCGAAATAGCAAAAAGTAGTACAGGAACTACTTTTTGAAATCGCAGATGCGGCGTCGCACTGATTAGGACAGTGCCATTGCCGACAATTGCCGCCGATTTGAGATGCGATTTGCCATGTCAAATCGCATCTCAAATCGTTCCAAATCGTACCCAGTGTGAACCAGGGCTTAGAGTCTTGCAACTCCAAAGCGTGCGCAGGAGGTTTCCCGTTTGCTCGTTACATTTCCAACAGATGTCGGATGCTGTTGGATAACTTGTATGGTGTTAAGTACCATCTATTAATTATTTTTTTGGCATTATCCCAGTGTTCAATGCAAGAGGTTGACTTACTTATTGTTTGAAATGCTTTAATCCCCTGAGTCGGGGAAAAAATCTGGTCCAGATCTTTCCCATTTCAGCATATTTGTTTTTGGTAAACAACTGGGAGAATAACACATAGTAGAAGAAAGATATACCTTTCTTGTTATTTTTCCGAGGAGAGAGGAACTCCCAACGGTTCATATGGATTTCAATCAAATTACTGGGAGAGAAATTCTTCAGTCGGGTACACTTGCCAATCTTAGTCTCGATGATGTTCTTAACATTAGGGGGTAGGTTCTGGTATAGATTATATCCATTACTGATCCACTCGTTTACAGAGAATCTGATTCTGCAATAATTAATGACTTCTGTGGGAAGATGTAATTTAGCCTTTTTCTCTACATGTCTGTTTTTTGAGAGAATGTGTTTCCAAGCGAATAAAGTCGTTTTAATGCTTATTAGGTTGGGGATTGTTATCTTGGGGATAATGGCGCTAGCTATTGCGAGAGAAGGGAGGTCAAAATTGTGTGGCTGGACGTTCAATGTTTACCCATAATTTGTCATTTGTTGGGGTAAACTAATGTTTCATCTGATCTAAGATAGAAGCAAAATAATAATTTCTAACGTCTGGGAGAATTTTTTTTTAGTAGTAGTAAGGATTGAGAAAGCAACTCTGTTTTTTTTTTTTTGTTCCAGATATATTGTCTAAGTTTGCTGTCTAGTTGTTTAAAGAACTTGGCAGGAATTGGTATGGGGAGGCATCTAAAGAGATATAAAATTTTAGGTAAAGTTTGCATCTTGAAAGCAGCTATTTTACCAACCCAGGATAAGTTGGTTTTTTGAATATGCGATAAGTCACGGGATATTTGGCCTAAAAGTGTGGGGAAATTGGCATCATACATTTTGGTTGGCGGAAATGTGAGTTGGATCCCTAGGTATGTTATCGATTTGTTGTCCCAATTGTATTTATGTGTTGTGCGTAGAGATTTGATTGTCGAGTCTGGTATGTTCATAGGGAGGATAAAGCATTTATCCTGATTGATTTTATAGTATGGGACATCTTTGAATTTTTCTAGTATTGCGTGTATTGTAGGCAGAGATATATCAGGTTCGGTCAGTGTAAATATGATATCGTCTGCGAATAGTCCTAGTTTGTGCACGTCTTGGCCAATCGTAACACCTCTGACGTTCGGGGATGATCGAATGTATTCTGCTAGGGGTTCTATAGCTAAGGCAAAAATTATAGGGGCTAGGGGGCAGCCCTGTCTGGTTCTGTTAGTTAATGGGAAGTTTCTAAATAAGATACCTGAAGTGTAGACCTTTGCGTTGGGCTGGGTATATAATGCCATGATTGCCGAGTGGATAAAACCGTTATTTAGTTAAGGTTTTTGATATATATTCCCAATGCATTCTGTCAAATGCTTTTCAGCATCTAAAGCTAAGAGCAGGGCGGGGGTTCGATTATTGTGTATAGAGTTAATATTGAGCATGCTTCTTGTGCTATCTGGGGCCTGTCTACTTTTAACAAAGCCAACTTGATCTGGTTTAATTAGGGTGGGAATTATATTAACGAGTCTATTCGCCAGTATCTTTGCGTAGATTTTCAGATCTGAGTTTAGTAAGGAAATGGGCCTGTAGTTTAAAGGGGAAGTGGGATCTTTGCCTGATTTAGGTATAGTGATAATTATTGCTTCTAGCAGTTCTTTTGCGAGGGCTTCTGAGTTAGCTGCTTGATTAAATAGGTTGGAAAGATGGGGGACTAGGGTTTCTTTAAAGGCCGTATAATATTCTCCCGATAGGCCATCTGGGCCTGGTGATTTATTTTTTGGTAGTTCGTGTATGACCTTAATAATTTCTTCATCTGATCTAGGTTTGTTGAGTAATTCTAATGACGTAGGATCAATGGAAGGAAGGACAATATTGTCTAAAAATGAGATGTTATTAGCGTTTGGTTGGGGGGTGAGAGTGTCATTTTTTAGATTATAGAGTGTCTCATAGTACAGTGAGAAAGTATCTGCTATCTCTTTAGGATTGAGGACTGTTTTGCCTGAGGTGTAGTGGGTTAGTTTATGAATTTTGTTCTTTTGTTGGCGAAGTTTTATTTGGGAGGCCATTAACTTACCTGCTCTGTTACCTTGGGAGTAGTATTTTAAATTTAGTTTAAGATATTGGTCATGGTCATTTTCTACTTCTTGACTAGAGTTTGAACACTGCTGATTGGCATTCTCAATTCCTTGGATATCTTTTTTATATCCCTTTCCTGAATTATACACTTCAACCACCTTTTCCCGCAGATCCTTTGACAATTATTTTGCTTTCCCCATGACTCAGAATCCAGAAACGTCAGTGCAGCACTGGATGAAAGATGCAAGGGTCCATCAGGAGTCCAGAAACGTATTGACCCATTATACACATCAATTACAAGCAAACAGATCACAGGTGAGAATGGTTACCTTAAATAGCCATTCAAACCCCTTTGTGTCAACTTGTGTGCATGTTATCAGGCCAAAATCACCAGGGTATGTAAACTTTTAATCATGGTCATTTGGGTAGTTTCCGTTGTCATAATGTTTTAAAAAGCGTACACAGTTGATTGATAATAAATGGCTTCAACCAAACACTAACCATGAGTGAAAAAAGTTTGTGTCATCATTCATATTGTCTGAAAAATGGCCAAGAAATCTAATTCTGTCAGGGTGTGTAAACTTATGAGCACAACTGTATAAATAACCAACTGTATGGTAAGGGAGCAAAATCTCTAATCCTCTCTTAGAGAAACAGACAGAAGAGATATACTGTATATACTATTAGTGGTTGAATCTGGTAAATATCAGACTCAGATCAAATGTTTTATTTAAAAATGGGAGCCTGTGTGTTTATTAAAAGTCTAGAAATGGACAGGCGATCTCCTGGGACCTGTCACGTGTCCCTGTAGATTGCCTAAAGGGAGGGGCCGCCTAAGGCGAGAAGAGAAGTCGCCGAGGCAGTCCCTGGGCGGAAGGAGGAAGTGGGACAGGAAGTCCCACTCCCCCCCAAAAAATTACATGCCTGTCACTTATGCTGGCCATACGAAAACCATGTCTTCCTTAAATAAAAATTCAGAGCTCTGAAGATGCTCGAAACACGTAATTTTTCTTTGGACTCTACAGTCCACAACTGTTACTGGCCAGCAGATCTTGCTGGATGGAACCAATGGTGAATGTATACAATTTGAGTACTTTTTTAACTCCGTGCAATATTTGTGTCGCAAAGGTAATGCGCTAGGCTGCTGCACTCTGTTTTTTGGGATTCCCCTGACCTGTAGAGAGTGGCAGCACAGCTTGACCAGCCAAGACTCATGATTTTAACCAGCTGCATAGTTATTTAAGCGCAGGAGCATTCGTTTCTCCATTATAGTATAGCATGCCCCTATAGCAAAGTAAAAAGAAAAAAAGTCCTGCCTTTAGAACCACTCACTTCCTGCCCAGGACTACATGCCCCATGAGGCATTTTTTTCTCACACATTCAAAAGTTCTCAGGCACTTATTGACATATATGAACTAATTCGCTGGCCAATCAATTATGAAAACTGTTGAGAACTATTTTCATAATCAATTAGTTGTTGATCGATTAGCTGTTTTGGCCCTACACATACATACATACATACATACATACATACACACACAGTTGATATAAGAAGCCTACACACCACTGTAAAAACCGCCAGATTTTGAGATGTGTAAAAAAAAAATTAAAATATTAAAAATCTAATATTCTCTCTCTAAATCAGACCAAGATAAAAAAAAAAAAAAAAAAAATCACTTCAGAATTTTTTCCACGTGAACTAGAATATTTGGAATTCAAAACAAAACTGAAATTGTTTAGTTGCAAAAAAAAGTGGTGGTGTGCACACCCTTTTATAATTCGGTATGTGGTTGTGTTTACAATTAACCAATCACATTCACTGCGGCACCAGGTTCCCAAAAGTAGTTTCTGTACTACTTTTGGGTGCGATTTCAATAGACATTTGTGCATGAAACAGCACAGATGTCTGTCAATTCTCCCCCTGAAGTCAGACTGAAATGTCGGTTTGAAATGGTGCGAGTTCAGCGAGTTCACCTCAGTGTGAATGTGGGCTAAATAGTATTCCATACACACCTGCTATCAAAGTAACTAATTTACCCCCCTTGCATGAAATTTTTTATTTTTTTTGCAATATGGCACTGCGTTATTTTAACTGACAATTGTGCAGTAATGAAACAATGTACCCAAATGTAGGAAAACTTTAATTTCTGCTATAAAACATATGTAATAAAAAAATATTGAAATGTCTTCAACAATTTAAGCCAATATGTATTTTGTTACATATTTATGGCAAATAAATTCCCAAAAAGCATATATTGGTATGCGCAAAAAAAGTTAGTCTACAAACTATGGAAGGGTTTTATTGAAGTTTGTTTTACTAGCAATGGCGGCAATCAGTGACTTATAGCAGGACTGCAAAATTGCCTTTTGGGGACCAGTGCTAAAAAAAAAAAAAGGATTTTTGTACTCACCGTAAAATCCATTTCTCTGAGTTCATAGACGGACACAGCCTTCACTGACCTTAGGGTTATGCTTCTTCCTACCAGGAGATTTAGGTAGAATTCTACAGCACTTAAGGTGTTAAAAACTTTCCTTCATGCCGCTCCTCCCAGGGGGCGTGGCTCCCCCAGGCATAACCCACACCCTGCTTTAGCAGCCTCAGTTCGTAACAAGCAGTACAAACAAAGGAGGGGTGGGTGCTGTGTCCGTCTATGAACTCAGAGAAATGGATTTTACGGTGAGTACAAAAATCCTTTTTTTCTTTCGTTCATAGACGGACACAGCCTTCATTGACCTTAGGGACGTCCCCAAGCAGTGTCAAAAAATTCGAGGGGTGGGAAAATAACACAGCAAAAACAGGTTACACCCCAAACAAAAACCGGAGTTACTCAACGGAGGAACTCCAACCTTAAACTGCCGCCTGTAACACCCTGCGGCCGAAGGAGGCATCAGAAGATGCACTCACATCCACCATATAAAACTTTGAAAAAGCGTGGACCAGGTCGCAGCCTTACACACCTGTAACATAGAGGCTTGGTGTCGGAAAGCCCAAGAGGCCCCGATCGCCCTGGTCGAATGCGCCATGACCCGAAAGGGGGGCGCCCGCCCTTCAGGGCATAGGCCTGAAGCACAACCTGTCGGATCCACCTGGAAATGGTGGCCGACGAGACTGCCAGGCCCTTACTGGGACCGGACACAGACACGAACAGCGAGTCCGACTTCCGGAACGGAGCTGTCGCCGACAAGTAAACTCGAAGGGCCCGAACCACATCCAGAGAATGTAAAGAGGCCTCCTTCGGGTTCTTCGGCTGAGGACATAATCATGGAACAACAATGTCCACATCCAAGTGAAAAGCCGAAACGACCTTAGGGAGAAAAAACGGCTGCGGCCGCAGCACCACCTCATCCTTGCGGATGACCAAGCAGGGAGCCTTGCAAGACAAGGCCGCCAGAACAGACAGACACCCGTCTGATCGAGGTAATTGCTACCAGAAATAAAATCACCTTTTGTGACAATAAACAAAAAACCTCCCGAATGTCCTCAAAGGGAGCATCCTGAAGCACTGAAAGGACTAAATTCAAGTCCCATGGGGGTAATGGAGGGCGCACCGGAGGGGCCACCTGCCAGACCCCCTGACCCAACGCACGCACCGAGGAGTGCGATGCCAAGGGTCGCTGCAAGTAAAAACAGCCAGAGCAGAAATCTGGCTCCTAACCGTACGTAAGGCGAGAGCCTGAACCAATCCCTGCTGCAAAGACAGCAGAATCCTGAACACAACGCATGTACTAGAGTGCCAGTTCATCTCCCCACACACAGAGAAGTAGGCCTTCCATGTATGAGGAAAAAACCTACGTGAGGTAGACTTCCGTGCAGGCAGCACGGTATAGACCACCAAGCCCAATAGGCCTCGGTCCTTAAGCCCCTGGCTCTCAACAGCCACGCCGCTAAGGCCGGTGACTGTGAAACAGGGTGGAAGATCGGACCCTGTAACAGAAAATCAATTCCCAGGGGAAGACGCTAGGGGGCGTCTGCCAGCAGACGCACCTGGTCCGCGTACCAGAAGCGACGCTGCCAATCTGGGGCAATCAGGACCGATAGAATCCCTACAGCTTCTACTCTGCGCAGCAGGCGAGGAAGAAGCTTCCGAGGAGGGAAGGTGTAAAGTAGGCGACAGCGACCCCAAGGAGCCACCAACGCGCCTGACGCGTCCGCCCACGGGTCCTTAAACCTGGCCACGAACCGTGGCACCTACCGATAGAGACGGGACGCTAGAAGGTCCACGTCCAGAGTGCCCCACTTTCGGCACAGACCCCGAAACACCTGCGGGTGGAGAGACCACTCTCCTTGGCCCAGTGCAGTGCGACTTAGGTAGTCGGCTAGCCAATTCCGTATTCCCGGAATGTACCCAGCCGATAGAGCCGGAACGGACCCTTTGGCCCACCGAAAGGATGCGCGCGACCCCCGTCGCTGCAACAGAACTCCGTGTGCCTCCCTGATGATCAACCTACGCCACGGACGTGGTGTTATCGGACAGGATCCTGACCGGTCAGGCCTGTAGATCCAGGGACCACCTGGCAAGGCAAAGCTTGATTGCTCGGAGCTCCAGAACGTTGATCAGTAAGCAGGACTCCACCTGAGTTCAGTGCCCCTGGGCTGACTGGGTGCCCCAAGCACCCCTCCCCAACCGGAGAGGCTGGCATCCGTCGTGACCACTGTCCAGTGGCCTGCAGAAAAAAGACTTTCCGGCCCGAAGCACCGGAAACGCCAGCCACCACACCAGGGGAGACATGATCAGATGACTAAACTGAATCTGGTAATCCAGAGATGACGGAAGCTAGTCCCATCATGACAGCAGTTCCCTCCGTAGTACCCTGGCGTGGAATTGGGAATACGGAACCGCCTCGAAAGAGGCTACCAACTGACCCAGAACCTTCCTGCAGAATCGCAGAGATGACCGCTTCTGGGTCGGCAAATGCTGCACAGCAGATAGCAGAGTCTGAAGTTTTTCCGCTAGGAGAAAAACACTCCCGCCCCGGAGGAATCCAGGACCAGTCCCAGGTATCCCTGAGACGGAATCAACCCTGATTTCAGGACAATCCAGAAACCAGCCGAACACTCGGAGAGCCTGACACGTGATAGGCACGGCTCTACCAATGCAGAGCTCGAAGAAGCTCGTAGGAGAATGTCGTCCAGACATCCCATGATAACAAACCCCCGCTGTCACAGCCGGGCCAGTATCGGGATGAGCACCTTGGCGAAAACCCGCCGAATGGGAAGGACACCATTGAAAATGGCCCCCCCCCCGACCGCAAAGCACAGAATCTCCGGTGGTTTGAGGATATGCAGGTACACGTTCATGACATCCAAGGATGCCAGAAAATCCCCCTGATGAAGTGCCGCTATTACCAAGCGAATCGACACCACCTTGACAAAACAAAACGAGGGACTTGAGGCCCAGGATCGACCGGGCCCCATCCTCCGTGGGGACACAAACAGAATGGAGTAAAACCCCGAGACCGTTCCAACGAGGGAACTGGCACAATCACTCTCCTGACCAGAAGATCCTGGACAGCCCCCGACGGAGTCAACCGGCGAACCGGAAGAGGCCAGAAGCCGGAGGGAAAAAACCTGTTTGGCAGACAAGAGAGAAACTCAATCTTGTACCCCAAGGAAAACACTTCGCAATGCGAAGCCAGTCTCCCACCCGAGACACGGGCGGGAGCAGACCTTCAGGCGGAAGCAGGTATGTCCGCAGACTTGTTAGGCATGCGGTATCAGGTGCGCTGCTACCCCGCAGCGGGGATTCAAGCACCATGTAGACCTACCCCCACCGCACAGGGCGAGCGAAAAAACGCTCGGAGGTAGGCAAGGAGGGTCCTTGTACAGGGCGAGAGCCCTTCCCAGACTGTGGGAACAGCATGCGCTTACCACCCGTGGCATCCTCAATGATGCCAGTCAGGGAAGACCCAAAAGGACCGTTCACCCTTAACGGCCATCACCAAGGCCACCTTAGAGGTCCTTCTTCCAGCTCCTGCAGCAGGAGCTTCGCCCTTTAAGTCGGGGCCTGACCAGGGCCCCGGCCAGAGCCGGCCTCACCGCCGAACCCACCACCGTGAATAGGGAGCGGGCCACGGCCTCCACTCTCCTATCAGCGGGATCCTGAAATGCAGGAGCCCCTTCCACAGGCAACGTGGTGGCCATGCGCAGTCTGGGTCCACTGGCGGAGGAGAGACCTACTTTTTTTTTTTTTTTTTAAAGCCCCCCTCAAGGGGGTAACAGGTTGCAAAGTTTTTTGACAAACTTTTTGCGGTGCATCCCATTCCTTGTATAACATATTGACCAAATAAGGAACACAAGGAAACACTTCAGCGGTGCGTGGTAGTGTGCTGGTACTGACACGGAGGTGTCTCCGCCACATCCTCAATTTTTAGAGTCTCACGCACCGCAGAAACAAGAGCTCCAACAAATTCTTGCCAGCAACTGACTGCAGCAGAGTCATCCTCACTATCCATAAGGGTTAAACCCGCAGCCTCTGACATAACAGAACCAGAAAAAAACAGCGATTCTGTGTCATCCCCAGAAGCAGGCTCAGGGAGGGGGCGCTTTTTTACCCCCCATCCGGGCACCAGCTGCTTCAAAACTGGCAAGAAACCCAGTACAGCCAACATAACAGATGTGGCAGGGGAAGGGGCATTAAGGGTTAACTCAGGCATAGCTTGAGTTCCATAGTGTCAGCGCTGAGTCACCCACCCTGCAAGGCAGGACAAAAAAAAACCCACTGGTCACCTCCTTGCTGCTATTGCAGAGCATGGGGGCCCCGGTATTCACCACCCCACCCAGCTGCAGAGGGAGCTGAAAAAACCTCAGGTGTGCTCTGATGTGCTTGTTAAAAACTGGTAAGAGAGACCAGAGGCTGTGATGAGTCATCTCAGGGAAGAATCACATCGTTACCAAGGAGATTTCCAAGATGGCCACCATCTGAGGTAAAAATTACCTCATAGAACACAGCAGCACTGGCTGTGCTTTGTCTGTCACATTTAGAAAAGAATCACAGCGTTACCAAGGAGATTTCCAAGACGGCCGCTGTCTGAGGTAAAAATTACCTCATAGAACACAGCAGCACTGGCTGTGCTTTGTCACCTCAGAAAAGAATCACAGCGTTACCAAGGAGATTTCCAAGATGGCCGCTGTCTGAGGTAAAAATTACCTCATAGAACACAGCAGCACACCCCAGAGTAACAACACAGTCCCCCTAACAACACACGGGCTCCGCTGGTAACAAAGAAAACCCAGGAGGCCCCCCTTCACAGCCACTACCCAGTCAGGGGAAGGAGGGAGAGGAAGGGGAGAGAGGAAAGCAGGGCGGACCCTCAGTCGACCTCCCCAGGGAAACCACCAGCCAGACCACTTACCTGAGTAAGGGGCCACTACTTACCTGTCCTGCGACTACCCGGCTGGAGGTATCCCAGACAGAACCAACGTCCGTAAACGGCATGGCTGTCGGCCAGACACACTGCGACAAAGCCATAGAGACCGGTCATATGTGTGCCCTAGAACCGAAGTTCCCCGGCCGCCCCTGGAGCAATGGGGCCTGTCGTGGACGTCCCAAAGCTGAGCTGAGGGCCGGCACACGCTCGAAGGCCGAACATGGGGGGACTACAAGGGTCGAGGACCCAGCCTGTCACCCAGTCGGCTGTTGATAGAAGAATCGCAGGATTCAAAATGCAGGAACAAAATAATAAAAAAGCGAGAAAAATCGCCAGAAAAAAACTCCAGAGTCCAGGAACTCCAGAGAGAGCCTTGACCTCCAGTCGTTAGGCAGAAAACAAACTGAGGCTGCTAAAGCAGGGTGTGGGTTATGCCTGGGGGAGCCACGCCCCCTGGGAGGAGCGGCATGAAGGAAAGTTTTTAACACCTTAAGTGCTGTAGAATTCTGCCTAAATCTCCTGGTAGGAAGAAGCATAACCCTAAGGTCAATGAAGGCTGTGTCCGTCTATGAACGAAAGAGAAATATGCACGGTTACTGTGCTGACACTGTACTAGGGGAAGGTATGGATCGGTGCCCCTGTTTGCAGAGACACAGGGATCTGTACTGACAGAACGGCGATCTGCCTTGTTTACATATGCCGTTCTCCCTTTGTACCCAAGTACCCGGTGGGTGCTGGTGGACAAGAGTCCGCCGATCAGCTCCCGCTGAGTTTTATTCAGTTGGTTTTTAATTGAATTTCACAGATTATAGGTCACGTTAAAAAGTTAGAAAAAACATGAAGTGCTTTATCTTGGTCTGAGGTCTTCACATTTAAAAAAAACTGGCATTTTTACAGGGGTGTGTGTATTTTTTTATATTGTGTGTGTGTGTGTGTATTTTTATGATCAAAAACACCCCTCAATCAAGTATGCCATTTCACATACATTGCAAATGGAAAAAAAAAAAAAAAACCCTTACCTATGATTCTTTCCACAATCTGATACTGTTTGTGAAGGTCATCAGTAAGTTCTTGTTGACAATTTAAATACTCAATATCTTCAGGTGATGCTGCTTTTAGCCTTTAGAATTACAAAAGGAAAGTTAGAATTAAATGGGTTAAAAAAGGGGTAGGCAAACTGCTGCAGATATGTGTGGGCACCTTAAAGTGCCAGACCTTCATAGGTGTCTTAGCCAAATCTCAGGTTGCTTATAGTCAAAGCTTTTGCACTTTATGAGAACGCCAAAACGTATCCACCCCTTTGGCTGTTAAGGGAAGGTTTGAGAGTCTGCTGCAGTTATGTGCAGGCACCCCTTAATGACTGTACTTTGCCTCTTCAGCAGTTTTCCCTCCAATGACAGAATCTCAATGTATACACAGAAAATAGGTATGGCTATTAACTTCTATTTAAAGTGGTTGTAAACCTGTACATATAACCCAGTGAAGTAACCAGCATAAATTGATATGTAGGAGGATTTGTTTCACCTTTGTATAAGTTGTAGCTGTGTATCTGTAGCCATTTCTTCTACAGATCATTCTGGAAGCACAAGGATGAAAGAATTTCTTCTTAGATCTAGTCGCAGGGAGCGGCATCTGAAGTCTTCAAGAGGAAGTAAACCCTGATGGGTTTTCCTTCCTCTTTATTTCCCTGCAAAGGTAAAGCATAATGGGCTACTATGCATCACATAGTAGCCCATTATGTGTCACTTACCTGAAACCAAAGCCTACGATGTCACCGCTGTTCCGTGTGCAGGAAGCGTCCATTCTTGAACCCTCTTCCTTCTGGGGCCGCGGACTCCAGCTCTGTGACTGGACGTCACTCGCGGGAGCCACCAGTCACGGCATGACCCATTTAGCGACAGCAAATCGTGCCCTTTCTAAAGTGTGCATGCGTCGAATACAGCAGAGTACAGGACATTGTAAATATCTCCTAAACCATGTAGGTTTAGGAGATATTTCCAGCACCTACAGGTAAGCCTTAATATAGGCTTACCTGTAGGTGAAAGTGGTTGTACTGAGGTTACAACCACTTTCACAGAGCCAACAGCTCCGAGTCTTAATTGGAGGGAAGGGACACATCCTTACACACAGTAGTGGAAAAATCACAGTTGTGAATAAGCATCACTGGCTGCATACTTCAGCTCCCTCCCAGTCACCTATTTAACTCTGGTGTCAGGGAAAGCTACCATATCAAAAGAACAAGGCAGCAGAGAGAAATGACACTTTGGAGAAAAGACAAGTGCACAGTATAGATAATGTGCTGTCTTCATCTTTCATGTCGGAGGTTTACAACCATTTTAACTGTGAAAGCATGCTGAATCTGTTCCATTTACACCTAACCAAGTTTGACTTTTGTGTAACCGTTTATTAACGGTTTTATTGTAATGACAAAGCAAGCAGAATGAGTCCAATATGGCTACATTGTTCTGTGTGCCTATAATACATTAGGAACTACCTTGCACTAATCCTTATGCACTTCAAGGAAGAAACCTGCACTGTGGTTTAGTGCAATGAGTTTAAATCTACTTGCAGGCATAATCTAAGACAAACCTATCTAACCCTGTAAAGCAAAACTCGCTATACATACCTTGTCGGAAGCTGATCCAGTCTACAGAGGTGGAAGCTCTGTGCAGGACCCAGCCAACGGCTGTGAAATTGTCTGGGAACTGACATCACCCATAGACTTACTATCGGGTTTCCGTTGTCGCTGCCTCATCTGCACACGCCTACACAGAGAAACCACCGCTGACAGCTCAGCATAGAATCAAATTTGTTTTAGAAAAAGGCATAGATAGCTAATTTTGCTTTAAAAGGGCTAGATAGGTTAATTTTAGATTGTGCTTGCAAGTAGATTTACAGATTTTAGTTTTAGACTGGAATTCCCCTTTAAATAACCTTGAATAAAAAAAAAAAAGTTAGAAATTGTTTAAGGCCAATACCATTTCTTGGTTTCCTGCTCTTTTTTCTTGTAGTTCTCCATCTTTTTCATTCCTTTTACATTTTGCTGCTTTAGTGTGTCTTCAGTTTCCCATGTATTGTGAATATGAGACCAATTTTTCCATTTAATTAAATACTGGCCTTCGCCAGGCTCTTTTGTCTTTTCAAAACCAGTATTGGGATCACCATCAGCTTCTATTGCATAAATGGTTGTAGTACCACCAGTAACTGTGAAGTAGATATAAAAAGAGTTACACACCATTTGAAAATAATTGCAACACCTGATTTCAGTATTACCGGCTTACCAAAAACATAAAAACAAACACATTTGCAAAGGGAAGTTTGACAAGCGTAGTGTAAGCACAAGAGGATAGCAGTATTTGCCCATTACATATTCAGGCTCTGCTTCCTTAACTCCACAGGTGATCCTCATCAGGATACATTTTTAAAATGAAATATTTTCTTCAGTTAGGTCAAAATAAAACTAGAAATACTGCGGAATCAACTAGTGGAGTTGGTCTTTTTTCACATGTTTTCTAGACTCTGGTTGGCCCATTGTAAAAAGCCTAAAAAAGCAGGCCGATACTCCTGTACGGTTTACTTGTGTAACCTATAGCGCTCTGGGAATATAGGCGAGGGTAGAAATCCTCTTGCACCTTTACCTTTTACATGTGCTATTTTTGTCATACAGAGAAATTCACAACAAAATAACTCAAACCCATATGAGAAGCATAATCACTTATTTCTACAATTTAGAATGCTAAATTAAAATGTTACGGTGTTACTAAACCCACAACAGGAAAATCTGTCTGTATATGCAGTAAAGCATGCATGTTATACTTACTGAGGAACTAAAGGTGTTAATCCTGTGCATTGTGTAAAAAAGGCTGTTTGATCCTTTCTACTCTGATCCTCCCCCTCTTCCACCGTCTCAAAAAACATCTCCTGATAGAACAGAGCCTTGGGGGACAGCTGTCACATGCTCAGTTTGGTGGGCATTGCTAGAGTTATTTTTTTTCTCTTGAGAGAGAAAATGTCATCAGTACAGGGCCTATCAGCGCTTTCTAGACAGAGGTCTAAACAGAGGTCCAGTCAGGGGTACTGCAGCCTCATTGGACAATCATGGGAGAATAAAGACTCCTACAAGCTTTAACCAGACGCTGATAGAAATCACAAGACTGCTCTGTCGATGAGAAAGGGTATTTAGCAGTATAATATTTACTAAAACTATTGCATTTCCAGGTTCTGTCTGCTGTGGGAGACCAGATATAGTGAATGCAGGGTCCTGGTTTTAGTAACACTTTAACCACTTGCCAACCAGCGCACACGGTGGCACAATGGTTCGGCTGGGCATACAGGTACATCCCCTTTGACGCGGCATTGTGGGTGCACGCCACGTGACCGAAGGTCCCGCGGACTCTATGTCCGCCGGGAGTCCCGCGATCGTCTCAGGGAGAGGAAGAACGGGGAAATGCCGATGTAAACAAGCATTTCCCCATTCTGCCTAGAGCTGTAATCGGTGATCAGTGTCGTGTCACAAGTAGCCCATCCCTCGGACACGCTTAACCCCTTCAGCGTCCCCTACTGGTTAACCCCTTCACTGCCAGTCACATTTACACAGCAATCAGTGAATTATAGCACTGATCGCTATGTGAATGGTGCCAAAATAGCGCCAAAAAGTGTCCGATGTGTCTGCCATAATGTCGCAGTCACAATAAAATATACAGGTGGTTCTCAAAAAATTTGCATATTGTGATAAAGTTCATTATTTTCTGTAATGTACTGATAAACATTAGACTTTCATATATTTTAGATTCATTACACACAACTGAAGTAGTTCAAGCCTTTTTATTGTTTTAATATTGATGATTTTGGCATACAGCTCATGAAAACCCCAAATTCCTATCTCAAAAAATTAGCGTATTTCATCCGACCAATAAAAGAAAAGTGTTTTTAATAAAAAAAAAAGTCAACCTTCAAATAATTCTGTTCAGTTATGCACTCAATACTTGGTCGGGAATCCTTTTGCAGAAATGACTGCTTCAATGCGGCGTGGCATGGAGGCAATCAGCCTGTGGCACTGCTGAGGTGTTATGGAGGCCCAGGATGCTTCGGTAGCGGCCTTAAGCTCATCCAGAGTGTTGGGTCTTGCGTCTCTCAACTTTCTCTTCCCAATATCCCACAGATTCTCTATGGGGTTCAGGTCAGGAGAGTTGGCAGGCCAATTGAGCACAGTAATACCATGGTCAGTAAACCATTTACCAGTGGTTTTGGCACTGTGAGCAGGTGCCAGGTTGTGCCGAAAAATGAAATCTTCATCTCCATAAAGCTTTTCAGCAGATGGAAGCATGAAGTGCTCCAAAATCTCCTGATAGCTAGCTGCATTCACCCTGCCCTTGATAAAACACAGTGGACCAACACCAGCAGCTGACATGGCACCCCAGAACATCACTGACTGTGGGTACTTGACACTGGACTTCAGGCATTTTGGCATTTCCCTCTCCCCAGTCTTCCTCCAGACTCTGGCATCTTGATTACCGAATGACATGCAAAATTTGCTTTCATCCGAAAAAAGTACTTTGGACCACTGAGCAACAGTCCAGTGTTGCTTCTCTGTAGCCCAAAGTGGCTTGACCTGGGGAATGCGGGACCTGTAGCCCATTTCCTGCACACGCCTGTACACGGTGGCTCTGGATGTTTCTACTCCAGACTCAGTCCACTGCTTCTGCAGGTCCCCCAAGGTCTGGAATCGGTCCTTCTCCACAATCTTCCTCAGGGTCCGGTCACCTCTTCTCGTTGTGCAGCGTTTTCTGCCACACTTTTCCTTCCCACAGACTTCCCACTGAGGTGCCTTGATACAGCACTCTGGGAACAGCCTATTCGTTCAGAAATTTCTGTGTCTTACCCTCTTGCTTGAAAGTGTCAATGATGGCCTTCTGGACAGCAGTCAGGTCGGCAGTCTTACCCATGATTGCGGTTTGGAGTAATGAACCAGGCTGGGAGTTTTTAAAAGCCTCAGGAATCTTTTGCAGGTGTTTAGAGTTAATTAGTTGATTCAGATGATTAGGTTAAGAGCTCGTTTAGAGAACCTTTTCATGATATGCTAATTTTTTGAGATAGGAATTTGGGGTTTTCATGAGCTGTATGCCAAAATCATCAATATTAAAACAATAAAAAGGCTTGAACTACTTCAGTTGTGTGTAATGAATCTAAAATATATGAAAGTCTAATGTTTATCAGTACATTACAGAAAATAATGAACTTTATCACAATATGCTAATTTTTTGAGAACCACACACACACTATATATATCTATATCTATATCTATATCTATATCTATATCTATATCTATCTATCACACACACTATATCGCCGCCATTACTAGTAAAAAAAAAAAAAAAGCCATAAAAAAACTATCCCCAATTTTGTAGACGCTATAACTTTTGAACAAACCAAAACGCTTATTGCAACTTTTTTTACCACAAATATGTAGAGGAATATGCACCGGCCTAAACTGAGGAAAAAAAATTGTTTTATATATTTTTTAGGGATAATTATAGCAAAAAGTAAAAAATATTGCTTTTATTTTTCAAAATTGTCGCTTTTGTTTAGAACGCAAAAAATAAAAACCTGCAGAAGTGATCAAATACCCCCAAAAGAGAGCTATTAATGGGAAAAAAATTACGTCAATTTTGTTTGGGTGCAATGTACGACCGCGCAATTGTCAAAGCCTGCAGTGCCATGGGGCTTAAGTGGTTAACAGTTTAGTAACAATTGAAAGTATAGCATTTTATCAACTGGACACTGCAGGCCCTGGATACAATTTTAAATTCTAAAAGCACCCACCAACGACCACAAAAAAGTCAGGGAAATATGCAGCTCAAAAAACACCAGTTTTAGTCTACACTACAGCTCAGGAGCCCCAAAGCTGAAGCTTGACACTTCCTAGTGAGGATTACAGTCTCAGCCTCCTCTCACATATTGCTACATTGTTCCTCCACAGTAGAGATGTGCCATCAGAACATGCAGAAGGTAAAACAGGAGTGGGAGAAAGTGTTTAACACCATCAAGAAAGACTGAAAATACACTTTTAATGGTCTAAAGCCATTTTACCTCCTTTTCGCCCAAAACGAGCGTCCATCACCCTTTCAATTGTTTCAAACTCATCTTCTTCTGGTTGAGGAACATCTTCTCCACATACTTCTAACAAGTCATCAGAGTCTGTTTTCATCTCCTCATCTTCCTTATAACTGACATTTACAGTGGCCTGTCGCCTAGATGCTCGCTTATCATAGTCATCATCATCATCTGAGGAATCTTCATCTTGTTTTGGACCAATAATCTTCTTCCCATTTTTAACTTTGGCCCTAAAAACAAATACATAATACTTTATAGCCAATAGGATAAATGAACAGAGAAAAAATAAATAAATGGCAAGACTATGCAGATTGTTTAAACTAAACCATCCTAATTATCTGAAAAACCCACTTTGACTTGTCCTTTCTCTTGTTTTTTTTTTCTTTAGATTTTGGATTAAGTGGAGAAGGATTGAAACATCCATCAGTTTGTAGTGATGTCTGTGTCCCATTGGGGAGATTCACCATCTCCATTTGTCCCTTTTACCATTATCATTTAAAGTAAAAGCCCAAGTTTTGGGTTGTCACAAAAAAGTAATTCACAGGAAATCTTCCAATGGGGACACTAGTTCTAGTGGCCTGGGGTCCCCAAGGAATTCGCTTAATTTGCAGGGATTTCCTCACTTCCTGTTTTAGCTATGGGACAGGAAGTGAAGGTAAATCTCCCAAGTGGGGCACAGATGCAAAAAATAAAACAAGGGTTATAACCCTCCCTTACTCTATCCAAAATGAAAGATGGAATACTGCCAGCATATGTTCTTCCCAGTTGTACACATGCATACCACCAGAGTTCAACTGACATCTCTGAGTTATAAAAAAAAAAAAATACATTAACTGTGGTCCACCTTAACATAGAACTATAGTTGAGAACGGGGAGGTTCTTCTGCAAATATACTTACCTGACCGGTCCCATTTCTCTGTAAAATGTACTTTGCGCAGCTCAATTTTCAATTTGGCGCAGTGCCTGTGTGCGGAGATCATTGCACTCACACATGTGCGTGAGTGACATTCGCCAACCAATCCAAGACAGTCAAGCAACTCTGGGGGGGGGGGGGGGGGAGGAGATGCCGGTGAGGGACCTTGTGGGTGTCAGAACAGAAGTTTTTTTTTACTTTAGTTCTATTCTTTCAGAATCCACACCAATATTCTGTCATGTTCACCTCAAAAACCTCCTCCAACAGGACAGAATCAAAATAAAATGTTTGCATCACAAGGTAAAACACTCATGAGATTAGGCTCTGATGGAAGTAAGCACTCCCAGCTGTTTAGGAAATAACTGCTTTCATCAGAGAATTATCAAGTTTTTTTTTTTTTTTTTTTTTTTTGGCATTACAGAAAGGCTGGAGGAGAAATGGAGGTAATTAGGACAAAAAGAAAAAAAGGGTTCCTGAATCTTTGTCCAAACAATTTAGTGCCAACCAGGTGGCGTAAGAAGATGAGGAAGGGGGTGGGAACTAATTTTGGGTCAACTGTTTAAGCTTTTCTGTGTTCTAGTTCAACTAATGTTGAATTTTACCTACCAACATAAATATTTATTTTGCAAAAAAAACATTTTACAGGGAATGCACTAAAGGTAGCATTGTAGAAGTAAATTTCTTTAGGACTTTAACTTCATAGGTTCCCTATACAAACAGGGCAGCCAAGTAGGTTATTGAGCTATACCTCTTACTCATTGAGTTCTCGGTGTAAACTTGAGATACAGATATCTTAAAGTGGAGCTCAACCCAAAAGAAAAGAAAAATTTCCACTTATTTTCCTCCTCCTCCCCTCTGCTGTCACATTCGGCACCTTTCAGGTGGGAGCTTCCGTTTCCAGCTGACTTCACCATGGTGAACTCATCCGCCGTCGGGCCATTCATAAAGTGCAGTGCGCTTCACGCATGTGCAGTAGGGCAGTGTTTTTCAACTCCAGTCCTCAAGGCACACCAATAGGTCATGTTTTCAGGATTTCCTTTAGATGAAACGGCTGTGGTGATTACTAAGGCAGTGAAACTGATCAAATCACCTGTGCAAAATAATGGAAAGCCTGAAAACATGACCTGTTGGTGTGCGTTGAGGACTGGAGTTGAAAAACACTGCAGTAGGGAACCGGCTGTGAAGCCACAAGGCTTTGTTGCTGGTCTGCATTAGCCGAGATAGTGGCAGCAGCACCCAAGAGCCAATAGAAAAATTGGCTCGGGTGAAGACACCACTGGATTCGGACAGATAAGTGTCCCAATATTAAAAGTCAGCAGCTACAGTATTGGAATCTGGAGCTCGGCATTACCTTTTTTCATTTTTTACTAAAGCAAATAAGGCTGGTCTGTATAGACTGGCAGCAGCAATATAAAAAAGAAAAATTCAACTACAAGCATCGTGAAACACATGAAAAGTTCCTGCCAAAAGATTTGTACTTCTATCCAGTCCTGAGAGATACAACATTTGTCACACAGCACATCTGTCTGGCAGGGCCAGAGACATGATCTTTCTGTGCTGCATATCTTCGACTGAAGGATGAAAGAAGCAGCAAAAAGATGAGCCCATCTTTTTGTCACTCTTATCTCCTTCCGTTTGTTGCACTGCAGCACGATTGGCTCCATGTGCCTCCCCCAGTCTGAACAGGATTGGACAGGTGATCCGTGCTTTGAACAACCAGGCTGCGGCTCCTCTCACTCAGCACAGGCTGCTCTGGGGACACGTGGCAGGCTGCATTTTTGGGCACGGATAAAGTTAATATATATTATTTTTATAACTTAATCCTGTATAAAACATTTAAGTGTCATTTCATGAAATAATTTATAAGGGGGTGTCTGGGGGGCGGGACATGGTAGGGGTTGGGCGGGGCAACTGGTGGCGAGTACGCCTTGAGGCCTGGCTAGTAGCTCAGGACTTGAAATTTTGAGCCCTGGTTTTAGTATTAGTCGACTAAATCTCCAGTACATTTTAGTCAACAAACTAATTTTAGTTGTCTAAAAACTAATGGGTGCAATTAAAAATTGTAATGCATTAGTTAACATTTCTCTACAATGTCCAAACTCATATATTGCTGGAATGAAAAATCGAATATGTTATTATTTATGGTATCGAGGTATGCACTACAGACCAGTGTTAATTTTGAAGTAAAAATTTTAATTTAGTTTTAGTCTTACTTTTGACTAAAATGGCATTTTAGTTTTGGTCCCATTTTAGTCATCAATTGTTTTCTTCGTATTTTAGTAGAATAAAATAGTATTAATTTAGTCGACTAAATTAACACCATTGCCGACTTTGCGGCACAGATTCTCAAAAGTAGTCCCGAGAGAACTACTTTTGGATAATTCGGGGGAGATTTCAATAGACATCTGTGCATGAACCTGCACAGATGTCTCCGAAATCGCTCCCGAAGTCGGAATGAAATGCGGGTTTGTAATCGTGCGCGTTCAGCTGAACTCGCACGATTTTAAACCCGCGTTCAGTGTAAACCCAGGCTAAAAGTCAAAATCCTCGCAGAGCCTAGACCTTTTCTGTGACTTCAGCCAACAGCAGGCTTTAAGACCCCATTCACACCTAGGCGTTTTTACGCCGGTAGCGCTACGCCTCTGCCGCCAGAGGGCTGGAAATACATGTCCCTCTATGGAGATGGTTCACATCTCCACGCCGAACGCCTGTCGCCTGCGGCGTGAAAAAAGGTCCCGGACCTTTTTTTCAGGCGTCTTCGAGCGTTCGGCTAGGAGATGGCAATCATCTCCATAGAGGGGGTCATCTTGGGACACATCTAGGCGGACAATACCCGCGTTTTGTCGCCGCAAATCGCGGTACAAAACGCCGCTATTTTTACCGCGATTTGCGGCGACAAAACGCCGCGATTTCGTCCGTCTAGATGTGAATGCAGCCTAACCCACCATCTGTCTGGGTCACAGAAGTGCCGGAAAAACTGCATCAAAAGCCTGCAGTTCAAACCTGAGTGGCAACCATGGCTTCCTCCATGTATACTGTGGAAGAGGGAGCATAGCCACCCAGGGACAGAAAGTGCACATTTTGCAGAATTACTAGGTGAATATAAAAAGGAGAAAATGCATGAAAAAAATAAATTAAAAAAAATCTAAATCAAAAGGACTGATAAGCTGCAATAGATTACATTTTGTGTTATGGATATGCATTCGTGAACACAGAGCTGCATTAATCAGTAACTTTACCATGTGGCTGGAGATCAGTTTAAAAAAGTATTCAAAACCACTATACATTATTGTACCAGGAAATGCAGAGACCTGTATATAAAATTCACTTGCTAATACCTCAGGATTGCTGATCATTTGACACTGGCAGTTTTGAAATATTAAAAAGTTTATACATTTTTGCACATAGTTTCTAACAATATGCTCAGTTTAAACTGACTAGGTTTGTAACAGATTAACAATAAAAATGTTATGTAAAATAAAAAAAATGGGAATTTTGACTTAAAAAAAAAAAAGTATTGAACCCAAAAGCAAACATATGATATTGCACCCTACCAATTCCTATGATGGCTTTATTTTTTTAGGCAATTTTTTGTTCTATTGTCATCTGGTAATCTAGCCAGCAAGTCTGTTTTTCAAAAGAAAAAGCTCTCCAGCAGAATGTATTAGTTTACAGAGTCGAGAAACAATTTAGCACCAACAGGGGTTCTTACAATGATGATTATGTAAAAACGTCATCTCAAAAGTAAAAGCACAGCTTGCTATAACTGCCTAAAAAGTATTAGCTGGAGTACAGCTTCAATTTGTAAGTGTATTTAAATCTGAACTTAAAATTATATAACACTCCCTACCCCCAGACTGACAATACTGATGTCCAAAAGGTGCCCCCTGTTTTCCTTCATTCAGAGGGGGGGCACTCCAATACAGGAGGTGTGTTACTGACGAGATCACCAAGTGAAAGCAGAGGAAAAAGTCTAAGAAAACTGATGCAACCACCACATCCAATGATTGACAAGCTGCAATATATCACATTTTTGGTTTTGACTGTAATACTACTTGAACTCCTGTGTAGAGATAGCACAGCCTGCACCTCCTTCATATCCGATATGGAATCCTTCAGCAGGTGGTCACCCATATCCCCTGTGACATTTGTGATCTTAGCAGGGGTCAGGGGCAGAGCCAGTACTTTTGTGAATACTTATGGTGCAGCAGAAAGCCCAAATAGCAGGGCAACAAGTTGCAAGGGTTGGGTCTAAGCATAAAAAGTGTTGGTGTATGGGAAAGATGTAAAAGGTGAAGATAAGAGTCTTGGATGCCCACGGATACCAAAAATGACCCTAAGAGGAGCAATGACAGATTGTGGACATTGGGACTGAATAATTCAGTAAAAACCTTCAAGCCTTTCTTATGCAGGAAATGGGATTACTACTCCGTGTAGGCCCACAAATCTGCCTGTCTTTGGGTGGGAAGCTGGCAGACTGGAGGGTGGCAGTGATACAAATTCTATTTAAAACTCCTAGAAATGACAGATGAACCCAGTGCTCCAGGACATCTATGCTCAAGAGTCAAGACTGGTGTAAATGGCAACAGATGCACGTGCAATGCATCTGGATCCTTAGTAAAACAGTCAGGACATCTACTGAGATGACAAAGAACATATATCTTAGCCGATTCAGAGTAAGAGGATGCCAAAGAGGTCCCTCTCAAGTCCTGAAAGAAGGACCTAGATTTGGGTATGCAGATCCCATGCAGAGTCCATTCCTTGCTGCTGCCAGGGATTTCAGGTGCTACAAAACAAGCATTGTGCTTGCAAATCACACAAAAAAAAAAAAGTATTGGACTAACCATAACTTTTTATCCTCCACCAACCTCATATCTGATGAGAGGACAATCACAGTACATTCTTTGGGAGCGATACCAGTCAAAAAAAAAATCAGAGACTGGCAGAGTTTGAGCACTGCAAAAAAAAACGCAACTGTTTCTTCGTCCTTGTGGGACCTTTAGCTTGTAGACCTAATGTATCACACAATCGCTATATCATTTTCCCTTTTAGAAAAAAAAGTTTTCCTCCTTTTATTGATCTCAGCACTGCCGATTGGCTCTGATCTTTGTTTCAGCGTTTTACAGCTTAAGTCCCCGGGCCTGCTGTGCAGAATCACATATTATACAGTATCTCACAAAAGTGAGTACACCCCCTCATTTTTGTAAATATTTTATTACATCTTGTCATGTGACAACACTAAAGAAATGACACTTTGCTACAATGTAATGTAGTGAGTGTACAGCTTGTATAACAGTGTAAATTTGCTGTCCCCTTAAAATTACTCAACACGCTGCCATTAACGTCTAAACAGCTGACAACAAAAGCGAGTACAACCCTTTGCTCTACATAAAGATGGCCTAGGCTATAAAAAGATTACAAAGACCCTGAAACTGAGTTGCAGCACGATGGCCAAGACCATACAGCAGTATAACAGGACAGGTTGCACTCAAAACAGGCTTAGCCATGGTCGACCAAAGAAGTTGCTCATGCTCCACGTCATATCCAGAGGCTGTCTTTGGGAAATAGACATACACGTGCTGTCAGCATTGCTGCAGAGGTTGAAGGGGTGGGGGGGGGGGGGTCAGTCTGTCAGTGCTCAGACCATACGCCACACACTGCACAAGAAAGCCCTCAGTTTGCTGAAGACAAGCAGACTAAGGACATAGATTACTGGAACCATGTCCTGTGGTCTGATGAGACCAAGATAAACTTATTTGGTTCAGATGGTGTCAAGCGGCAACCAGGTGAGAAGTACAAAGACAAGTGTGTCTTGCCTACTATAAAGCATGGTGGTGAGGGTGTCATGGTCTGGGACTGCATGAGTGCTGCCGGAACTGGGGAGCTACATTTCATTGAGGGAACCATGAATGCCAACATGTACTGTGACATACTGAAGCAGAGCATGATCCACTCCATTCAGAGACTGGGCCGCAGGGCAGTATTGCAACATGATAACGACCTCAGACACACCTCCAAGATGACCACTGTCTTGCTAAAGAAGCTGAGGGTAAAGGTGATGGACTGGCTAAGCATGTCTCCAGACCTAAACCCTATTGAGCATCTGTGGGGGATCCTCAAACTGAAAGTGGAGGAGTGCAAGGTCTCAAACATCCACCAGCTCTGTGATGTCGTCATGGAGGAGTGGAAGAGGACTCCAGTGGCAACCTGTGACGCTCTGGTGAACTCCACGCCCAAGAGAGTTAAGGTAGTGCTCGAAAATAATGGTGGTAACAAAAAATAGTTAACCGATTGAGGACTGCCGCATGACGATATACGTCGACAAAATGGCAGGAACAGCGGACCTAATCGCCGCCGGTGTCTCGCGATCAGGTCAGAGAGGAAGAACAGGGAGAGGTAAGTGTAAACAAACCTCTCCCCATGCTTCCTAGTGAGCCTGTCACTAATCGTCTGTTCCCTATCATAGGGAACGACGATCAGTCACGTCACACGCCCAACCATGCCCCCCCCCCCCCACAGTAAGAATCGCACATTATGACACACTTAACCCCCACAGCGCCCCCTCCTGGTTAACCCCTACACTGCCATTTTTTACAGTAACCAGTGCATTTTTATAGCACCGTTTGCTGTAAAAATGACAAAGGTCCCAAAATAGTGTCAAAAGTGTCCGCCATAATGTCGCAGTCACGATAAAAATCGCTGATCGCCACTATTACTAACATTTTTTTTTATATATAAAAATGCAATAAAACTATCCCCTATTTGGTAGACGCTATAAATTTTGCGCAAACCAAACGCTTATTGCGATTTTTTTTTTTTACCAAAAATATGTAGAAGAATACGTATTGGCCTAAACTGAGGGAAAAAAAAAAAAGTTTATATATTTTTGGGGGATATTATAGCAAAAAGTAAAAAATATTGCATTTTTTTTTCAAAATTATAGCTCGATTTTTGTTTTTAGCGCAAAAAATAAAAACCACAGAGGTGATCAAATACCACCAAAAGAAAAGCTCTATTTGTGGGGAAAAAAGGACACCAATTTTGTTTGGGAGCCACGTCGCACGACCGCGCAATTGTCAGTTAAAGCGACGCAGTGCCGAACCGCAAAAAGTGGCCTGGTCTTTAAGCTGCACAATGGTCAGGAGCTTAAAGTGGAGTTCCACCCAAAAGTTGAACTTCCGCTTAATCCACTCCTCACCCCTTACATGCCACATTTGGCATGTCTTTTTTTGGGGGGGGGGAGTGGGGGCTTCAGGAGGAGTGGGACTTCCTCCTTCCGCCGAGGGGCTGCTAAGGCGATATGACTATTCGCCTTATCGCAGCCCCTCCCTGTAGGCGATCGCCTGGGACACGTGACAGGTCCCAGGCGATCACCTGTCCAATCAGATGGCGCAGTGCCGCTCGCGCATGCACAGTGGGTGCCCGGCCGTGAAGCCGAAAGCTGTCACGGCCGGGTGCCCACACTTAGAATGAAGACGTGGGCCGGAGGGGGGGGGGGGGTTAGGAGCGGAGCACCGGCCGGCGCGTCGCTGGAACGTGGAGCAGGTGAGTGTATGTTTATTAAAAGCCAGCAGCTACACTTTTTGTAGCTGCTGACTTTTAATAAACATTAGAAATTACTGGAACACCCCTTTAAGTAGTAAATGTAACACAGTGCCGCATGAAGGGTCCTGATCATGAAGGGGGTAAAACCTTCCAGAGCTGAAGTGGTTAATGTAGTGCCCAGTCTGCCATCTCCGTTCACATGTACAATCTACTATAAGTTGCACACAAAACAATGCTGTGCCAAGTCAATCCTAACCATTTGATGAAACTATATGAAACTAACAGATTTCTAAAAACTATTTTTATTGAAGCAAATCGTAAATGTGCAAGCTGGTATTTAAAAAAAAGTCTTTTAGACTGTACAGATACAATAATATAGAATCCAGTGGAAGAGTGGCCAAAGAAAAGCAAAATAACTGTCTAGTTGGCTGCCCAAAATAAAAATTTGGTAGAAATATATATTTCTCCATAACTGATCATTAAAAGCAGCACCATACTTACAACTCATTTGAGTAAACCATTCTTTGTCTGTGAAAGATAAAAACAAGTCTACATAGCAAATAGTTGCACCAAGCTTACATGTGCTGATATATTTCCATTCAAGAAATAGTATAAAAAGGGTACAATGTTCTATATAAAACTATGAAAGTGAAATGCAATTGCATTAAATGTTTATTACTACAGTTCTGGAACTGCCCAGTTATATAGAGATTACATCGAGGAAAACCATCAGAGTCTAGCCCTTACCTGTTTTGAGATTTCTTGTTTTTTACTTTAAGGCTCGGTTCATAATCAGATTCGCTGTCCCTACTGCTGTTTTTCTGTCTATCCCCCCCTGAGTCAGAATCTGAACTGGAACTGGTCGATGAAGAGCCACTATGAGAACCTGAGCCGGACATCTGCCAATCTTCACTGCACATATTGAGAGGGCGGAAATGATAAAGTTATAACATGCAAGCTTGCTTCAAACACACATCCATACCACAAAAAATAGGGAGCAACGCCCCACTGAATCACCCATTCTTAATCTCTCACTTGCAAAAGGAAAACTACTTCATATACACACACAAAACGTTAACTTTTATAATAAAACTATCATCCAGTGTTAATAGGCCCTGATTAGACAGTTCTTCCTGCATTTAGACCAATGCTGGTAAACATGGCCTCCATTTTCCATGTGGCAAATATGTAACGAGGGTGCACATGATCGGTATATTCATATACACATCTTAAGTGGCCAAACTGTTAGTAACAGCCACTCTTACAGCAAAAAGGACTGGAAATTAAAGCAGCAACTCTCAAAAGCTCGCCATTTGAGAGAAAACATCTGACAAAGAGTTGCTGAACACCAATATTTCCTTCTACTAAAGTAGAGATTTTTTATCACAATTTCCTTCTACTCCTTACTGTTACAGTACATGTGCTGAGCCTGAATGCTGTACAAATGATATAAGAAAAAAAAGCACACAGGAAAAACCTTCTGACAGGAGAAATGCTGGTCGGGAAAAAATTAAAGGCCAAGTCCATCCAAGAATGATATTTCAGAGTAACAAATGAGCCAAAACGTGACCCAATAGATTTTTGTATGACCTGAGGAGAGCAAAATTAAGATGAACCTGACAGAGCAATTTGCTCCCGCCCACCCACCTCCACTACTTCAGTAAACAAAAGGCTAAACCATAGCGGGGTCAAATAAATGAACAGAATATGGAATTCAGTGGCAATAGTAAGATGTACTAGTATTGGTTGAAGCAGATGAATGAATTGAGCCTTGATTTCAACAGTTGAAATTGATTTTTTTTTTTTTTTATTTCTGAATGAAATAACCCACTGCCACTATCCAAAAAACTGAAATAGTCATTTTGACTGGCTTTAGCCTTTTTAATCATACAGAAGATAATCTTTCAAAGCTATAAACAAGCAACCTCTACCTCACGCACCAACATACAGCACCCCATGTAATTGTATGACAGTAAATTGCACTATAAAAACCAAACAGCAAAACAAGTGACACATAACAAGAAGCTACTGCAGAATTGACCACAAATATGCAAGCAAGGATTCAGGTTAGCACTGGCAGAACAAAGACCAAGGCAGAGCAGCTGAAATACCAGAAGAAATACTAATTCCAGAGACTTCAGACTAACACAGCTAAGTGCAAACCTAAGACACTGAAAGGCTTAAGTTTCAGATGTAAACTGCCACCGTTAGGAAAAGACCACAATGATTGGCAATAAATTATGTTAAATTATATAAGAAGCAGGCAGCTTTTCTCTAAATTAAATCTTTTGTAGGTAGAAGGATACTCGGGGTTATAAAAAGCACTCATTTTGGAAGATAAACAAGATCTTGGCAGCGAACAAAGATTTGGGTATGAAGCAATGAAAATAACACCAGCACCAAGAAACATTTAGACAAAGGACAAGAAATCAGCACATTTAGATTGGAAGCACAAACGTAGATACAAACAAAAGAAAAAAATCTACGTACTCTTTGCGTTTTTTCTTTTTATGGTCACTTGAAGAATCCTCATCAGAGCCACCACTACTAGATGAGTCCTACAAAAGAAAACCAAAGTTACGGGAAACCCAACAATGAAGAAACAAACAGTGCTTAAAGGGGAGTTCCAGCCATTTGTATGTTTATTAAAAGTCAGCAGCAACAAAAAGTGTAGCTGCTGGCTTTTAATAAACAGACACTTACCTGCTCCAGCGACGCGCCGGCCGGGGCTCCGCTCCTCTCCCCCCCTCCCCGGCCGGCGTCTTCATTCTCAGTATGGGCACCCGGCCGTGACAGCTTTCGGCTTCACGGCCGGGCACCCACTGCGCATGCGCGAGCGGCGCGGCACGTGTAATTGGCCAGGAGATCGCCTAGGACCTGTGACGTGTCCTAGGCGATCGCCTACAGCAGCCCCTTCCTGAAGGCGATTAAGCTTAGTCGCCTACAGGAAGGAGGAAGTGGGACAGGAAGTCCCACTCTTCCTGAAGCCCCCACTCCCCCCCCAAAAAAATTACATGCCAAATGTGGCATGTAAGGGGGAGAAGAGTGGGTTAAGAGGAAGTTCCAAATTTGGGTGGAACTCCTCTTTAAGCGCTAGCCAAGTGGTAAATTTTGACATTTCTCTCCTAGGTGTAAATTATCTACTTTATTTGCTAAAAAATTACTTGAAACACCCAAACTTTTTCCTTGAGGTCCTATAGAATAAAATGGTGGGTGATGCAATTTATGTCACATGGTATTTGCACAGTGGTTTTTAAACTTTTTTTTGGGGGGGGGGGGCACTATTGCACACAAAACACCCATTTTTTTTTTTTTTTTAAATATAAATGATATCACGCCAAGTAGATAGAGACCCAACATGTCACACTTTAAAACTGCACCCGCCCATGGAAGGGCAGCAAACTACAGTACTTAAAACTCTCCACAGGCAACGCGTTAAACGCATTTACAGGAGGTCTGGTGCTAGGAATTATTGCTCTCACGCTGACGTTCACCACAATACCTCACATAGAGAGGGAGGATCATCATCAGTTTCCCTCTCTCTATGCTGTGCAGCTGTCGCCACTAGTCACATTGCTCCCGGGCTCTGCAATCAGACCGCAGAGCCCAGGAAAGGCAGCGGCAAGAGGGGGGAAGAATAGTAAAACTTAAAAAAAAAAAAGGTCAATGCAATATGGCAACCTGGAGGCATTCTGTATACCACCGATATATGTAATGCCCCCAGGAATGTAATATCTTGCTTGTGCAACTGGTTCAGTGATTTTTAAGACATCTGTACCAAGATACAAGCAAAGTTTTAAAGCTTGTTTACATCAGATGCCATCTATACACAGTATCGACATGTATGCAAGAAAAAAGGAATATACTTCCCAGAGCCTGGTTCTAGGTTACCCCACTACAGTGCTTTCATGTTTATTTTCACAGAAGGGACACTGCAAAACGCATGCAAGTGCAACAGTGTAATAAAGAAAAAAAAAAAAAAAAAAAAAAAAAAAAACAACACAACACAATAGCATTACAAATGCATTTAAATGCAGCATGCAGAACTGCACACTGAACGTGGATTACAGTGTAAATGAGCCTCTCTGTACCAGTTACAATAGTAATTTCAGTTTTGGCAAAATCCTCCCTAAGAGTAAACTACTTCTAATGTGATGAAGACATTGCAACTTTCCTCGTCAGGACAATGAGTGCGCACATAGATATTAGAAGGTCGAGTGTAATACGGTCAGCCTAATGTGGACATACCCTTTAAAGTAACCAACTATATATGCAGCTAATATTAGTGTGTGTGTGTGTGTGAGAGTGTGTGAATGTGTGTGAATGTCTATATCTCTCACACACACATATGGCAAAAATCAAACACACCTCTTCTGAGCCACTATTTGAAGATGCTGGTGGTTTCTGCTGTTGTAGTTGCTGCTGCTGCTGTTTTCTTATCATCGCCGATTTCTGCACAGCAAGAATACTGGGATTTGATTTCCAGAACTGTAAATAAGAGGTAAAAATTGTGAATTTTATGAGCTATGAATTTCTGGTGTCAATTAATTGCGTATTAGGATTCACATAAACATCAAGATTTGGGCATTAAACCCCTTAATAAAGCAAACATCCTTAGTTTATTAAAGCATCTGCATAACCAATTATAATACATGAATATACACACACAGGCTAAGACAATAAGGTGTGACAGAAACAGAAGGGGATTTTCAGACAGGGTGCACATGTTGAACACAAGGTAAAATTAAAGTGTTGAAGGAGAAAGCCACCTTCAGAGATGAGCTTATCCTATTGAGTGATGTGGCAATACCTTGTGATATGCAGTGTCTAGCTTGCCAGGTGTCAATGTTCAGACTATAGAAGCAAAGCTTTCCAGGATTAAGACATGCTGTTTTTTAACATAACAGAATGTCTCCCTTAAAATGAACTGTATTTTACAATAAGTGTATTGAAAGCACTCCTTGAAAATCTAATAGTTGAATAAAATATGAGATAGACACAAATGTAAAGCGATTGTTCTCATTTCTGCATAGTACAGGAGCCCAAGAATGAATGTGAAGAGACTCAGTAATAACCATACATTTATTTTAGGGTATCTGGGAACCCAAAAATGTAGATGCCCCATTATGCAAATACAAACATCCATCAACAATATAGTTGGACTGCCTGAACTTTTCATGCCTCTTGATTGGCCAGTGAGGCCACCCATCACATTGATGGATTAACTATTAGGCAGCTGCTCTTGTGCAAGTGCAGACTTCTTAAAGGAAGTTAGTACTGTCATATTAGAGCATTTTGGGTTACAGAAAAAGCATGTGCAAATATTTAGCATACACAAAAATACACAGTGTAAGCAGCTCAGCCACACAGGTCATTTTGACAGAATACATTTGTGGTACATATCTGATCTCAAAACACGATATGTTGATATTCTGCACCTTAGACAATTTGAAACAATTGTTTGTTGTATTTTGGCTGTAAGCCCCTCTATACTAGTGGATTACAGGTAAAATCCTTGGTCAGTCAAAAAACAAACAATGACCGGATGAAAAGAATTTAATCAACCACAAGTAATTGTTGAACTGCGTGGCAAAAACTACTACTCTTTGGACCACTTCCCTATGTTCCATCTGAAGCTTTAGGCCTCACGCACAAAGACACCTGGCAACTGCCATGTGCCAATGTGTAAAATTCCTAGCACTGCTACGCCATACATTCTGTGAGCAGCCACCAATACAAGTGAATTTTTGTATGTGGCCATGCTCAGGGTAAATGCAGATGGTTTCTGTATGTACCTGTGCATGTGTGTATGGCACTTCTCCCAAAAATAAGAGAGTGATGTGTTTAGGGAGAAGTCACATATGTTCATGCAATTCTAAACACCAACACAGAAGCGACTGACGTTTAACTGAGCACACTAGGGTACAACCATTTGCTTGGCAGCTATATGTGTCACACCCGGGATTTTATGTCTCAGCATACAGGAGCTACCAAGCACCTGTGTGCAGGAGGCATTATACAAACTTCAGTGCCTTTTATAAATGGTACATTACCTCAGCCCCATCCATCCTTGGTGGCTTTGACTGAACAGTTGGCTTTTGTTCTGCATTGTCCGATTCAGAGTCAGACTGGCTTCCAGATTCAGAACCACTATCAGAATCACTGCTCCCAGACTGGCTACTGCTTCCACCACTGCTGCTGCCAGATGAGGACCCTGAGCCAGAACCAGATTCATCATCTGATCGGCTACTGGAGAAAATACAATAAAAAGATTGAAGAGTTGTTATTCCTCCTAACAATGTAATAATGTCCATTTTACATTTTAGGAAAGCAATGACATCATGACAAAACATGTTGCTATGCAAATAAAACCCAATAACATTCTAGTATGCTGTAAATGGTTGTGTGCATCATGCTTAAATGTCTTTGAAGCAAAAGGTTTCCTTTACAAGAGCAACCCCAGATACAGTGAAAGCATTCAATGACCTACTAATTCAATCCAATAAATACAGCAAAAAGTCAAGAAACTGACTCAATTTATCAGAATCTGAGTTCATAATCTCATACAGAATAACCACACAGGGGTCAAGTAAGAGTATAATTTACTTTAGCCTGCATTATTTAACTTAAAGCTGCTCCTTCTACCTGGGACATGTCATGGGTCCATGAAAACTGCGGGAACAAATCGCAAAGTGCAACTCACGCATTCACAGTGAGCAGCCAGGTGGGAAGCCGCAAGCAGTCATAGCCAGCTTCCCATAGGGGACACTTAACCCCTTTGAGCATCCCTAGTGTTAACCCCTGCCATTTATACAGTGATCAGTGCATTTTTATAGCACTGATCACTGTATTGGTGTCACTGGTCACCAAAAAGTGTCACTTGAGGTCAGATTTGTCTACCGCAATTTTTCTTTGGATGCGTATTAAAAAAAAAACTGCAGAGGCGATCAAATACCACCAAAAGAAATCTCTATTTGAAAGGGGGTGGGGAAGAATTTTTTTTGGGGTACAGCGTCGCTCGACCGCACAATTGTCAGTTTAAGAGACGCTGTGCCGTATCACAAAAAATTACCTGGTCATTAAGGCGGTAAAACCTTGTGGGGCTGAAGTGGTTAAACACATATGGAAGAACATTTTTAATGAGCCTAGTTTACAACATTGCAATGCTTTCATATGCATTGGAAAAAAGAAAAAAGTGCAGCAAGCTGCATTTTTTCACACGTAAGCATCATAGAACAGATGTAAACTGGCCACAAAAATAAAATAAAGAATGCCTACAACTCATTGCAGTAAATTACAAATGAATGAAAATGTGTATGCAGGAATGCAAACTGAACATTGGGATTGTGTGTAAATAAGCCCTTGCAGGAGAAGGGAATTTTTATTTGGAATCATACTTGCCTAATGCTGGCCAGTTGAGGGGGTGGGAGTGGCCGGCTCAGGCACTCAGCGGCTCACTGAGAGGCTGAGCCAGGTGTCGGTCCAGACATGTGGGCGGATCACGATGTCAGTTTCAGTCTGATTTGTGGATTATTATTTTTTTATTGAAGATAAGCATTTTCAAGAGGGAGGAAAACTAAACAGTTAAAAAAATAAATGGGGCCGATAGGTAATATTTAAAAATCGTTCATACTACGCTTTGGTATGTAGATATAAATAAATATGGTTTCTGACAACCCCAAAACTCCACTAGGTGGAGTTGGTAGTAAGTAGTATAGAAAGATGGGGGATTTGATACTCATAGCAATATTAAAATGTAGATCTGTGGCTGTAACATTGTTACAGACTCTCTAGCACTACTTATAGTGCGTGTTTTAAAGATACTTTTTTGCTTTGATTAAATAAAACAAACTTTTGTGGAGTTGCGCTATGAGTATCAATCTCTTCCATATGTGAATGGACCACACGATCTAACCCACCGTGGAGGAGGCAACTTTATTGGCACCAAGACCAGAGGCAACTCTGCTCAAATGCGCTTTACCCCTGCAGGGGTACATCTTTCCTGGAGGGGAGCACAAGTGGAATTCACCTTTTTGCACTTAAAAGTACATTTAAAAGGTTTCTTTGTTTAAAATATATATTATATATATATTACACACACACACGTCATACTCCTCTCCTGTGTGCAGTTGGCTTTGCACAGAGGGGCCCCGATCCTCCTCTTCTGGGGTCCCTCAGCAGCGCTTCTAGCTCCTCTTCTTGAGTGCCCCATTGGAGAGCCACTCTCCCTTGGGGCACTCGTGCAGGCACGCTCCCATGTCCTGGCTGCTGTGTCTATTGACAGACTGCAGGACTCGGTCCTGCCCCCCTGATAATTGGATTTGATTAAAAGATGCGGGAGCCAATGACCCAAGACACTGGCTTGAGCTGGTTCGTGTAAGTAAAAGGTGTGCCTCTGGGGAGCAGCTGCATCACAGCTTACAGGTAACATTGGACTAAAAAAAAAAAAAACACGCATTTCAAAATATAGCCAGTACATTAGTCAGTCTATAGAGTAACCTTCTGTAATTCCCTGCACAGTGGATCTCCGACTGCAAGAGGATCACAAAAGGAGACAATCAGGTCCTACTGCATTCCACAGTGCTATTAATCTAGCAGTGGGAACATGCTGACAGAAGGAGAGCGCAAAGGGATGACTTTACCAGTGAGCTGAAACACCCTCACTGCCCAATCATGAGCTGGAAGGAGCATTGTCCAAGATCAGGGATGTGACTATATTCTCTGGCATGGTGCTTAGGTTACAACACAGAATTCTTATTTATGTGTTAGTAACAAAGTTTATACATTTTTATTTCAAATGTGAATCTACCCCCTTTGCCTATAGCTCCATTTTAAAGAGGAAAACAAAAAACGAAACAAATCCATACCTTGAATTTCCACTGCCATTACTTTCTTCATCGCTGTGCCCGTTCATTGTCAAAAAATCACAGGTTTAAAAGAAATATGTACAAATCCAGACGTTAATACTTGATCATAAGGATGCTTGCTTGTTAAGAAAAACACTGCTAGAAGAGTAACAATTCCCCAAACACCTGCAGAAAAAAAAAATATTACAATTATTTTCTGCTGCATAGAACATAAGGTAATACTTTAACAACTTTCAGCAATTGCACACATAGGAAACAAACTGGTTGTGCTAGACACAGCTTTACAAACAACTTCTCATGGGTACGTCTTGAAACACGGAGAAATTCATGAGATCTGATGCTTACCAGGTCAAAGAGAAAAACCGAAATTAAGATTTTTATTCTGCTTTTTTTTTTTATATAAATCACTTTCCAATTTAGCCTAGGTTCGCAGTGATGCGGTTTTGAAATCATACAAGTTCAGCTTGAACTAGCACGATTTCAAACCGGCAATGCAGTCCAACTTTAAAGGCGATTTGACAGACATCTTTGCAGATTCACGCACAGATTACCCAGTCAGAAACCAGGGTATTTTACAATGTTTCTGGTGGTGAAGGTTTGAAAACCTCCAGATGGGATCTAACAGAGGTGAGATTAAAGGATAAGTCAAGCCTGAGCTTTTTAGGCTGGGCTTCTATTAGTTTTGCACTCCTGTGACCCATTTTCAGAGGAGAGCAGTCTGAAGTCCACTATCTGCTGACGTCACTACAATCAGTCGAGGCAGCACGTCATCCCGACTTCAGAAGTCTGGATCTGCCAGACTTGGGGGGGAACAGAGCAGGAGAGATGTTTACTGACAGTCGGAGGCTCTCTGCTTGGGGAGGAGTGAGAACCGAGCCATCGTCGATGTTCAGTGGTTTGGTTCTCAGTGCAAAGACGCTGGGGGACAGCTGCAGCATCCACCTAGGTAAGTATGAATCCAAAAAAAAAAAAAAAAAAAAACACATGTAGCGCTGACATTCTCGTATATCGATGTGCGTTTGCATACTTTCATACAACGTCTATGGACATTGCTATGTTTCAGTATTTGGAGCCATCTAGTGACCAAATACTGGTAATGCAGGGATATGTGTTTGTTTTCCTGGAAGGTTGCTAGGAGACAGGACACACAGTTTTGGGGGCGCAATCACAGTTGTGGGGGGAAGTGATCTGAAGGTGCCCGGGAGACGGTGGCAGGATTGCAGAGACCAAGAGACACTGAACCTCTTCACAGGATAGATCCAGGGGGCTGAACGAAGCGACTGGCAAGAAGCAAGTTGCAGTCACCGAGCAAAAGTTACTACACGGAGCTCCGATCCAGTGGATGAGCGGGTCACGGCCCACAGCTTAAGTTTCACACGCAGTTAGACTCGTATACAGGCCTCACTGGAATTTATCGTTACACGAAGGAGCAGAGCAACTGACATTGAGAAGGCTTGAGTCCTATCTACCGTGACATCTCAAGCAATGATAAAATAGTTGTTGCAGTTATACCAGGAGCACTTTCACTTCAATTTAACTCGTCAAAACTGTGGATTACAAATCACAAGGAGTTACTTTAGCTAGCGAAGAAAAGAAGATCCAGGACTAAGTACTTTAAGTGAGATCTCACGCATAGCTTATAAAGCAGTGGGAGCTCCCAGGTATAAACCTACATATATGTATACTGTTTTCAAATTGTTTATGTTGAAATCCATTGTGCTGTCGTCTTACGTTGGGATGACAGCACAATTATGGTAATAATTTTTTTTGCATATTTCACAGTAAAATATATCTTTGGTTAAATATCCAATTGTTGTGGGGTACTGTTTTTCTCCCTCCAGGTGCAGACAGTGGATCCTGGGGTTACAATACAGGTATTTTGTATTGTCTTACATTGTAATGCATTGCATCACAGCTGTGCCAAGGGGATTGAGCCACGTTTGTGGGGTTTATTGGTAGAGTGCAGGCCCAAATTAAACCAGCAGCTCCTTCGGGGGTCAGTGCTACACACACTTCTTTTAAAAGACCGGCAAACAAAAGGTATGCCATGCTAACTTCGGAAATGCTCTATAAAATCAGGCTCATTTAGTAGGCAAGTGGATACATCCATTAGCAGAGCCAGTAGACTGACAGTCACTGGTTCTCTGCTCTATAAACAATGAAACCCAAGTGATCAGCAGTCTTTGATCACTCAGTTCTCGGTCTTGGATGCAGCATTGGAGCAATCACGCACCTAGTCGAGTACGATTGATTGTTTTATTAAAAGTTTGCAGCCATGGTTGTAAAACTGCATTTGCAGAAGCAAATGCATTTCCACGGGAACTAATGTCTACCCAGCTGAAAACACCATTGCACTCTCCATGGATTATTCCCAACGTCACTACATTAACATCACTGTAGCAACGTAACCACTAGACCACGAGAGTCTTCTACATAGAATTTCCTGCGCTGTGGATCGATTTAGGGGAGAAACCGTTGAAGTGGTTTTACGTTGTTCAGAAAAACCTCAGCATCCAGGGGTTAGGAGCAAAGAGGTATAACGACCCAATGTGTGGTATAAGTGATTATCGGATTCAGGTCACATGCAAGCATGGTTAGAGCCAAATTGACCTTTTAGTTTAACATGTCCTCCCACTACTTTACAGTGTGTAATAGAGGTGAGAAAGAAGGTGGCGTTTGTTGCCCAAATCAGAATAGCAGGCTAGGACAACAACGCTCCTCCATAGAAACAGTTCAATGAGAGGATAGGATGCGGGTTACTGGCAAAACCTCCGGGTACAAAAAAATAACCAGTTTTAACGCATACTGTTAGATAGGTTGATTCGGTTGTCGGCGGGCTGGCCGCTGAGTAAAGCTTAGGATTTATCCTTGGTCTTGTTTATATCATATGTTGCCTTCCAATGCTACTTGCTGCAATGGCCAGTTAGTTATAGGTGGGGGTAGTGGACATCATTTTTTGTTGTAATATTACGGTTATATTGGTCAGGCAACGTACTGACACCTTTGCAGCCATTGTGCGATTTGCTGGGTGTTCAGTGTGCCTGTGTATCTTTAAAAAAGAAGTGGGCTCCCTTCAGTCCACTTGACCCCAATCTATTCATAAGAATGCCTGTGCTTCCATTGTGGAGTCACTCATTAGCTAGAGATAGGACCACAGATACCAGGGTGCCGCGACAAGGCTCTGTGGCTTACACATGCAATTGCAAATGTGTGCATACTAAACCCCTGTTTTAATGCATACTGTTAGATAGGTAATTTGGGTGTCAGCGTGCTGGCTGGTGAGTAAAGCTTGGATCTTTCCATGGATTTATGCTTGGTCTTGTTTATAACAAAAATACCCATTCCCGCCGATGCCTATTTGTGGCCTTATGGAAGTGGGTCTTTATCTGTGAGGCCGCACAGCACAGAGACCGGGCTCTCACCAAGAGCACGTGTCTTGAACCAAGGATCAGGATGGGGGAATGCCGATTCCCAGTCACCTGATTGCTGTGATAGCCTCTGATTGGCTATTGCAGTGATCAATCACTGTGCAGCCAGCTCATGTGTTTCCCCCCCCCCCCCTCTTCTTGCAGGGGAGAAAGATATAAAACAAAAATGTATGAGAGATATATATATATATAAGAAAAAAATAGCCTAGTTTAGTGCTAGGGTCATCAGGGTCAAGGTAAGGGCAAAAGGTCTGATCAAAGGTCAGGGTACTTATATTTTGCCTAGGATTAATAAAAAATAAAATTGTGTCAGTGTCCAAGATAGAAAAAAAAAAAAAAAAAAAAAAAATGCGTACTATGGTTTCTGGGCCTAAGTAGTTAATTGTTTCTATGGGTAGAAACAATTAACTACTTGCTTACTGTGGGCAGCACTGGTGGGCACCGATAAGGCGGCACACGGGGCAAATGTGCCTCCATCCTCTTGGGACCGATGTCCCTTTCACATAAGCCGATTATCACGTGATGTAAACAAAAGCCTGTAAACGGTCATTGGCTGACAGCTGATCACATGGTAAGGGGCTGGGACCGGCCCCTTACACGGATCCGTGATCACCCAAGTCTCAGTGATTTGGGTGATTACAGCGCGCATGCCCTTCAGGGGCCTGCGGGGAGCACGCAAAGGGGAGGACGTCTATTAACGTCCTCCCGGCATTTGGGGTCCGCACTGTAGCCGTCATTTGGCTATGGTGCGGGCGCCAAGTGGTTAACATATACATAAGTATTATCTCTGCAATCATCAGGAGAACTTATTTTGGCTTGTTCTTTGGTGGCAACTTAAAGAGGAACTGTAGTCTGCTCACATAATTTGTAATAAAAACATCTTTGCCATTCTGAAGCTTCCCTCCAACCACTTTGCATATGTTATACATACTGTGATTCTGTACTTGCCAAATATGCTGCAGCAGCCCTAATTATCATGGTCAGTTTACAGGGGGGAGGGTATAGCCAGGCAGAATCAGCTAGGTATTACAGGGGGCCAAATTACCCGCGCAGTGCGGACTTGGCAATGAAACCGCAAGCTGTCACAGGCGGATGCCCACACTTTCAATGCTGGCGCCGTAGAGAGGAGCGAGAATTCAGGCGGGCGCATTGCTGGACAGTGGGACAGGTGAGCGTCCTTTTATGAAAAGTTAGCTACACTTTTTGTAGCTGCTGACTTTTTTAATAAACTTACAAACGAGTGAAACTCCGCTTTAAAAATACACATATATTTGAAATGTCTATTGCCCATTTGCCTATAGTTTTCCAATAGTAATTTGAAAAAAGTAACAGTGAAAGCGCTGCTCTGGGGCCTGTTCCCACCTGCGCATTGGGGAAAATACTGGTGCATTTCTCAATGCACGTTTTGGGCCATACAGACCAATGGGAGCCTGGCACACAAAAACATGAAAAACCTGCATTGACTTTTTTTTTTTTTAAACAGGTGACAATGCAGATGCCAAGGTGTGAACCAAGCCTATGCCAGTTCATGATAAACCAGAAAGAAAACAAATTACACCTCAAAGTTTCAAGATTCATAAATTCAGAACACCTTCACTACTTGCCTCATACTAGAAGTAGAGATTCCTCAAAATTTACTAGAGCCACCAGCGTGAAAGCCAGAGCATGCCATGCAAATATAAGAACCGTTTCCTGGTTTAAGATCAATGCAAATATGTCTCAATTGCAGGCAGCTGCTTCAATGTAATCCATTAGTTACTAACCACTTGTAAAGCAACTGAAACACCAATTAGGAAATGTAACTACAGTACTTGATCCACAGAGGATTCCCCCCCCCCCTTCATGACCAGGTAATTTCTTGCTTTTTGGCACTGTTACTTTAACCACTTCAGCCTGGAAGATTTGGCTGCTCAATGACCAGGCCATTTTTTTGCTTTAACTGACAAACTTATTTTTTTTCCCCACAAATAAAGCTTTCTTTTGATGGTATTTGATCACCGCTGTGGTTTTTATTTTTTGCGCTATAAACAAGAGCGACAATTTGGGGGGGGGACACAATATCTTTTACTTTTTGCTATGGCAAATATTCAAATTTGAAAAAAAAAAAAAAAAAAAAAAAATCCTCAGTTAAAGCGGTTCTCCACCCTAAAGTGGAGTCCCGCTGACAGGTATTTGCACCCACTTCCGGCCCGGCATTCACGGGCAAAAGACGGGCATTCCATCACATCCCGTCGCCCCCCCGTTGTGTGCTAGGAACACTCGGCTCCCAGCACACAGCGGAAGCCAATCGGCGGGCGCGGCGCGACTCGCGCATGCGCCGTAGGGAGCCGCAGCGCTTCACTTCCTGGTTCCCTCAGCGTGGATGGCGGGGGGAGCAGCAGAGAGACGAGCGATCGCTCGTCCTCTGCTGCGATCGGCGCTGGACTCCAGGACAGGTAAGTGTCCTAATATTAAAAGTCAGCAGCTGCAGTATTTGTAGCTGCTGGCTTTTAATATTTTTTCCCATGGCACATCCGCTTTAAGGCAGATATGTATTCTACATATTTCTGGTAAAAAAAAAAAAAAAAAAAAAAAAAAAACACAATAAGCGTATATTGATTGGTTTGTGCAAAAGTTATAGCGTTTACAAACTTTGGGAAAGATTTATGGCATTTATAGAACGTTTTTACTAGAGGTCGACCGATATATCGGCCGGCCGATATATCGGGCCGATATTCAGTCATTTTGGAGAAATCGGCATCGGCCGATTATTATCCAAATGTGGCCGATATTTAGCAGATCTGCATCAGCAGAGTGTGGAGAAGGAAGGAGGAACATGGGGTTCCCCCTCCCTTCTCCACACTGTCTGCAGAGCAGTGCCGTGTGTGTGAAGGAGAATGGAGCTGTCGGACTGATGTCGGTGTGGGCGGGTCCCGGGGTGGGCGGGACTCAGCTGTCCAACACCAGCCAATGGGATGAGATCATTGGCTGGATAGCTGCTGGGTCCCGCCCACCCCGGGTCCCGCCCACCTCCAACATCACGATGAATCTGAGCTCCTCTCTCTCTCTGCTCTCACAGTTTCACAGCACATAATGTAGCTGAATGTGTGAAACTCTCTCTTCATACAGTTTCACAACTGCTGCAGAGAGAAAGAGGAGCTCAGATTCGTTGCGATGTTGAAGGTGGGCGGGACCCGGGGTGGGCGGGACTCAGCAGCTATCCAGCCAATGATCTCATCCCATTGGCTGGTGGACAGCTGAGCCCCGCCCAACCCGGGTCCCGCCCACCTTCAACATCACAATGAATCTGAGCTCCTCTTTCTCTCTGCAGCAGTTGTGAAACTGTATAGAGAGTTTCACACATTATCCGCTACATTATGTGCTGTGAAACCTGCCAGTGCCATCTGCTAATGCCAATGCCATCCAGTGTCACCTGCCAATGCCATCCAGTGCCACCTGCCAATGCCATGCCAACTAGTGCCACCTGCCAATGCCAACTAGTGCCATCTGTTAATGCCATCCAGTGCCACCTGTCAATGCCATCCAGTGCCACCTGCCAGTGGCAACGCCATCCAGTGCCACCTGCCAATACCATCCAGTGCCACCTGCTAATGCCATCCAGTGCCACCTGCTAATGCCATCCAGTGCCACCTGGCATTGCCAATGCCATCCAGTGCCACCTGCCAATGCCACCTGCCAATGCCACCCAGTGCCATCTGCCAGTGCCACCTGCTAGTGCCAACTAGTGCCACCTGCCAAGGCCATCCAGTGCCACCTGCCAATTAGTGCCACCTGCCAGTGCCAACTGCCAGTGCTAACTATTGCCAATTAGTGCCACCTGCCAGTACCATCCAGTGCCACCTGCCAGTGCCAACCAGTGCCATCTGCCAGTGCCAACCAGTGCCACCTGCCAGTGCCAACCAGTGCCACCTGCCAGTGCCAATTAGTGCCACCTGCCAGTGCCAATTAGTGCCACCTGCCACTGCCACCGCCACCTTAGTGCCACGTGCCAACCAGTGCCACCTGCCAGTGCCATTCAGTGCCACCTGCCAATCAGTGCCATCTGATTTTGCCAATTGGTTCCATCCAGTGCAATCTGCCAGTGCCAATTAGCGCCACCTGCCAAAAAATAAAAAATCGGCCTAAAATATCGGCCGCAAAAATCGGCATCATATATCGGCCATCGGCCGCCCCAAATTCTAAATATCGGTATCGGCCAGAGAAAAACCCATATCGGTCGACCTCTAGTTTTTACTATACATTTTTTTTTCTAGTAATGGTGGTGATCTGGGATTTTTAGCGGTATTGCGACACTGCGGCGGACAGGTCGGACACTTGACACATTTTCGGGACCATTGACATTTACAGAGCGATCAGTGCTCTAAATATGCACTGATTACTATGTATATGTCACTGGCAGGGAAGGGGTTAACACAAGGGGGCGATCAAGGGGTTAACTGTGTTCCCTATTGTGTGTTCTAACTGTAGGGGGATGGTATTCGAGAGAAATTACAGATCGTGGTTTCTACCAAGTTATTTTCCGCACTATATAAAAACGATGAAACATTTAGAAAAAAATCCCAATAAGCGTCCGATTATTACATACATACACACACATATATTATATATATATATACACACACACATACACACATACACACATACACACATACACACACTAGAGCTGCACAATTCTGGGAAAAATGAGAATCGCAATTTTTTTTGCGGCGGGCGCGATCGCCATCGGGCACACGCGATCGCTCGTTACAGAGCGGGGACCGGGAGCTGTGTGTGTAAACACACAGCTCTCGGTCCTGTCAGCAGGGGAAATGCTGATCTTCTGTTTATACAATGTATGAACAGAGGATCAGTGTTTCCCCTAGTGAGGCCACCCCCCCCCCCCCCACAGTAAGAACACTTCAGGGGGAGGGGACAGATACCTGTATAATATAGGTATTTGCACCCATGCCCCCCTCCCCCCGCTGCCTTCTGGGGAAAAAAAAACACTGGTCCCAAGAGACAGCGGGGACCATTGGGAATGAGCAGCGCTACTCACGCATGTGCAGTAGGGAACTGGTCAGTGTAGCTGCAAGGCTTCAGTTCCCGATTCCCTCACCGAGGATGGCGGCAGGGACAGCAGAAAGACGAGCGATTGTTATTTTTTATGGGGGGGGGGGGGGGGGGGCGGTACTTCAATGCAACTTTACTGATAAGAGGACTTCCTTTTGCAACTTTGATGGAGGAGTGATTTTTTTTAAACCCTCACTTCTCCTTCCTGGTCATCCTTTCTGCTTAAAAACTTCCTCCCAAGCACATTCTATTCACACTTGAGTGTAGCAGATACAGGTGTTCCCGCTCACATATTTTTTTTTGCACAATTTAAAAAAAAAAACCTTCTCAATGTCAAAGACCCCCCCCCCCTTTATACTTACCTGAGCCCCATCCCGAACCACCACTGTGCATGAGAGCAGCAGCAGGTTTTGGGAGTGAGCTTGCCCGAGTGCCTCCATGGGAATCGGCTTCCTATTCGGCGCATCAGCAAGACAGGAGACGCCAAGAGCACCAGTGGGGGACTCGAGCATGCAAGAATAAACAAAACATAAAATAAAGTTTCCTTTACAATCACTTAACAATTGGTCTCCTCCAATGAAAAAAAGAAAAGAAAATGCATGAACACGCACTGTAAAAACGCACCAAAAGCACATGCACAGGTGTGAACTTAGCCGTGAGACCCCATTCACACTGCTGCATTGCGTTTCTCACACAGTTGGCGCTTTTTTTGCACATTTTTCATGCAGCAGTATAGGGCAACCAATCCATTTTATTGGTGTTCCCTAGATGTGCCAAAAGAAGCCTCAGAACCCTTTTTCAGCACTGAGCTCCATGCAGTGGTTGTAAACCCTTTACAACCACTTTTGACTACAGGTAAGCCTAAAATAAGGCTTACCTGTAGCTACCATGGAAGTCTCCTAAACCTGCACAGTTTAGGACATTGGTCTTCAAACTACGACCCTCCAGTTGTTCAGGAACTACAATTCCCATCGTGCCTAGTTATGTCCGTGAATGTCAGTGTGTTACAATGCCTCATGGGATGTGTAGTTCTAGAAAAGCTGGAGGGCCGTAGCTTGAGGATCCCTGGTTTAGGAGATATCCCCTGTATCAGCATGTGTCGACGTCATTAGCACATGCGCACTGAAGAAATGGTACAACCACTTTAAAACACCTGTCAGTTTTTATTGCTTTTTGTGCACCCGTTAGGCGGATTCACCCTGTGTGTCCTGTTTACCATTATCATTGAAAGGGAAAGTAAAAAAAAAAAAAAAACCCACATTTTGGGTTGGGATTTTCGCTCACTTCCGGTTTTGGCTATGGGACTGAAAATTAAGGGGAAATCTCCCCGATGGCAAATAATTTTTATTTTTTTTTAACCAGTTGGTAACCGCCCTATAGCCAAAATACGGCTACAGAGCGGTTCCTGTACTCTAGGAGGGCGTCAATGTACGTCCTCCCAGAGACTGCGTTGTGCGCGCCCGAGCGGGCGCGCACACGCGATCGCCGGTGCTCGCCGGGTCTACGGGACCCGCAGCAACAGCACTCGCGGTAAGGAGCCAATGGAAGCGGCTCCTTACCACGTGATCGCGCCGTCCAATGACGGCGCGATCACTTGTAAACAAACCGGCGTCATGTAATGACGCCGGTTCCTCCCTCTCCTCTCTGTACCGTTCGGTACAGTGTGAGAGGAGAGGGAGGGGGGGGGGATCGGGCGGCAGCAGCAGCCGCCGCACTGTGGGCTGGATCTGTGACAATTGCAGTCACAGATCCAGCCATCCCTGCGCAATACTCTGCAAAATAAAAATGATGATGAGTGCAATACACTGCAATACCCCACCCCATACTCTGCAATACCCCACCCCATACTCTGCAATACCCACCCTGGGGGGGGTGGGTATTGCAGAGTATGGGGTGGGGTATTGCAGAGTATGGGGTGGGGTATTGCAGAGTATTGCACTCATCATTTTTTTTATTTTACTCTGCAATACCCACCCCCCCATACTCTGCAATACCCACCCACCCATACTCTGCAATACCCACCCCCCCATACTCTGCAATACCCCCCCCCCATACTCTGCAATACCCCCCCCCATACTCTGCAATACCCCCCCCCATACTCTGCAATACCCCCCCCCCATACTCTGCAATACCCCCCCCCATACTCTGCAATACCCCCCCCCCATACTCTGCAATACCCCCCCCCATACTCTGCAATACCCCCCCCCATACTCTGCAATACCCCCCCCCATACTCTGCAATACCCCCCCAATACTCCGCAATACCCTCAATACTCCAATACCTTGCAATACGTCGCCTATGGGGATTTTTAAGTAGCAACGTTTGGCGCAATTTCACGAGCGTGTGCAATTTTGAAGGGTGACATGTTGGGTATCTATTTACTCGGCGTAACTTCATCTTTCATATTATGCAAAAACATTGGGCTAACTTTACTGTTTTTTTTTTTTTTTAAGCACAAAACTGTTTTTTTTTTTAAAAACACGCGTTCAAAAAATTGCTGCGAAAATACCGTGCAAGATAAAAAGTTGCAACAACCGCCATTGTATTCTCTAGGGTCTTTGAAAAAAAAGCATATATAATGTTTTGGGTTTCTATGTAATTTTTTTAGCAAATAAATGATGATTTTTACATGTAGGAGAGAAATGTCAGAATTGGCCTGGGTGCTCCAGAACGCCTGATGGTGCTCCCTGCATGTTGGGCCTCTCTATGTGGCCACGCTGTGTAAAAGTCGCACACATGTGGTATCGCTATACTCGGGAGGAATAGCAGAATGTGTTTTGGGGTGTAATTTGTAGTATGCATATGCTGTGTGTGAGAAATAACCTGCTAATATGACAGAAACTAGATTTTTTTTTTTTTTTTTACAGAATTTTCAGTCTTTTTTCTTTTATAGCGCAAAAAATAAAAACCGCAGAGGTGATCAAATACCACCAAAAGAAAGCTCTATTTGTGGGAAAAAAAGGACAAAAATTTCAGATGGGTACAATGTTGTATGACTGAGTAATTGTCATTCAAATTGTGAGAGCACCGAAAGCTGAAAATTGGTCTGGTGATTAAGGGGGTTTTCGTGCCCAGTGGTCAAGTGGTTAAACTGATGCGGTTATAAACCTCCCTTACTCTATCCAAAATAAAATAAATATATTTAGTTCTACTTTAGGAGCTGCATTAATAAAAACACACCAAAGGTGCATTCAGAGAAAAGCTCATGAGCATATATTACTTGTGCACACATGTAAACGAGCATAAACGTGCGCATATGAACACAAATGTACACCAATGACCAGAATAAATGAATATTCTGGCCTGTAGGATGCCATACATGTGTACAACCATGACAGAGGTAGGGTTGCACCGAAACCAAACAATTGCACCTGCAAATGCTCTGATGCTTGACCCGATACATGGGCAGTCAGGGGTGATCAGTACAGTGGTGGGGGCAGTAACAAGCACTGATCTCCCTGTATAGATTTCAATAAATCCTCCTCCTCCTCCTCAATCTATACAGGGAGATTGCTGCTTGTAATTCCCTTCACCGATCATCCCTGACTGCTGTCCTGTGTCCTCCTCTGACCCATCTCTCCGCGCTCTTTCGGTCCCCCCCCCCTCTCTCGGTTCTGTCATGATGGAGAGCGGAGGAAGGAGTCGGTAAATCTGTCTTTTACCAGCTCCTTCCTTTTCCAAATAAACAGTGATCACCGACTCTGTCCATTCATAACTGAGCATCGTAAACTGTGTTCAGGATGCCCGTTTATAAATGAACAGGAGCCGCTGTCATCTTCAGTGCAGCTGAGGCTGCAGAGAAAGGGACTGGGGAATCTGTGCACTCAGTCCCTATCCCTGTCTCAAAGGGGAGATGTCAGGGGTCTGTTTGAAACCATAATGTCTCACCAAAACCCCCCAAACAGGGCTGATAAAATATATAAAAATTTGTAATAAATTTAAAAGTTAAAAATGAAAACTGAAAAAAAAAAAAAAAAAACGCCACTGAAACCATCCACTCCTTTTTTCAGTAAAAGATTACTTGGAACCCCCAAACATATTTTTTAAGCAGAGGCCCTAGAGGGGAAAAATGACAGCTGTTGCTATTTTTTTTATGTCACATGGTATTTGCACAGCGTTTCAAACTTATTTTTGGGGAGAATACACACTTTAGTGATTTGCAATGCACAAAAACACAATGTAACATCCAATTGTTTGGTAAAATATGAAAAAATGATGTCACATCAAGTAAAAAGATACCCAACATGTCATGCTTTAAAATTGGTTACGCTTGTGGAACACCAAAATATGGTACCTAAAAATCTCCATAGGCAATGCTTTATAAGCCTGTACAGGTTACCAGTTTAGTGTTACACAGGAAGTCTGGAGCTAGAATTATTGCTCTCACTATAATATCCACAGCAAAACCTCACATGTGTGTTGCAAAGTTTTAATGTGTGTGTACCGTATTTGCCAGCGTATAAGACTCCTCGGCGTATAAGACGACCCCCTAATAGTATGCTGAAAACTGTGGTTTTGTGTTCTACTCACCGTATTAGACGACCCCCTTGTGCAGTAGTAATGCCTTTTAAATTAAACGAAGAGGCTGCCGCCGGGTGCTTTGTAAGGCTGTATGTAGTCTGTATATGCGCCGCTCAGCCAACCCCGATGCACTCTGTTGATGACAGAGCATGCCAAGCCTGCTTGGATTGGAGTAACAACCTCTGCCAATCCGAGCAGGCTACATAATGTAGCCTGCTTGGATTGGCAGAAGTTATTACTCCAATCCGAGCAGGCTTAGCATGCTCTGTCATCAATACAGTGCATCGGGATTGGCTGAGCGGCGCAGAATACATACAGCCTTACAGAGCGGGCTGATATCGATAGAGCAGCTGCTTCACCCGGCGTATAAGACGACCCCCAGTTTTTATCTGTGTAATTGCGGTGTAAAAGGTCATCTTATACATCGGAAATACGTTATGTGACCTACATACGTGTTTGCCTTTACGCATGAGCACAGGGGGACGGGTCGCTTAAAAAAAAAAAAAAATGTATCTTATTTACTTTTTTCTATTTTTACACTCTTTAAAATTTTTATTAACTTTATAGCTATCACAAGGGATAAGCAACATCCCTTATATAGCATGGGCAGTGACAGGTACCCTTTACGGAGACATCTGAGTCTATCGGACTCCAGATCTTTACTCTGCCTTTAAAAGCATCTGATCAAACTGAGATTGATTTGATCAAATGCTTTCACAGGCTGGTAATGGCCTGTTTACATTAGACCGAAAACGGAAGTGACAAATTACTCATTGCTTATGGTTTCTTAGACCATAGAGATGACCAGGGAGGTTCTGGTCCTCTGTCATCTCTATGGTAAGCAATCTTCTGGTCCTTGGTCATCTCTATGGTAAGCCGGAAGTAACAAAATACTCATTGCTTCTGGTTTCTTAGACCACAGAGATGATCAGGGATGTTATTGTCCTTGCTCATCTCTATGGTAAGGCGTCAAACGCCACCTTCGGTCCCAGGCTCCACAGTGTGACAGAAGAGCGCGGGAAGGTGACAGGACAGCGGGGACCTCTTACGCCACACATCTATCGGCTTTTTAGTAGCTAGGATTGCTTTTACATAAAAAGGAGCTTCATCTGCAGGAAAAAAAAAAACATACCAGGGTCATGAATGCAACAGCAGCCATGGCCCCAGCATAACCCCTTTTAACCAGAGGACATACAGGTGTGTCTTGAGGGAACTGCGTAAATGTATACGCCGGTGTGCATGATGCCTTATGATTAGGCCACATTCTCAACATTCCAAAAATTACAGCAAAATGCTTGCGGTGTCATTATTTCTTAAAAGTACACCAAGTGTGGGTGGCAAACTGCACTTGCCCCTGTGACGCGTTTGTCAGGCGCAGCAGCCCATTCAGGTGAGCGAGCCGCCCTATGCTGTCACTTGGGTGCTGACGCATTCCATCATCGCATGTTCCCAGAAAGCGCAGGTGTGAACGCTGCCTTGTGATCACATGGCTGATGTGGGGGGAGAGCAATGTTTAGGGTGGCAGACATAAGACACTCTGCTGAGTGTCCGACATGAGATATGAGGGGGGGAGCACACACACACTGAAGGACATGCCCAGGAATGGGAAGTCATAGAGTGGGTAAGCCCTGGGGGGTGCTGGGTTCCCGCTGGGCCTGTGGATGGTGAAAGAAGCCTCGGCCTCTCCTACCCTATCATACGGGCCGCCCTCACCTTGTAGTCTGGGCAGCGCTAAGACACAGCGGCGGTTCTGGTCTGGCCTAGCCGTCCCCACTCGTCTCCTCTGTGTCCCTCCTCCCCGCACATTCCTCTCTTACCCTGTGTCCTGTGCGCTCGGCTCACATTGAGGCCTGGCTGTGTGCGTGCGGCCCGGGGCCTGCGCCTCCTTCCGGCTCCCCCTCCAATCCCCGCTCAAGGAGACTTCTATCGTGCCTTTGTTTACAGTAGCGCCGGAGCAGGCTGGCCTCGCGCTGCCTTTCCTCAACACCGACCGGAGCCCCGGGGAAGATAAACGTCCCTCCCGCCGCTCGCTGGCTGCCTCACGGCGACTCGATATCCCCCTCGGCCACCAAGTAGCTCCTTATCTCCAGGCAGCCGCCATGACGCCGCCGAGCTCCTCAGAAACTCCTCACGATGGATGGAAACCCCGGGCGTGACGTCACGGCAGCGCTGCAGAGCGCGTAACTCGGGCCGTAGAATCAGACGAAAGCATGAAACCCCGCCTCCTTTCCCCACAACACTCAGCAAGTGGAACTGAGAGGCGTGGTCGTTCGGGTTTCGGCCCCACCCACGCAGCGGCGGGAGCGTGCTTGTGAGGTAGGAAAGGCGGGGCTTTGCGTCCAGTCCTAGAAAGTGAGGCGCTCTGCATACTTCCGCTGTGTGCTCGCTGGTCTGTGAGGATGGAAGCTGCCTAACGGAAGTGGCTGGCTGCTGTCGGTGAAATTGTTAGAGGTTCAGGGCGGTGTACAGGTGTAGTCTGCTGCTGTGTTCTCGTCAGTGCTTGTGAGTCACATTACGTTCGCTGCCTCTCTACAGGGGAGTCATAATGCAGTGGCTGGAGGGCCGTGCACAGATTAATGGCTAGCGCAGGGGTCTCCAAGCTTTTTTTTTTTTATTAAACAAAAGGCCAGTTTATTTTACTTTAGGAGGGCAAGATTGTGGCCAGAGGCGGCAAAAATAGGGCCGCATAAAGGCTAGCAAAGCCCTTGGGCAGCAGTTTGGAGACCCCTTGGCTAGCGCTTCTGCCTAAGGGTCCTTTCACACTAGCGGACCGTTTGTCCGCTCATTACAAGTCCGTTAACGGTCTTGTAATGAATCCCTATGGGAACGCGTCCGTTAGCGGATGGAGTGTCCGTTAGCGGATGGAGCGTCCGCGTCAGTCGGGATCCGCTTTTCCGAACGGAAGAAACCCTATTTTTCTTCCGTTCGGCGGAACGGACCGGATGCAAACGGACAGACGGTCCGTCTGCACCTGGTCCCCCATAGGGGACAGCGGAGCAGAGACAGGGCGGTCCCTGCACTGTGTGCGGGGACCGCCCTATCCGCCGACAGCTGAGCGGGGATCCCCGCTGAGCTTTGGCGGACCCAGAAACGGTCCGCTCCGTGTGAAAGAGCCCTTACAGCGCCATACCTCCCAACTGTCCCTGATTTGGAGCTCTGTCCCCGATTTGGAGCTCTGTCCCTCATGTGTCTCTCATTTTGGTCTGTATTAGTTGTATATAAAATTCACTTTTTATCTATCAAAAAGTGTTTCCCAGCGCTAAACCTTTCATTTTAATTTCTAAATTACTGTGTTTATTAATTCCAAAAGCCAATATAAAGAAAGTAGTGGTAAAAAAAAAAAAAAACGCACCTGTGGGTTTAACCAATCTTTTGTGTTTGTTTTTTATACAATTCTCCTTTAAGGGGGCTCGGTCAGGGGTGTGTCCTATGCCTGCGTACTTTAGGTGTCCCTCATTTCCATCTCAAATACTTGGGAGGTATGCAGCACTGGGGACCCTGGTGCGAGTTTCAGAGAGAACACAGTCTGCATGAAGAAGGCTTCTGCTTGGTGTGTTGCCTTCCTTCCCTCCATGCTCTGACCCCCTTCTACTGTTTTCAAAACTAGATCAGCTGTGCATAGTAACCAATCAGCTTTTAGCTTCAGCTTGTTCAGGTGAAGACTTGGACCCCATACACGCTCTTTGATTTTTTGATTTTTTTTTTCCCTGCAGCTTTTTGTCTTCAGATTTATCAAAACCATGTAGTGCAAGGGCCTGCCTGATTGCATACAAATTGGAACTCATAAGGTTTGCCTTCATATTATAAAGTTTTGGTTAATCTGAAGACATAACAATTTGCAGAAAATCTAATAGTGTGTATTATTTTTTTTTATTATACAGGTTGTATATAGCGCTAACAGTTTGTGCAGCCATTACAATAAAGGCAGACATTACAGTTGCATTACAATTTGGTACAAAAGGAATCAGAGGGCCCTGCTCATTAGAGCTTCCAATCTAAAAAGGGATGGTCAATTGATACAAAAGGTAATCGCTATGGGGGATGAGCTGATGGAGAAAGTAAAACAGTGTTCGCTAGAAGCAGGATAGGCTTATTTAATGAAGAGTTTTCAGGGATTGTCTAAATATGGATAGATTGGGGTAGGGAGTTCCAAAGGATGGGAGAAGCTCTAGAGAAATCCTGGAGGTGACGAGGGAGCTAGAGAGCAGGAGGTCTTGGGAGGACTGACGAGAGCAGGTTGGTTGGTATTTTGGGACTAGGTTAGTGATGTAGCTGGAGGGCGGAGTTGTGGAAGGCTTTGTAAATTATTGTTAGTACTTTGAATTTTATTCGATGGGTGAGTGGGAGCGCAGAGAGGGGTGGAGGAAGCTGAATGGTTGGTAAGGTGGATGAGTCTTACAGCGGCATTCATGATGAACTGAAAGGGGGTATAGTCTATTTAAAGGTAATCCAATGGGGAGGGAGTTGCAGTAGTCGAGGCAAGAGATGACCAGGGAGTGAATTAAAAGCTTGGTGGTGTCATTAGTTAAAAAGGGGCGTATTCTGCAAATTTTCCCGGAGGCTAAGGCGGCATGATTTGGACAGGGATTGGATGTGGGCCTGAAAATTCAGAGTCTAAGGTTACCCCTAGCACCCTGGCATGTGGGGACGGACTGATAGATGTGCCGTTGATCTTGATAGAGAAGTCGGGGGAAGGGGCACGTGGGGGAGGAAATAGATTCAGTTTGAGGAAGTGGTTTGACATTCAGGCTGATATGTCTGTTGGTAAATCAGTGATGCGTGAGGAGATTGATGGGGTGAACTGAGGGTCCGAGAGATAGATTTGGGTGTCGTCGGCATATAAATGGTAGTGGAAGCCATGGGAGGCTATCAGCTGACCCAGGGAGAATGTGTATATCGAGAATAGCAGAGGTCCAAGGACAGAACCTTGGGGGACCTCAACGGTGAGAGGAGGAAGTGGAGTTGTAAGTGACACGGAAGGTGCGTGAGATGGGTAAGATTCGAACCAACGGAGAGTGCAGCCATGGAGACCAAGCAAATTTTTTTTTTTTTTTTTTGAGGAGGAGGGGGTGGTCAACTGTATCAAAGGCAGCAGAAAGGTCCAAGAGTAAGAGTAATAATGACTGTTGGTTTTCACTGTTAGTCATTTGTGAGTTTTAGGAGGGCAGTTTCTGTGGAGTGCTGTGGGCGAAATCCAGACTGAAGGGGATCAAGAAGGTTATTCTCAAGGAGGTGGTCGCTCAGTCGGTTGTAGACTAAACGTTCAAGGAGTTTGGAGGCAAAAGGAAGTAAAGCGATGGGTCTTAGGTTGTTAAGATTGGTGGGGTCTAGTGAGGCCTTTTTTGGTATGGGAGTGACTAGCGCATGTTTTGGAGGGTTGGGGAAGATGCCAGTAGAGAGTGCAGGGTTAAAGATATGAGTTAAAGAGTGTAAGAGTCAGATGGTGATCGTAGTATTTGAGAAGGAACAGGGGGCAGGAGGTTAGGTGGGCATTAGAACATTTTTTTTTTTTTTCCCGACTTTCGCTATAGTAGCTGGGTTAAAAGAGGGAAGTAATGATGGTGCAGAAGTGTGTAAAGTGAGGGAGATATCTGTAGAGCGGAGATCTCGAGACTAATTGCCTCAATCTTCTTATTTTTGAAGTGATTAGCAATCTCCTGGGCAGTGAGTAAGTTAGTGGGTGGAGATAATGGAGGACGAAGTAGAGTGGTAAAGGTAAGAAAAGAGTTGACGGGGACTGCGTAAGAGGGTGTTAATGAGAGTGATAAAGTAGGTCTGTTTGGCAGTGTGGAGGCAGGAATGGTATTTTTGGAGGGCAGATTTATATTGGCTGAAATCTTGCTGTGACTTGGTCTTGCGCCACAGAAGCTCAAGAGCGCGGCTAGGTTTTTTGAGGCTTCTTGTATTGTCTGTCTGCCAGGGTTGTAGCGGTCGGGGCTTGATTCTTTTTTGGGGCGAAGGTATGAGGGCTTTATGTACACTGCAGCTGCTAAACTGACTTGCTCTCTGGTGCTTAGCGAGACAAGTATCCCAGCAGGAGACTTCGGTCATCCTAGATTTTCTCCAAGATGGAGTGGACCAGGGGCTAGCCACTAGGACTCTTGAGAGTTCAGGTGGCGGCCTTGTCTTATTTTTTAGATGGACGCCTATCCCTGGATCCCCTAGTTAGAAGGTTCCTAACAGCCAGAGATAGGATGTCCCCAGTACGGATTTCTAGGGTCCCGCCCTGGGATCTTTCAATTGTTTTGGATCAGTTAACCAAGGCTCCGTTTGAGCCAATTGGCAGTATCCCCATTAGGTTACTCACCTTTAAGTTTTCCTCCTTTTTGGCGGTCACGACTGCCAAGAGGATAGGCGATATGCAGGCGCTCTCTATTAAAGAGCCATTTTTTCGTTTATTTGAGGACAGGGTTGTTCTAAGTCAGGACCCCCTGTACCTTCCTAAAGTAATGACCAAGTTTCACAGGAGGTAGTTCTCCCTTCTTTTTGTTCAAATCCCCAGAATGAGAAGGAAGCTTCCTTTCATTGTCTGGATGTTAGACGTTGTTTATTTAGAGAGGGTTAGTGAGTTTAGACGCTCTACCCATCTATTAGTTAATTTTTCGGGCCAGAAAAGAGGCCTCCAGGGCCTCCATTTATAGGTGGATAAGGCAGACGATTTCCCTAGCCTATATTCAAGCCGGTAAGGCAGTTCCAAAAGTTAAAGCACTCTCCACGCGGTCACTGGCAACCTCCTGGGCAGAAAGGGCCGGAGCTTCGGTGGAGCAGAGCGGCGACGTGGTCAAGCCAGAACACATTCCTACAGTGCCTTGCGAAAGTATTCGGCCCCCTTGAACTTTGCGACCTTTTGCCACATTTCAGGCTTCAAACATAAAGATATAAAACTAATTTTTTTTTATTTATTTTTTGAAGAATCAACAAGTGGGACACAATCATGAAGTGGAACGAAATTTATTGGATATTTCAAAGTTTTTTAACAAATAAAAAACTGAAAAATTGGGCGCGCAAAATTATTCAGCCCCCTTAAGTTAATACTTTGTAGCGCCACCTTTTGCTGTGATTACAGCTGTAAGTCGCTTGGGGTATGTCTCTATCAGTTTTGCTCATCGAGAGACTGAAATTTTTGCCCATTCCTCCTTGCAAAACCGCTCGAGCTCAGTGAGGTTGGATGGAGAGCGTTTGTGAACAGCAGTTTTCAGTTCTTTCCACAGATTCTCGATTGGATTCAGGTCTGGACTTTGACTTGGCCATTCTAACACCTGGATATGTTTATTTGTGAACCATTCCATTGTAGATTTTGCTTTATGTTTTGGATCATTGTCTTGTTGGAAGACAAATCTCCGTCCCAGTCTCATGTCTTTTGCAGACTCCATCAGGTTTTCTTCCAGAATGGTCCTGTATTTGGCTCCATCCATCTTCCCATCAATTTTTACCATCTTCCCTGTCCCTGCTGAAGAAAAGCAGGCCCAAACCATGATGCTGCCAACACCATGTTTGACAGTGGGGATAGTGTGTTCAGGGTGATGAGCTGTGTTGCTTTTACGCCAAACATAACGTTTTGCATTGTTGCCAAAAAGTTAGATTTTGGTTTCATCTGACCAGAGCACCTTCTTCCACATGTTTGGTGTGTCTCCCAGATGGCTTGTGGCAAACTTTAACGACACTTTTTATGGATATCTTTAAGCACTGACTTTCTTCTTGCCACTTGTCCATAAAGGCCAGATTTGTGCAGTATACGACTGATTGTTGTCCTATGGACAGAGTCTCCCACCTCAGCTGTAGATCTCTGCAGTTCATCCAGAGTGATCATGGGCCTCTTGGCTGCATCTCTGATCAGTCTTCTCCTTGTATGAGCTGAAAGTTTAGAGCAGGGATATGCAATTAGCGGACCTCCAGCTGTTGCAAAACTACAAGTCCCATCATGCCTCTGCCTCTGAGTGATATTCTTGTGGCTGTCAGAGTTTTGCTATGCCTCATGGGAATTGTAGTTCTGCAACAGCTGGAGGTCCGCTAATTGCATATCCCTGATTTAGAGGGACGGCCAGGTCTTCGTAGATTTGCAGTGGTCTGATACTCCTTCCATTTCAATATTATCGCTTGCACAGTGCTCCTTGGGATGTTTAAAGCTTGGGAAATCTTTTTGTATCCAAATCCGGCTTTAAACTTCTCCACAACAGTATCTCGGACCGGCCTGGTGTGTTCCTTGTTCTTCATGATGCTCTCTGCGCTTTAAACGGACCTCTGAGACTATGACAGTGCAGGTGCATTTATACGGAGACTTGATTACACACAGGTGGATTCTATTTATCATCATTAGTCATTTAGGTCAACATTGGATCATTCAGAGATCCTCACTGAATTTCTGGAGAGAGTTTTCTGCACTGAAAGTTGGGGTTGTACCGATACCGATACTAGTATCGGGACCGATTCCGAGTATTTGCGGGAGTACTCGTACTCCCGCAAATACCCCCGATACCGAAATAGAATCCTCCATAACCCCGCCGCCGTTATGCCGCATCCCCGCTGCCGCCGACTGGTTAATACGCGCGGGGAACATTATAGCTTTCATTTGAATAGCTGTAATGATTTGCGCCGCGTATAGACACTCCCCCTTGCTCGGGTGAACTGTCCAATCCAGAGCAAGGGGGAGTGTCTATACGCAGCGCGAATCATTACAGCTATTCAAATGAAAGCTTTTGTTAATGTTAATTGCTAATGTTCCCTGCGCATATTAACCAGTCGGCGGCAGCGGGATGCAGGTAAGGGGGACATGGCTGCATATGGGGGACATGGCTGGATATGGGGGGGGGAGACATGGCTGGATATGGGGGGGGGGGGGAGACATGGCTGGATATGGGGGGGGGGGGGGAGACATGGCTGGATATGGGGGGGGGGAGACATGGCTGGATATGGGGGGAGACATGGCTGCATTTGTGGGGTGACATGGCTGCATTTGGGGACACATTTAAAAAAAAGTATCGGTATCGGCGAGTACTTGGGGGGGGAAAGTATCGGTACTTGTACTCAGTCCTAAAAAAGTGGTATCGGGACAACCCTACTGAAAGTAAAGGGGCTGAATAATTTTGCACGCCCAATTTTTCAGTTTTTTATTTGTTAAAGTTTGAAATATCCAATATATTTCTATCCACTTCATGATTGTGTCCCACTTGTTGTTGATTCTTCAAAAAACATTTTTTTTTTTTATATCTTTATGTTTGAAGCCTGAAATGTGGCAAAAGGTCGCAAAGTTCAAGGGGGCAGAATACTTTCGCAAAGCACTGTAAGACACTATAGAGTTGAACTACTGTCACCTCAGGACTTGGCATTTGGTAGAAAGGTCCTGCAAGCAGTGGTCCCGCCCTAAGGTAGGCCTGAAGCTACTTGCTTCTCTCTCAGGGTGCCGTCCTGGAAGACGACTTGAGAAAGTACCAGTTACACTTACCGGTAGCTGGATTTCTGGGAAGTCTTGCAGGACAGCAGGCCTACCTCCCACCCTTGTGATACATTATTGGTTTTGTATTTTTGTGTGGTGTTTTTTTTTTTTTTTTTGTTTTTGTTTTTTCTCCGTGCACTGGTGGGTTCATACTTTATCTAAAACTGAAGAGCACGGGGAGGGGTTTTTAACCTTCTTCTTTTTTTTTTTTTGTGTTTCCTGTCAGGTGAAGCCAGTCATCTCTCAGGGTGCCGTCCTGTAAGACTTCCCAGAAATCCAGCTACCGGTATGTGTAACTGGTACTTTTAGGCGGAGCTGGGTGTTTCTTTGCATTTGCTCTAGATCTGAGGGGAAGCTCTGCTGATTTGTATAATCTAATCATGTACAAGCAAAAAATTCTGTTTTATTTTCCTAGCATTGGATTAACCACTTTAAGGGGTTGTAAACCCTCATGTTTCACCTTAAAGTGGAGGTCCCACTTAAAAAAATAAATTAAAAGCCAGCAGGTACAACAAATACAGCAGCTGCTGACTTTTAACAAATGGACACTTAACCTGTCCATGGTGCCCGCAATGTCGGAAGCCGAGCAATCTGTTGGCTGCCCCACCGCCATCCTCTGTGAGGGAATCAGAAAATGAAGCGTTGTGGCTTCACTTCCTGGGTTCCCTACTGCGCTGGGCGTCTTCACTGGTCCCCGCTGTGTTCTGGGAGCTGTGTGTCTCCCAGAAGACAGCGGGGGTACAGAGTAGGCGCTGGAAGTGGCGTAGATCTATGCCAGGAAGTGGGAGCAAATAACTGCATTAAAGGTATCTCCTCCCCCTGAAAGGTGCCAAATGTGACACTGGAGGGTTCCAAAAAGTGGAAGTTCCATTTTTGGGTGGAACTCCACTTTAAGGCATCCTAAGATGAAAAAACTTCTTTCACTGATCGCAGCCAATGGCTCAGGCTGCTTTCAATCAAATCCAATGACGCAGGGCCAAGTCTGGCATTCTGTGTCTATGGACGAAAAATGCTGGACTCGGGAGCGCACCGTAAGGTAAAGCCCCCCCCCCCCCCCCCCCCCCTGGAGAGCGATCGGGCTACTCTGCAAAACAAACTGCACAGTGGAGGTAAGTAGGACATGTTTGGTATTTAAAAAAAAAAAAAAACAATCACTTTTTAAAGCAGAGTTCCATCTCCCCCCTCAAAAAAATTAAGTCAGCAGCTACACATACTGAAGCTGCTGCCTTTTTAAATACATTTTGGTCACCTACCTGTCCTGGAGTCCAGCAATGTCGGCACCCCAGCTGATGTTGCCATAAGCTGACAGCCGGCCATTGCCGGAGTTCTAGCAAGCAATGCCCCCCGTCAAAAAATGCCTCGGATGGGTATGTATCGTAACCAACGTCACTCCAGCTGATATGTTGATCAGCTTCTGTGACGTCAACATGGCACATGCGCAGATCGTCGGAGGAAGTATTAGACGATCTGCTAAGTGCCCCCTCCCCAAATAGAGCTTTCTTTTGGTGCTATTTGATCACCTCTATGGTTTTTATTTTTTGCACTATAAACAAAAAAAAGGGCAACAATTTAGAAAAAAAACAAAACCATAATCTTTGCTATAATAAATGGCCCCAAATAAAAAACAAACAAAAATATTTTCATCAGTTTAGGCCAATATATATATTTTATATATATATATATATATATATATATATATATATATATATAATATAATATAATATAATATAATATAATATAATATAATATAATATAATATAATATAATATAATAATTGGCTGATGGAACCCCAACTCACTGCCCGCAGACGATGTCCAAAGTCTTTGGGACATTTTATACTAATCTATATAATTGTCTAATCACAGACCCCAAGCACCTATTCTCCCAAGATGATTTTGATTTCTTTTGCGGCCCTTTGAAATTGCCCAAACTGTCATCATCCCAAACGGCTGCTATCGCGCCAGAAGAACTATCTGAAGTTGTTAAAGAGCTGCCTTTACAAAAGTCACCGGGTCCAGACGGCTTACCCCATCTTTATTACAAAACCTTTCTCCCAATTGTGAGTCCGTATTTAATGGACCTTTTTGTTTCTCTACAGAAGGGCATCACCCCTCGCCCTCAATTTTTACATGCCCACATTACAGTTCTCCCAAAACCTGGCAAACCCCCATCATTAATAGATAACTACAGGCCCATAGCTTTACTCAATTCGGATTATAAAATCTTTACGAAAATCGTAGCCAACAGACTTTCCTCTATAATACCTAGCCTTATTCATAACGATCAGGTAGGCTTTATCTCAGGCAGACGCGCAGGTGATAACACTAGACGCACCATTGACCTGATAGATTTACTCTACAAAAACATCCCGCTCTGCCCTTATGAGCTTAGATGCTCAAAAAGCATTCGACAGACTCGGGGGGCCATATATGTTCGCCACACATGCGATTTGGGTTTACAGGCTCTTTTATGTCAGCACTTCAGGCCCTATATTCACGCCCCACCTCCCAGGTACAACTGGCATCCTTCTTATCCCCATCCTTCTTGCATAGTAATGGCACTAGACAAGGGTGTTCCCTTTCCCCCTTGCTGTTCATATTATGTTTGGAACCCCTAGCTGAAGCCATCCGTATGCACCCTGACATAAGTGGGGTCTCCTTGCGACAAAGAGAGTACAAATTGTCTCTTTTCGCAGACGATATATTGCTTACCATATCAAAACCACATATCTCTCTCCCCAACCTTCACGCTTTATTAGATACGTTCAGTAAACTTTCTGGTTATAAAGTAAATACAGCCAAGACAGAAGCTCTTCCTATACATATCCCCCCCCCCCCCCCCACGCTTTTTACCACATTACAAAACAACTTCCCCTACCATTGGTGCTCTGCCTCTCTTAAATATCTAGGTATACACTTGACGGCGTCTTATTCCACTCTGTACCAAGCCAACTTTCCCTCCCTAATTTCAGAAACGCATGGCTTATTCCGTAAATGGGCGGAATGCCCTTTGTCTCTTCTGGGTAGGATAAATGTCCTCCAAGATGGCTTTACTCCCAAAGTTTTTGTATCTTTTTGAAACATTGCCAATTGCGCTCCCTATGATACATCCGAAATATTCAACGGGCCTTTACTAAATTTATTTGGGGTAATAAAGCGCACAGGATTGCTAACACAGTGGTATTTGCTCCCCGCTCTCAAGGGGGGTTGGGAGCACCCGATATTGGTAAATACTACTATGCTACCCATCTTACAGCGACCGTCTCTTGGTCGTCACGCTTTGCAACGAGTAGATGGTCAGAGTTAGAACTCAGTGTTACTAGCCCTGTACATCCTTGTTCAATGCTCTGGGCCAACTTGACTTCATCCATATCTCAGCTCAGACGCATATGTCTAGGTCCAATATTATTTACTCTTTCCATCTGGAAAAAGTGTAACAAGGTTTTCTCTCTTCTCCATGTCCGCCTCTCTTAAACGTAATTTTTAACCTGGATAGCCTATCCTACAATACCATGTATCCATGGTCTCAGGCAGGCATTTTTCAGCTCCGCCACCTAGTACATCCTGTAACTCGCAAATTATTCTCCTTTCAAGAGCTCCAAAACAAATTTGACATGCCAAAACAACTTTTTTTTTTTTTTTTTTCTTATCTCCAATTTAAACATCACTTCCATTCTATATCGCCTGCCTTAGCCTTAGAAAAACCCAATGCTTTTGAAGCTTTATGTGCCCACGGCCCTTACCAACCTGGTCTCATATCTTCTATACATAAGATCCTCCATGACTCCAATCTGCTTACGTTAGATTCTCATGTATATATGCGGAGATGGGCCAAGGTGCTTCCAACCCCTATATCTCTCCCTCAATGGCAGGAGATTTGGACCTCCATATCTAAAGCTTCCAGATGCGTGGAGCAGGGAGAGACAGCTTATAAAGTCCTCATGTTCTGGTATAGGACCCCAGAGGTTATCCATAAATACGATCCCTCTATGCCCCAGACATGCTGGAGATGCTTATGAGATATAGGAACACACTACCATATCTTCTGGGAATGTTCGTTAATTTTGCCATTTTGGTCCTCGGTCCAATTAGTGCTCCAGTCTGTGTTGGCAATGGACATTCCATAAGACCCGGCCCAGTACTTGTTAGGTCTCCCAGTTCCTGGAATATCTAAACATGCCAAAAAATTGATCTCTTAGCCGCCAAGACAGTAATGCCTACCCACTGGTTATCCCCCCAACCCCCCCCCCCCCCCCCCATACACAATCCCAGTTGATCTCGGCTATAGCACAGATACGTAGAATGGAACGTATGACATCGGTGATTCACGATTCTTTGCCTCAATTCTCAAAGATATGGGATCCTTGGGACAACTCCTCCTTCAATCCTGAATCGCTTTCCTGAACTATTATTAAAGGTCTCTTGGGCAACCGGTTACTGCATGTTTGAATGTTTAGCCTGCATACCATTATTACTGAATATATACTATTACTACATATATGCTACGTCTAGATCCATGGTGTACCCGCCCCTGATTTTTTTTTTTTCTTTGATTATGACATCCTCCACTAAGACGCTTTTCTTCTATATGAGATGTTGATACTTTTCTGTATTATGTTCATCTTTTCATGTTTTTGTAAAAAATTTCAATAAACGTACAATTACAAAAAAAAAAAAAAATTGCAAAAAGCGTATTTTGTTGGGTTGGTGCAAAAGTTATAGCGTCTACAAACTAGACTCTTAAGAGCCCTCCAGCAGCTCTTAAAGGAAACCCTGTACGGGTACAGGGTTTTGCACAGGGAAGCCAATCTGCCTCCGTAAATAGACGTGAGCCAGTCCGGAACCGGTTATAGAGATTTTAAACCCATTCTGTAAACTTGTACCTACAGGTAAGCCTATAATAAGGTTTACCTGTAGGTACTATGAATATCTCCTAAAACTGCACGGTTTAGGAGATATTCACGCTTCATGCAACCGGTGATGGCGCATGTGCTCTGGAGAGGACACCCACGCTGTCTCTTCCACACGTGGCAGTAATTTCATAGCGGCCAATCAGACTGTCGGAGGCCACAAACCCGGAAGGAAGACTGGGTGAAGATGGAAGCGTCCGTCTGAGCTTACAGCGTCGCGGTGCAGTTCTTCGTTCTAAGGTAATTATTTCACAATGTGCTAGTATGCAATTCATACTAGCATATTATGCCTTTTACTTTGCAGGGTTTTATAAAATTTGACAGTTTATTTCCTCTAAGGCAGGGGTGGGCAATTATTTTTTCGATGGGGCCACATGAGAAACTAAAAATATTTTGGAGGGCCGGGCCAAAAGGCTAAACTCAATACTGCATAAAATCAATTGTGTTTCTTTATAAAAAGCAGTAAATATCATTGTTGGACAACTGGTACGAGTACTTGTTATAGACATGGCACAGGAGGGGGACAGAGGCTGGGGACATGGCACAGGAGGGGGACAGAGGCTGGGGACATGGCACAGGAGGGGGACAGAGGCTGGGGACATGGCACAGGAGGGGGACAGAGGCTGGGGACATGGCACAGGAGGGGGACAGAGGCTGGGGACATGGCACAGGAGGGGGACAGAGGCTGGGGACATGGCACAGGAGGGGGACAGAGGCTGGGGACATGGCACAGGAGGGGGACAGAGGCTGGGGACATGGCACAGGAGGGGGACAGAGGCTGGGGACATGACACAGGAGGGGGGACAGACGCTGGGGACATGACACAGGAGGGGGACAGAGGCTGGGGACATGACACAGGAGGGGGACAGAGGCTGGGGACATGACACAGGAGGGGGGACAGACGCTGGGGACATGACACAGGAGGGGGGACAGACGCTGGGGACATGGCACAGAGGCTGCAAATAAATTATCATATCACTTCTTCACATCATCAGTATGCTGTGTCTTCCTCCTGTGCCCCTTTCACCTCTCCACAGATCTGACCTGTATTCTATTTTAGTATCGGGGGTATTAGCGGGAGTACGAGTACTCCCGCTAATACTCGGTATCGATACCGATACTGGTATCGGTATTGGGACAACCCTATTGGCAACACTGCCCGGGGGCCGGATTAAAAGGTCCGCCGTAGTTTGCCCAGGTCTGCTCTAAGGTCTGCCCTATAGCAGTTCACCTAAATAGGTTAGGCACACAGTTGGGCATCATGCACACTGGATGTTATAAAAACGCCAGTAGCCTTGGTGCTAAAAAGCTATAGAATGAGTCATGTAGCGTTTTTTAGCAAAACTCTACTCCCACAAAAGCTTATGTCTCAAACTCTGATAAACACTTGATAGCTGCATTTTTCAGCGTTTAAGTTTTTATCAGAGTTGGAGTGTTTTTACAGCTGAAAAACTCCTTGTAAAACCCACTAGTTCTGGTGGGGCACAAAAAAACGCTGATCCTATGTTTCCATGATCATGGTTATAACAGCCATTGGCTCCCGGTGCTGTCAATCAAAGCCAATGATTGGGGGGGGGGGGGGGTGAGCGTCTCAATGAACGCAGCAGTTGGGCTTGAGTATGAGCTCACACAAGTGCCCTCAAGGGACGTGGCTTCCCATGGGGGGGGGGGGGGGGCACTGGACAAAGTGGAGGGGCCAGGAGTGCTGGCAGTGGGACCCGAAATAAGGAGATTTGGGACCGCTCTGTGCAATTCTATTGTAAATCGCAGGAAAATATAGACCTGTATGTAAAAAAAAAAAAAACTATATATATATATATATATATATATATATATATATATATATATATATATATATATATATATATTGTTTATGTAAATTTCAAAAGGGCAGTTAATGCTAGAAAGGAGGGCGTAGAGAGACTGCAGTTAGTGTGTGTGTGTGTGTGTGTGTGTGTGTGTGTGAGAGCTGATGGGGCGTGCTCCTTTCCTCCTCTTTCAGGTGGAAGAACTGTTGTGAATAGACAAGCTCCATTCTGAGATCTCTCCCGACACAAATTTATCACGTGGTGGGAAAACTTCTCAGAGGTGATTCATGCTGATGAAAGGAGAGAAATTACACTTAGCCCAGGTTCACACTGGGCTGTGGGAATGAAGTTCAGATGAACTTGCACAATTTCACTCCCGCTGACATTCCTGATTTCGGCCATGGTTACAGAGACATCTGTGCAGGTTTCTGTGCAAAGTAGAAAACATATTGGGCTAAACAAAACAATTTTTTTTGGGGGGGGGGGATATTATAAAAATATTTTTTCTTTTTTCCTCCCGCTATATTAAAAAAAAAAGCAGAGGTGACCAAATACCACCAAAATAAATCTTTTTGCGATTCATAAATGCAAATTATGGCAAAAATGCACTACATGCTTTTCTGCCGCTTCTTCATTGAAGTCTTTTGAACCAAACAAGCACAAAAAGCACTGCTTTGCGTTTGAAAAAAGTTCCTCACTTTTTCCAAATATGCAGCAGCTGAAAAAAAGCATAGATGTGAATGTGTCCCATAGGAAACCATGTTAAATGAGCTGTAGTGTTTCTGCAAAAAGCACCAAAAAAAAAAAAAAAATGGGTGTGAACCAGGCCTTAGACATTTAGTATAGCATGCTTTTTTATTCATATGTTATGTATGTATGTATGTGTGTTGAATCGCCTGTCATCGGTTAAAAAAAAAAACAATTATCCCTTTTTATAGTACAAAAAAGAGCAGGTAATCGCTCCTGTGTTGACACGACTTGTATAGGCATGGGGCGGGGTCACGGGTGATGTCATCCAGTGACCCACCCCTTATGACATCACCGCCCCATCTTGCCCCGGGTGGTGATGTCATAGGGGGTGGGGGTCACCGGATGACATCACCCGTGACCGCTCCCTATGCCAATATGTCGTTGCGCGCACGGCATTGGAGAGCATCGCATCAACATCGGAAGAAGGTGATGGAGAAGACGGGTAGCTAGGTTTACTGCCATTTCTCTGAAAGCAAAGAAATTGTGTTCAGGACAAGAGCTTACCAGCATTTTAAATGCTAGGCGCATTTAGCACTGCAGCATTTAATTATCGCAATGGCCAGAGAAGAAAAATATTCTGACCAATGTAATAAACTCCCAAATGTTACTAAACTGGTTTGAAAAAAAATGCAGCTTGGGTGAGTTTTTAAAGCTTTTTATTTGTTAAAGCTTTTTTTTTTTTTTTCTATCAGGATAAACCGCATTTACAAGAAACTAGTGTGCATGAAGCCTAGGGGCCCTTTCTCACCCAAAAAAACGTTTTTCTTCCGTTTTTGCCTTAAAGCAGGATTGACCATTAAATACTATGTAACTCTTCATACCAGTCAGTTATGTTTTAAAAAGTCCTGCATGCTGCATTTGTGGTGCTATAAAAAAAGGACCTCCCTAATGAAATGAATAATGGTTGCATAAACGCACCCGCGGTAGCATTTTTGGTGCGTTTGAGACACGCACTGGAAATGTGGCAAAAACACATGCATTTTTTTTTTTTATCATGGAGCAGTTTTTTTACTATCTTGTATGCTATGCATTAAAGAGGAGTTCCACCCAAAAATGGAACTTCCTCTTAACCCACTCCTCTCCCCCTTACATGCCACATTTGGCATGCAATTTTTTTTGGTGGGGGAGTTCCTGTCCCACTTCCGCCGAGGGGCTGCAAAGGCGATTAAGCTTAATCGCCTTTTGGCAGCCCCTCCCTGTAGGCGATCGCCTAGGACCCAGGTCCTAGGCGATCGCCTGTCCAATCAAACAGCGCCGCGCGTGCATGCGCAGTGGGTGCCCGGCCGTGAAGCCGTAAGCTGTCACGGCCGGGTGCCCACAGTGACAATGAAGACGCCAGGGAGGGGGGGGGGAGGAGCGGACCCCCGGCCGGCGCGTCGCTGGAACAGGTAAGTGTCAGTTTATTAAAAGCCAGCAGCTACACTTTTTGTAGCTGCTGACTTTTAATAAACTTAAAAAATGGGTGGAAAAACCCTTTAACCACTTTCCACCTGGCCCCTGCACATAAACAGCCGGGTGGGCGCTTCTTCCTTCTGAGTAGACATTCCTGAACGTCCTTCAGAAGGTTTGTGATAGCTCAGCCCTGATGTGCTCATCTCCCCCATCTTGGATTGGCTCTGTGATTTTCCAATCACAGCCATCGTGTGATGTAAACACAGCCTGGGTGGACGTCACAAGAAGCGGCATTGTGTGCCCACGCAGCGGCACGCTCCCGATGTGCCTATGTCCCAGAGACAGGGCAAAATCGCTTGGCAGGAGGGCTCTGTGATTGGCCCTCCTGATCACATGACAGCTGTGTCCAATCACAGCCATCATGTAATGTAAACGGAGCCGTTGCCAGGTGATCAGCTCTCCTTCTCACACAGTCAGTAAGGAGAAGGAGAGCAGTTCTGTGAGCTGGGGATCCATGTGTATGAGCGTGTGTGTTTTTTTATATACACACTGATCACCCAGCTAGTCTCCCAAATAGTGAAACACACTAACACCTGTCACACATCGGACCTAGTGAACATCTGTGGGTGATCATCTGCGCACATCTGTCTGTGATTTTCTGCCACATCCAATTCCATTGTCCTGGTGCTCCAGGACCTTCAAAAATGTGAAAGGTACTCCAGGAAACTAAATGTGTAATTTATGTATTTTAGAACGTCTGGCTGTGAAAGTCTCACATGTGGTATCGCCATCTTCAGGAGGAGTAGCGGAATGTAATTTTTGCTATGTACATGCTATGTGTTAGACTCTTATAAATTGACAACTTGGTGTAAAAATAAATAAAACAAATATTTTTTTTTAACTTTCTTTCAACATTCTCCAAAAACTTGTGGCAAAAAAATGACCTGTTCAAAAGACTCACTATGCCTCATGGAATTTACATTGGGGTGTTTGCTTTCCCTAATCGGGTCATTTTGTGGGTAATTCCATTGTTTTGGTACTCCAGGGCCTTACTACAAGGTAAATGTCCTAAGAGGTGCCCGTTTAGGAGATATTTACAATACCTATAGGTAAGTACAACTTCTGCATTAGGGTTATACAGCCACTTTAAGTTCACCTTTTCCAGAAAATAATCTATATAGTCACTGGGCCACAGTAGATATTAAAGGCTAAGTTCACCTTTTACACAAAAAAAAATAAATGTGCATCTTTTTGCAGGTAAAAAAATAAGCATTTATTATTTATACTTTACAGCCTGTAAGGCATTAATCGGCAGATCATGGGTGCCATGCCTGGATCCTGCAGACTCTCAGTACACTATCTTTCCCGTACCTCCAATACGAGCATACAGTTATTGGATGTCGGGAAAAATGTATGGACTATGAGAGCGCTCACCAGCACCCTTGCAGTTTAGAACTATGAGCTGTTGGCTGCAAAGTGCGATGGTATCTGTAGTTCATTCACAAAACTCTAAATAAATGATGCTGTCGTGTGGGAGGAACCTCACACTCTTTAAATTCTGACAGCGGGTAACATGGGATAATTTTACCTGCAGACCATTTGGATCCCCTCAGAAGCCTGGCTAAAAAAACAGCCAATGAGGAGGTAGGGGGCCTGGAGAGCCGAGGCTCTTGTGCACATTGCTGGATTAAAATGGGGCTCAGGTAAGTATTGGAGGGGGATAAGCGGGGTGCTGCTGCACAAAGAAAGATTTTTTTTTTTATTTACCTTCATGCATAGAGCCTTTAGAACCACTTTAAGCTTTGACATTTTTATAAATAGAGAAGCTGCACAGGAAGAAACTCACTATGATCTATGTGAACGCCCCTCCCAGGGCACGCAACGCAGAATGGGAGGCAAGGTGCACTTTCACCTAGCCAAAAGGCCCAACGGATCCCGCTTACTTATGATCTGCTTAAGCTGACTAACGAACACTTGGGGGGGGGGTTCCAAAATAGAGACCCCCTCCTACCCCAAAGGCAGGGGAGGAAGGAACCTCTAATGGCCAGAGATCCCCTCTTGTCTTAAAGGTAGTCCCAAAGACCCACAACCTATAATTGTGAGTAGACACATACGGTACAATTGCAAGTGATGCACTCGTGAGAAAAATAAATGCATCGAAAATATAAAAGGTGCCAGTTTGCCGCTTGGTCTTATGGCCTGGTAGCAAAAATTGCCCTGGTCTAGGGCAAAAGGCTTAGCCCATGAGGCATACAGAAAGAAAGCTTTTAGTGTTGTGGTTTAGTACAGTGATGTCCCTGCTGGTGGCCGCATACATCTTCGCCCCTCTTCCTTTCGGGCCGTAGACTCCAGCTCTGTGACTGTCTGGAGTCACGTGATGTCACTCGTGAGCCATCAGCCATGACACTTGCTAGTGAAGGAATTGTTTAGGAGATATTTACAGTACCTATAGGTACAACTTCTGCATTGGGGTTATAAAACCACTTTAAGTTCACCTTTTGCAGAAAATCGATATAGTCATAAAAATTGTCCTGGTCTCGGTCGAAAGGCTTATCCCATGAGGCTAACGGAAAGAAAGCTTTTAGAGTTGTGGTTTAGTATAGTTTCACACAGTGGTGTCCCAAACCTATAGTGCTACTCTAGTGTCACCCCCAGGGGTGCTAGTCCCTCTGCCTTCTCAGCCTGAAAAGGAGGGGCATAGGAAAAATGTTGTCTGCATAAAGTGGACCTTGAGAGGAAAGGAAGTCTTCCTCCTGCTGCTGTTCTGCCTCGAGAGCCCTGTCTATAATGCAACGGAGTGTGTCACTGATGCATGCATTGCCACGGCTCACCATCCTTGTGGCTTCCTCAAATGGTGACAGTATAGTGCATGCATCCTTTATGAGCAGCCATTGGTGTGGGGGGAAGCAGACCCGGCCTGAGCCTGTCGTTGTGCCATACTCGCACAGGTACGTTGATGGCCCTCTGCTGCATGTGCAGCCACTACAGCATTGCTAAAGCCAAGTTCCACCTGGTGGGCATGTCACAAATCAGGCGGTTTATGGGCAGGTGAATTTCAGCCAACCGAGTGCTGGCTGTGTATAACCACCTGAAATGGCTACAGACTCTTCTGGCCTGCTTTAGCAAATCTTCCTTTGGATATATATATCTTTTGTGGCCCCCCAGGACTATATCGGTGCTGTCTCAGAGGGGGCGGGACATGCGCCGTCGGATTACATACAGGAGAATCCCCTGTATACTCGGCGGCATCTGTAATAGGAAACCCAGTCTCCAGGGTTGCCATTGGATGACTATCATAGGAGGCGGGACTTTAAATAGGGCCGCCGTGTAAACAGGAGATTCTCATGTGTGTAATCTATTGGCACTCGTCCCTGTCCCCTCCGAGGCTGCAGATGGGCATCAGGCTGCACTGATGCCAATGGTGAGGCTGCATTCATGGCACATGGTGAGGCTGCAGATGGGCACTGATTAGGCTGCAGTGATGGGCACGGACCCTTATTTTACTTTGCAGTTCTTTATTTAGAATGTATGTTTTTTCCTGAAACTTCCCTTTTAAAGTGAAGGTGCTTGTTATACGCTGATAAATACAGTATATCCAAATAACACACCCAAGCTCATCTATAGTCCTGAGCGGCGCTCTGGGATTCATTGGGGCCACAAAATATATATATATATATATAGTGTGTGTGTGTGTGTGTGTGTGTGTATGTATATGTGTGTATATATATATATATATATATATATATATAATATATCTCCAAATAACATGCCCGAGATTATCTCTTCATCACACACAGCCACAAAGACAAGAGAATTCTTGTCGGGCAGTGTATTAATGCTTGGACGAACACACTTAGACCGAATTTTAATGGTTCAAAAAATGTTTGGCCCTCAGGCATGTTTACTTGATCAAATCTGGCCCTCTTTGAAAAAAGTTTGGACACCCCTTAGGTAAGCACTACTACCTGAGAACAACATGGGATCTGGCTTGATAATAACCCTGTCTTCCAGATCACACAAGTAATAGTCTTTGCAGGAAAAGGCTGCAAACCCTCTATTCTTCTGGTTGCAGTTATGGCTAACAAATTTTTTTTAAAGGTCAACTATTTTGGGGAAAAGGTAGACAAAGGTTCGAAAGGCTCCTTTGTCAGGGTATTCAAAATCCCAGGGGGCCACTGTTTTCAAAGCTCTAAAAAGTCAAAAAGGGAGTGCTGAAAACTGCCAATGTTGCAGCCTTTCTCATTTGAATCATGAATCTTAGGTCTTTCTGATGAGACCCATGTGTAGGCATGTGGAAATAGGCATTTTGAAGATCCTGGAAGACCATAAAGACCACACGAAGAAGCAGATTTCTTAGTGTATAGATGCTCTCAATCTGAAACATCTCATACAGGAGAAGGAGATGCTAGTTTAGCTTTTACAAATTGATTATCATCCAGTATTTTCCTGAACTCTTTTGACTACAAACACATGAGAAGATGACTCCTGAAGTATTGACATGCTGGTGCCAGGACAATGGCTCTCTGATCTGCCAAATGCGATACTATCGTCAAAAAATATTCTGATCTCTCCCAACCCCACAGCAGGTTTGTGCCTAAAAAAATGTCAGGGAGATATAGAAAACTCCAGATTGAAACCTTCCCTCATGATTTGCAGAATCTAACCATATTGCTGGTCAACGACCAGGCCACTTTTTGCGATTCAGCACTGCGTCGCTTTAACTGACAATTGCGCGGTCGTGCGACGTCGCTCCCAAACAAAATTGACGTCCTTTTTTCCCCACAAATGGAGCTTTCTTTTGGTGGTATTTGATCACCTCTGCGGTTTTTAGTTTTTGCACTATAAACAAAAATAGAGCGACAATTTTGAAAAAAATGAATATTTTTTACTTTTTTGCTATAATAAATATTCCCCAAAAATATATAAAAAAACTATTTTTTTCCTCAGTTTAGGCCCGATACGTATTCGTCTACATATTTTTCATAAAAAAAAATCGCATTAAGCGTTTATTGATTGGTTTGCGCAAAAGTTATAGCGTTTACAAAATAGGGGATAGTTTATGGCATTATTATTAATATTTTTTCTCTAGTCGTCTTCCAGGACAGCCTCTTGAGACCTTGGGCTCCTCCCTCTGGGACAGGAAACACGTACACCCTTTATTTTAAAGGGCAGTCCTCCAGGTCTCCTCCTCAGTTATTTGTGTTTCCTGCCAGAAGGGAAGGAGCACGTCAGGGACTATAGAATTGCTGGACTTCCCTCTCTGCCTTGGTACCCCTCTGTTCCTGGTCGGAAGAGGAGGTCACCAAGTTCCTGCTGCTGTCCTCATCGCTCGGGGAGAGCGGGGACCCTTGGGACTTAAAATCCTCCCCCCTATCCTCAGTACCTGGACCTCGGTCGCGTGGGTATTCCCAGCAGGGGACTCAGCATGGCGGCGGCGAGTGACGCTGGCTTAGCCATGCCGCTCGGCACTTCACTTCCTTTTCCGGAGCGGCGCTGAGGGGCGGGGCGGATTCGTTCCTCGGGCGGAAGTGCGTCAGAGGAACGAGTCATCAAGGGGCGCCGCCGGATGTGGTCCCGTCCGTCACAGGCGCAGCAGAGGAACGAAGGCTCCGGAGCGGCGTGTTACACGGCAGCAGCGCTGTTAGAACACGGGGACTGATGGAGGAAGCGAGGGCTGCAGACTCCGGGTCCACCGGCTCCGGCATCTCCCAGGTAAGGGGGCGAGGCCGTTCTGCCTTACTCTGGGGGATTAGGTCTGAAACAGACCACTATCACTTCTCCCTCCCTGGGTGGGGAACTTTTGGTGGAGGGACTCCCCCGCACTTATTTTCTGACTATCTCACAGGGGTGTGTGGTCAAGGGGGCTTTTCTGACGATTGTGCTTTGGCTATGTGTTTGTTTGCAGGTCAAAGCTCAGGACAAGACAGCAGTCCAGGCCCCAAAAAGAAAGTGCGCTGTGTGTGGGGAGAAGTTAGGCTCTAGCTGGAAAAAGCCTCTATGTGCTAAATGCATCGCCAGCTTAGTTAAAGACGACTCCACTGCTGAGTGTCATAAAGTTTTGACATCCGTCAGGGACGAATTGGCATCCACCTTCAGCTCCTTTAGGGGGATGATGGATAGGGTGCAAATGCCATCCCCAATTTATAAAGCCTCTAGTGCACCATCCTTGGCAGCCACTCCCGGAGTGTTTGAGCAGGAGGAAGAGGAGGCTGGTGGGTCCACACGGTCCCAAGCCTCTTCCCAGATAGACTCAGCATCGGGCTCAGAGGTAGAGGAAGATTCCTCCAGGGGGACACGATATAAACTATCTCTAGAGGACGTAGGAGATTTGCTTAATGCTATCTACGAAACCTTAGAGATCCGAGAGGAACCGGTCCAGTTATCAAAGCACGACCAGTTATACCAAGGGTGCGGTGCTCAAAAGACCAAGGTCTTCCCCGTCCACAAGTCGCTAATAGAAGCTATCTTGCAGGAGTGGGAGCAGCCAGAAAAAAGGCCTTTTTTTGCGGGGAATTTAAAAAGGAGATTTCCTTTTGAGGATAATGCATCACAGCCCTGGAACAAAATCCCGAAGCTTGATGCACCCCTGGCCAAGGTCTCTAAAAGAACCGACCTGGCCTTTGACGACCTTGGATGTCTTAAGGATCCCATGGACAAGAGGGGTGAAATCCTACTCAAAAGAGCATGGGATGCCTCCACCATTGCACTGAAGCCTGCTCTTGCGGCTACGTGCGTGGCTAGGAATCTAGAATGTTGGCTCAATCAGCTTCAAGCCCACATTACAGCGGGTACTTCTAGGCAACAGATTTTAAAGTCTTTCCCGTTGCTTATGAAAGCTGTAGGCTTTCTAGCCGATGCTTCTTCTGAATCAGTGAAGCTGGCAGCTAGATCAGCAGCCCTGGTTAATGCGGCCAGAAGGTCAGTCTGGCTAAAGACGTGGACCGGAGATGCAGCGTCGAAACTGAAACTCTGCGGCTTGCCTTTTTCAGGGGACCATTTGTTTGGCCCTGGCCTCCAAGAGGCTTTGGAAAGGACGCAGGATAAAAAGAAAGCTTTTCCCGAGAGAAGAAAAAAAGATGGGAATAGAAAGTTTTTTCGAGGGTTCAAACAGAACCAAAAAGACGATAACCGTCCTAAAAAACACTGGGCTAACCAGAAGGGACGAGGTCGAGGGGGAATCTTGTTTAACCCTCCTCAAGCTACCCCCAAACCCCAGTGACATTCAGGTCCCTGTGGGAGGAAGATTGGGGGAGTTCCTCCTGCAATGGACAGAGTCTACAGTCAGTCCGTTTTGTTTTGGACATAATAAAAAACGGTTACAGACTAGAATTCCTTTCCCCTCCCCCTCCATTACTTCTAATCACCCAACTACCAAAAGATCGGGAGAAAGCGGAAGCCTTAAGCCTCCTTATAGGAGACTTATTAGACCAGAGAGTCTTAGTGGAGGTTCCCCTAGCAGAAAAGGGTCTAGGAGTGTATTCACACGTATTCGTGGTGAAAAAACCCTCAGGGAAATACAGACTGATATTGAACTTGCGCCCCCTGAACAGGTTTGTCAGGTACAAGCGCTTCAGAATGGAGTCGATATTTTTTTCAGTGACCAATCTTATCTTTCCAAATTGCTTTATGGCCACGGTGGATCTCAGGGATGCATACCTGCATATCCCAATTCGCCCGGAAAGTCAGAAATTTCTGAGGTTGGCGGTGAAGATGGGGTCGACAATCAAACATTTTCAGTTCAGGGCTCTCCCCTTTGGACTTTCGTCCTCCCCAAGAATCTTCACCAAAGTGCTGGCAGAAGCCTTGGCGCACCTGAGAACACGGAACATCACAGTGATTCCATACCTAGACGACCTCTTATTCTTAGCCCCATCAGGTCCCCAACTAGAGAGCGACCTAAGGGTGGCCCTGTCCTTCCTGAGCTCCTTAGGGTGGTTGGTCAACAAGGACAAATCACAACTGGTACCTTCCCAAGAAGTCATGTATTTGGGATACAGAATTTCCTCTGTGGAAAGAAGGACCTTTCTCCCACTGGAAAAATTCCACAAATTGGAACAAGCAATTGCACAGCTTCAAACATATTTAGAAGCCAGCATCAGGGAGGTGATGAGAGTCTTGGGACTCATGTCAGCCTGTTTCCCAGCGGTGCCCTGGGCCCGGTTCCACCTACGCCCCCTACAGGGGCTTATGCTCAAACATTGGAATGGCAGGAAGGAGGGATTGGACCTTCCAATGCCTATCCCAGACAGAATCAAAAGAGATCTGTGGTGGTGGCGGTCCAAAAAGAACCTAGAGGGAGGGTTCTCATGGCAACCCCCAACTGCCCTGGTGCTGACCACCGACGCCAGCGGAAAGGGTTGGGGAGCCCACTTAGAGGAGACTTGGACCCAGGGACAATGGTCCTCTTCAGAAGTCCTAAAGTCATCAAACCAAAAGGAGCTGTTGGCCGTCCTAAGAGCCATACAGACTTTCGGGAGTCGCCTAGTAGGACAACACCTACAAGTAAGAACAGACAATGCGTCTACGGTAGCCTACCTAAACAAACAAGGGGGCAAAAGAAGTCCAGCGCTTCAGGCCACGGCGACACAAATTCTAAGCTGGGCAGAGAAGAATTTGATATACCTTTCGGCAGTCCACTTGAAGGGGTCTCTAAATACCCTGGCCGACTTTCTCAGCAGACAGTCGGTAAATCAGGACGAGTGGTGTCTGAACCAAGTTGTGTTGGAGCAAATAGTGTCTCTCTGGGGATTACCAGAAGTGGACCTATTCGCAGCAGAAGGGAACAAGAAAGTTCCAGTGTTCTTCTCTATCCACCATCAGGACAGGTCGAAGGGCATAGATGCCTTCGCCCATCCCTGGCATTTCAACCTAGCATATGCTTTTCCCCCAGTGAGATTAATTCCCAGGGTAATTCAGAAGTTTATCAGGGAATACACGGACCTGATTCTGGTCACGCCGTTTTGGCCGAAGCGGCCTTGGTTCACCAGCCTAAAGAGACTGGCCCTATATCCACCTTGGACACTTCCGGAAAGAGAGGACCTACTGTCCATAGGTCCGGTTCTTCACCCTCGGATAAAGAGCATGAAATTAACTGTTTGGTTTCTGAGGAACAACTCTTAAAAGCCCGTGGCTTTTCAGATAGGGTAGTGAAAACCCTCCTGGAATGTCGCAAGCCAGTGACGAGGGCTATCTACTCCAAGATCTGGAAAAGGTTCAATTCCTGGAGGTTGGAGCAAGGTTTTTTTTTTTTTTTTTTCAAACTAACATTCCAGCAGTGCTGGATTTTTTGCAAGCTGGGGTAGAACTGGGCTTATCCATAAGCACCCTCAAGGTACAGGCTGCGGCCTTAAGCATTTTTTTTGGAGACTCCCCTTCAGCAAGATCGCTTTGTTAAAAAAAAATTCAAAAGTCTAGCAAGATCCAAGCCCGTTAAGGTTAGAGCCTGCCCCACTTGGGATCTCTCGTTGGTACTGAAAGCTCTTACCAACAAACCTTTTGAGCCGCTGGAGGAATCTTCTCTGAAGCATGTGACATTAAAGACAGCATTTCTAGTCGCCATAACCTCGGCTAGGAGAGTTAGTGACCTTCAGGCCCTCTCTATTAGAGAGCCCTTCCTGAAGGTTTTTGATGACAGGGTCATTCTTAGGACGGACCCTAATTTTTTGCCAAAGGTGGCATCCACCTTCCACAGAACTCAGGATATTATCCTACCAACTCTGCATTCCTCGTCAGATAATGATGAGGGGGAATTGTTGTCCCTATTGGACGTTAAAAGAAATATTTTATTTTATTTAGAGGCCACTAAGCAGTTTAGACTTAGTGATTCCCTTTTTGTTAATTTTTCTGGTACCCGTAAAGGTTACGGGACGTCTAAATCCTCTATAGCCAGATGGCTGAGGATGTTAATTATTGAGGCTTATCAGGTAGGGGGTAAAGAACCACCGATTGTCAAAGCCCATTCTACCCGGGCAGTTGCAGTTTCTTGGGCAGAGAGAGCCGGAGCTTCCCCGGAAGAGATCTGTAAGGCGGCAGCCTGGACATCTTATTCAACCTTTGCAAGACATTATCGGTTGGACCTTATGTCAGATAAAGATCAGGCCTTCGGACGAAGGGTCCTACAGACAGTGGTCCCACCCTAAAAAAGAGTAAGTTTCTTGCTTATCATCTCAAGAGGCTGTCCTGGAAGACGACTAGAGAAAAACCGGAGTTAGGCTTACCGGTAACTCTGTTTCTAGGAGTCTTCCAGGACAGCCGGAGTTTTTCCCACCCGGTGTCAATTTAGGAACTGGTAGTGTGATAATGATCTAACGATGTGTAGATTGTGTCTTTCAGGGTCTTCTGTTATTTCTCGGGCAAACTGAGGAGGAGACCTGGAGGACTGCCCTTTAAAGAAAAGGGTGTACGTGTTTCCTGTCCCGGAGGGAGGAGCCCAAGGTCTCAAGAGGCTGTCCTGGAAGACTCCTAGAAACAGAGTTACCGGTAAGCCTAACTCCGTTTTTTTTTTTACTAATAATGGCGGCGATCAGCGATTTTTATCGGTACTGCGACATTATGGCGGACACTTTTGACACATTTTTGGGACCATTGGCATTTTTATAGCGATCAGTGCATTGATTACTATAAAGATGAAGGGGTTAACACTAGGGGGCGGGCAAGGGGTTAATCATATTCCCTGGGTGTGTTCTAACTGAAGGGGGTGGACTGACATGGGGAAATGACAAATCGCTGTTCATACATTGTATTGTTTACACACACCTAGCTCCCGGTTCTCGCTCTGTAACAAGCGATCGCGGGTGCCCGGTGGTGATCGCGACCGCCGGACACACGCGTCGATCTCAGGGGAGATCGGGGGGCGCCGTGCGCCCCTATTGGCTGCTCGGCAAGGTGACATATAGCTACGTGATCTCGCCCAGCAGAGCCGACCTGCCGCCATATAACTGCGGTGGCTGGTCGGCAAGCAGTTAAAGGGAATTTCAGAACCATCCAGACTTGACGTGATTGTAGCCGTATTTGTGCAATTGTGTGTTTGTTTTTCTTTTTTTTTCCTTTCCCTCCAGATTTTTTCTTTTTTTTTCTTCTTGTTTTGTTTTAACATTTTGCTAAAAAAATTGTGAATCAGTACTGCTTGAACCTTGAAGAAGTAAACATACCCCGAAAGCTTGTCCTGAAAAATTGTATGTTAGTGCAAATAAAAGTATCACAGACAGTACTCAAGAACTATCCGGGAAAGGAAAACTAAGAATGATACTTGTTTCTGACACAAAAAAACAATGGCCTAAATTTAGATATTGGTTTCCTTACCCACTACAGTTTTATGACTCCCTCTATGCTCTGTGACTATCACCCCCCCCCCCCCCCCCCCCCCCAGTCTATAGATTTCCCTCACTTATCACACTTGCTAATAGCTTCATTACCATTGCCATACACATTGATTTGTATGTGTTTGTTTTTCTTTTCCCTTCTGCTAAAACTTTTGTGAATCAGTACTGCTTGGACCTTGAAGAAGGGGAAACACCCCGAAAGCTCATCCATGAAAAATTACGTCAGTGCAAATAAAAAAAGTATCATGGGCCGTACTCAATTTTCTCTGTAAAAAAGGGAAAAACATACCTCTGACCTGTTATCACTTGTCACTTTTATTGTCCAGATTATTAGAAGTGAATAGGCTACCCCCTTCTTCTTGTCTTTGTCACAGGACCAGCGTTTCCTGGCTGACTGGGCCTTCTTAGAATCAAACTGGGACTTGTTCTGATGAGTCCAAAAAGGTCCCCTATTGTGAAAACTTTTTTTTTTCTTAAAACAGGAATTTGCCCTTCTCTGTTGAATGGGTTAAAAAAAAAAATAATCCCCTCAAACTGGTTGCCACAAAGCTTGGTCTTGGAAGCTAAATCTCTGTCCCACCCCTGTAAGTAGAACTTTAGGCAAAACTTTTATTTTATTTTGGATAGCTTAAGGGAGGGTTATAACCCCTGTCAGATTTCTTCTGCCATCAGAGATGTTCACTTCCTGTCCCATAGTCAAAACAAGAAATGTGCAATGCGGGGGGAGAGTAATTAAGGGACAGACGTCATTAGTTCGGGGTGGTTGTGGTCCGTTCCTGGTCAGTCATCCCACCACCCCCCTGAGTGGCCCTCATGGCCGGTTCAAGTGTTCCTGGCTTTGTTGTACGGAGCTGTAATCTACCAAGCAGGCCCGGTAGTTAGGCTGGGTCTACGCTTGCAGAGTGGTCCTGCGCTGTCTATCCTAGAGGGAGGAAGCCACCGAATGAAGCACCTATTCTGGAGAGCACCGAGCAGAAGGCTGGTACACTCAGGAGAGGCCCTGAACTTCATTGAAGGACGCACCAATACGGAGAGGCCAAGTGAAGGTCGCCTGTCAGTTTTGAGTTCACAAGAATCTATTTCAAGAAGAGATCCTGGTGCTTAATCCTATGCTGAGAGGATTCTGGATCGAGTATATCTCCACCTTTCCCAAAATTACATGGGCCCAGATTCTGAAAGGGCTTACGACGGTGCAACGCCATGTGCGCCGTCGTAAGTCCTAATCTGGGCCGTCGTTTCTATGCGACTGATTCTTAGAATCAGTTTCGCATAGATAACCATTAGATCCGACAGGCGTAAGGCTCTTACGCTGTCGGATCTTAAATGCATTTTTTTTTCCGCGGCTAGGTGTCGCCTCCGTCGTTTTCCCGATCGAGTATGCAAATTAGCAAAATACGCAAATTCCCGAACGTACGCGCGGTCGACGCAGTGAAGATACGACGTTTACGTTAGATTTGCGACGCGTAAAGTTGCCCCTGCTATATGAGGGGCAACCAATGTTAAGTATGGCCGCCGTTCCCGCGTCGAAATTTAAAAATGTACGTAGTTTGCGCAAGTCGTCCGTGAATGGGGCTGGACGCCATTTACGTTCATGTCGAAACCAATGACGTCCTTGCGACGTCATTTTGCACAATGCACGTCAGGAAATTTTAGGGACGGCGCATGCGCAGTACATTCGGCGCGGGAACGCGCCTAATTTAAATGATCCACGCCCCCAACCCGGATCATTTGAATTAGGCGGGGTTGCGCCGGGGAATTTACGCTACACCGCCACAACTTTACAGGCAAGTGCTTTGTGAATCAAGCACTTGCCCGTAAAACTTGCGGCGGCGTAACGTAAACGATATACGTTACGCCCGAATAGTTTTACGAGATTCGAGAATCTGGGCCATGGTTTTTCTGCTCTTTACCGCCAACCCTCTGGTCAACTTCTGCTATTGTTGGTTGAGCATACGTGTTTGTACTTTGGACAAAAGTCCGATGTACTTTAGTACACACCATAGGACTTTTCACCGTAAGACTTTTGTTGCCGAAAGTTTGTCAATTTGCAGAGTGAACCTTTGTCTGATGAAAACCAAAAAAGTTTGTCCGATGGAGCGTACACACGGTCGGATTTTTTTGAAAACCTGCTCATTTTGAAGTTTGTTGTCAAAAAGTCAGACCGTGTGTATGGGGCTTAACAGGTCCACAGACATCAATAAAAACCTGACGGGTGTTATTATCCATTTCCACTCTATCCAAAACAAAAAAAGTGACAATGTAACTAGTATACAGTGAGGAAAGAATTCTCTCCCTTGTTATTTAAATGGTGGAAATGTATTTGTTTGCCTCCCTTTTTTTTTATGTTCTCTAAGGTCCACCTGTGTTTATGATATATATATACTATGTATCTAAATGTCCTGAAGTTATTTACAAATTGTTGATATATAGTTAATCCCCAGGACATTTCATTCATGAGTGATTTTGATGTGTCTTTAGGCTTACTCCCTCTGTTTCTTTTATGAGCATTTACTAAACTATGCTGGTCTGTAGTGACGGGTAGTATGGTGATTCTGCGCTCTATCTTGGTTCTGTTTCACTCCAACCCCCATATAGCAGAACTTACTATCTTCATTCCACCCTGGTTTGCGACGGGAAGGCTCTGCTATTTTTCTTGTAGTTTTTACTTCCCTTAAGGGTTGTTTCTATTTATTCATATTTTGATATTACTCTGACTGTTTACAGATACTTTTAATTTTTCATTTTTCTTTTTCTGATTTTTCTTTTTTTATTTTAATTACTCATAGATAGACTTTGAATACAGCTACCCCTCATTCCCACTACTTTTCCTGTGTTCCCTTTTTTTTTTTTTTTAACCCCATGGCTCTTCCGAATAAAGTCTCTTCGAGCCCGCTTCAAAAAATCAAATTTTTTTCAATGAATGTACGGGGCCTTAATGTGCCGGAAAAAAGATCCAAGTTGCTATGGTTACTGAAAAGGTCAAGGGCTGACATTTTATTAATCCAAGAGACTCACTTTAAAACAGACAACCTTCCGACATTTAAAGACAAAAGATTTCCCCAAATCTTTAATGCTACTAATCCTGATTCTAAGACGAGGGGGGTTTCGATTTTGGTGTCTAGAAACTGTCCTTTTCAGCTAACAGACACCAAAATAGACGCCGAGGGCAGATTTCTATTCATCAAAGGCTCTCTATACAACAAACCTGTCACCATCGCTAATATATACGCACCCAACAAATTGCATACCCCATTTTTTGTTCAGACATTAGAAACGCTTGATTCTTTTGCAACTGGCATGCTAGTGGTTGGGGGAGATTTTAACCTGGCCCTCAATCCCTTATTGGATACTTCCTCTGGGTCTTCAAAGATTTCATATAAAGCTCTGAGAGTGATTAAAGATTCATTACACAAATTGACGTTGCATGATACGAGGCGCACTTTATACCCTAACTCTAAGGATTTTACTTTCTTTTCAACCCCCCACAATACGTACTCAAGGCTTGACTATTTTTTAATTTCTCAAAAAGACCTGGATACACTTGTAGAAGCCACGATAGAGCCAATGACTATATCAGACCACAACCCAATAACTATATCCCTAACCTTAAGACAAGCCTATTGTCCCCAGAATCTGGAAGCTTGATAATTCTCTGCTTAATGACGCTGCATGTGTAGAATTACTGGGTTCTAGAATTACCCAATACTTTGAAGAAAACGGATCGACTGATGTTCATCCTCTAAACATATGGCTTGCCCACAAGTGCGTGATTAGGGGAGAATTGATTTCTGTAGCTGCAAGGAGAAATAAGATAAGACAGGCCTGCATCGATACTCTCACGAATAGGATTCATTACTTGGAAAATAAACATAAACAATCACTAGCTCAGGATACCCTTACAGAACTTCTGAAAGTCAGGGAAGACCTTCTGTTGTTGCTAGAAAAAAAGATTAAACGAAATTTGCATTTATCGCAGAAGATTTTTTATGAATTTGGCAACAAGAGCAGCAAACTTCTGGCTAGTTCCCTTGATTCAAAAAATAAAAAGAAATATAATAACATATATTCTATCTCTGATTCTAGTGGTCGGATCTACAACAATTCTACGGATATTGCAAACCAATTCCATAAATTTTACTCCAATTTGTACAATTTACCCTCTGTTACCCCTTTAAAAGATTCACCTTGCAGAAAAGATTTGATTTCTAATTTTTTGAAATCATATAGTCCTAAGCCTATTGATTCGAAAGTTGCAGACGATTTGGAGAAACCTTTGGAGCTCTCTGAGACCCTTTACGCCCTTAAGCAACTAAATACAGGCAAATGCCCGGGGTCAGACGGTTTTACAGTGAATTATTTTAAAACCTTTGCAGATACAATTATCCCAAATTTTTTAAAAGCCTTCAATTCTATTCCTGCTCCCCCCTCTATTACCAAGAATTTATTAGAGGCTCATATAGCAGTCATCCCTAAACCGGATAAGGATTTAACGCTGGTTTCCAACTACAGGCCGATATCACTCTTAAATGTGGACATAAAATTGTACGCTAAAGTTATTGCCAATCGCTTGCTACCCTTGTTGCCTAATATTGTCTCCCTGGATCAGGTGGGATTCGTCCCTGGCAGAGAGGCAAGGGACAATACTACGAAAGCAATCCTTATTCAAAATTGGCTTCAAAATTCTAAATCACCGGGATTTTTACTGTCCCTTGACGCGGAGAAGGCCTTCGACAGGGTAGCCTGGGACTACATGCACGAAGCACTAAAAGCTCTGGGTATAAAGGATCGTTTGCTTCAATTTATAGACTTATTATACTCTACACCCACGGCCAAGATTAAGGTTAATGGAGGACTGTCGGAGGCCTTCTCTGTGTCAAACGGCACAAGACAGGGATGCCCACTCTCTCCGTTAATATTTGTGCTCATATTGGAACCGTTTTTGTACAAACTAAGGGCAAATAATGATATTAGGGGTGTCACCATTAAAGATAAAACATATAAACTAGCGGCGTTTGCGGATGATATCCTCCTGTTCTTGTCCAACCCCATCACCACAATACCAAATTTATTGAAGGATTTTTCCTTGTTCCGCAATATCTCTAATCTGAAAATTAATTTCGCCAAGTCAAGAGCCTTGAACATCTCTTTACCTAGTCCCACGGTTGACTTATGCAAGCTAAACTTTCCCTTTAAATGGGAGACAGAGTGTTTGACTTACTTGGGAATTAAACTGACACCTAATGTGTCGGATTTATACCATAAAAATTTTGTACCCATGCTCGAGAAGGTCAAAACTGATCTACTTAAATCGGGTTCAGGATTTTTCTCCTGGTTTGGTAGAGCGGATATAATTAAAATGAACGTTCTTCCAAGATTTTTATATTTGCTGCAAACTATACCAATCAATATTCCTGGTGCTTTTTTTAAGAAATTTCGACAGATGTGTTTGAAATTTATCTGGAACATGCGACAACCTAGGATCAGATGGGATAAGCTGATTATCCCCAAATTATTGGGTGGGATAGGACTACCAGACCTACAAAAGTATTATTGGGCATGCCATTTGACCCGAATTGTTGACTGGCATCTTCATTATGATATTAAGGATTGGATTTCTCTAGAGGAATCCTCCTGTTTTTACCATGCCCCATTTACACATCTCCCATGGATCAATCCTCGTAAGCTCCCGCAGAGGATCGCCTCCCACCCCATAACAGGAACCACATTAAAAATCTTCAGATCGCTTTGTAAGAAATTCTACATCTCGTCTATATGTGGTCCCTTGACCCCATTATTATACAACCCAGAAATACCTTTGGAAAACACTGCCGTTATCACCGCTGCTCAAAGGCGGACTGATGTGTTAAGGGCTGGCACACTTTACGAAAAGAGTACTGTCATATCTTATGTCTCCTTCCTTGCTAAACACCCCTGCTCTAAAGTATCTCTGAATGATTTTGAGACTATCATACAATTCTTACAACGACACAATAACTGCGATGACTGGCACAGACCTAAAACTCCATTTGAAAAGATATGCCTTCAAAACTCCCCCCAAAAGCATTTAATTTCCACGATGCACGCTTTGTTTTATTCAGACTTTGATCTCAAATCGGATGTGGCGAATCTCAAATGGGAAGAGGAATTAAAAATATCTTTTTCGGTAGACCAATGGGAAACTATCTTCAGAAGGTTACATAAAGGTTCTCTTAATGTGCTAACCCAAGAAAATGGATACAAGCTATATTCAAGGTGGTATAGGACCCCTCAGATTGTTAGCAAATACAATTCAAATATATCCCCTTTATGCTGGCGATGCAAATCTGCTCCCGGAACACTGCTCCATATATGGTGGGAATGTGTAGAGATTAAACCTTTCTGGGAAAAAGTCCACGACTTGATATATGAAATCACTACCTTTACCCCTGATCATACCGCACAACAATATTTATTGCATCACTCCACCTTACCAAACTCTGTATACAGAGATTCAATAATCTTGCACCTTATCAATGCTGCTAGACTGTGCATCCCTGCTAAATGGATGCAACCTACTCCTCCCTCTATCTCTGATTGGTTGCGTAAGGTTCAACACATTGCAAATATGGAAGATCTAATTTACCAATCCTGTAATCCCTCCGGAAAATTCCATAGCAAATGGGCGTGCTGGTTACAATTCACAATGTCTAGTAGATTTAGATTTTTGTTGGACAACTAATTTCATATAGGGTTTGAATAATTTTTTTTCTTTCCTTTTCTCTTAATGTAAGAGTCTGATAGTTTATATAGTTGGATTGATGTTTTTTTTTATTTCCATTCAACATCTCTATTTCATTTGTTAAGTATCCTGATTCTTGACGGAAGAGCTCATTACACTACCCTCATGTTCCCGGTTCCTATGTATGTCTTTCCCATTCACGAGTTACGATATGTACTCGTATATGTTTCCTACATGATTGTATTCCCCCCCCTATTCAGGGATTACATGATTCTTCACTGTTTGATGTTGCATTTCTGTATTAATGTTACAAAACAAGTTGTAATGTGCATATGTATTTCTATTTATTTAAAACCTAATAAACATATTCAAAAAAAAAATAAAAATAAAAAGTTTTGTCTTTAGTTATACTTTAAGCCATATAGCCCTACGGATGGAATTTATGAGTGTTCTTAGCTCTAGCAGTAGCCTTAACGCTTTCCACTGCTGCATCTGCCAGGAATTAATCTGAATTAAATACAAGAGCACAGGTTGTCTAACGCAAGGCCCGTGGGCCGAATCCAGCCCTCCAGGCCATTTCATTTAGCCCTCCTCCGGTCCTCCTCCAGACCCTTACTTTCTGCTTTCAAGCAATGCACCCAGCTTCTTCCCAGTAGCAGCATAAGGTAAGGGGGTGAACTGCGATGTAAGGGAGAGTGGGGGACTCAACTTCAGATAGTGGGGTGGCTCTTGAAATCTAATGTAAGGGGATGCGCTGGACATCTAAATATTACAGATACAACAGGCCCTTTTGAGGGTAATGATAATGCTGATGCGGCCCAAGATGAAATTGAGCTTGACACCCTTGTACTAGAGGAAGAGCCTCTGAGCTAGGGCAGTGTTGGATGAAAGCAGCTCACCTAATCTATTGACCCACACATCCAGATTCCTGGCCAAGTAAGGTCAGACCCAAGGAGACCGCAGAAGCATACCAATCTCTCTTTAAAGTTGTTCTAAAGGCTTCAGGATTTTTACTTTCATGCATTCTGTGCATGAAGGTAGAAAGCCTTCTCTGTGCAGCAGCACCTCTTCATACTTACCTGAGCTCCATTGCTATCCAGCGATGTGTGTGAGAGCCTCGACTCTCCAGGGACCTTCCTTCTTCCGAGAGAGGGGGGGTTGGAGCTGAGCCACGGCCCTGTGTGTGAATGGACACAGCTTGGAAACGAGCCTACATGGATGCCCACATAGCAAGTGGGGTACCTGAGAAAAGGACAAAACCACTGCACAGGTAAGTATAACATGTTTGCTATTTTTAAAACACAAATGTCAGCCTTTAATATCACTTTAACAACGATTAACTTCCTATTCATACTGTCCCTAATTAACCCTGAATCTCCAAATAAGAGGCCACTCTCTTTGGAGATGGAATAGGGGACATTCTACTGTCAGGCACTTCCTCTGCATGGAAGGGAAACCTACATTTATGTGTTCTGGACAGAAATAATTTCTCTTCTGGGTCTGTCTCCTCCTTTAGAATCTTATGTCTCATGCCGCGTACAGACGGTCGTTTTTTGTGATGAAAAAAAACGACGTTTTAAATCATGAAATAAAACGACGTTTTTGAAACTTCATTTTCAAAAACGACGTTGCCTACACACCATCGTTTTTTCACAATGCTCTAGCAAAGCGAGGTTACGTTCACCACTTTTTTCCATTGAAGCTTGCTTCATAACTAGCTTCTGGGCATGCGCGGGTTTAAAAACGTTGTTTTTTGCTACACACGGTCAATTTCTGTGAAACAAAAATGACGTTTTGAAAAACGACACAAAAAATTCAAGCATGTTCGAATTTTTATTTTGTCGTTTTTTTGAAGACATAAAACAACGTTTTGCCCACACAAAACGACCGTCTGTACGCGGCATTAGGCCGCATACACACGATCAGTTCATCCGATGAAGAACGGTCCGAAGGACCATTCTCATCGGTGAACCGATGAAGCTGACTGATGTGCCTTCACACCATCAGTTAAAAACCGATCGTGTCAGAATGCGGTGACGTAAAACACAACAACGTGCAGAAAAAAACGAAGTTCAATGCTTCCAAGCATGCGTCGACTTGATTCTGAGCATGCGTGGGTTTTGAACCAACGCTTTTTCATACTAACCATCGGTTTTGACCTATCGGTTATCAGTCCATCGGTTCAATTTTAAAGCAAGTTCTAAATTTTTAGACCGAAGGATAACTGACCGATGGGGCCCACACACGATCGGTTTGGACCGATGAAAAGGTCCTTCAGTCAGTTTTCATCGGTTTTGACCGATCGTGTGTGCGCGGCCTGAAAGACTTGTGAACAATGAAAGTTCCACCCTTCTTTTCTGGTTGTCCTTTATAGTTGCATAGTTAGTCAGGTTGAAAAAAGACTCCATCCAGTTCAACTATAAAAAAAAAAAAAAATATCGTACAATTCCATATACCCAACTCTATACCCACAGTTGATCCAGAGGAAGGCAAAAAAAAAAAACAGCAGAGCATGATCCAAGATTGCTACAGCAGGGGAAAATAATCCTTCCTGATCCCCCATGAGGCAATCAGATTTTCCCCGGATCAACTTTACCTATAAATGTTAGTACCCAGTTATATTATGTACATTTAGGAAATAATCCAGGCTTTTTTTTAAAGCAATCTACTGAGCTGGCCAGAACCACCTCTGGAGGGAGTCTGTTCCACATTTTCACAGCTCTTACTGTACATACATAAAGTCCTGCGCTGAGTGGAGTGGCTGCACCTACTCAGTCTGTTCAGATGCAGAAATGGCTTTTAACATCTCATTAGTTTCCTAAAAGGGAACCTATTAAAATAATTCTCAATCATCTTTTTCCTCATCCTCTGAACTCAATTCCCTTGAGGAATGAGAAGACCCCTCCTTGTCCTCTAAATCCGATATGGCCTGGAAACTATTTGTTATAGTGTATAGGCTGGCATAAACGCCTTTATTAAAGAGGATTTCCACCCAAAAGTGGAACTTCCGCTTTAAGGCATCCTCCCTAGCTCCTGTTTGTGAAATTGAGTTTTTGGGGTGGGGGGGAACAGGTACCAGATTTTGACAAGTATCTGCTCCCACTTCCATTCCAGTCACCATCGGAGATCGGAAACTGAATTTCTCCCTCCCAAAGTCTTCTGGGACATATGAAAGGTCCTACAAGTTTTCAGGACTAGTCACAGAGAGCAGTCAGTAGAGATGCCGGCACGGCCGAGGGAGGACACGGGGAGAACACAGCGCGGGTAAGACCAAACGCTGGATTGTGGGACAGGTGAGTGGCTGTTTATTAAAAGTCAGCAGCTATACTTTAAAGTGGAGGTTCCACCTATCTAACAACTTAACCTTAAACACAAGGGCACAGTTAGCCTAAAAACCGTTCGCCAAACAACATTTTTTAAAACGTTTGTTTACCTTTCTTTATGGTCTGTGAAGCAGGCACTTCCTGGTCTGTCTGAGTGGGGCTGGGCGTGTCTATTTCTTTCCAGCATAGGGCTTCAGAATGCCAGGAGCTAAGATGGAAACCTCCATCGCTGTATTTTATAAAGTTTACTTTCTGATGAATTAAGAATGCTGGTGCCTAGATTCCTGGGACGGGTGAGTACATTATTGTACATGTACTAAGTGGGAGAAAGGATTTTTTTTTAAAAAATGAATTTCGGGGGAACCACCCCTTTAAGAAAACTGACTCAGTACCTGCACCTGGCGAAATATACTTCATGCGTAGCTTGTAGTGCAAGAGTCAGAGAGCTTGGAGCTGCAGTTTTTACATTTTAGGCTTGCAAAGTAGTTCTGCATTAAAGGGGTTGTAAAGGTTCGTGTTTTTTCACCTTAATGCATCCTATGCATTACGGTGAAAAAACACCTGGCAATCACAGGACCCCCAGCCCCCGTTTTACTTACCTGAGCCAGTTCACCTGCTCTGCGTGTCCACGGCATCCTTTTCACCACGGAGTCTCGAAGTTGATTGGATAGATTGATAGAAGCGTAGTCTTTGGCTCCCGCTGCTGTCAATCAAATCCAATTATGCGGCCGCCGGGGGGCGGCGCCGAGTCATACACTCTGCGGCTATGGACGCCGACTGTATGACACGGGAGCGCACCCGCAAGGTAACCTCCTTGGGAGAGAACTTCCCAGAGGGGATTAGCTATTGTGGGGAAGACCTGCGAGAGCCGCCAGGGGACCCCAGAACAGGAGGTTCGGGGCCACTCTGTGCAACATGAACTGCACAGTGGTGGTAAGTATGACATATTTGTTAATTAAAAAAAAAAAATCTTTACAACCACTTTAACTTCATACATTGGGATAGGGGTTTTAGACCCATTTGAGGATGCACTCATCTTTTTCTTAGGAGTGACCTTCCTAAAACAGGGAAAAGATGGGGGTTAAATGTGCTGTTTTTTTTCAAGAAGATGCAGGCAATGCTTATAAGGAAGGCCTTCTACTAAAATGTCCCCTCCACAGTGGCTCCTTATTTGAAACAGCCGCCCCTGGCATGTCCAGATGGCGCCCGGAAGTGCGTCATCTGGGAACACCCGGCCGGTAGCGCACCACAAAATCAGTGCCAAGCAAGGACCAGAAGTACCATCCCCTGGAAGTGACACTCGTTTGCCATTTTGGTGCACCTCGGGTGTGGAGGAGGCCCAGGAATGAGCTGCAAACCACCATAGATAATTAATTAGTATATAGCTTGCACGTCTGCTCTAAAAGCAGGCCACCTCTCTCTTTACTCAACAGGAAAGAATGAGCTGAGTTCCCCTTACATTGTCGCCCCATGATCAGATGCCACTGCCGTATTGGGGCTCCAAGATTGTACCAGGATGCGCTGCTGAGACCTCCAAGGGCTAAACTCAAGAGGCTTCTGCAGTCGGTCCACACCTCTGTCCATGTACAGACCGGGGAAGCTCTTTGGTAAGGGACCAACTGGAACCATACCCACAGGCAGGGCAGTAAACTTGAGAGATGAAGGCAACCACAATCACATTCCCTGCATTAAAGTAAAAAAACGCCCCACTGTCTGCTCCTTGCGATTCACATGCAGTGTGATTTGAGCCCATTCATTTTGATGGGGTTGAATCTCACTGGACCGCACCAAAAGTAGTGCAGGCCCTGCTTTGACCACTTCATGACCGGGCCATTTTTTGTGATGTGTCACTGCTTTGCTTTAACTGACAATTGCGCGGAGGCGCGATGGTAAACACAAACAAAATTGATGTCCTTTTTCTCCCCCACAAATAGAGCGTTCTTTTTGGGGTATTTGATCACCTCTGCGTTTTTTATTTTTTGCGCTATAAACAAAAAATGAACGTCAATTTGGAAAAAAAATATATTTTTTACTTTTTGCTATAATAAATGTATGTATGCAGGACACTGATGATCAGGAGTCAAGCCTGGTGTCAGCATAACACACATACACCAGAGGTGATAGCAAAGAATCCTAAGAATTCCTCCCTCTCCCTCCTCCCTTGTCAGGTCAGTGTTTTTCTTACCCAGCTAAGTGCTGTGGATGTGGCTAATTCTGTGGCTGGTCTCCTGCACGATCTGTTCCCAGTCAGCTGTCTGTGTGATGAATGACATGCTGATCGGCCGATCATGCAGCTCCCATCCCCAATCCAATGTGCTGTCCTCCAATTCTCCCCTGACACCCGAACACTGATAGGGCACTGCCAACCAGACTCTTACTTCTATAGTGGTCTCGTCCTCTGTAAAGTTGTTTAGGGTTTGTGTGCCGTCAGTGCCAGGCATCTCTTCTCCTCCTGTAGGATCTGACCTGTGCATTCTCTGAGAAAGTTGGCAGTTCTGCCAGAAAAAAAGCCATGGGAGCACGAGGCAAAAATCATCAAATTGTCTGTGTGGTTATCTTTGAGCTGCGGTTTTCTGCAATTTTATCGGCGTATACCGCGCAGTATTTTGCCCTAAAATCAGGGCAAAATCGTGGGTGCGCGGTATACGCCGATACCCGCTTTCCCGCGCTGAATTTGAATATTGCGCCGGCATATACTGAGCGCAGTACACTCGTGTATCTTCGGGCAGTTTTGGCGCCTCTCGCGCTGACGTACAGGACGTCACCACGAGAGTAGCCGAGCCTGCCCGACGATACACGAGTGTACTGCGCTCGGTATATGTCGGCGCAGTATTCAAACTCGGCGCGGGAAACGAGCGGGGAGGATGCGAGGATGCCGCAGAAGGACGCCGGACCCGACGAAGAGGACAACCGAAGCCGCAGACGGACGCCGGACCCGACGAGGCCGCCGATGGACGCCGCGGAAGACACCAAAACTGTAAGTACAAAAAATACTTTTTTCACAGGAATCCGGGTCAAGTTTAGGGGTGCGCGCTATACCCCGGTATATACGGTACATTCCCCGGCGGATACTATGAAGTGGGCGTTGGGACTGTATTAGCATAAGAACCTGTGCCTGAAACACTAGTAATGTTCCTGCCCCGGCCCCCACCTGAACAGATGGAGCCCTGAGCCACAGTGTGGTCTGAATCAAAATTACTCTAAACCCGTACGGTCCAGGTGAATGCTGGACAGGTGGCAACCCTATATATAAGGCCTGGTTCACACCTATGCATTTTTTTTGTGTGTTTTCAGTTTTGCAGAAACACACTACAGTCCATGCAACATGGCGATAGTTCAGATCTGTACATTTTATGGAAAGGGCCAGGGACTTGTATTCAGTTTTTTTGGTTCCATAGACTTCAATAGATCAAAAACATGTTTTGAAAAATGCATAATGCACCTGGAATATGCAAACTGCATAAGTACCTGAAATAAATAAATACAATAAATAAATTGATTTAGTTTTATTAAATATCAATAGTGTGTTGATGAGATGAAAAGGGGGAATAATGGAAGCCTAAATATAAGCACATTTATTCCATTTAGATCATTTTTGTCATACCCATTAGGTGACCACATTTTCCAGATTGTCCGGGACAGTCCCGCATTTTGCAGGCACCTTCGTTCCAGGACAATACAGTGTCCCAGAATGAAAATGAAACTGACACAGACACCCCCCCCCCCCCCCTGGGCCAATCTGATACCCCCAAAAAAAGCCACTACATCACCGCTTTACTCACTGACAGTACTTGTCCTGGTCAGGAATGCCCCGAGGAGCACAATCCCTGCCCCCTGTTTATGATTGGAGAAATTATAAATCCTGCCTCTTGTGCCCAATCACTGTGCTGTGATTCGTTACAGAACAAGCTGATTTTTGGGAAGGGGGTGTCCCTGAATTGTAGTTTGGAAATGTGGTCACCCTAATACCCATATACATGAGTTTTCCTCAGACCAAAATCAGCAATAAAATACTTTGACGTGTAATAATTCAGTGATAAGATAAAATAACAGATTTCCTTCTGGATTAATGTTACAACATAATTCTAGGTTTACTCAAAGCACCATTGTATAGATAATTACCTCCAATAACACGGAGATCATGCCTGCCAAGTGACAGATTTGCTTCGATCCCTTTTAATTACTCCGTGAAGTGAAGCAAAGAGCACCAATCAATTGCATTCCTAGTTTCCTTTTCCAAGAAAAAGAAAGATAAAATGTGTTTGGTTGTTATAGCCAGCAATCAACCCCGCTGTGGATCTAAACCGAGGTTTCTCCACCTTTTCTTCAATCAAGGTACCCTTTAAAATTCTGCACAATCTCAATGCAATGCAAAATTTAAAAAATTAAACTAAAATAGTTTTATATAGTATATCACAGCAGCATCCACATGTAACACACCCACAATTAGAGCTGATTTATTCTCTACATCACACTTTTGCACACTGGTACTGTCTGGAATTTCAGCATTTTTTCTTCCTCACCTTCTCTCCCCCTTATTCAGCTAATGTGACCCCAGTGCTGACAGAGAGGGGCCCGAGGGGGGGGGGGGGGGGGGTTGGTCAAACAAGGATGTTGTGCAGGTGACCGATGTTCTCCTTATCTACAAGTGAAGTCAGCATAGTGCTCATGGTTGTAATGTTGCACAATGAAAACCTGTGGCTTTCTGTAAAAAAAGAAACAAACAAGTAAGCAACTTTGATCCACCTGATGTCTGATTCAGAGTTTTTGGACAATTTGTGGCAATTGTTAGGCATTTTGCCAAGGCACCTCTGAAGAACCCAGAAGACACCCTGATTGAAAAAGGCTGACCTAAACAATGGTGTTATAATTGTACTTTTTTTGATGGGTAAATATTAGAGTTATGCCGCATACACACGACCGTTTTTCATGTCATGTAAAAAAATTAAGTTTTTCTCGCCGTGATTCCTCTCAAGCCTGCCTTGCATACACACGATCGTGATAAAAAATGCTCGAGCAAAGCGCGGTGACGTACTAAGGCACTATAAAGGGGAAGCTCCATTCAAATGTTGCCACCCTCTGGGCTTGATTATGCAAATTCCCCTTCTCATAACTTGCTTTTGAGCATGCGCGTTTTTTCCCCCCCCGTCGTTAAAGCCTACTCACGACCATTTTTCACGACGAGAAAAACGGCGAAGTGAAAAACGTTGAGAAAAAATAGAGCAGGTTCTAAATTTTTAATGGCCATTTTTCTCGTCGAGTTTTTAATGACCAATTTAATTTTTTTTTTCCTCGTCATGAAAAACAAAAATGTATATATAAATATATCTATATCTATATCTAGATATATATATATATATATATATATATATATATATATATATATATATATACATATACACACACAGCAGGTAAAATAAGTATTGAACACGTAAAATATATTTCTAATGGTGCTATTGCCATGAAATTTTCACCACTAGTCGGTAACAACCCATACAATCCACACGTACAAATCAACCAAAACAAATAAGTTCAGAAACAAAGTTATGTGTAATAACATTGAATGACACAGGGAAAAAGTATTGAACATGCTAACTGAAAAGTATTTATTACTTTGCACCAGTGGCGGTGCGTCCACAAGGGCGCACGGGCACTGCCCCCTCTCTCCAGCCACCCCCTATACCACCAATAGATAGATTCATGCATTGCATAAATCTATCTATTGTAATGGAATAATACTGCGCTGGTCTGAAAAAGCGTGGAAAATAAATTGATCTAAATCGTGCCACAATGCTAATGAAACAAATAATAATATGTGATTGCTGCTGCAGCCAAAAAATGTTAGATAAACATCAAAGACAATGAAAAATAGAATAAAGCTGCGCTGCACTAATGATATGGCTTAAATTCAATCTATACCCAATTGGATCATAGATACATAAATAACCATAAAAATAAAATATGTACAAATAATTAAAAGTGACTAGTGCACACTAATTTAAAGTGCAATCCGTATGTACAAAGTCCCAAGGAAAATTTAACAAAACTCCAAACTCTGTGCAAATAATGAATGCCAGATAGAAAGGTGCTGAAAGTATCTCAGGAAGAAGTGTCGAGGTAACAGGATAGATGAAAGCCGCCACCTCCTATCTATATCCTGCTTACCGGATGGAATGGATCCCTATAAAAGGAATCAAATGCGCTTGTGGCTCTACAGCTCTGATGATATTCAATCAATCCAGCAAGCAAAGGGTCCTCACTTCTCGGTTCACAATCTAGCTTTCCTCTATGTTCACACTACAGCTCTCCAACAAGTCGCCATGTAGATAATCATCCGAGAGAACGATGCCTTCACTTCACAGAACCGACAGCAGCCAGCGTTCAAGATGGCGGCGCCGGAGAGCAATCCCGTCGTCCACTGGTCTCGCAGTGGACGACGGGATTGCTCTCCGGCGCCGCCATCTTGAACGCTGGCTGCTGTCGGTTCTGTGAAGTGAAGGCATCGTTCTCTCGGATGATTATCTACATGGCGACTTGTTGGAGAGCTGTAGTGTGAACATAGAGGAAAGCTAGATTGTGAACCGAGAAGTGAGGACCCTTTGCTTGCTGGATTGATTGAATATCATCAGAGCTGTAGAGCCACAAGCGCATTTGATTCCTTTTATAGGGATCCATTCCATCCGGTAAGCAGGATATAGATAGGAGGTGGCGGCTTTCATCTATCCTGTTACCTCGACACTTCTTCCTGAGATACTTTCAGCACCTTTCTATCTGGCATTCATTATTTGCACAGAGTTTGGAGTTTTGTTGAATTTTCCTTGGGACTTTGTACATACGGATTGCACTTTAAATTAGTGTGCACTAGTCACTTTTAATTATTTGTACATATTTTATTTTTATGGTTATTTATGTATCTATGATCCAATTGGGTATAGATTGAATTTAAGCCATATCATTAGTGCAGCGCAGCTTTATTCTATTTTTCATAAATCTATCTATGGCCACCGCTGCCACCCCCTATTTAGCGGCCGGGGGTGTTTTTGAAGCACCTGATTAGAGCCATAGGCTCTAATAGGCATCTCAAAAGGTAAACAGCAAGTGCCTGAAGAGGTGGTACTGGGAGCAGTAGCAACAGATAGGACTGCTCACACCAAGACTTTCATTTTGTTTGCTACATCATAGGGGCCCACGTTCCCTGCCTGTAAAGGGCATTCAGCCAGACCCAGCTGAGATTGTGCTGGGCCTGAAACCTGTGCTAGCTGGTTCAGGGAGTGATAGTCTGCAAGCGAGTGTGTGCTGGAGGTAGAAGAGGAGAGAATGTATATACTGTATGTAGTTCAAGTCCCTACAGAGTTTCATTGATCAAATAGGTATCCCATATGCACTCTTCCCCATCCAGGTTCAAATCCCCTAATAAAAAACAAACAAAGCTACAAGAACTGTTTCTGGTCTCTAAATGACTGGGAATTCATGTGGCTGTGCACAGTGGGAGACAACCACATTCAACCTTACACATACAAAATCCATTGTTGGTAATGACAGCTTCAAGACGCCTCCTGTAATCGCATGCGTTGCTCAGGTGTGATTTTTGGCCCATTCTTCCACACAAGCAGTTTTCAAATCTTGAAGGTTCCATGGGCCTCTTCTATGAACTCTGAACTTTAGTTTTTTCCATAAATTTTCTATTGGATTCAAGTCAGGTGATTGGCTGGGCCATTCTAGCAGCTTTATTTTCTTTATTTAAAACCAATTGAGAGTTTCCATGGCCTTGTGTTTGGGATCATTGTCTTGCTGAAATGTCCACCCTAATGACCGACCAATCCCCAACATAGATTGGCAGGGAGCAGGCCTCTTTAAATCCCTAGGGTCAGCCCAGCTAGGGAGGAGTTGTTGGGTGGAACAGCTGGAGTCAGAGAGTATGGAGGCTGTCAAGGCCCACAGGGAGCTCCGGGGGGCATTAGTAAGATGACTATTCCCATGTGGGGGGCCCAATAAATATTTCTGCACCCAAGCGTTTGTGACCCTAGGATCGACCCTGTCCAGGTGATCCAGTACAAACAAGAAGTTGCAATGTCTAATACACCCATGGGCATGTACTGAATATCTATTTTTAGGCCCCTTTCACACGATCGCCCCGCAAACATCCGAGGGCCATCCATTGACTTGTATGGGCAGGCGGATGTCAGCCGGAGATGTGTCCGCTGACACTCACCTGCCATCCGATCCGACAAGATCCCCTGAAAACAGATGGATGGTGATATGTTCCCCATCCGTCCAGCGCATGGGATCGGATGAAAACAGACATGCTGTCCATTTTCATCCTTTGCCTGCTCAGCGGGGATCAATGGAGCGATCCCCTGCTGAGTTAGCGGAGTCCGCTGAGCGGATCCGCCCCATGTGAAAGGGGCCTTATGCCGCGTACACACGGTCGGAATTTCCGACAAGAAAAGTTCGATGTGAGCTTTTGGTCGGATTTTCCGACCGTGTGTAAGCTCCATCTGACTTTTTCTGTCGGAATCTCCGACAACAAAAATTTGAGAGCTGGTTCTCAATTTTTCTGACAAGAAAAGTTCTTGTCGGAAATTCCGATCGTCTGTATGCAATTCCGACGCACAAAAAAACATACATGCTCGGAAGCATTGAACTTCATTTTTCTCGGCTTGTCGTAGTGTTGTACGTCACTGCGTTCTTGATGGTCGGAATATTGTGTATGCAACACAAGTTTGAGCCAAAATTCAGTCGGAAAAAAATCCATGGTTTTCTTGTGGGAATTTCCGATCGTGTGTACGTGGCATTAGATTTTAGGTCCTACTTGAAAGAGTTTTTAATGTTAAGATAAAGGACTTACTCTATACATATCACATAGGTTGCCTAACCCGTTTCATTAGATGTCCTGAGATGTTATTGTAAAAAGATAAATAAAAATGTTATATGTGAAGTGGCAGCAGTTAAAATACAATAACATATCTCTTAGCACGGCCCCTCATGATTACATTTACATGATTCATGTAATTAATCAGTTAAATCAAACACAATGCAGTCCACAATTTTAACTTCACTTGAATATCCAAAACACGAATACTTATAACTCTATCTGCATAATTATTTGTACTCATTAAGATATTACTGATGGTATAAGTCTGAGTGATACAAAAGTTTTATTGTGTGTGTTTTTCTTTTTTTGCAATAGCCTAGCAGCTGCTATCAACGTCAGTTAATATTCATCAAAAGTTATTTCACATTTTTATGATATACATTAGGGGCTGGATTCAGAAAGATCAGCGGATCTTTCTGCTGGCGTAACGTATCTCAGATACGTTACGCCGGCGTAAATTTGGGCGCAAGTTCCGTATTCAGAAAGAACTTGCGCCATAAGTTACGGCGGCGTAACGTATGTGGGCCGGCGTAAGCCCGCCTAATTAAAATGGGGATATTGTGGGCGTGTTTTATTCAAATTTAACATGACCCCGCGTATTTTACGTTTTTTGTGAACGGCGTATGCGCCGTTCGTGAAAAAATCCCGGTGCGCATGCTCGAAATTCCGCCGCAAATCGTCAATGCTTTAGACGTGAACGTAACTTAAATACAGCGAACGACTTACGCAAACGACGTAAAAATTTCAAAATTCGACGCTGGAACGATGTCCATACTTAACATTGCGTACGCCTCATAAGAGCAGGAGCAACCTTACGCCGAAAAAGCCTATCGTAAACGACGTAAAAAAATAGCGCCGGGCGTACGTACGTTTGTGAATCGGCGTATCTACCTAATTAGCATATTCCTCGCGTAAATCGACGGAAGCGCCACCTAGCGGCCAGCGTAAATATGCAGCCTAAGATACGACGGTGTAAGACACTTACGCCAGTCGGATCTTAGGGAAATCTATGCGTAACTGATTCTATGAATCAGGCGCATAGATACGACGCTGCAACTCAGAGATACGACGGCGTATCTGGAGATACGCCGTCGTATCTCCTACCTGAATCCGGCCCTCTTAGTTTTGTAATTACTACATGCTTGTTGCTGAGTGTTGTCTCAAGCTGAAAGGTAACCAGTGAAGATAGAAAGATGGGCAGCTGCCATTGCTGATTCAGACTGTTCCTTGGATCTTGGCTTCATTTTGTCGCTGGTCAGAAGATGCGTGCAGAACAGGAGCATAGGCTCTTCAAATTTCAATGGCCACATTCTTTTTGTGGGGAAGTCCCTAGGTAGAGAAGTACAGTAAAACCTTGGTTTGAGAGTAACTTGGTTTGAGAGCGTTTTACAAGACAAGCACATTTTTTAAATAAGTTATGACTTGATATACAAGCAATGTCTTTTTATAAGAGTAGCATCATGTCACAACTGAGTATAAAGGAGAACAGAGGAGGCCTCTAAGTGGAATAATACAGTAATATTTAATGAAGGTACAACATTTAGAAACTTAGATGTGCCTGTTTTAATCATCAACCATGTAAGTATGCAGTCATCCAGGGTAAGGATGTCTACATAGATAATACTCATCACCGCCATTGACGTTGTCCCTTCCAGGCTGCGCTCCACGAGCGCTTCAAGCCTCGCTTTCAGATCGCTGTACTGCAGGGTAGTTTTCCCGGTCATGATTGCAGACAGCTTTACCCCGGATTCCTGCATACTTAGATGTGCCTCTTTTAACCACTTCCCTACCCGCCCATTGTCAAATGACGTCCACAGATGGTATCTCCCATCCTGGGTGGACGTCAAATGACGCCCTGGGCTTCCCGACTGTCTAGGGGACGTGCGTGCACGCCCGCTGCATCGCTCGGGACCAGGTGTGCGTGCCCGGAATGTCCTCTGGGCACCCGCGATTGCCCACAATCACAGCAGGACCGTGGATCTGTGTGTGTAAACACACAGATCCACGTCCTGTCAGAGGTGAGGAGACCGATGTGTGTTCCCAGTACAGAGAAACACCGATCGGTCTCCTCCCCTTGTGAGTCCCCTCCCCCTACAGTTAGAATCACTCACTAGGGAACAAATTTAACCCCTTCAGCGACCCCTTCCCGGCCAGTCACATTTTTACAGTAATCAGTGCAGTTTTATAGCACTAATTGCTGTATAAATGTGAATGGTCCCAAAAATGTATCAAAAGTGTCTGATATGTCCGTCGCAATGTTACTGTCACAAAAAAACGCAGATCGCCGACATTTCTAGTAAAAAAATGAAAATACATAAAAATGCAATAAATCTATCTTCTATTTTGTAGACGCTATAACTTTTGCGCAAACTAGGGTTGTCCCGATACTACTTTTTTAAGACCGAGTACAAGTACCGATACTTTTTTTCAAGTACTCGCTGATACCAATTACCGATACTTTTATTTACAGCGGGGATCGAAAGTTTGGGCACCCCAGGTAAAAATTTGTATTAATGTGCATAACGAAGCCAAGGAAAGATGGAAAAATCTCCAAAAGGCATCAAATTACAGATTAGACATTCTTATAATATGTCAAAAAAAGTTAGATTTTATTTCCATCATTTACACTTTCAAAATTACAGAAAACAAAAAAATGGCGTCTGCAAAAGTTTGGGCACCCTGCAGAATTTATAGCATGCACTGCCCCCTTTGCAAAGCCTTTGCCCAGACTCATCTGACCTTGCCCCAACAATCAGCACCATGGGTTCTTCTAAGTAGTTATGAAAAAAGAGGGCCTATTTTAACGTGCATGAATCGCAGGGTGATTGCACCTATTAGAGATGTGCCAACGTCCCGATATTGCAGGAATTTGAGTGAAAATAGTATTGGCGTCATTCTCTCCATCGGGGACACGCGCGGATTCTTGTGCTATCTGGGCTTTCAGGACTCTGCTTTGCCAGTCTTATATATTTTCCTCTGCTCTACTGATTGAGGATCTATAGACTGCTCTGGTAGATCTACCTATCTACCTACTTGTGCCTAGCCCAGTTTATTTAGCACTGAACCACCGCGCTTGTACACCCCTGGATTTGAATCTTTTTTGCTTACCAGCAATTGACTGCTCCAACACCATTACTTTTATAGTTTTGTGTTTATGACAATACCCCTACAATAGGCTGGATCAATACTAACGGTATACCCAGCCACTGTGGGGATAACACATAATCGTCGCTTGTTTACTCCCAACGCGGCCTATTTATGCAATATCTATGCTCCTGAGGAAGCGCTAAGCGCGTAACATGTAGAGCAAGCCCTCTATTAACCTCCGGATTACTACCTGGGATATACAACACACGATTGTACCTTTATCTGTGCTTTCTTAACGAAGCTTGTGTATAATAAGACTGTATAGTTGTTGTTATTACCCTTGTAGTACCAATTACTGACTTAATTTCTAAATTTTGATTTTACGTCTGTTTGATTCTATGATATTTCATATTAATAAATTTCTAGCTTTTTCTATACAAACTGTACTGTGTGCCTTTAAAGCCCAATCTAATAGTTTTCACTCAAATTCTTCTAAGTAGTTGTCTAAAAAACTGAAACTGAAAATAGTTGACGCTCACAAAGCTGGAGAAGGCTATAAGAAGATAAAAAAGCTTTTTGAGATGTCAATATCCTCTGTTCGGAATGTAATTAAGAAATGGCAGTCTACCATTTGTTTGTTTTTTACAATGCTTTATTTTTTTAAGGGGGTGGGGGGACAGTGTCAGTCTTTTTTTTTTTTATTATTATTATTTTTTACAATTCTTTATTTATTATTTATTGCAATCATCTTTTTTTATTAGCCCTGTTGGGGGGCTATGGTGAGATATCAGGGGTCTTAACAGACCCCTGACATCTCCCCATTTGAGACAGGGAAAGGGACTAGGGACACAGATTCCCCAGTCCCTTTCTCAGCAGCCTCCGCTGCACTGATAATGAATGGAGAGAAGACAACTGCTTCTCTTCATTCATTAACTGAGACATCGTAATCACAGGAGGTTACAATGTTTCAGTTATGTGAATGGACAGATTCAGTGATCACTGACTCTGTCCATTCAGAAAACGAAGGAGCCGGGTTTACCGGCTCCTACCTCCGCTCTCCATCCTGAGATATCGAGGGGGACGGCAGCACGGAGGGGAAGAAGAGATGGGGACAGATGCACAGAGTAGAAGAGAGGGGGACAGATGCACAGAGGGGGGCAAGAGAGGGGGACAGATGCACGGAGGAGAAGAGAGGGGGACAGATGCATGGAGGAGAAGAGAGGGGGACAGATGCACGGAGGGGGAGAAGAGAGGGGGACAGATGCACAGAGGAGAAGAGAGGGGGACAGATATGCATGCACGGAGGGGGAGAAGAGAGGGGGATAGATGCATGAAGGGGGACACGGAGAAGAGAGGGGGACACGGAGCAGCATGGAGGGGGACACGGAAGAGAACGGAGGGGGACAGCAGAATGGAGAAGGACACAGCAGAACGGAGGGGGATTCAAGGAGGATATGGGACTGTCAGCAGTGATCGTGTGTGGCAGAGAAGCACCGATAACCGCTGAAAGTTGTGGGGCCGGGGGGGGGGGGGGGGGGTTGAGAAAGGACCAGCTGTCAGACTTTTAAATCTATACAGGGTGATAAGTGCTTGTAACTCCCCCACTGCACTGATCACCCTGACTGCCCAGGTATCGGGTGAAACATCGGAGCATTTGCCTGAGAACAAGTACTCGGGAAAATGCTCGGTACCAATACCGATACTAGTATCGGTATCGGAACAACCCTAGCGCAAACCAATCAATATACGCTTATTGCGATTTTGTTTTACCAAAAATATGTAGAGGAATACGTATCGGCCTAAACTGTGGAAACAATTATTTTTTATAGTTTTTTTGTGGATATTTATTATAGCAAAAAGTAAAAAATATAGTATTTTTTTTCAAAATTTATACTTTATTTTTGTTTATAGCGCAAAAAATAAGAACCGCAGAGGTGATCAAATACCACCAAAAGAAAGCTTTATTTGTGGGGAAAAAAGGACGTCAATTTTGATTGGGAGCCACTTGCAGGGCTGAAATGGTTAATCATCAACCATGTGAGTTGCTAAATGTTGTACCTTAAATACATTGCGCCAGATCCACATAAAAATAGATCGGCGCAGCGTATCAGAGATACGCTACGCCGCCGTACCTTACCTGGCGTAATTTCGAAACCTTAAAGATTTTGCGCCGTAAGTTACGGCGGCGTAGTGTATCTCTGGCGGCGGAATTCAAATCGCGATTAGGGAGCGTGTTTCATTTAAATGAACTGCGCATGCTCCGTTTCTAAATTTCCCACCGTGCATTGCGCTAAATGACGTCACAACGACGTCATTTTTTTTTAACTTAGATGTGAATTACGTCCATCCCGATTCACGGACGACTTACGAAAAAAAAAAAAAAAAAATCCAATTTCAACGCAGGAACGACGACCATACTTAACATGGCAAGTCTAACGATACGCCGCAAATTACCTGCTTTAACTCTACGCGGAAAAAGCCGACTAGAGACGCCGTAAAAAAATGCGCCGGCCGCTCGTACGTTCGTGTATCGTCGGAAATAGCTAATTTGTATACCCAACGCGGAAAACAACGTGAACGCCACCCAGCGGACGCCAAAGTATTGCATCTTAGATCCGAAGGCGTACGTGGACGTATACCTGTCGGATCCAACCCAGATGCCGTCGTATCTTGGTTTGAGGATTCAAACTAAAGATACGACGTGGGTAATTTGAAAATACGCCGGCGTATCAGTAGATACGCCGGCGTACTCTGTCTGTGGATCTGCCCCATTAAATTTAACGATATTGCTACACTTAGAGGCACCTCTCTTCTCTTTTATACTCTGTAGTGCCTGCTTGATTTTGTTTCTAATCTCCTTGTGGAGGCTTCCATTTGTGGATGGACATGTTATCGTTATACAATTCATATTGCTATAATCTTTCTATAAACTGAAGGACTTGTGGAACAAATTATTTGGGTTTCCGTTATTTCCTATGGGGAAATTTGCTTTGATATACAAGTGCTTTGGATTACAAGCACGCTTCCGGAACAAATTATGCTCATAATCCAAGGTTTTTGCCCAGGAGTATGCATCTTAACAAAAAAAATAATAATTCAAAACATGATTAGAGGCCACCTCCAAGTCTTATGTGTATAAACTGCCATATCACTTGGACAGTTACAACATTTTGTTACCAAAAATTAATCCCTTGTCATGTATAAATTGGTCATTTAAAAAACAAAATATATCCCTGCAGTTCTGTACATACGGTTGTAAGTATTTCAAGTGTACCTGTAATATAAGTAAATATTAAATAAGCATGCACACACAAGGGTTAAAAAATAAAATAGGTATTTAAACCCACTCCCTTCCCCCCAGTTCATCAACATTTTAAAAAAATATATATAATTCTTCACTTTTCTGGCAGCTGCAATAAGCTACTACATTCAGATATAAACTGTTATGTAACAGTCAAAGTCAAACTTACATCCAAGTCCCACCCTTCCAAATCTGCATCAAAGTTGAGATGTCAGGGTCAGGAATGGCTGGCTTGAGTGGAGAAACGATAAAGACCGGGTGGATCCTGTAATGCTGCGTACACATGATCGGTCAAACCGATGAGAATGGTCTGATGGACCGTTTTCATCGGTCAAAATCGATCGTGTGTGGGCGCCATCGGTTATTTAACCATCGGTTAACAAAAAGCCAACTTGTTTTAAATTTAACCGATGGATTCCTAACCGATAGAAAAAAAAACGATCGTTAGTAGGCACGACCATCGGTTAAAAATCCATGCATGCTCAGAATCAAGTCGACGCATGCTTGGAAGCATTAAACTTCGTTTCTTTCAGCACGTCGTTGTGTTTTACGCCACCATGTTTTTTTAACCGATGGTGTGTAGGCGCAACGGACCATCAGTCAGCTTCATCGGTTAACTAATGAAAATCGTCCATCGGTCCGTTCTCATCGGATGGACTGATCGTGTGTACGCGGCATAAGAGTCAGGCAGGGCAGCTCAAATGCCACTGGGTTTATCTCGCACTTGGTTTATAAAGGACCGATATATCTTGGCCCCAGCTTCCTTGATGGAAAGGGTAGTTTTAGGTTCACAGTTGACAGCCACACCTTGTCCCTGATTTTAAGGATTACCCCTTTGTTTCCTGTCAAAGAATCTCTTGTAATCCGTTTGAGCCCTTTGTATGCAGTTTTGAAGGGTTTGGTAGTTGTTTTGTATGAAGGTAAGCCTGTCTTGCATAGCAGGTACTGTTAAATAAGACATTGTTTGTGGCAGAGCAGAAGGGAGAAATACATATTTGGCCCTGAATCGAGATTGGTTAATTGCTAAATGTAAAGAGCTGTTGTAGGCAAATTTTGCCAGTGGGAGCAGGGATGCCCAGTCGTCTTCAGAGGAAGCTGAGAAACAACACAAATATTGCTCCAAGGTCTGATTTGGCCATTCGGTTTGTCCATTCCTTTGAGGATGATAGGCGGACGAAAAGGCAAAGTTCCACTTGCAGTGCATTACAGTGAGCTCTCCAAAACCTGAAGGTAAACTGTACCCCTCGATCTGAAACAATGTTACTGGGCAAGCCGTGGAGTCTAATGATCTCTTTGATAAAGATGTGGATAGTTTCTGTAGCAGAAGGAGTACTCACCATGGGCAGGAAATGAGCCATCTTAGACAGCCGATGTACCACTACCAAGATGTTGGTAAATCCTTTAGAGGGAGGTAGTTCAGCGATGAAATCCACGGAGATAATTTCCCAGGGACAGTTAGGGATGGGCAAGGGCCTCAATAACCCCCAGGCTTTAGCTTTGATGCCCTTGCTGCATAGACACTGTGCAGGAATTGACATAGGCCCTACAGTCCTGACTAAAGGTTAGGCCACCAGAAGGCATGTTGGATGAGCTCACAAGTTTTACGAGCTCCAAAGTGTCCAGCTAGCTAGTGGTCATGAAATGTCTTGAGAACCTGAGGTTTTCCCTCCGAGGTATGAAGACCTTATCAGGCCATCCATCCTGCTTTCTTAGTGAGGTTTGTTCCGATTTGGGACATGATGCGGAGGCCTGCCTGATGAATGATTCCAGACTGGGCTGCATTTAGGATACATAACACAGGGTGCAGTGGCTCAGGGTGTGAAATGCAACGTGTTCAAGGTTTAGGAGTATGTAACATTCAAAGTGCTGTAGTCAGTGCTGGGTTTAGGAGCGCATGACACACAGGAAGCATGGTCCAGGAGTACATAATGCACAGAATGAATTGATCAGGAGTGCGTAATGCACAGAATGCAGGGGTCAGGAGTGTGTAATGTACAAAATCCAGGGGTCAGGAGTGTGTAATGCACAGAATGCAGGAGTCAGGAGTGTGTAATGCACAGAATGCAGGAGTCAGGAGTGTGTAATGCACAGAATGCAGGGGTCAAGAGTACATAATTCACAGAATGCAGGGGTCAGGAGGGTGTAATTAACAGCATTCAGGGGTCAGGGGGGTGTAATTCAGAGAAATACAGGGGTCAGGAGGGTTTAATGCACAGAATGCAGGGGTCAGAAGTGTGTAATGCACAGAATGGAGGAGGAAAAAGAGAGAGGGGGAGAAGGGAAGGGGAAGTGACAGAGATCTTAGTCCTGTCTGCAGTCCCTCCTGTGGGAAGAGGTGTGTGACACAGTACCTTCCATGCAGTGGAAGGCCTATTCGTATAGCTGGGTGAGGACAGGAGGTCACAGAGCTGCTCCATCCAGCAGATCTGTTTGCTGCTGTCCCTGGCTGCCTGAACCTTCTGTCTGCCTGTCCTCGTTCCCTGGTCAGCCTGTCCATCGGTCCTAGGTAGGGATGAGCCGAACATCCCCCTGTTCGGTTCGCACCAGAACCTTCGAACTAGGGTTGTCCCGATACCGATACTAGTATCGGGACTGATACCAATCATTTGCCTGAGTACTTGTATTTGGGCAAATGCTCTTGATACTTCACCCAATACTTGTACTGTCAGCGGTGATCAGTGCATGGGGAAGTTACAAGTTCCTCTTCTCTCTCCTCCCCCCCCCCCGCGCGCGGCTTTCAGCTGCTTTAAAATCAGCGGTGATCGGTGCTTGTAACTCCCCCACACACGATCACTGCTGACTGTTCCGTGTCCTCCTCCAGCCCCCCTCCGTTTTGCTGCAGTCTCCCTCCCTTCGTGTGTCCCCCGTGTTTCTCCCTCCGTGTATTCCTCCGTGTATCCTGCCATGTATCCCGCCGTGTATTCCTCTGTGTATCCCGCCGTGTATTCCTCTGTGTATCCCGCCGTGTATCCCGCCGTGTTTCTCTCTCCTTACGTGCTCCTCCTCCACCCCCTGGAACTGTCAGGATGGAGAGCGGGGTAGGAGCCTGTAAATCCGGCTCCTTACTGCTCCGAATGGACAGAGTCAGTGATTACTGACTGTCTATTCACATAACTGAAACATCGTAAACTGTGATTACAATGTTTCAGTTTATGAATGAAGAGAAGACGCTGTCTTCACTCCATTTATTTTCAGCGCAGCTGAGGCTGCTGAGAAAGGGACTGGGGAATCTGTGTCCCTAGTCCCTTTCTCTGTCTCAAAGAGGAGATGTCAGAGGTCTGTTAAGACCCCTGATATCTCACCAAAGCCCCCCAACAGGGCTGAAAAAATAAATAAAATAAATAAAAATATAAAAATATAAAAAAAATTATTGTAGAAAAAAATAAAAGAAAAAACACACTGACACGGTCCACCCAACCCCCCCCCCCCTAAAAAAAAAAAAAGAAAAGAAAAGCATTATAAGTAAATAAAAAAATTGTAAAAAAAAAAAATTGTAAAAAATTAAAAATAAATTGTTAAAGATAAAAAAAAAAAAACCTACTGACACATGTGCCGTTTTCACATGAGAAAAAAAAAAAGTATCGGTATTTGGTATCAGCGAGTACTTGAAAAAAAGTATCGGTACTTGTACTCGGTCTTAAAAAAGTGGTATCGGGACAACCCTACTTCGAACGGACCAAACGCTCGCGCAAACTTTTAGAACCCCATTGAAGTCTATGGGACTTGAACGTTCAAATTAAAAAGGAGGAGGGGCGAGCAGGAGTGTCAGGAAGCCCACTAACACACAGCTCCTTTCTCTATCTGCAAAGTACATAGTGTCCTGACCCTCCTGCTCGCCCCTCAAGAGGCTTTCTCCACACCAGGGAGAAAGTGTCGCATTACTGAGTGTAGTTACAGACAGAAGAACAGGAAGTGAGGATTTCTCAGAAGAAATAAAGACATTTAAATGCAAAATCGAAGGATGAGGTAAGTGAAGGAGGACTGCACTAAGGTAAAGGAAGCTATTTAGGGATTTTTTTTTAACTTTACAACCCCTTTAACCCCCCTGGCGGTATTCCCGAGCGTGACTCGGGGTGGATTTTTTGTGCTAAAATCGGTATCCCCGAGTCACGCTCGGGGTAGCTATGCAGAGCCTGCTGCGCGTGCTGGCTTACCTTGTTCCTGGATCCAGCGATGCCACCGCGTTGTGTGAGCGAGCGGGTGCTTGCTCGATTCACACAGTGTCCCCGTGTGCCGTCGATCTCGGGTCCCTGCGACGTTACGACGCACGGGGGCGGAGATCGGCGCCAAATTCAAAAAAGTTAACAAACACTATACATACAGTATACTGTAATCTTATAGATTACAGTACTGTATGTAAAAAATATACACCTCCCTTGTCCCTAGTGGTCTGTCCAGTGCCCTACATGTTCTTTTATATAATAAAAACGGTTCTTTCTCCCTGCAAACTGTATATTGTCCAAAGCAACCAAAAGTGTCCCTTTATGTCAAAAATGGTTTTAGAGCAGCTAGAAAACAGCGATAATAAATTATAATCACTTGCAGAATTGAGCGATAGCGATTTGTGGGGAAATTCGTCATAAAAAAAAAAAAATAATGACAGCAACAATTCTGCAACTGAGCAAATTTCAGTGATTTTGAGTTGATTACATTATTGAATATTTTTTATTAGAATTATATTATTATTTGTTATAATTATTTATAATTATTTATTATATTATAATTTATAATTTTGTCATACCCGGGATGCCTATTAGACTCTTGTTTGGTCAGATTTAAGTGAGTTATTCCTAAGAATTACAGGCCTACAGTATAAAAATGCCAAATTTCCTTGCAAATAATGGTACTGCTTTCAGCACCTTTTTTCTGAAATAATCATACCGCCAGGGAGGTTAATGTAATGTCTGGTCCCTGCAATATGGATAAAAACCATTGAGAAAAATAACATGCCCTTCCCCCCAGGTCATTACCGGCCCCTTTGGCCCTATATACTTTGAACAGCAGTATACAGGTGGTGCAAACAAGACAGGGACTGTAGGTTTGTTGTTAAGTAGAATCTGTTTGTAATTTTGAACTGGTACTTTTTAAAAGTGTAGCTCCAGCCAAAAAATCTATTTTTAACCTTTTTGTAAAACATAGAGAAGGGTTATCACCCCTGTAACATTTGTTTTGCTGTCTGTGCGCATCTGTTCAGAAGATTGCACCTCACTTTCTGTCCCAATGACAAATGTTTTTTTTTTTTTTTTTTTTTAGTGAAACAAGGATTGGTGATAAAGCATCAGTGGACAGGAGACACCTCTTACAGAAGAGAATTTCTCTTCCTAGGGGTAGATTTCCTCTCACTTCCTGTTGTCTCCTTCCGTTTGCAAGTAGGAGTCGTTTGTAAGTTGAATGTTTGAAAGTAGGGGCCTGCCGTATATACTCTGCAGAAATTTGGGCCTTTGGTGCTGGCGCTGGGGCCACAACACTGTAAGACCTCACAGTTACTCTTGATGGGTGCAGTGAAAATACTTGATGATCAGCCACTGCCTGTGGTATTAATATGACAACAGCAATTGTATTCACGTGGCTTTAGGTGCACACTGTGCAGAGGACACAGACAGTACACCACGTGAAAATACTTGCAGATTGATCCTCTGCCTGTGGTATTAATATGAGAAGATCCCTGCCTGTAGGAATTAATATCAGAACACCAGCAAATCTATTGACGTAGCTTTAGGTGCACACTGTGCAGAGGACACAGCACACCACATGAAAATACTTGCAGAATGATCCCCTGGCTGTGGTATTAATATGAGCAGATCCATGCCTGTAGGAATTAATATGAGAACACCAGCAAATCTATTGACTTAATTTTAGGTGCACACTGTGCAGAGGACACAGCACACCATATGAAAATACTTGCAGAATGATCCCCTGCCTGTGGTATTAATATGAGCAGATCCCTGCCTGTAGGAATTAATATGAGAACACCAGCAAATCTATTAACGTGGCTTTAGGTGCACACTGTGCAGAGGACACAGCACACCACGTGAAAATACTTGCAGAATGATCTCCTGCCTGTGGTATTAATATGAGAAGATCCCTGCCTGTAGGAATTAATATGAGAACACCAGCAAATCTATTGACGTAGCTTTAGGTGCACACTGTGCAGAGGACATAGACAGTACACCAAGTAAAAATACTGCAGCTAGCACAATCACCTGCCTGCCTGCCAGTATATTAGGACGAGTGGATCTAGCTAAACTCAATACAGTGTATAAATATATATACAACACTTGGGATGCATATATATCCTCTACACACTGTAAATCTAACTGACTAGCCTGCCTGCTCTATCTAACTCCAAAAAATGACACTCTCTCTCTCTCTGTCTCTCTCTGTAAACCGACTTCCAGGCAGCCTTATATAGTGTGGGGTGTGTACTAAACCCCCTGAGCCATAATTGGCCAAAGTGGTTTTTGCTCGCTGTGATTGGCCAAGCATGCGGGTCATAGTGCATGCTTTGCCAATCATCAGCCAGCTATGCACTGCGATGCCGCAGTGAATTATGGGCCGTGACACGCCACTCGAATTTGGCGCGAACGGCCCAAAACGTTCGTAATTCAACGAAGGATTGAACATATGATGTTCGAGTCGAACGTGAGTTTGACTGAAACACAAAACTCATCCCTAGTCCTAGGCTGGGAGGTCTTCGAAGCTTTTCTCCCTACTCCAGCAATCGGTTCTGGCCGTCTTTGCGGTTCTTCATCCCTGCCACTTCCTGGAGCCCTCATCCGGGTGCTGTCCCACTCCCAGCACCTGCTGCCACAGTCCGCGTGCTGGTGGGGGAGGTAGAGTCTGCAGCATCGACAAGGAGTTGCAGGGAGAAGTAAGCAGTGCTGTCTAAAAAATAAAGCCCAGTGCCAGCGCGCCCCTACCAGTAATTTCAATGGAGCCAAGTTCTGGAACTTGTTTTGGCACTTGGCTCTGGGACATTGCTTTAATTTGCCGGGACGCCAGGATATTAATCAATTTCTGGGATGGGAATCTGGGGTGGTTGAGAGGTATGCATTAAGGCTTGATTCAGACCTATGCATTTTTAGTGCATTTTGCTGATTTGCTCTTTAGAACGTGTTCCATGGGAAACCATGTTAAATGGACTGTAGTGCAAATCTGTAAAAAGCAAAACAAAGGCATAGGTGTGAATCAAGCCTTATTGAGGGGGCATTCGGAGGAAGAAGGTCTATAATGGATGAGCGAGTTTGGGGTGGAGGAACTTGACTGACCTCAACCTGACACCTTTGGGATGAATTCGAGTGGAGACTGCGAGCCAGGACTTCTCGTCCAACATCAGTGCCTGACCTCACAAATGCGCTTCTGGAAGAGTGGTCAAACACTCCCATTGACACACTCCCAAACCTTGTGGAGAGTCTTCCCAGAAGAGTTGAAGCTGTTATAGCTTCAAAGGGTGGGCCAACTCAATATTGAACCCTACGGACTAGGACTGGGATGCCATTAAGATTCATGTGCGTATAAAGGCAGGTGTCCCAATTCTTTTGGTAGTATACTGTAGGCAATGACTCTGGTCCTCCTTTAACCACTTGCAAGGGGAGGCTGGATTACATACATGTACATCATCCAGCCTGTTCTGGATTAAGCACATGCAGCACCCCTCTCCCATGACTGCTGTATCTGGTGGATTGCTGATCCTGTACCCGGGTCGCTTTTGGTGGCCAGGTTATCGTGATCACTATGCAATCACATGATCACTATGTCAACAAAGCGGTCAGGGATGAATTTCATTCATAACATCTGTGTTTCCTATTAAATAATGATGCAATTGGCACACAGCTATCACATGGTGCCTGGGCCAATCATAGCACCCTGTACCATTTGATTAGCTGTAGCCAATCACAAATCAGTAGTAATCACAGCTGGTATGAGTGTAACCGAGCAATAAAAAGTGTAAAAAAAAAAAGAAAATAAAAAGAAATACAAAATCATGATCACTCCCCAGAGTAGTACAATGTGGCACTAAACTACTCTGATAAGAGTATGTAAAACAAGTAAATAAAATGTTAAATTGTTTAAAAAAAATGGAATAAAAAATGATTTATTTATTTTAACATTCCGGCCCATATTCTCTCTAAAAATCCGCGGGCTGCGCTTAAGGCACTTACACTCCGCTGTCCCAACTTACAGGAGCAAGTGTTGTATTCCCCAAACACTTGCTCCGTAAGTTGGGACGGCGGAGTGTAAATGCCCCGGCGTAGCCTGGCGGATCTCCAAGGGGGCGGCTTGTATTCAAATTAAGCGCGCCCCCGATTCTAATGAACTGCGCATGCGCCGGGCTTCAAAAAGCCCAGTGCGCATGCTCCAGTTCTCGGCGGAAAACGTCAATGACGCCGACGTGTGCGTCATTGACGTAAAGTCGTATTCAAGAACGACTTACGGAAACGACGTACCCGACGAAAAAAAAAACGACGCGGACCCGACGCCATCCGTAACATGGCCTACGTGGGACTTGCTGAAACTTACTCCTCATATAGCAGGAGTAAGTTTCCGCTTACGCAAACGACGTTAGCGACGGTTACGCGGCGCGAACTCGTTCGGGAATTGGCGTAGAAGGATCATTTGCATACGCAAATGAGTCATTCACGTAAATGCCATCTAGCGGCGGCCGGCGTCATTACATTTAAGATCTGCCAGTGTAAGTGACTTACAGATGGCGGATCTTAAGTGTATCTATGCGAAAATGATTCTAAGAATCAGTCGCATAGATACACGGGCCAAAAAAGGGAGATACGATGGAGTATCCTGAGATACTCCATCGTAACTTCTATGAGAATATGGCCCTCTGTCACCAGCTAGTATGCCTGATCACCGCCACGCTGTACTGTGCTGGTAACAGTATGTAAAACAAAATGTAATTTCTTCATAATCATACATCGGGATAGATTTGTTTTCAAATGCAGTATATACCGTACATGTATACCATAGTTTTTTGTCTTTCTTTAGCACAATAACTTGGATAAAGCTCTTATATGTTGCAGTTGCAGAATAATCAAATTACTTAAAGGTAAACTCCACTTTTGTGGGGGAAAAAAACTGAAAATAAATAAAAATATAATATAAAAAAATAAAGCATATAAAATTGTGATACAAATGTTATCATACCTGATTGTTATTAAATATTAACATTTCTTTTTCAATCTGCAGCTGTCTTTTCTTCAAATGCAATGCAATATGGCTACCTGGAGGTGAACGCCCCCCAGAAACATAATTTCCTGCTTGTGTGATTAGCTCCCTGATTTTCCCAGAAGTCTACACTAAGATACAAGTCATATTTCTGGCAACCCCTGCAACAAAAATTATATTTTTGGTGAGATACTACCAAGAGGAAATCACATCTAAAGCCATGCAGGCCCTGCAGCTTTCCTCATGAGTGCCCTGCAGGTGCAGCAGCTGATTGATAATTATGGAACCACTCTATCCACCCATGTCTCCACGCTTTATTCTGCAAATAAATCATTTTGAAAAACACCCCCTGACATTTCTGTCCGTAACTATCTTGAGTAAGATCAGATGATTCATGTAGCATTTACTTCCTGGAATCCATCTGCCCCTAGCTCAGTCATGGGCTGAGCTGAGAACCCTCCCTCCTTTCCTGAAGACTCGTGTGATGTATGACATCATTTGCCTAGGCATGGAAACCAGGAAGGAACTAAAGAAATGCAAAAAAAAAAAAAAGAAGTTTAAAACAAGTAAATATTATATACTTTCCTATCTATTTAATAATGCTAGCAGCATAAGGATTAGAGAGCATTAAAAGAATATGAAGAATTATCAAACTTTAAGATAAATCCGAGTAAATCAGAGATATTAAATATAAATATAAAATTAAGTGAAGAACAATGCTTACAACAGGAGTTCCCATTCCCGTGGAGAAGGACGGAAATAAAATATCTGGGGATTAAATTAACCGCCTCGCCAAAAAAATATACCAAGCAAATTACATTCCACTATTAGAGGAAATTAAAATAGAGATAAAGAGAATAGCAGCACATCCTTTATCATGGCTGGGGCAGATAAATGCTCTCAAAATGATAATACTCGCGAAGATCATGTTCCAGATGCTCCCTATATATATACCCCCAATGTATTTTAGAATATTAAAAACACTGATTACAAAATTAATCTGGCACAATAAGAAACGTAGAATAGCACTGGCTACACTGGAGAAAACAAAAAGTCAAGGGGGATTGAATGTCCTAGATTTCAGAAAATATTATGAAGCAGTATTGTTAACACGGGTGGTGGAGTGGACGAAAGATAGAAATGATAAAAGATGGGTTAATATAGAGCACACAATGGCAAATACGAAACTAGGAAGGGAAATATGGACACCACCACAGTATAGGACATTGGGAGAAAAAACACTCACATTGACGCTGATGGTTTTAAAAACTTGGGATAGAATGCACAAGCACATTAAAGGGAAATAAAATTCATCATTGATGGCAGTAAAAGAAAATTATTATTTTTCCCCCGGGGAAAAATTCGATGGGAGGGAATTGGATAAAAAAAGAAAATGCGCAACTTCGGGATATAATAGGGGGAAAAATATGCATTATACAAGAGTTAAAAATGAAGAAGGACTTAATGGATATAAATGAATGGAGGTACTTCCAACTCAAGCATTTTATAGCTAAGCTGCCGCACCCGTTAAGAGAGGGAGATGATCTAACTTCAATAGAGCGCTTATGTATAACTGAAAAAACTTGAGGTAATATATCTAAAATATCTAAAATCCTCATAGAAACGCAAGAGTTGGAAGTGCCGACGTTTATAAAAAATTGGGAGAAACAACTGGGGGAACAAGGGAGGAATCAAGGAATAAGTACAATTCTGAAACTTGTACATGGATCATCAATTAATAGTGGGATAATAGAAATGAATTAAAAATGGATGTCCAGGTGGTACAGAACCCCCAGACATTCTGGGAACGTACCAAATAGGACAGACAACAGAATGTTGGCGGGGGTGTAAAGAAACAGGAACAATGGCTCATATCTGGTGGGGATGCACCAAAATTAGAACATTTTAGAGGGAAATATTAAGGTATATAAAGGAGATCACTAAAACGAATATACCAGAAGAACCATGGGCATGTTTGTTTCATGGGGTGGATATCCCGATAAAAGAATACAAAAACTCAATGATAATTCATATGATGAATGCTGCAAAAAGCCTGATACAGAAGAACTGGAGAAAAGTAGACAGCCCAAAGATAGGGGAGTGGTTTGATAAAAAAGAGGAGACTCGAAATATGGAGTATCTTAGACATAGCTATGAAGATACAAGCAGGGGTGGACTGACCATTGAGGCACTCGGACACTGCCCGAGGGCCCCATGCCACTAGGGGGCCCCATCAGGGTTGCCAAGCTCAGTAAAACCAGGGACAGTATGTAAAAATCTGTGTTTTTGTTTTACATCTGTCCCTGATATGTCCGAAACCGACATGCTTTTGATGTGAAAATCCCGAGATTTTAGCTGCCCCGCCTCTGCACTGCCTCCTGGCATGTTGGCCATCTGTAAGCCCGGGGGCCCCATAATCTTCTATTACCCAGGGGGCCCCATGAGTTGTCAGTCTGCCCCTGGATACAAGAGAAGGTTTTTCCAAGAGATGGGAAGATTGGAAAGAGTTTAAACTAACTAAGTCATATAGTGAAACAAGGAATACGTAGTGAGGAGGAACAGCCTGGGGTGGGACCTGGGATAGGGGGGGTGAGGATATAGGTATAGAAGTTGACATATATATATATATATATATATATATATATATATATATATATATATATATATATATATATATATTTGTTGGATATGATTGTAAATGGTCTATTTCCATTTTAAAGGAATTTTGAATACTATAAATGATAATAAAATAAAGAATAACAAAAAAAAAATCTATGTTGATTGAGAGATTGAAGTTCCACTTTAATGGATTTAGTGTATCTGTATTCACTGTGAATATCTAGTTATGTGCAGGTAAATTAAAAAGTTTAGTTAAGATACACTTTACAAAGAGTTAATTCTCTACTCCTTCCCTAAATTAACAGATATGAATTGATGAGATGAATATGTTTTCTGGCCACTAGATGGCAGCATAGTATCTTCCAAAAATATGCAGTAATTTGTGAAGAATTGTAAGATGTATGTAAAAAGTGTCTAAAGACTCAAAAAAAAGTGCTCTAATAAATATATACCTTGAAATGTTAAACTATTGAAGATAATTTCCAGAGAACTACTTTACCAGAGAGAATTGTTATTTTTATGTTTTATTCCTGGATAAAGCTCTTCTATTTTGCAGTTGCACAGTAGTATCATTATCATTATTGTGATTATTTGCACAAGATAATTAATTTGCAATGACATGCCATACTTTTAGTACTTTTATACTTTAAAGTGCTATGTATTGTTCAGATGTATCTTAATGTATTTTTAAATTGTAAAGGGAAATTTGAGGTTTAGAAAATACTTGCATGTATCCATCCTACAACTTCCATGAAGCATGCTGTATATACATACCTCACATTTTCTCAGATTGTTACTACAAGATCAGCATAACATCAATGTTAATTAAATTTGCAATCCCTCTTTTTCCGTCATTTAGTTCAGACAGAAGATGTACTTTATCCAGGCAAGTTAAACACTTCTGGAAAACAAATACTATTTTCCTTATCCCCCTGCATGAGGGTAAAACAAAACTCCTGAACAGTTTGGCAACTTTGACACATGTTGGTAAAACAGTACACATCATTGCAACTACTTAGTTTATCCAGGTGAACTATACTTTGTTGCTATAGCTTTTTTTTTTTTTTTTTTTAAAGACAATTGGGCTTTCATTTGGTGGTAAATGGTAATGTATAGCTCTTGATTTTTTTTTATATCAAAGGAAAAGTGGCACAAAATATTAAAAACATCATATTTCAAGTAATAGTAAAGTTTAATTAGCTGTATGCGCCTTGCTATTACCATAACCTACTGCCAAAGAATAGCTGAAAATAATTTCTTCTACTCCTGACGATTGCAGAGATACCACATATGTGTATGCTTTTTCTTGTTTGTACCCATAGTACATCCTAGAAACAATATTTTTCAGCTTTTATCCTACCTAACATACGGACACTGACGTTAACTGACATCAGAGCCCGGACAAGGGGTGGATAAGAGGGGAAGCTGCCTTGGGCATAGCAGAGCAAGGGGACAAAGAATGGACACAGGGCAGTAAAGCCATTCTACGACATGCATTAACAGTGGGGGCAGGAGTGCAGTGCCATATCCCTGCCCTAGGTGCTAGACAAACCCATCCCAGTGCTGACTGATACTGATGCTAAAAATGCATTTTGTTTTTTCCTACCTAAAATACACTGTAACCTTTTGGCCCCTTTCACACATGCGGACCGTATGTCCGTTTTTTTCATCCATTCGTTTACGGATGACAAAGGGACATACATGTATCCCTATGGAATAACAGGTGTTAGCAGATGAACATCCGCTGACACCCGATCTCATCGGTGTCCGCTATCCTCCGATTCTGCAGACGGAGGAAAATCCTATTTTTCCATCCGTCTGCAGAGCGGATCGGGTGAACACGGAAAGACGGTCCGTGTTCATCCGATCAGTGTTGCCAACCGTCCGTAGATTTACGGACAGCCTGTAAAAACAGGCCACTTTTCCAGCATCCGTAATTGTCCGTGGGAGGGGAAATGCTCCCGTAAATATGGCTGCGACCGTTGCGGGTGTGAACCACGCTTGCGCAGCCCCGAAATTCTCCAAGAGACTATCTGATCCTGAGACTCGAGTCTGTGCCGCCCGCCCTGCCCCTGCCTGCTGATGGTGTCATGCGCAAGCCGCATTTCCCGCTACTCGGCGCCGGCCAGAAAAATTTAAATGCCAGGACCCGAGCGGAGCATGCTAATGGTAGAGCAGCCTGTGCAGTGTGCACTGCAGTATGTGGACAGTACAGTGGAGCCGGAGGACTGGCGGCACCAATGCACTATCACCGTGACACCAGTCCTGATCCGTGCCCTGGCTGCAGCCCCCTGCCTGGTAAGTGAGTGGAGAGTGCATATACACACACAAACACACACTAACTTGACCCCTGGCCTGGCTGCAACATCCATCCATCCATCCATCACTTGGGAATGATGGATGCTATTTATGTGGTGTCTACAGGCAGCAGTTATCAGACAAGAATCATGGTATTGGTGTTATTGTACAGAATTACAGATGTTCACAATCTCTGTCTTGCCATCCTCTGACCGCCTCCTGTATCCTGTCTGCTATCCTCTGACCGCCTCCTGTTTCCTGTCCACCATCCTCTGACCACCTCCTGTTTCCTGTCCACCATCCTCTGACCACCTCCTGTTTCCTGTCTGCCATCCTCTGACCACCTCCTGTTTCCTGTCCGCCATCCTCTGACCACCTCCTGTTTCCTGTCCACCATCCTCTGACCGCCTCCTGTTTCCTGTCCGCCATCCTCGGACCACCTCCTGTTTCCTGTCCGCCATCCTCTGACCGCCTTCTGTATCTTGTCCGCCATCCTCTGACCACCTCCTGTATCTTGTCCGCTATCCTCTGACCACCTCCTGTTTCCTGTCCGCCATGCTCTGACCACCTCCTGTTTCCTGTCTGCCATCCTCTGACCACCTCCTGTTTCCTGTCCACCATCCTCTGACCACCTCCTGTTTCCAGTCCGCCATCCTCTGACCACCTCCTATATCTTGTCCGCAATCCTCTGACCGCCTCCTGTATCTTGTCCGTCATCCTCTGACCGCCTCCTGTATCTTGTCCGCCATCCTCTGACCACCTCCTGTTTCCTGTCCACCATCCTCTGACCACCTCCTGTTTCCTGTCCACCATCCTCTGACCACCTCCTGTATCCTGTCCGCCATCCTCTGACCGTCTCCTGTTTCCTGTCCGCTATCCTCTGACCGTCTCCTGTTTCCTGTCCGGTATCCTCTAACCGCCTCCTGTTTCCTGTCCGCTATCCTCTGACGACCTCCTGTTTCCTGTCCACCATTCTCTGACCGCCTCCTGTTTCCTGACCGCCTTCTGTATCTTGTCCGCCATCCTCTGACCACCTCTTGTATCAAGTCTGTAATCTCTGACCATCTCTTGTTTTTTTTATCATGTCTGCAGTCTCTGAGGGGGGAGTCTGGAGAGTAGTCAAGAGTGAGAGTAACACCAGGATGGGGGTCATGGAAAAAATCAGACCAGTTTGTGGACTTTGGAAAGGAGACTATGAAAAAAAAACAGAGCCACCAACCTAGAGTCTGACTGAGCCCTGCACGGTGCACCTGAGAGGAGGTCAGTGACAGCACCAGGCAGTCTGAAGAGGGGGGTCATTGATATAAGGGGGGAGTGAATGCAATAATATAAGGGGGCACTAATATAAAGGTTCCCCCTTATATTAGTAATCCCCCCTTACCTTAGTGTATTCACTCTGCAGAAGGTGGTCTCTGGTCACCAGAGTCCCCCTCCACATCAGAATTCCCGGCATTCCCCTTTACATCAGAGTCTGCAGGATTCCCAGCTTACAGTGCAAGGGGGAACTCTGATGTAAAGGGGAATGCAGTGGACTCTGATTTAAGGTGGTCTCTGTTGACCGGAGCCCCCCTTATATCAGAGTTCCCCCTTTGATTATGATCTGCAGCATTCCCCTTAATGTCAGAAATTCCTTTCACTGTAAGGGGGAATCCTGCACACTCTGCTATATGGTGGATCTCTGTGCTGGCTGGGTTATATTGATCTGACCTTCATGTAACTTGAGAAATATGTTTTTTGACTTTTGTGTAACCTAAACGCATTGCTAATAGCACTAGCTACATATTTATAGTTTAAATATCAACATTTGCATGGTTTAGCACTGAAAACGTAAATTATTGGTACTTTTTTGCAGTGTCAGTAAAAAATGCGGCTCTGCCAGTAAATTTCACGACTACTAAAAATTGGTGCCGTTTGTAAACTTTGGCTTTCTGCCAGTAAATTTCACTTCGAGGGGTTGGCAACACTGCATCCGATCCCCCCATAGGGGAGAGTGGCGATCTGACAGGGCGGTCCCTCACCTGTAAAAAGCCTCGTACACACGACCGAGTTTCTCGGCAAAAACCAGCAAGAAACTTGCTGTTTTTTTTTTTTTTGATGAGGAAACCGGACGTGTGTACACTTTTCGACGAGGAAACTGCCGAGGATCTCGTTGAGCCAAAAAGAGAGCATGTCTTCTTTTTCCTCGACGGCAATGGAGAAATTTGGCTCGCTGAGATCCTCGACAGCCTAACAAGGAACTCGACGAGCAAAACGATGTGTTTCGCCCGTCGAGTTCCTCGGTCGTGTGTACGAGGCCTAAATGTTATTCTTTGCATGATATTATATTTCAATGCGTTTCTTGGACTTGGTCCACTTCTGCAGGAGCAAATTGGGCTTTTATTTAGTAGTAAATGGTAATAGATATCACCTGTTTTTTTTTTTATTATCAAACGAAAACAAAATAGTAAAAAAATATATATATTTAAAATTTAGCTGTATATTTTTTGCTGCTACCTACCACCAAAAGAAAATCCAAAACAAATGTTCCTGCTTTTGATGATCGCAGCAATACCACATATGTGTATGTTAAACATTGTAGTACATTGCAGTACAGCCCAGAAACAATAGTGCACTTTATTTTATTCTACCTAAAACACACTGACACTAACTGACACTAATACTAATTAAAAAAAAGATCCTGGGCAGGATTCAGAAATGAGATACGACGGCATATCTCCTGATACGCCGTTGTATCCCTGAGTGCGGGCGGTTGTATCTATGCGCCTGATTCAGAGAATCAGTTACTCATAGATTTCCCTAAGATCCGACAGGTGTAAGTGTTCTACACCGTCGTATCTTAGGCTGCATATTCACGCTGGCCGCTAGGTGGCGCTTCCGTACAGTTACGCAGGGAATATGCTAATTAGGTATTTACGCCGATTCAGAAACGTACGTCCCGCCGGCGCATTTTTTTACGTAGTTTACATTAGGCTTTTTTTGGCGTATAGTTACCCCTGCTATATGAGGCGTAGCTAATGTTAAGTATGGACATCGTTCCCGCGCCGAGTTTTGAAAATTTTACGTCGTTTGCGTAAGTCGTTCGCGAATAGGGCTGTACGTCCTTTACGTTCACGTCAAATTCAATACTTCCTTGCGGCGTACTTTGGAGCAATGCACACTGGGATATTTTACGGACGGCGCATGCACCGTTAAAAAAAAACTTCAAAAACGCGGGGTCAAGCGAAATTTAAATAAAACACTCCCCCAACATCCCCATTTGAATTAGGCGGGCTTACGCCGCCACACATACGTTACGCCGCCGTAACTAAGGGCGCAAGTTCTTTCTGCATACGGAACTTGCACCCAAAGTTACAGCGGCGTAACGTATCTGAGATACGTTACGCCGGCAGATAGATAGACGAATCTATCTGAATCCGGCCCATCCTGTCCAAAAAAATACTGACCCTGACCATTGACACTGACATTGACCCTGACCCTGACCCTGACCCAAACTCTAACCCTGTTATTGACCTAGATCAAACCTTGATCTAGGCATTTTGTTTTATTTTGTTTTATTTTTTTCATTATTATTTTTTTCTACACACACTTTTTTTTTCTGTCTCTGCAAGGACAGAGACAAATACAATGGGCCAGATCCTCAAAAGAGATACGCAGGCGGATCTGCTGTTCCGCCTGCGTATCTCTGTTTCTATCTTTGGAACTGATCCACAGAATCAGTTTCCAAGAGATAGACAGAAGATCCGGCAGGTGTAATAGTTTTACACTGCCGGATCTTAAGATGCAGTGCCGCGACCGCCGCTGGGGGCATTCATCGTCGAAATTACGCGTCGGGTATGCTAATGAGGAGTTACGTCGATCCTCAAAGCTTTTTCGCGTTCGCTACGTCGCCGCTACGTTAGTTTCCCGTCGCTTAGTTACACTTTTGTAAAGCAGCCCTACTTTTACACATCAGGCGTACTGCTGTGTAAAGTATGGCCGTCCTTCCCGCGTCAAATTTTTAAATTTTACGTCGATTGCGTAAGCCGCACGGGAATACGGAAATACGCTACGCGCCGATCAAAAAATGACGTCACGTCGCGCATAGCACGTCGGGAAATTTGCGTCACAAGCATGCGCAGTACGTCCGGCGCGGGAGCGCACCTAATTTAAATGGGACTCGCCCCATTAGATTAGGAACGCCTTGCACCGGACGGATTTGAGTTACACCGCCGCAAATTTCCAGGTAAGTGTGTTGTGGATCGATACCTAACTTAGGAAATTTTGCGGCAGTGTAACTTAAATCTGTTAAGTTACGTTGCGCTGCGGGGCTGTGGATCTGGCCCCATGTATCTTTCTCGTCCATTCACAGAGACAGAAAACACGGGGCGGGCTTCAAAGTGATTGATCACTGTGATAGCCAATCAGAGGCTATCACAGCAATCATGTGACCCGGAATCTGGCTTTCAGGGTCCTAATCGTTAGAACGGGGCCTGGAGCTCTTGGTGAGACCCAGCTCACTGTGTGGCGCGCTCCCAGCACAAAGAGAAGTACGCAAACAAGCCCAATGCGGTGGGGCAGCATATTTGTGTTATGTTGGCGCCAAGGGGTTTATTAAAATACAATGTGAAATTAATATATTGTATTTTGACCATAGATACACTTTAATACCAAAGAGATGCATGCCTCAAGCTGATAAAAAGTATTTATATTTGCTGACAGAGTGTATGTAAAGCCAACATTTTATTCGTTTTTTTTAAATTAGTGGTTAAAACCTGTGCCGTACCTCTCTGTTTGGTGACATTGCAAGGAATGAAGGGAATTCACAACTTTATGAAAAGAGATGGCCAGCAGACAGGCAGCACTCACAACAAGTACATTTATAGCTGATTGTTAATAATAACTATTGTGGAGGAATTTTGGCCCAGTCTTCTTTGCAGAATTGTTTTAATTCAGCCACATTGGAGGGTTTTCGAACATGAACCCTGTGTTCAAGAGGATGCCACAGCATCTCAATTGGATTTAAGTCCAGACTTTGACTAGGCCACTCCATAACCTTCATTTTGATTTTGAGTCATTCAGAGGTGGACTTGCTGGTGTGTTTCGGATCATTGTCCTGATTCATAACCCAAGTGTGCTTGGGGTTGAAGTCACAAACTGATGGCTGGACATTCTCCTTCAGGATTTTCTGGTAGAGCGCAGAATTCATGGTTATATCTATTATGGCAAGTTGCCCAGGTACTGAAGTTGCAAAACAGCCCCAGACAATCACACTACCAGCACCATGTTTGACTGTCAGTCAGTATGATGTTCTTTTTTATAAAAATGCTGTGTTCATTTTACGCCAGATGTGACAGGATCCACACCCTCCAAAAAGTTCAACTTTTGCAGGGATTTCCTCTCACATCCTATTTGTCTATGGGTCAGGAAGTGAAGAGAAATCTCCACAATGGCACACGGGTGGCAAAAAAAATCTGACAGGGGTTATAACACCCCCCCCCTTGCTCTATTCAAAATGAACAAAAAAGTTTTGCTTATAGTTCTACTTTAAGTGATTTCTTGATTCAACTGCTCTGGCAGTAATCAGGCCTGGGTGTGACAATTCAAATTAAACTACGCTTTCCAAAAAAATTTGGTTGATCACAGTTCATTCACGGTTTAGGAATGGGGCAATTACTTTTTTTGCATAGGGTCAGGCAGGGTTGGACAGCTTTTTCCCTTAATAAATGAAACTGTCATCTAAAAACTGCATGGGATTAACACTCATCATACCATAAGAACATACCTAAAATATAAAATAAACACACTACAAAAATTGTGGAAAAGTTTTTAAGCCACGGCCCCTTTATTGGGTTTAAAAGAATTTTAATTATGAAATTAACTTTAACCTTTAATACTGAATAGAACCATTAACAGAGCAACATACTTGGTCACTAATGCCGGTACACCCCTGATGAAGTCACGTGCCCCGTTACAATACGCGTCGGGATTGGCTGACAGGTGCAACCGGAAGTGACGCTGGTGACGAGCTTGGCGCTTGTGGAGTTTTTACTTGCTTTACTACAAACAAATGTAAGTGTGACCTTTTACTGTGTTTTTATGAAATAAAACTTTTTACAAGATATACTACACTATTTGGACATTCCTCTCCCCTCCCCCTTCTTTTTCACCCTGGGGTGTATGTGTATATCAGCCACTACCATTTGCTGGATTTATACAAGGAGAACCCCCCCAGGAGATAGGATCCACCAGACATCCATGAAAGGACCCGCAGAGGAAATCCTCTGTTACCTTACAGCTGTAAGGAAACAGACTACCCTCGATAGTGGTGTCACTGCATGGAAAGAAGAGATACCCACCATACCTGCTTTATTCACATGATATAGATGGTGACAATGACAATGACGTTTTATTTTAATTTAATCCTGAGAACACCATTATAGCACTTTATATAACTTTCAAGCACTTTGTTAATTCATAGATTGTGTTGATATAGTCACTTCATATTTTGTGTATTTGCACTGGTCGCTTTATTTGACTATTGCATTGTGCAGTGTTCATTGGATTTTTACTGCCATCTTGTGTTCACTTTGAATAGTACACTGTTGCATTTCAGAAGCTTTATGTAATTGATACCAGTGTTTGTTTGTCAGCTGGAGTTTATATTTTACTTGTATTTCACTTAGTTTTCAACATCGCAGCACCATTTACAACATATCACATTATTTTTGGTTTTGAATTCACGTATAGGTGTTTGCAGCAGTTGCACTATTTATCTATTTTACCACTTGCTTACTGGGCACATAAACCCCCTTTGTGCCCAGGCGAAATTTCAGCTTCCGGCACTGCGTCGCTTTAACTGACAATTGCGCGGTCGTGCGACGTGGCTCCCAAACAAAATTGACGTCCTTTTTTTCCTACAAATAGAGCTTTCTTTTGGTGGTATTTGATCACCTCTGCGGTTTTTATTTTTTGCGCTATAAACAAAAAAAGAGCGACAATTTTGAAAAAAAACACAATATTTTTTACATTTTTCTATAATAAATATCCCAATTTCTTTAAAAAAAAATGTTTTTTTCTCATTTTAGGCCGATACGTATTCTTCTATGTATTTTTATTAAAAAAAAATGTCAATAAGCGACTGGTTTGCGCAAAAGTTATAGCGCCTACAATATAGAGGACAGAATTATGATTTTTTTATTATTTTTTTTACTAGTAATGGCGGCGATCTGCGATTTTTATTGGGACTGTGACATTACGGCGGACATATCGGACACTTTTTTGGGACCATTCACATTTTTTACAGCGAACACTGCTATACAAATGCACTCATTACTGTATAAATGTGACTGGCAGTGAAGGGGTTAACACTAGGGGGGGGGGAGGGGTTAAATGTGTAAACTGGGAGTGTTTCTAACTGTGTGTGTGGGGGGGGGGGGGACTGACTGGGGGAGGTGACCGATGCTGTGTCCCTATGTACAAGGGACACAGATCGGTCTCCTCTCTCCCTGACAGGATGTGGATCTGTGTGTTTACACACACAGATCCACGTCCTTGTCTGTGTATCCACCGATCGCGGGTGCCTGGCGGACATCGCGGCCGCCGGGCACGCGCATCGGCACTCCAGTAATGCCGCGGGAGTGCTTGCGCGCCGCCGGTGGCGCTCATGCGCCCCCCCAGTGGCCGGAGGAGCGGAGGACGTCCATAGATGTCCTCCCGGCAATTGAGAGCCACCTTGCGGCCGTCTTTTGACAATTGGCCGGATCTAAAGTGGTTAATTTCCTCTATAGTGATAGCGCGGGAGTACCCTCTTTCTAACTTTAACGTTTAATACTGAACAGAACCGCTGTTAACCATTGACAGACCAACATGCTTAGTCACTAAAGACATGCAGCCTTGCAGGGAACAGGCTAGAGCCAGTGGCGGCCTGTCCATAAGGGGGGCAAGGGGCGCCGCCCCCTAAACTCTATGCGCCGGCCCCTAATCTCTATGCAGATGCATAGAGTTCTACAGTTTTTTTTTTGTGAAGCACATAATTAAAGTCAGTGGCTCTAATTGGCTTCAAAAAGGTTGGGCTCGGGGCGCAGAGCACTGTGCCTTGACCCACCCACTTGTGACAATAGCGAATCAACATTCGCTATTATCTTTCTGCTTCCCGAGATCAGATTGGCCAGGAGGAGAAGCCAGGGAAGCCACCCACGACCTGGATGTGGTAAGTGCGGGGCAAGCGGGCATGCGAGTGGGGCTGGCTAGTGGGCTTGCGAGCAGAGCTGGTGAGTGGGGCAGGCGAGCGGGCGGGGGATGAGGGATTTGTTTGCTGCACCCTTAGAAAAATGGAGCACCAGCTGCCACTGACCATAGCAAAACCATAGAGGTTCCCACAAATTTGCTTTAAAGGGTTTGTAAAGGAATTTTTTTTATCTTAATAGCTTCCTTTACCTTAATGCAGTGCTGTTTTCATGTCCTCATTGTTCGTTTTTGCTCCCAAGTAATTCTTCTCTGATCTCCACACTTCCTGGGTGTCTGTTTCCTGATAACCACAGTGCTGGGAGCTTTCTCTCTGTGGTCACTAATCAAGGAGGTGTGATTACTGTGTGTCTAAAACCCCTCAGCACCAATCAGTTTCGTTTTCCAAATCATCACTGCCCTGTATTGGCTCTGTGGCTCTGTACAGCAGAGGCAGGAAACAACATGTAAAAAAAAGAAACTAGAAACTACAGGTACATTATATGATTGATTTTTATCTATTTTTAATCGTTTTTAAAAGGAATCAGTTAACTATTATGTCTCTATACCCTGTAAACAGTAATTTCAGCAAAAAAAAAAAAAGAAGTTTATTTACAACTCCTTTAAAGAGTATTTCAATTATTAAAAAAAATCTGCTTGAAATAGTTCATGTAGTAAAGCTTAGGGTCCCTAATGACTACAAAAAATGATTAAATTCAATGCACATATCACCATAGTACATAAGGGATGCTATACTTATTTACTTCCAGTATTTTTTCAATGCCAAAAAATGACAAAGCTCTTTAAAGAATACAGGGATTAATTTACATTAGTCATGTTTGGTAGAGTTGTAGCCCTAAGGGCCTTTCCTGCAAGTTTCTACCTTGTGACTTTGTGAAGCTAAATTTTTATTATAATGCCTATGGCCAACTTTAGAGGGGACATTACTTTTTGTATTTACAATTTTTGTCTTATTTGTATGTTTTTTCAAAATAATGAGAAAAAAAATCAGTATTTTTCATTGTAACTTTCATGACATTGTCTTAAAGATTTTCACTAAATAATATTTTAAGGCAAGATTAAGCTTTGTTCTTAAGAAATCTTGCCGGAATTCACAATGAGAAATGTAAGTGAACCAGTGCAAAATGTTAATGCTTAATATGAAAGAAATGTGTTTCAAGTATGGGCGGTTTTCATATGGTAATCAGTACGGTTCTGGATTCTTAAAAATGCATACCGCTTCTATTAAGTGTAGCTAGATTTCATGAATATTAATAAATATTCATCATGTTAATTTGGTGCTTTGTTCTATGTGCAATGCCAAAATAGAATTTATAATGTCCATCAGCTGAAATGAGCACATTATTTAAAAAGTTTTTTCTTTTTTTACACATAAAAAGTTTTAATAAAAGGAAATTTGTTTCTATTTGTAGAGCATTTCAATAAAAATTCTCCCTGAGGAATTTAAAACGTCTTGAAAAAATACTTCATTTTTTTTCTATTTTGAAATAATTAGATATTCTAAAATTATAATATATAATTATAATATAGTAAAATATATAATACATGATCCGTTTATATGGAGAAGAATTAAATATAAATATTTTTCCCAAAGCTATTAATGATTTTTTACAACTAAATCAACATTTAACCTTTTCTTTATGTGAAAACAGTGGAAAATTATTATTTTGTACATTCTGGATTTTTATTATTTTATGCCCAGTATATGTTTTGATTTAAACAATGTTCAAAATCAAGCAAATTAGTAATCTATTTAGTCCATTTCTCAACAATTCTGGTGGCCTAGACTACGTGCTGATGTAACCACCTTCGTAGCTGTCTGTTCCATGTGTGCTCAGAGTAAGACTCCACGACACCTTCCATTAGGCCTCCTACAACCCAAAACCAATGGAGAGAGGCCCTGGACCCACCTGTTTATGGATTGCATTGTGGTGTTACCCAACTCCCAGGGCAACACAGTTATCCTTATAGTGGTTGACCGGTTCACGAAAATGTCTCATTGTATTCCACTTAAGAAGTTGCCCACTTCTAAGAAACTAAATTCCATTTTTACCCAGGGTAATTGTCTCGGACTGGGTAGTCAGTTTGTGTCCCAGTTCTGGTGAGCCTTTTGTGCACAGTTGGGAATTCAGCTTTCTTTCTCCTCTGAGTATCATCCACAGTCTAATGGGGCCGCAGAATGAGCCAATCAGTCCTTGGAGCAATTCCTATGTTTCTATATTTCTGACCATCATAACAACTGGCCAGGCCTCTTACCATGGGCAGAGTTTGCTCACAATAGTGCCTTGAATTCTGCTTCCTGATTGTCCCCGTTTATGGCGAATTATGGTTTCCAACCTTCCATGTTGCCTGACTCATTTGTTCTGCAGAGCATTCCTGTGTTAGAGGAGCATCTCTGTGGTCTTCGTTCCACTTGGGCTTTGTGACATGCTAATGATAGGTACAGACTCAATGCTGACCGCAGACACCTGCCTGCGCCTTCCTATCGGGTTGGGGACAGGGTCTGGGTGTCGCAACCTCCGACTTTGTGTTACCTCTCAAGTTTGCACCTTGGTTTATTGGGCCTTTCCGTATTCTTCGCAGGATTAACCTAGTGGCTCTTACGCGTTAGACCTTCCTTCTAATATTCAGATCTCAAATGTATTTCAAATGTATTTCATGTCTCCTTATTAAAACCTTTTGTCTGCAACCGCTTTACCACCTCGGTGCCACGCCTTTACCCTGTACAGGTTGAGAACAATGAGGAGTATGAAGTACAGTCCATTGTTGACTCCCAAAGGTTCCATGTACAGTACCTCGTGCATTGGAAAGGGTAACCAGTCAGCAATGGTTTAATTTTCCAACTAAGACTTCAGAGATTACAGTTGGAGGCTGATATGTATTTGAAATTGTAATGTCTGCACACTGTTCACACATCACCAGAAAATTATGAATTTTTAAATTACTTGAGAAAATGATAGTATTCTTGGCCGCTAGAAAACAAATATAGGGCAATTCACTAAAGGTCAATAGGCTATTCACTATGCAAGAACATTGGGCCAGATTCACAAAAGAGATACGACGGCGTATCTCTTGATATGCCGTCGTATGTCTGTGATCCGCCCGTCGTAACTATGCGGCTGATTCATAGAATCAGTTACGCATAGATAGCCGTAAGATCCGACAGGTGTAATTGACTTACACTGTCGGATCTTAGGATGCAATTCTAGGCTGGCTGCTAGGTGGCGATTCCATTGCGGTCGGCGTAGAATATGCAAATTACTACTTACGGCGATCCACGAAGATACGCGCGTTCGTCGCAATCTCTTACGTCGTCGCTAGTCGGTTTTTCCCGTCGCAAACTTAGCCCTGCTTTATCATGGCTTATCTTTAGAACAGCCATGTTAAAGTATGGCCATTGAAAGTCAGCAGAGCTTCGAGTCATTCATTACGTTTTTTCATTGCAAAGCGAACAGCCTATTTGGCATTATTAAATTAACCTCACAGTGTTAAAGAAACAAGAAGAGAAACATCACATTTAAAAGTTTTTATTCCTACAATGTTCAAAATGTTTATGGTTTCCATGTATCTCTATAATCATGATTAAAGGAGTTGTAAAGGAAAAAAAAATCTTGCTGAAATGACTGTTTACAGGGTATAGAGGCTTAATAGTTAACTGATTCCTTTTAAAAATGATTAAAAATAGATAAAAATAGATAAAAATAGACAAAAATTCTAGTTTCGTTTTTGCATGTTGTTTCCTGCTTCTGTGATGTACAGAGCCACAGAGCCAATACAGGGCAGTGATGGTTTGGAAAACGAAACTGATTGGTGCTCAGGGGTTTTAGACACACAGTAATTACACCTCCTTGATTAGTGACCACAGAGAAAAAGCTCCCAGTACTGTGGTTATCAGGAAACGGACAACCAGGAAGTGTGGAGATTAGGGATGAGCTGAACATACCCGGGTTCGGTTCGCACCAGAACGTTCGAACAGACCGCGGGTTCGCCCGAACATTTAGAACCCCATTGAAGTCTATGGGACTCGAACGTTCGAATTCAAAAACGGTCATTTTAAAGACCAATATTCAATTTATTGTTGGAAAACGTCTTTCAGAACCCGGGTCTTGCCCCAGGGAACATGTATCAATGGAAAAAAAAGTTTTAAAAACGGCCGTTTTTTCCGGAGCAGCGATTTTAATGATGCTTAAAGTGAAAAAAAAAATGAAAAATTCCTTGAAATATCACACCTGCTGTGTGTCTATAGTAGTGGCATGTGTTTATAAATGTCCCTGCACAACATGAAATTATTATAAGAAAAAAGTAATTTTTTTCTTTTTTTAGCGCAACAAGGAGCCACGTGCAAAGTATTGCATCAAAAATTGTTATTAGGCGCCCCTGTTAAACAGGGGCAGAAAAATTGTGCCTTAGGCACAACACAACACTGCAACCCCTCCCAATAACTGTAATTGGAGCGCAACAAGGAGCCACGTGCAAAGTATTGCATCAAAAATTGTTATTAGACGCCCCTGTTACACAGGGTCACAAAAATTAGGCCTTAGGCACAACACAACACTGCAACCCCTCCCAATAACTGTAATTGGAGCCCAACAAGGAGCCACGTGCAAAGTATTGCATCAAAAATTGTTATTAGGCGCCCCTGTTAAACAGGGGCAGAAAAATTGTGCCTTAGGCACAACACAACACTGCAACCCCTCCCAATAACTGTAATTGGAGCGCAACAAGGAGCCACGTGCAAAGTATTGCATCAAAAATTGTTATTAGACGCCCCTGTTAAACAGGGGCAGAAAAATTGTGCCTTAGGCACAACACAACACTGCAACCCCTCCCAATAACTGTAATTGGAGCACAACAAGGAGCCACGTGCAAAGTATTGCATGAAAAATTGTTATTAGACGCCCCTGTTACACAGGGGCACAGAAATTAGGCCTTAGGCACAACACAACACTGCAACCCCTCCCAATAACTGTAATTGGAGCGCAACAAGGAGCCACGTGCAAAGTATTGCATCAAAAATTGTTTTTAGGCGCCCCTGTCCAACAGGGGCAGAAAAATTGTGCCTTAGGCACAACACAACACTGCAACCCCTCCCAATAACTGTAATTGGAGCACAACAAGGAGCCACGTGCAAAGTATTGCATCAAAAATTGTTATTAGACGCCCCTGTTACACAGGGGCACACAAATTAGGCCTTAGGCACAACACAACACTGCAACCCCTCCCAATAACTGTAATTGGAGCGCAACAAGGAGCCACGTGCAAAGTATTGCATCAAAAATTGTTATTAGACGCCCCTGTTAAACAGGGGCAGAAAAATTTGTCCTTAGGCACTGGTGGCGGAGCCCAGAAAAACACAATTTCTTACTAGCTATCAGCAAGAAAAGTGAGGAGGAGAAGGATATTCCATCAGCAGCATAACAGGACAGTCACTCAGCATCAGCATACGCAGTCTCAAAGGGATCTGACATTTCAACAAAAAAGTCGGTGGAGAGGCACACCCTGTGATCGGTCACAAAGCCTCCAGCAGCACTGAATGTGCGTTCTGAAAGAACACTGGATGCAGGGCAAGCCAGTAGCTCAATTGCATACTGTGCAAGCTCTGGCCAGTGATCCATCCTCAAGACCCAGTAAGCCAGAGGATTTTCGGTGGGGAAGGTGTCCAAGTCAGATCTTGCCCCTAGGTGCTCCAACATGTGAATAAGCGGGACAGTCTCACTGATGCATGCACTGTCACTGCTCACCATCCTCGTGGCCTCCTCAAATGGTGACAGGACAGTGAATGCATCCCTGATCAAGGCCCACTGGCGTGGTAAAAAAAAACCCAAGCTCCCCTGACCCAGTTCTGCTGCCATATTGGCACAGGTACTCATTGATGGCCCTCTGCTGCATGTGCAGCCGCTGCAGCATGGCCAACGTAGAGTTCCATCTGGTGGGCATGTCACAGATTAGTCGGTTCTTGGGCAGGTTGTATTCCCTTCGGAGGTCTGTGAGCCGAGCAGTGGCATTATATGACCTCCGGAAATGCACACAGACTTTCCTGGCCTGCTTCAGGACACCCTGTAAGCCCGGGTACCTGCACCACCAAATTCAGGACATGCGCAAAACAGGGCACATGGGTGAGTTTTCCCTGTCACAGGGCAGAGAGTATGTTGGTGCCATTATCGCTGACAATCATTCCAGGCTTCAGCTGGCGTGGCGTCAACCACCTCTGAGCCTGTCCCTGCAGAGCTGAAAGAACCTCTTCCCCAGTGTGGCTCCTGTCTCCCAAGCACACCAGCTCTAGCACCGCATGGCATCTCTTGGGCTGCATTCCTGCGTAGCCCCTCGTATGCCTACGGAGCACGGCTGGTTCTGAGGAAACATCACCACAGGAAGAGTCCACAGAGGAAGAAGAAGAGGAGGGGGTGGGGGAGAGAGGTGTGTCACATCCAGTAGTAGTGTTTTGGAAGCATGGTGGTGGAACAACCTCCAAAACTACTGTACCTTGCCCTGCGTCCTTCCCAGCTGCCAGCAGAGTCACCCAATGGGCCGTAAAAGACAGGTAACGTCCCTGTCCATGCCTGCTGGACCAGTCAGCAGTAAGATACACCTTACCACTGACCGCCCTGTCCAGCGAGGCATGGACATTGCCTTCCACATGCCGGTAGAGAGCCGGAATCGCCTTCCGTGAGAAAAAGTGGCGTTTGGGTACTTGCCACTGAGGTACTGCACATTCCACAAACTCACGGAAGGGGGCAGAATCTACCAACTGAAAAGGTAGCAGTTGAAGTGCTAGCAATTTTGCTAAGCTAGCATTCAACCGCTGGGCATGTGGATGGCTGGGAGCATACTTCTTTTGGCGCTGCAGCAGCTGGGGCAGGGAAATTTGTCTGGTACTATCAGTAGATTGCCCGCATGTACTACCACTACTACGTTGTGACACACCTATTTTTACACCTTCAGTGCAGGCTTCAGAGAGGACTGGGGGTCTAGTGGGGTTAGAGGTCACAGAAGGGCAAGGGGAGGTCCGCTTTAGTCTTTGGTGTGGGTCTTTCTGGTATGCTTGCCAACGAGCTGCATGGCAGCTCGACATATGTCTGGACAAACATGTGGTGCCCAAGCGGGTGATGTTTTGGCCACGCGAGATACGCTTGCGACATATGTTGCAAATAGCAAAGGTACGATCTGATGGACATGTTTCAAAAAAGGCCCACACCAAAGAACTTTTGCTGTACCGTTCAGACACAGCAGCGCCATGCACAAGTGAAGATGTGCGATGTAATGCAGTTGATGTGCCCTTAACCTGACCCTTGGAGGGCATCCTGCCTCTTTGGAGATGTGCCTGTGCCTCGTCCTCCTCCTCTTCCTCCTCCCCCTCCTCTCTCCTATCAGGCACCCAGGTAGAGTCAGTGACCTCATCATCCCCTCCCTCCTCATCACTGTCGAAAACCTGGCAGGATGCTCCAGCTGGGGGAACATCACTGCCAGATTGTTGTCCCTCTCGGCCACCCCCTCTTCCTGGGCTCACATCAATGCCTTCCTCTATCTGTGTTCCATCATCAGAGCCTTCAAAACGCTGCGCATCTTCATTCAGCATGTACCCAACACTGTGTTGAAACAGTTCGGGGGACTCCTCAGGAGGACACGGTGGGACTAGGGAAGGATTGTGTGATGCCATTGTGCAGAGGGAAGAGGAAGCCTTGGCAGCTGCTTTGCCAGACAAACTAAGATCAGTCTGTGTGAGAGAGGATGAGGAGGATGAGGACGGCTTGGTCATCCACTCTACTAATTTCTCTGCATGTTGAGGCTCAACATGGCCAGCTCCCGAAAAGAAGGACGAGCGGCCACGGCCACGTGCTGAAGAGGATGCACCACGTCCACCACCAGCGTTGCCTCTACATGCAGAGCCTGCTTGCCCTCGTGACTCTCTGCCTCTGTTTGTTGTCCTTCCAGACATTTTAATGCGTTCAGGTGTAAATAAACAACACACGTGCACTTACAGTAAATGCGTTTACGTGCTATTAAAGAGCAAACTTGCACTTACAGTAAATGCGCTTACGTGCGATTAAAGAGCAAACTTGCACTTGCAGTAAATGCGCTTACGTGCTATTAAAGAGCAAACTTGCACTTACACTAAATGCGCTTAGTTGCAAATAAACAGGACACGTGCACTTACAGTAAATGCGCTTACGTGCGATTAAAGAGCAAACTTGCACTTGCAGTAAATGCGCTTACGTGCGATTAAAGAGCAAACTTGCACTTACACTAAATGCGCTTACGTGCGATTAAAGAGCAAACTTGCACTTACACTAAATGCGCTTACGTGCGATTAAAGAGCAAACTTGCACTTGCAGTAAATGCGCTTACGTGCGATTAAAGAGCAAAATTGCACTTGCAGTAAATACGCTTACGTGCGATTAAAGAGCAAACTTGCACTTGCAGTAAATGCGCTTACGTGCGATTAAAGAGCAAACTTAGACTTGCAGTAAATGCGCTTACGTGCGATTAAAAAGCAAACTTGCACTTGCAGTAAATGCGCTTACGTGCTATTAAAGAGCAAACTTGCACTTACACTAAATGCGCTTAGTTGCAAATAAACAGGACACGTGCACTTACAGTAAATGCTTTGACGTGCTATTAAAGAGCAAACTTGCAGTAAAAGCGCTTACGTGCGATTAAAGAGCAAAATTGCACTTGCAGTAAATGCGCTTAGTTGCAAATAAACAGGACACGTGCACTTACAGTAAATGCGCTTACGTGCGATTAAAGAGCAAACTTGCACTTGCAGTAAATGCGCTTACGTGCGATTAAAGAGCAAACTTGCACTTACACTAAATGCGCTTACGTGCGATTAAAGAGCAAACTTGCACTTACACTAAATGCGCTTACGTGCGATTAAAGAGCAAACTTGCACTTGCAGTAAATGCGCTTACGTGCGATTAAAGAGCAAAATTGCACTTGCAGTAAATGCGCTTACGTGCGATTAAAGAGCAAACTTGCACTTGCAGTAAATGCGCTTACGTGCGATTAAAGAGCAAACTTAGACTTGCAGTAAATGCGCTTACGTGCGATTAAAAAGCAAACTTGCACTTGCAGTAAATGCGCTTACGTGCTATTAAAGAGCAAACTTGCACTTACACTAAATGCGCTTAGTTGCAAATAAACAGGACACGTGCACTTACAGTAAATGCTTTGACGTGCTATTAAAGAGCAAACTTGCAGTAAAAGCGCTTACGTGCGATTAAAGAGCAAAATTGCACTTGCAGTAAATGCGCTTAGTTGCAAATAAACAGGACACGTGCACTTACAGTAAATGCGCTTAGGTGTGATTAAATAGCAAACTTGCACTTACACTAAATGCGCTTAGTTGCAAATAAACAGGACACGTGCACTTACAGTAAATGCGCTTAGGTGTGATTAAATAGCAAACTTGCACTTACACTAAATGCGCTTAGTTGCAAATAAACAGGACACGTGCACTTACAGTAAATGCTTTGACGTGCTATTAAAGAGCAAACTTGCAGTAAAAGCGATTACGTGCGATTAAAGAGCAAACTTGCACTTGCAGTAAATGCGCTTACGTGCTATTAAAGAGCAAACTTGCAGTAAAAACGCTTACGTGCGATTAAAGAGCAAAATTGCACTTGCAGTAAATGCGCTTACGTGCTATTAAAGAGCAAACTTGCACTTACACAAAATGCGCTTACTTGCAAATAAACAGGACACGTGCACTTACAGTAAATGCGGTTACGTGCGATTAAAGAGCAAACTTGCATTTACTTTAAATGGGCTTACGTGCGATTAAAGAGCAAACTTGCACATGCAGTAAATGCGCTTACGTGCGATTAAAGAGCAAACTTGCACTTACACTAAATGCGCTTACGTGCGATTAAAGAGCAAACTTGCACTTGCAGTAAATGCGCTTACGTGCGATTAAAGAGCAAAATTGCACTTGCAGTAAATACGCTTACGTGCGATTAAAGAGCAAACTTGCACTTGCAGTAAATGCGCTTACGTGCGATTAAAGAGCAAACTTAGACTTGCAGTAAATGCGCTTACGTGCGATTAAAAAGCAAACTTGCACTTGCAGTAAATGCGCTTACGTGCTATTAAAGAGCAAACTTGCACTTACACTAAATGCGCTTAGTTGCAAATAAACAGGACACGTGCACTTACAGTAAATGCTTTGACGTGCTATTAAAGAGCAAACTTGCAGTAAAAGCGCTTACGTGCGATTAAAGAGCAAAATTGCACTTGCAGTAAATGCGCTTAGTTGCAAATAAACAGGACACGTGCACTTACAGTAAATGCGCTTAGGTGTGATTAAATAGCAAACTTGCACTTACACTAAATGCGCTTAGTTGCAAATAAACAGGACACGTGCACTTACAGTAAATGCGCTTAGGTGTGATTAAATAGCAAACTTGCACTTACACTAAATGCGCTTAGTTGCAAATAAACAGGACACGTGCACTTACAGTAAATGCTTTGACGTGCTATTAAAGAGCAAACTTGCAGTAAAAGCGCTTACGTGCGATTAAAGAGCAAAATTGCACTTGCAGTAAATGCGCTTACGTGCTATTAAAGAGCAAACTTGCAGTAAAAACGCTTACGTGCGATTAAAGAGCAAAATTGCACTTGCAGTAAATGCGCTTACGTGCTATTAAAGAGCAAACTTGCACTTACACAAAATGCGCTTAGTTGCAAATAAACAGGACACGTGCACTTACAGTAAATGCGGTTACGTGCGATTAAAGAGCAAACTTGCATTTACTTTAAATGGGCTTACGTGCGATTAAAGAGCAAACTTGCACTTGCAGTAAATGCGCTTACGTGCTATTAAAGAGCAAACTTGCACTTACAGTAAATGCGCTTACGTGTGATTAAAGAGTAAAATTGCACTTGCAGTAAATGCACTTACGTGCTATTAAAGAGCAAACTTGCACTTACACTAAATGCGCTTAGTTGCAAATAAACAGGACACGTGCACTTACAGTAAATGCGCTTACGTGCGATTAAAGAGCAAACTTGCACTTGCAGTAAATGCGCTTACGTGCGATTAAAGAGCAAACTTGCACTTACACTAAATGCACTTACGTGCGATTAAAGAGCAAACTTGCACTTGCAGTAAATGCGCTTACGTGCAATTAAAGAGCAAAATTGCTCTTGCAGTAAATGCGCTTACGTGTGATTAAAGAGCAAAATTGCACTTGCAGTAAATGCGCTTACGTGCTATTAAAGAGCAAACTTGCACTTACACAAAATGCGCTTAGTTGCAAATAAACAGGACACGTGCACTTACAGTAAATGCGCTTACGTGCGATTAAAGAGCAAACTTGCACTTGCAGTAAATGCGCTTACGTGCGATTAAAGAGCAAACTTGCACTTACACTAAATGCGCTTATGTGCGATTAAAGAGCAAACTTGCACTTGCAGTAAATGCGCTTACGTGCGATTAAAGAGCAAACTTGCACTTGCAGTAAATGCGCTTACGTGCGATTAAAGAGCAAACTTAGACTTGCAGTAAATGCGCTTACGTGCGATTAAAAAGCAAACTTGCACTTGCAGTAAATGCGCTTACGTGCTATTAAAGAGCATAATTGCACTTGCAGTAAATGCGCTTAGTTGCAAATAAACAGGACACGTGCACTTACAGTAAATACGCTTAGGTGTGATTAAATAGCAAACTTGCACTTACACTAAATGCGCTTAGTTGCAAATAAACAGGACACGTGCACTTACAGTAAATGCGCTTAGGTGTGATTAAATAGCAAACTTGCACTTACACTAAATGCTCTTAGTTGCAAATAAACAGGACACGTGCACTTACAGTAAATGCTTTGACGTGCTATTAAAGAGCAAACTTGCAGTAAAAGCGATTACGTGCGATTAAAGAGCAAACTTGCACTTGCAGTAAATGCGCTTACGTGCTATTAAAGAGCAAACTTGCAGTAAAAACGCTTACGTGCGATTAAAGAGCAAAATTGCACTTGCAGTAAATGCGCTTACGTGCTATTAAAGAGCAAACTTGCACTTACACAAAATGCGCTTAGTTGCAAATAAACAGGACACGTGCACTTACAGTAAATGCGGTTACGTGCGATTAAAGAGCAAACTTGCATTTACTTTAAATGGGCTTACGTGCGATTAAAGAGCAAACTTGCACATGCAGTAAATGCGCTTACGTGCGATTAAAGAGCAAACTTGCACTTACACTAAATGCGCTTACGTGCGATTAAAGAGCAAACTTGCACTTGCAGTAAATGCGCTTACGTGCGATTAAAGAGCAAAATTGCACTTGCAGTAAATACGCTTACGTGCGATTAAAGAGCAAACTTGCACTTGCAGTAAATGCGCTTACGTGCGATTAAAGAGCAAACTTAGACTTGCAGTAAATGCGCTTACGTGCGATTAAAAAGCAAACTTGCACTTGCAGTAAATGCGCTTACGTGCTATTAAAGAGCAAACTTGCACTTACACTAAATGCGCTTAGTTGCAAATAAACAGGACACGTGCACTTACAGTAAATGCTTTGACGTGCTATTAAAGAGCAAACTTGCAGTAAAAGCGCTTACGTGCGATTAAAGAGCAAAATTGCACTTGCAGTAAATGCGCTTAGTTGCAAATAAACAGGACACGTGCACTTACAGTAAATGCGCTTAGGTGTGATTAAATAGCAAACTTGCACTTACACTAAATGCGCTTAGTTGCAAATAAACAGGACACGTGCACTTACAGTAAATGCGCTTAGGTGTGATTAAATAGCAAACTTGCACTTACACTAAATGCGCTTAGTTGCAAATAAACAGGACACGTGCACTTACAGTAAATGCTTTGACGTGCTATTAAAGAGCAAACTTGCAGTAAAAGCGCTTACGTGCGATTAAAGAGCAAAATTGCACTTGCAGTAAATGCGCTTACGTGCTATTAAAGAGCAAACTTGCAGTAAAAACGCTTACGTGCGATTAAAGAGCAAAATTGCACTTGCAGTAAATGCGCTTACGTGCTATTAAAGAGCAAACTTGCACTTACACAAAATGCGCTTAGTTGCAAATAAACAGGACACGTGCACTTACAGTAAATGCGGTTACGTGCGATTAAAGAGCAAACTTGCATTTACTTTAAATGGGCTTACGTGCGATTAAAGAGCAAACTTGCACTTGCAGTAAATGCGCTTACGTGCTATTAAAGAGCAAACTTGCACTTACAGTAAATGCGCTTACGTGTGATTAAAGAGTAAAATTGCACTTGCAGTAAATGCACTTACGTGCTATTAAAGAGCAAACTTGCACTTACACTAAATGCGCTTAGTTGCAAATAAACAGGACACGTGCACTTACAGTAAATGCGCTTACGTGCGATTAAAGAGCAAACTTGCACTTGCAGTAAATGCGCTTACGTGCGATTAAAGAGCAAACTTGCACTTACACTAAATGCACTTACGTGCGATTAAAGAGCAAACTTGCACTTGCAGTAAATGCGCTTACGTGCAATTAAAGAGCAAAATTGCTCTTGCAGTAAATGCGCTTACGTGCGATTAAAGAGCAAAATTGCACTTGCAGTAAATGCGCTTACGTGCTATTAAAGAGCAAACTTGCACTTACACAAAATGCGCTTAGTTGCAAATAAACAGGACACGTGCACTTACAGTAAATGCGCTTACGTGCGATTAAAGAGCAAACTTGCACTTGCAGTAAATGCGCTTACGTGCGATTAAAGAGCAAACTTGCACTTACACTAAATGCGCTTATGTGCGATTAAAGAGCAAACTTGCACTTGCAGTAAATGCGCTTACGTGCGATTAAAGAGCAAACTTGCACTTGCAGTAAATGCGCTTACGTGCGATTAAAGAGCAAACTTAGACTTGCAGTAAATGCGCTTACGTGCGATTAAAAAGCAAACTTGCACTTGCAGTAAATGCGCTTACGTGCTATTAAAGAGCATAATTGCACTTGCAGTAAATGCGCTTAGTTGCAAATAAACAGGACACGTGCACTTACAGTAAATACGCTTAGGTGTGATTAAATAGCAAACTTGCACTTACACTAAATGCGCTTAGTTGCAAATAAACAGGACACGTGCACTTACAGTAAATGCGCTTAGGTGTGATTAAATAGCAAACTTGCACTTACACTAAATGCGCTTAGTTGCAAATAAACAGGACACGTGCACTTACAGTAAATGCTTTGACGTGCTATTAAAGAGCAAACTTGCAGTAAAAGCGCTTACGTGCGATTAAAGAGCAAAATTGCACTTGCAGTAAATGCGCTTACGTGCTATTAAAGAGCAAACTTGCACTTACACAAAATGCGCTTAGTTGCAAATAAACAGGACACGTGCACTTACAGTAAATGCGGTTACGTGGGATTAAAGAGCAAACTTGCACTTACACTAAATGCGCTTACGTGCGATTAAAGAGCAAACTTGCACTTGTAGTAAATGCGCTTACGTGCTATTAAAGAGCAAACTTGCACTTACAGTAAATGTGCTTACGTGCGATTAAAGAGCAAAATTGCACTTGCAGTAAATGCACTTACGTGCTATTAAAGAGCAAACTTGCACTTACACTAAATGCGCTTAGTTGCAAATAAACAGGACACGTGCACTTACAGTAAATGCGCTTACGTGCGATTAAAGAGCAAACTTGCACTTACACTAAATGTGCTTAGTTGCAAATAAACAGGACACGTGCACTTACAGTAAATGCTTTGACGTGCGATTAAAGAGCAAAATTGCACTTGCAGTAAATGCGCTTACGTGCGATTAAAGAGCAAAATTGCACTTTCAGTAAATGCGCTTATGTGCGATTAAAGAGCAAAATTGCACTTGCAGTAAATGTGCTTACGTGCGATTAAAGAGCAAAATTGCACTTTCAGTAAATGCGCTTACGTGCTATTAAAGAGCAAACTTGCACTTACACAAAATGCGCTTAGTTGCAAATAAACAGGACACGTGCAGTAACACCCAGTACGTTTAGGTGTAAACTACACAGCACACAGGCAGGCAATACAACACGTTAGAGCACTGCAGCTATGCACAATCTCCTGCCTGACAAATACTAAGAGCAGATCTAGCTAAGCTATACAGTGTATAAATATATGTACAACTCCTAGGGATGTATATATATTCTCTACACACTGTATTTCAAGCTAAACTGACTACCCTGCTCTATCTATCTATCTAAAAAGATAATCTCTCTGTCTCTCTAACTGCTCTCTGTAACAAGCCGGAACACACTACACGAGGCCACCCGGAAGGCGGCCTTTTATAGTGTGGGGCGTGTGCTAAAGCCCTGAGCCATAATTGGCCAAAGCAACCCAGGCTTTGGCTAATTATGGCTCTTCGTTTTTTGCGCGCTGTGATTGGCCAAGCTTGCGGGACATACTGCATGCTTGGCCAATCATCAGCGCTCAACGCCGCAGTGAATTATGGGCCGTTTTGTGTCACTCGAATTTGGCGCGAACGACCTGTTTTGTTCGAATTTCGACGAACGATCGAACGGCCAATGTTCGAGTCGAACATACGTTCGTATCGAACGCGAAGCTCATCCCTAATGGCGATACCACATGTGTAAGACTTTTACACAGCCTGGCCACATACAGAGGCCCAACATTGAAGTAGCAACTTCAGGCGTTCTAGGAGCATAAATTACACATCTAGGGCCAAATTCTCAAAAAGCTGTGCAAATTTAGTATTATCTAACTTATGTCATTTAAGTTACGGCGCCCTAAGTTGGTGTCGTAAGTGCCGTATCCACAGCGCATTTGCGCACAAAATTGCGCCATCCTAAACCTAAGTTCCAATGCGTAAGGCGTGGTTATGGCAAGTGGGAATGAAGTGGGCGTGCTTCATTGTAATGAGCCGTGACCCCATGCAAATGAAGGGCCGGCCGTACTGCGCATGCTCGCACGAATCTGGACCTCACTGCGCATGTGCAGAACTTTGGTCATCGCAATCAGTGAGATAGGTAAAAGGCCAAGCGTACTTAGTTTGAGGATCGCCCTGTGTCTAAATAGCCCCAGTCAAACACACTTCTATTGCAAAAGTATTTCCCTGTGTTCCCTTCCTAAAGCAAGTTGCTTCTGCTTTGAACATTTGTCAGTGTTTGTTGGTAAGATTTGTTTGTGAGAAAAGTTTTTGTGGAGTTGGAGGGTATAGTTGGTGTTTGTTTTTGATAATTTGTTCTTTGTTTTGATTGTTTGCCTGTTTGTTTTTGATAAGTGTTTCTTTTTTGGTGTGTGATTGTTTTTTGTTTCCCTTTTTTGCCTGTTTGTTTTTGATAAGTGTGTCTTTTTTGGTGTGTGATTGTTTTTTGTTTCCCTTTTTTGCCTGTTTGTTTTTGAATTTATAGTAGCTGTCTGTTTTTTTTTTTTTTTTGCTTGTTTTTCTTTTCTTTGTTGTGTGTGTGTATTGTTGATTGTTTTTTGGGTGAGTTCCCTGTTGCTGGGTGTTGTCTGTCATTGCCCCCAAGCGCAGGAAGCTAAATTTTACAGTGGCAGAGAAGCATATACTTGCTCAGGGCGTCATTAAATATGGGCGATTTCTCCATGGCCCTAAGAGCCACAACACCACCCCGGCCAGGAGGAAGGAGATCCTTAAAAATATCACCGATCGGATCAATGCGGCGGGGGGGGGGGGGGGAGACCAGGACCATCGCTGGAGTTCAAAAAAAAATCAATGACTTGAGGAGCGTGTCCCGGAACAAGCTGGCAACGCTGCATGCCCATACCAGGGGCACTGGAGGAGGGGGACCCTGCCCAGTCAGGATGAGTGAGGAGGAATGGGCAGTGGCCCAGTGTTTCCACCCACAGCAGGTGGTGGGCCTGCCTGGCTTTGATTCTGATCCTCTTATGAGGACAGGTAATTTTTTTTTATTTCTATCTGGTGATTAGCATGTGTGGGTGGGGGAAGGGAAGATGTGCCAAGTGTGTGGATCCACCAACCTGTGATTGTTTTGTGTCCTCCCCAGATGGCCAGGAGGTTGCAGCCCCATCAGCCCAGGAGGTTGCTGGGTCATCAGCCCAGGAGGTGGCAGCCCCATCAGGTCAGGAGGTGGCAGCCCCATCAGCCCAGGAGGTGGCAGCCCCATCAGGTCACTAGGTGGCAGCCCCATCAGGGCAGGAGGTGGCAGCCCCATCAGGGCAGGAGGTTGCTGGCCCATCAGGGCAGGAGGTTGCTGGCCCATCAGGGCAGGCTGCTGCACCACCCCCAAGACAGGCTGATTCAGAGTCCCAAGAAGGGCAGGATTCGCCATGGGAGGGGAGTGCCCACAACTCCCCTAATTTGGATGTTGAGTGGGAGGAGGATGAGGGGGAGGAAGATGACAATATTGAGATTGGCCAGCAAATCATGATGGGCCAAGATATGACCTTTGAGTCATCCCCTGAGGGAACCCCAGAGGCGCCCAGCAGTCAGGCCACCATCATGGGTGGCCCCTCCCAACCCTCCTCCAACATGCAGCAGCACCCATGGGTCACTCCAACCCCTCCTCCAAGGCCACAAGCCTCAGGGGCAAGTAGGAGGCCGACCCCGGAAACCAGGGGGGGGGGGTTGTGTGTCTGCCGGTCAGTCTGTTGAGGGACAATGCCCGGCAGACCCGCAGTCTGGCTGAAATCAAAAAATCAATGAGCAAGGTGGAGCACAGCCTGGGTGCAATGAGGGAGTCACTGGGTGACGTGGCCACCAACTTAGTGGGGGTCATCACGTGTTTGTGGGACCTGAAAAACGCAACAACAGGCGTGGCCCAGGAGGTGACTGCCCTCACCCAGGCTGTGCAGGCCAATACCCGGGCTGTGCAGGCCAATACCCGGGCTGGCCAGGCTAATACGGCTGACATTACTTCCTGTCTGACAAGGATAGCCGTGGCCTTGGAGGGAAGGCCAGCAGGAGGACAGACACCAGGGGAGGCTCCTTCTTCCCCTGCACAGACCCCCCCCCATGAAAATACTCCCTCCCCTGCACAGCCCCCCCCATGAAAATACTCCCTCCCCTGCACAGCCCCCCCATGAAAATACTCCCTCCCCTGCACAGACCCCCCCCCCGTGAAGATCCTCCAGTCGGCCGTGGCCGTGCCCGTGGGCAGCCCAGAAGGAGCACTCGGCAACATCCTTAACCACTTCCCGCCCGGCCTATGGCCGATTTACGTCCGGGGAAGTGGTTATGAAATCCTGACAGGACGTTCTAGAACGTCCTGCAGGATTTCATGCCGCGCGCGCCCGTGGGGGCGCGCATCGCGGCGATCGGTGATGCGGGGTGTCAGTCTGACACCCTGCATCTCCGATCTCGGTAAAGAGCCTCCGGCGGAGACTCTTTACCACGTGATCAGCCGTGTCCAACCACGGCTGATCACGATGTAAACAGGAAGAGCCGTCGATGGCTCTTCCTCACTCGCGTCTGACAGACGCGAGTAGAGGATAGCCGATCGGCGGCTCTCCTGACAGGGGGGGTTAGAGCTGATTGTTTATCAGCGCAGCCCCCCCTCGGATCGCCACACTGGACCACCAGGGATGCCCACCCTGGAGCACCAGGGTGGGCAAAAAAAAAAAATGACAGAAAAAAAAAAAAAAAAAAAATGACAGAAAAAAAAAAAAAAAAAAAAGCATAAAGAAAAAAAAAAAGATGCCAGTCAGTGCCCACAAATGGGCACTGACTGGCAACCTGGCAAAAATCAGTGCTGCCACCCCAGTGTCCATCAGCGCCACCCCAGTGTCCATCAGCGCCACCCCAGTGTCCATCAGTGCCACCCCACAGTGCCCATCCATGCCCAGTGCCCACCTATCAGTGCCCATCTGTGCCACCCATAAGTATCCATCAGTGCCGCCCATGAGTGCCCATCTGTGCCGCCTATGAGTGCCCAGTGCCGCCCATGAGTGCCCATCAGTGCCGCCTATGTGTGCCCATCAGTGCCGCCTATGTGTGCCCATCAGTGCCGCCTATGTGTGCCCATCAGTGCCGCCTATGTGTGCCCATCAGTGTCGCATACCAGCGCCGCCAATCAGTGCCACCTCATCTGTGCCCGTCAGTACTACCTCATCGATGTCCATCAGTGCCATCTCATCGGTGCCCATTAGTGCCGCCATATCAGTGCCCGTAATTGAAAGAGAAAACTTATTTACAAAAAAATTAACAGAAAAAAATAAAAACGTAATTTTCTTTCCAAATTTTCAGCCTTTTTTTAGTTGTTGCGCAAAAAAAAAAAATCGCAGAGGTGATCGAATACCACCAAAAGAAAGCTCTATTTGTGGGGAAAAAAGGACGCCAATTTTGTTTGGGTACAGTGTAGCATGACCGCGCAATTGCCATTCAAAGTGCGACAGTGCTGAAAGCTGAAAATTGGCTTGGGCGGGAAGCTGCGTAAGTACCTGGTATGGAAGTGGTTAAGTTGCAGGGGTACTTTTGATTTTTTTTTTTTATACTGTACTTATGATTTGGTTTATGTGTGTGAATGATGTGTGAATGTGGGGGGGGGGGGTGGCATTCCTGAAAACATAAGGGTGTCACCCTCAGTTTTGGTGGAGTAGGGATCCCCAGGACCAGGGAGAAGTCATCCTAGGTTCCTGAATGGTGTATGAATGCACAGTGACATAATTGGAGCCGTGGCGGGGCGTTACTGCTCCCAAGTACCAAAGGGGGGGGGGATCTAATCCAATTCGATGTGCATGTGATGTGTCTGTGCTAGGGACCACAGTGACGTGCATTCATGCATTCTCATTGTGAGATAATTAATGTGCGTTTTGTACCAAAAAAGACATTCTCATTGACATATAAGTAATGTGCATTTTATGTGCAAAGAAAATGTTTAAAGGTCACATAATCTATGTGATTTATTCTTGGCAAAGCAAAAAAATAAAGATAATTAGGGTCCATTTACTGGTCAAAGATGCCTTCAGCCAGTTGTCTCCTTATTGCTTGGCCCTCAGCAGACCGGGTAGAGGGGTTTGGGGGGGGGGGGATTGCCTGGGTGGGGGGTTAGGTCAGGACATAACTCAACATGCAGGCCCCTTCTCAGAGCAAAATTATGGAGGATGCAACATGCCCCAATAATTTGATAGACAAAGTCTGGGGAATACAAGAGTGTACCCCCAGTCTTGTCAAGGCATCTGAATCTGGACTTGAGAAGGCCAAATGTCCGCTCTACTATTGCCCGGGTCTGGATGTGCACCTCGTTGAATTTCCGTTCTCCGGGTGTTTGGGGGTTCCTAAAGGGGGTCATCAGGTGGGGTCCCAACGCATATCCAGAGTCACCTGTAAGGGAAAAGACAGGAGGATATTAGTCATGCATGTGCCCCTTGTGATGTCTGCATCATGGGGGGGGGCATACCTGACACCAATGTCACTCACCAATCAGCCAGCTGTCTCCATACACATTCTGCTCCAAGTCTTGGGAGATCTTGGTCTGCCGTAGAATGAAGCTGTCGTGGCACGACCCTGGAAACTTGGCACAAACGTGCCAGATGAGGCCATGGGCATCTACAATCATCTGGACGTTGATCGAATGCCAGCCTTTCCTGTTTCTGAACAGGTGTTCAGTTTCATGGGGGGGCTGTAGTGCCACATGGGTGCAGTCTATCGCCCCGATGGTCCTTGGGAAGCCAGCAATGCTGTAGAAGTCAGTTATGGCTTGCAGACGCTGCTCCTCCTGGGTGGGCTTCACAAATTGATTGGTCATGCGCCGCAGTATGGCAGGGACCACCTGATGGACACATCGGCTCATTGTCGACTGCACCATCCCAGCCAGACCTCCAGATGCACGCTGGAATGAGCCACTGGATAAAAAATGGAGGGTTGCCATCACTTTATGTAGAGGTGTCAGGGCATAGGAGCGTATGGTTGGGGTGATAAGATCCTCCTGAAGTAGTTGGGTGATCTCCAGGATGGCTTCCCTATCAAACCTGTAGTTGCCATACACCTCATAATCTGGCATTTGGAAAAGATCACGCCGTGGCCGATAAACTCTCGCCTGTGCCCTCATCCTCCTCCTCTGTGCCCTCCTCCTCTTTTGTGCCTGTAAGGCGGCAAGTGCCGTCAGAATCATAGATGCCCCTGGCATTTTTAAAGACAGATCCTTCTCAACTATAGCTCTAGTCACTACCTACAGCAAACCCTTCCACGGCATGTGTAAAATTAGGGCTGGTTTTATAATGTGGAAATTTATTCAGGGAAACTAACAGGTGCGCACAGGGCGGAAAATACGGCGCACACACTTAATTTTGAGAATCGCCCTAACTCCCTCATTTGCATCTTTGCCTATCAAAAACAGCGGCGAGACTAGCGTAATTTGCGCCCGGGGATGCGCAGGTGTAACTAATTTAGGTACGGCTGAAAATACGGAAATCTGGGCTTAACTCGTTTTGAAGATCGTGCGCAAAGATACGCGCCGTGTAAATTTAGAAAACTTGAGTTAAGTCTGCGTATCTCTTTTGAGAATTTGGCCCCTAATCTCTCAACCACCTATTACACTTTTGAAGGCCCTGGAGCACCAGGACAATGGAAACGCCCACAAAGTCACCCCATTTTGGAAAGCTAACACCCCAACGTATTACCTATGAGGCATATTGAGTCTTTTGAACGGTTAATTTTTTTCCAGATGTTTTTGGAAAATGTGGAAAAAAAATGGCATTTTTTTTACACAAAGTAGTCCATTTATAGGATATTTCCAACACATAGCATGTACATAGCAAAAATTACACCCCAAAATATATTCTGCTGCTCCTCCTGAGTATGGCGATACCACATGTGTGAGCTTTTTTAACAGCCTGGTCACATAGAGACCCAACATCCAAGAAGTACCATCAGGTGTTCTAGGGACACAAATTACACATCCAATTTCCTTACAAGCTATCACATTTTTGAAGGCCCTTCATATTTCTAACACAGCATGTACATACCAAGAATTACACCCTAAAATACATTCTGCTGAGTAATGTGTAAAAAAAAAAAAGGATTACCTGTGGTTTTAGTAGTGCAATTGTCCACAGGAGGAGAGCCCTGGTCCAGGCAGCAGGCAGTGACGTAGTCAGCGACAGTGAATGGAATTTTCCAGGCAGCAGGCAGGAATATTGTCCATAGTCAGTACAGGCAGGGATACTGTCCATATACAGTCCAGGGTCCATGCAATTAGAAACATTGCCAGCAGTGCCAAAATATTGGTCCTGGTAGTAAGCAGTAGGGATAAGCTTCGAGTTCGAGTCAAACTCATGTTCGACTCGAACATTGCCTGTTCGGCGAACAACGAACAATTAGGGGTGTTTGCGGTTAATTCGAAAAGCCGCGGAACACCCTGTTAAAGTCTATGGGAGAAATCTAAAGTGCTAATTTTAAAGGCTAATATGCAATTTATTGTCCTAAAAAGTGTTTGGGGACCTGGGTCCTGTCCCAGGGGACATGTATCAATGCAAAAAAAAGTTTTAAAAACTGCCGTTTTTTCGGGAGCGGGGAATTTAATAATGCTAAAAGTGAAACAATAAAAGTGAAATATTCCTTTAAATTTCGTAGTTGGGGGGGGTGTAAAGTTAGCATGTGAAATAGCGCATGTTTCCAGTACATAGAACTGTCCCTGCACAAAGTGTCATTTCTGAAAGGAAATAAAGTCTTTTAAAACCGGACTTGCAGCTATAATGAATTGTCGGCAATTCAGAGCGAATTCATTCATAAAAAATAAAAAAAATTGCGTGGGGGTCCCCCCAAATTCCATTACCAGGCCCCTCAGGTCTGGAATGGGTATTAAGGGGAACCCCGCTGTCAATTTAAAAAAAAATGACGTGGGGTTCCCCCCAAATATCCATTCCAGACCCTTCAGGTCTGGTGTGGATTTTAAGGGGAACTCCACCCCAAATTTAAAAAACCAGACCCCTTATCTGAGCACGTTAACCTGGCCAGCCGCAGAAAAAAGGGGGGGACAGATTGCGGCCCCCCCTCTCCTGAACTGTACCAGGCCACATGCCCTCAACATGAGGAGGATGTCCCCATGTTGATGGGGACAAGGGCCTCATCCCCACAACCCTTGCCCGGTGGTTGTGGGGGTCTGCGGGCGGGGGGCTTATCAGAATCTGGAAGACCCCTTTAACAAAGGGGACCCCCAGATCCTGCCCCCCCTCCCCTATGTGAATTGGTAATGGGGTACATTGTACCCCTACCATTTCACGAAGGAAGTGTAAATAGTTTGAAAAAACACACACACACACCGTAGAAAAAAGTCCTTTATTAATAAAATAAAATAAAAAAAATCCAGCGGTGAAAATCCACTCTCGGTCCTGCCTCCCCTATATAAGAAATGTCACAGCTTCAGCCGCGCATTCGCTGGGCTGTGTCCAGCGGTGAGAGGAGGTCGGCGATGCTCCGCTCTGGATGGATGGATCTTCTCATCGCTGGACTGGAGATCACCCGCACCCGTCGCTGGATACAGACAACGTTGGAGCAGGAAGCCGGGACCTAGAGTGGATTTTCACCGCTGGATTTTTTTAATTTATTTTTTATTAATAAAGGACTTTTTTCTACGGTGTGTGTGTGTTTTTTCAAACTATTTACACTTCCTTTGTGAAATGGTAGGGGTACAATGTACCCCATTACCAATTCACATAGGGGGGGCAGGATCTGGGGGTCCCCTTTATTAAAGGGGTCTTCCAGATTCTGATAAGCCCCCCACCCGCAGACCTCCACAACCACCGGGCAAGGGTTGTGGGGATGAGGCCCTTGTCCCCATCAACATGGGGACATCCTCCCCATGTTGAGGGCATGTGGCCTGGTACGGTTCAGGAGAGGGGGGAGCCGCACTCTGCCCCCCCTCTTTTCTGCGGCCGGCCAGGTTAATGAGCTCAGATAAGGGGTCTGGTGTGAATTTTTGGGGGAACTCCACGCCATTTTTTTTACATTTGGGGTGGAGTTCCCCTTAAAATCCACACCAGACCTGAAGGATCTGGAATGGATATTTGGGGGGAACCCCACATCACTTTTTTTTTAAATTGACGGCGGGGGTTCCCCTTAATATCCATTCCAGACCTGAAGGGCCTGGTAATGGAATTTGGGGGGACCCCCACGCGTTTTTTTTTTTAATGAATGAATTCTCTCTGAATTGTCAGAGCCGACAATTCATTCATTATTCATTAAGGCCGTTTTAAAAGACTTTTTTTCCTTTCAGAAATGACACTTTGTGCAGGGACAGTTCTATGTACGGGAAAAATGCGCTATTTCACATGCTAACTTTACACCCCCCCTAGGTACGAAATTTAAAGGAATATTTAACTTTTATTGTTTCACTTTTAGCATTATTAAATTCACTACTCCCGAAAAAACGGCAGTTTTTAAAACTTTTTTTTGCATTGATACATGTCCCATGGGACAGGACCCAGGTCCCCAAACACTTTTTAGGACAATAACTGGCATATTAGCCTTAAAAATTAGCACTTTAGATTTCAAATGTTCGAGTCCCATAGACTTTAATAGGGTTCGAAAGTTCACACGAACATTTGATGTGTTCGCAAGTTCTGGTGCGAACCGAACAGGGGGGTGTTCGGCTCATCCCTAGTAAGCAGGAACATTCAGTCCAGGGTCAGTTCCAGAGCAGGCAGAGGTAGGTACAGTTAAGCGTTAGGCAGAAGCGTGGTAGTATAACAGGCCAGGGTCAATTCCAGAGCAGGTAGAGGTAGGTACAGTTAAGCGTTAGGCAGAAGCGTGGTAGTATAACAAGCCAGGGTCAGTTCCGGAGAAGGCAGAGGTATTTTTAGCGTTAGGCAAAAGCGTGGTCGTATAACAGTCCAGGGTCGGTTCCGGAGAAGGCAGAGGTATGTACAGTGCAGTGGCATAAAGGGTGTGGAGGAAAATGACAGGAAATGAGAACTACCTAATAATTATGGAAAGTATGGTAACGGCGGAAACATACACCTAAACAGAGGCCTGGTTGGGAAGGACAATTGGGACAATAAACTGTGGTGTCTCTTCTGACTCCGTCTCTGGAGCACACCCGGCATCTCTTCTGACGTCTTGTGCCTGTTTCCCTGGGGGGGATTTTCTCAGGAAAGTGGCGTTTGTGGAGTCTGCTCACGCAATCAGAGCGAATATTTTCTGGTGGGCTTTCAGGGTACAAAAGGGCGGTGGACGTCACTGCTCGCGGGGTAGACGGCACAGCTCGCAGGGTGGACGGCACTGCTCGTGAGGTGGACGGCACTGTGCTGCTAGTAGTAGGCTGCTGCTGCTCCACGCCAGAACGCCTTTATTTAACAGGCACACGTTCCTCCTCTGATTCCGTATCAGCCCCGCTGCTTGAAACGGGCTCATAGGCCGAATCCGAATCGGACAGAGAGAGCTCCCCGCTGCTCTCATCAGTCATGCATAGTTGCTGGTAGGCCTGCTCGGTGGTAAAATATTTTTTTGCCATACTGGTGGCTAGTGAGGATGCACTGCAGATTACTGGTGGGCACTGGTGGCGCTGATGTGGCACTGCAGTGGCGCAGGTGGAACTGATGGGCAAAGGTGGCACTGGTGTGAACTGGTGTGGCTCTGGTTGCACTGCTGTGGCTCTAGGGTCACTGATAAGCAGGCAGCACTGGTGGGCACAGATGGCACTGGTGGGCACAGATGGCACTGGTGGGGCACAGGCAGCACAGGCGGCACTGGTGGGGTGCAGATGAGCACTGATTGGCACTGATAGGCACAGGTGGCACTGATGGACACAGGTGGCACTGATGGGCACAGGTGGCACTGATTGGCACAGGTGTCACCGATGGGCACAGGCAGCACTCGTGTGGCACTGGTGTGGCTCAAATGACACTGGTGTGGCTCAGATGACACTGGTGTGGCACAGGCAGCACTCGTGGGCACAAGTGGCACTCATTGGGCACAGGCGGCACTCGTGGGCACAGGCGGCACTGATGTGGTGCAGATGAGCACTGATTGGCACTGATGGGCACAGGTGGCACTGGTGTGGCACTGGTGTGGCACTGTTGTGGCACTTGTGTAGCGCAGATGGCACTGGAGTGGCGCAGATGGCACTGGTGGGGCACAGATGACACTGGTGGGGCACAGTTGGGGCAGAGATGTGACAAATGGGGCACTATTGGGCACTGCTGGGCACTGCTTAGCACTCACGTTTTGTATCTTATCTCTCTCCTCTTCTCTCACACTGCAACGGTGTGAGGAGAGGAGAGAGATGACCTGGAGATGACCTGTTTGCCATGTTTGTTTACATTTGTGATCGCGCCATCAATGGATGGCGCGATCACGTGCTAAAGAGCCACTTTCATTGGCTCTTCACCGCGATCCTTGTTGCTGCGGGTCCCGTGGACCCGGCGAGCACCGTTCGGGCAGGCGCGCAGGAACGATTCTCGGGGGGGAGGACGTCTATTGACGTCCTCCCAGAGTTAAGGAACCGCCTTGTAGCCGTATTTCGGCTATAAGACGGTGACTTAGTGGTTAATAACCTATTCACTGCTGTGTGCTCGGCAGGCGAACATCCCGCTGAAAGCACCGCAAATTTGGGTGTTTGCACGTGAACACCCAAATAGGCGCTATTTGGGGCCGAACCAATGCTTGGCCCGAACAGTTCACCCATCCCTACTCTTGATATTCTCCACCATTGGAAATGTTAGGTGACTCTAATGTATGGAAAGAAGTAAAAGTCATCAGTGAGGCCTGCATCACATCAGTGTGTTTTCAAGTTTTGCAGAAATGCACTACAGTCCATTTAACTTGATTTCCTATGAGTCACGTTCACATCTGTGCGTTTTTAACCGGTGCGTTTTTTTTGGAAAGGGTCGGGGACTTTTATGCCCACAGCAGGTTGTATTTTTGGTTCCATAAACTTCAATGGAAATGCAGCAGAACGTGTAGAAAATGCAGTGCTTGCGTTTTTGATGCATTTTCACTGCATTTTTGCTGGTTTCTCCTGCATGACAACAGACGACTACCAAAAGATGCAAAATGCATCAAAAACACATTTAAAAAAATTGTCAAAAGGGCAGAATGCACCAAGAAAACAAATTAACTGCAACCCACATAGGTGTGAACCCAGCCTGAGTAGGAGGTACTCACACAGTGCAGGGAATGTATTACATCTGGATGGTATGCACTCCGGGCTATGGGGAGGTTGAGTTTGCTTTGCAACATCATCTCCCAACTGTCCCTGATTGGTGTCCCTATGTACAAGGAACACAGCATCCTGATAGGACGTGGATCTGTGGGTTTACACCCACAGATCCACGTCCTTGGCTGTGTAACTGCCGATCTCGTGTGCCTGGTGGACATAGCACCCGAGTGGCGCGCATGCTCCCTAGCGGCTGAGAGGCCCACGGACGTCATATGAGGGCCGCCCAGGATGGCAAAGCCACCTTGCGGCCATCATTTTGATATACGCGGGTAATGAAGTGGTTAATATAGAAAATACAGACAATATGAGTCAGGACAGTACAGCCAGCCATAAAGAATTTGTACATGGACAAGTCATTGTGTTATAACCCTTTCACGCCAAGCGAACGCATATATGCGTCCTCGGCTTTCAGGGGTTATACCGGGATGATGCCTGCAGCTGCAGGCATCATCCTGGTACCGTTGTTTAGACCCGGCGATCGGCTATCCAGACATAACAACCGATGGGGGATAGATTTATGTTTTTTTTGTTTTATGTTTTTTTTACTAGTAATGGCGGCGATTTGCGATTTTTTTTGTCAGGGCTGCGATATTGCGACGGACGTATCGGACACTTTTGACACAATTTTGGGACCATTCACATTTATACAGCGATCAGTGCTATAAAAATGCACTAATTACTGTATAAATGTGACTGGCAGTGAAGGGGTTAACACTAGGGGGTGAGGAAGGGGTTAAATGTATTCCCTACCATAGGCGTGCGCACATTGTGTGCTGGGTGTGCCCAGGCACACCCTAATCACCCCATGCACATTAGTAATATTGCTCTGTGTAGCAGCAGGAACATGTGAAAGATCTACCCCTTATCTGCTCTGCCATAAGAGAAGTGTCTATGCTCTTTCTTTCACTGTGGCGGCAGGGAGGTCAGTGTCCTGGGTCATATAAATGTAGACACATACACATGCATGTGTGTTTGAGCTTTAGGGTGCACACCCTAATGCAATAGGCTGCGCACACCTATGTTCCCTACATAGTGTTCTTACTGTGTGGGGGGAGGGGGGTGACTGGGGGAGGTGACCGATGCTGTGTCCCTATGTAAAGGGACACAGATCGGTCTCCTCTCTCCCTGACAGCACGTGGAGCTCTGTGTTTACACACAGAGCTCCACGTCCTGCTGTGTTACCGGCTGTGTTCCCGACGATCGCTAGTGTCTGGCGGACATCGCGGCCGCCAGGCACTCGCATCGGCTCCCGAGCGATGCGCCGGGCACGTTGTTTCCCCGCTGCGCACCCCCAGCGGCGCGCACAGGGAACAACAACAGCAGGACGTCTATGGACGTCCACCCGGCACTTGAGAGCCGCGCTGTGGACGTCTTTCGACCATAGCGCGGATCTCAAGTGGTTAACATAATATTTATCAAATCTAGACAAATATAGGGATATAAAATATCAAATTTTTATAAAAACAAGCAGAATTCTGCAGCATGTAGCAGTCAGCAATGTTATGTAATGAGTGCTTATGTTATGTACTGGTCAGTTTTCAAACATCTGACAGTTATTTTCAAAGGTCGGCTAAAAATAACTGCCAAAAAAAAAGAAGAAGAGGATTCTCATGCTGCAATATTTTAACCACTTGATGCCCAGAGGACTTCATATGACGTCCTGGGCTTTGTGGGACTTTGTGGGGCTATATCTGAATGATGCCTGAAGCTACAGGCATCATTCAGATATCGCCATTTTCAGCCGGCGATTCCCTACACCATAGGAATGATCATAGCGGCTGTTCCGCCGGTTGATCGTTCCTACGGGTGGCGAAAGGGGACGCCCTCCCCTTTACCACTTTACCGCTAATATATAACATAAGCTCCCATTACATAACATTATAGGTTGTTTACATGGTTATTACTGAACATACACTGCATGAGGTTTTTTATGACATCACTTGTCAGTTGGACAGAGTCCATATAAGGCACTGCTGCCCTCTGCTGGTTGCCATGTGACCATTATTTTCAAATCTCAACTGTCATTTAAAAAAAAACTGCTGATTCTTTTTTTTTAAATGATAAAGCCATTATTTAGAGTCCTGTAGTACAAAGACAATATGAGCCAGTGAAGTGGAGGCAGCCATAGAGAATATGTACATAGAGAAGTCATTACACTACATAGGGCGATGGGTATTAGCAAGGACGTGGCTGTGCGTTATAAATGATTCTGATATCCACCTATTTACCAACCGTTCATCATTGCATAACATAAGCACCCATTACATTAAATTACATGTTCATTACATAACATATGTTGAATAAAGTTGGATTGTCTGTCTGTTGGATTTTCAATATGATTTATAAAGATTTTGTGTTTCCCTCCCTGTATCTCCCTCCATATTAATCATATTTTTTTCTTTTTCTTTCCTGCAGATTCCTGAGCTTTTGTGTGACGGATTTGGCTACAATCACAACAATATTAGCGATTTGGTGATAATCACGACGATTGGTTGTTACTGCAAAATGAATAGTTACACCACTTCAGTAACTGGAGGGACTTTCCATCAGCCCTCCCAGGGACCCTGCTATACCACCGCAGGTTCCTACTCTTTTCCAGTAACTGGAGGGACTTCTTATCAGCCCCCCCAGGGACCTTGCTATACCACCGCAGGTCCCTATACCGTAAACGGAGAGACTTTCTATCATTCCTCCGATGGTCTTTACACCATTTCCATTCCCATAACTGGAGGGACTTTCCATCAGCCCTCCCAGGGACCCTGCTATGCCACCGCAGGTCCCTATACCAGTGTTGTAAATGGAGAGACTGTCTATCAGTCCTCCCAGGGGCCGTGCTATACCATCGCAGGTCCCTACAACACTCCCATAACCGGAGGGACTTTCCATCAGCCCTCCCAGGGACCCTGCTATACCACCGCAGGTCCCTATACCAGTGTTGTAAACGGAGAGACTGTCTATCAGTCCTCCCAGGGACCGTGCTATACCATTGCAGATCCCTACAACACTCCTATAACTGGAGGGACTTTCCATCAGCCTTCTGAGGGACCCTGCTATATAATCACAGGTCCCAACACCACTCTAGTAACCGGAGGGACTTTCCATCAGCCCTCTAAGGGACTCTGCTATACCATCGCAGGTCCTGACACTGCTCCAGTGACCGGAGGGATTTTCCATCAGCCCTCTGAGGGACCCTGCCATACCATCGCAGGTCCTGACACTGCTCCAGTGACCGGAGGGACTTTCCATCAGCCCTCTGAGGGACCCTGCCATATCACCGCAGGTCCCAACACCATTCCAGTAACCGGAGGGACTTTCCATCAGCCCTCTGAGGGACCCTGCCATATCACCGCAGGTCCCGACACCACCCCTGATGGAGGGACTTTCCATCAGCCCTCCGAGGGACCCTGCCATACCATCGCAGGTCCCGACACCACTCCAGTAACCGGAGGGACTTTCCATCTGCCCTCTGGGGGACCCTGCCATATCATTGCAGGTCCGGACACCACTCCAGTAACCGGAGGGACTTTCCATAAGCCCTCTGAGGGACCCTGCCATACCATCGCAGGTCCTGACACCCCCCCAGTAACCAGAGGGACTTTCCATCAGCCCTCTGCGGGACCCTGTCATACCATCTCAGATCCAAACACCTCTCCAGTGACCGGAAGGACTTCACATCCAGTGTCAATCAATTCAAAAGTGACTTGCAGTGTGCGTATCAAGATGAGATCCAGAACCACTCTATATGGTTATCAACCAAGAGCTAGATCACAACTCCTCTTCCAGAGGAGAGGTCTATACTATACCACTGCAGATCCCGACACCACTCCAGTGACCGGAAGGACTTCACATCCAGTGCCAATCAATTCAAAAGTGACTTGCAGTGAGCGTATCAAGATGAGATCGAGGACCACTCTATATGGTTATCAATCAAGAGCTAGATCACAACTCCTCTTCCAGAGGAGAGGTCTATACTATACCACTGCAGGTCCCGACACCACTCCAGTGACCGGAAGGACTTCACATCCAGTGCCAATCAATTCAAAAGTGACTTGCAGTGAGCGTATCAAGATGAGATCGAGGACCACTCTATATGGTTATCAATCAAGAGCTAGATCACAACTCCTCTTCCAGAGGAGAGGTCTATACTATACCACTGCAGGTCCCAAAACCACTCCAGTGACCGGAAAGACTTCACATCCAGTGCCAATCAATTCAAAAGTGACTTGCAGTGAGCGTATCAAGATGAGATCGAGGACCACTCTATATGGTTATCAATCAAAAGCTAGATCACAACTGCTCCTCCAGAAGATAGGTCTAGCTGCATCACGACAGATGGGGGGTGATACGTCGGCTGCCACTCAGACTTCCACCACAATAGTCGTAGACATGTCTGGCCAGTCCTCCCAGGGTGTGATTTCAAGTCAGATCCCAGCGCCAGTGGCGGCTGCCACTCGGACTTCCACCACAACAATCGTAGACATGTCTGGCCAGTCCTCCCAGGGACCAGTTGCGGCTTCGAGTCAGATCCCTGCGCCAGTGGCGGCTGCCACCAAAAGTCCCAGGTTCAGACTAAAACGGGCACACTTGTTTGATCTGTCCTCCCAGGGACCAGTTACGGCTTTGATTCAGATCCCCGCACCAGTGGCAGCTGCAAATTGCTTTCCCGCACCAGTGGTGGCTGCAAGTTGCTTTCCCACACCAGTGGTGGCTGCCACTCATACTTCCACCACAACAGTCCTAGACATGTCTGGCCAGTCCTCCCAGGGTGCAGCTTTGAGTCAGATCCCTGCTTCAGTGGCGGCTGCCACTCAGACTTCCAACACAACAGTCATAGACATGTCTGGCCAGTCCTCCCAGGGACCAGGTGTGGCTTCGAGTCAGACCCCTGCGCCAGTGGTGGCTGCCACCAAAAGTCCCAGGTACAGACTAAAACAGAAGGAAGGTGTGTGGGGGTGGTGGCGCTGTCTCAGCTGGAGGCTATAAGTACCGGAAGATTAGTACATGGTGAACTTCTATCAGGCCCAGTAAAGTTAAAGCAAGTGGATCTAGGGTGTGTGGTGAATAGAAGTGCCTCAATATGGTGCTAAGGGATAGGCTGAAGCACAGTAATGTGTACCAGAGAGTTGGTATATACTGGATATAGCTAACAGTCACAAGTGAAACAAAACAATTGTGAATCCATACATAAATAAACAATAAATCATTAGGTGTAAAAAATATATATATATGTGAGTGAAAATATGTGAAGCGGCTTCACCGCTGACGGTCCAAGCTGATAATGCAAAGGTAGGTGAGATATCACTAAATAATCACAGAAATTCCAATATGACAGTCCAGCGTAAAAAAAATATATATATACACAAAAAATATATATGCACAAAAAATAATAATTAATAGTCCATAAGTGTTAGGCTATATATATAATATATATATATAGAGGATATATGAAAAAATATATAAATAAAGTTCGTGACCAGGTGCATCCAATCAAAGTGAGTGTTCACAATCGACAATTTTGTGTGACTTCTCGCAGTGGCTCCGGTGCTCCCCCTTTGGATCCCCACTCACCAGAGGCACTCACCCCTGCAGGGGTAAAGTGCATGAAATAATGGTATCCAGATCCCTCGTCTTTCCGGGTTTTCCGGGTGTATTTCTCTGTTGTGGATGGTACCAGGTCTGTGGTTTATCCGTTTTCCTCCAGGAGAAAAGAAGAGGGCTTCTCATAGAGTAGTATATTCAAAATAAGGGGGTTTTATTAATAGTACCGCCACAATGCTGGCATGTACCAGGGTAAAAAGTTTTTACAAAAAATTAAAAAGGTCATCAAACTCGGAGTGAATCCAATAAAATAAATAAAAAGCAAAATATGAGCAGATAGGCAGCTAACTAAGTAGCAAGCCTCCCAGCACAGCACTCGTAACCAGTTGTGAGCGTCCGCGCCAGCCTAGGGAACGGCGTGCGTTCCACCGTGAGGTCAGCTGTGGTCCTCTGGTTAGCCCGGAAGTGCGTGCCGGCGTGCGTGTGTCCGCTCTACGTACGTTTCGTTTCTGTCACGTCTTCAGAAGCGGGTACACGCATGCCGCTGCCGGTGATTTAAATAGCAGACGTCACCATGGAAGGATCCCTCCCACTACGCGGCGAGAGCCAATCAGAGGTTGTACTAGTGGGAACCCATCCAATCAGATATGTTTGGTTAAAAGACCCAGGACGTTCCTAATTTCCATGGTGGACGCCTACTAGCAAACAAAGTTCAGCATTTATACAGTAAATCTCAACATGGCAGCATACTATCAGGATGATGAATAAGAGTGTGAGCTATGTCTCCTTATAAATTCCGTGGGCAACGGGTGGTAACCGAAGCTGCATTAATGAGTTCAGTGAGTCAGACGTAGTAAAGGAGAAGTTATGGCAGTCTAAGCTGCTGTGTGCATGGGTGTGTAAGGCCCAGGATTGCCCTATAGGTGTAAACAGGAATGAATGAAAGAGAGATTAGCCGCAGAGAGGTTAATGCTCATAGGATACGATAATGAATAACATCATATAAAAAATATAAAAAATAACATCATATAAAAAAGCACACATAGTCAATCCATACGGCTACAATACAGGGAGATATAGGCAATAGGTGTGTAGTACCTACCAGGGCAAGTTGGTCAGTGTATATGTAACCATGCAGAGAAGCACAACAGGGCATGTAATATATCCAAATGCCTATTGGTTAGGTAAAGAAGGCAAAAATAAAGAAGGCAAAAATAAAATAAAGAAGGCAAAAATCGGGGGGAGAAAAAACCCGATGGCACATGTGCAGGCTCATAAGAGCATTCTAAGGGCTATGTGGTATAACGTCAATAGGTACGATCATGGGACATACAGGTGATTGTCATGATGGGAATCTGATCTTAATGGCAGTATAGCTCCCGTCAGATATAAGTGACAACTAACCCCATAAATTTGTGGTACTAACATGCAACACCTAGGGTAGGGCAGGGTACAGCATGTGTGGTGAGATGTCAATTGATCAGGGATTGGCAAGGAAACAGTTAAGGTCAATGTCTTTGTTTAGCCCGTGGGGCACCAGGGACCCCAGACGGTATATCCACCTAGTCTCGTTTTGGGATATAGCAGTGGTCTTATTACCCCCCCTCCAATTATCCTTAATTGTGTCAATCCCATAAAAGATCAAGCCAGTGGGGTCTTGTTGGTGACATTCTTTAAAGTGTCGTGAGAGGTGGTGTTTAGGGAAACCTGCTCTAATCCTATTGATGTGCTCGCGGATTCTTATTTTCAAGGGTCGTGTGGTTCTACCCACATATTGCAAATGACACGGGCACTTGATGACATAGGTCACGTGTGTGGTTTCGCAGGTAATGAGTTCCTTGATTTTGTATTCTTTGAAATCATTCCTTGATTTGAAGCTCATTTTCCTTCTTGGTTGCTTTTTAGTGACCCTACACGCTAGACACCTCTGACATTTAAAAAATCCCTTGAGATCAGGGCAGATATTAACAGGCTGAGGTGGATCAATGACATTGTGTACAAGGTGGTGGCGGAGGGAAGGTGCTCGTCTGTAGATAAAACTGGGTTTTTTTCCCAAAATGTTATTAAGGGCATGGTCTTCCTGTAGAATCGGCCAGTATTTTTTAAATATGTGCTCAAACTCTCTGTACTGGGAATTGAAGCCAGTAATAAATGCCACATCAGTTTTATTCTTTTTGCTCTTCCTGTTTAGGGACAGCATGTTGTTCCTACTCATGTTCAGAACTTCATCTTTTAATTTGATCAACTGTGCCTCCTTATACCCCTTCTCTTTAAACCGATCCACAATTATATCGGCTTGGGCTTGGTAGTCAGTAATAGAGCTACAGTTCCTCCGGAGTCGCATCAGTTGCCCTTTTGGTATGTTGGCTTTCCATCTGGGGTGATGGCAACTGGTTGATGGAATATATCCATTGCGATCCGTGGATTTGAAGTGAGTTCTGGTATGTAGCTTCGAGCCCTCCTTATAAATCTGTAGATCAAGGTAGTCTATACACTCTGCATTGCATTTCCCTGTGAAAGTGAGACCATATCTGTTGGTATTCAAGTTGAGTAGGAATTCTTGGAAGGTGTCAATTGTTCCATCCCAGAGAATGATAAGATCATCAATATAACGCCTATACAGCTTGATCTGTGGGATATTCTGACTGTATACGTATTCCTCCTCCCAACTGTCCATCAGTAGGTTGGCAACGCTGGGGGCATAACGGGCCCCCATCGCTACCCCCTTGGTTTGGACGTAGTAGTTTTTCCGGTACCAAAAATAGTTACACTTCATCGCCATCTTAAGGCCTTCTACAATGAAGTTGATCTGTGCTTGTTTTAACCGTGTGTTCTGATGTAGAGCTTTTTCCACCCCAGCCACGCCATCCTCCTGGCATATGCTGGTATAGAGTGAATTCACGTCAATAGTGGCCAAGAGTAGATTCTCTACATCATCCACATGTTGCAGTTCATTGATCAGTTGCAAACTATCACGAAGATGGGATCTTCCCAGCTTAACGATTGGTTGCAGGAAGGTGTCCAGGTACTCGCCCAAACGGGAGAAGATGGAATTGATCCCACTTATTATGGGTCTGCCAGGAGGTTTTTCTAGTCTCTTGTGTATCTTGGGGGTGTAGTATAGCACCGGTGTTTTAGTAGAGTTAGACACTAAGTAGTCGGCTTCATTTTTATTCAGTATTCCCATAGTTAGGCCCTTCTTTATAAATTTCTCCAGTTTTGCATTGAATCGTATTTTGGGGTTTCCTCTTAATTTCTTATAGGTATTTTCGACCGAGAGTAGATTTTCCATTTCTTCCTCGTAATCCCTCTTATTGAGGATGACAAGGCCCCCTCCTTTGTCTGCCGGTCGAATTATTACCTCATTTCTATTGCCAATTTCCTTAATTGTTTTCCACACATTTTTATTTTTGTTTTTAAAATTTCTCTGCAATTTCCTGAGGTCACCTTCCACCATCTTCTTAAAGGCTCCTATGCACTGGTTCCCTGATGTATTAGGGTTGAATGTGGAGTTATTCCTCAGGTTTGTTTGGGTATATTCAGATGTTCCCATGGTGTTTTCATCTTGATTATTCAAAAAGAACTTTCTCAGGTTCAATTTTCTAAGGAATTTTTGAAGGTCAATATAGACCTCAAATTGGTCTAGTGCTTTTTCTGGGGCGTATTTAAGGCCCAGATCTAAAATTTGCAGCTCTTCCTTAGTTAATTGGATGTCACTGAGGTTAAAAATGCCCTTACCTAGTATTGCCTTGGGCGTTTTCTTCTGCCCTCCCCTGCACCCTCTTGGGTGTTTTCTCTTTGCGTGGGTTCTGTTTCTCTGTCCACATTGTACGATCTGTTGGCCCATGGGGTAGGGTAATTGCCCTGTTCTTGGTGGGTTTGTTGTCTTGGGTTTTCTCCTCTTCCTGATGGTCTTCCATGGGTAACCCCTCGGTTGCCATTCCCCCCTCTCCAGCCTGGATTCCCGTAGCCATTCCTCGGTCTCCATCTTCCTGGTGGTCGGGTGTTGGTGCCTCCTCTGTGAAAATCCCCATAGGTTCCTCCATTTCTATCTCTATCTTGATTGTGGTATGGGTTGTTGGAGTAGTAATCTCTTCCTGAGGAGTTCCTATTGCGGCTATGTGACCTCCTTCTAGGTGGGTTGGGGCTCCTGTAATATTCGTCATCCTGGTATCTAACCCTTCTATTCTCAGGTCTTCCTTGTTGCCATCTCGGTGTGCAGGGCACACCTCGCACTTGATGTTCAGGTGCGTTAGTAGCTGTTTGGGTGGTCGGGTACCTGAGAATGGTATCGTTTTCTTTGGCCAGTAGTGATGGTTCGCTTTCATCTGTGATAGTGTCATCAAGCCCTTCTATAGGGTCTTCCATGGAGGCTTGCCACTTGTATACCTGCATGTTTTTATAATCAAGTACGTCCCTCTTGAATTTCTTTTGCTTTTTGATCTGGATATCGCTGTCATATTTCTTAATCACATCCTGCAACTCTTTGGTTTTGTCCTTGTAATCTTGCTGGCTTGCGAATGGTGTCAGTAGATTTTGAATTTCTGTGATACTTTTTTCTATTAGTTTTAATTTGAATTTCCTCCTTTTAACAATTTTATGCAGACGTTCATTTTCGCATGTATTGAAGAAGCAGTACCACTCATTCATAAGTTCAGCATCCTCAACGTTATCGTTAGGATGTATATCCCACCGTAGCCTCCTTGGCGTAATTTTTTCTTTTTTTTCTCATAGAGTAGTATATTCAAAATAAGGGGGTTTTATTAATAGTATCTTAATGGCAGTATAGCTCCCGTCAGATATAAGTGACAACTAACCCCAATGTCACTTATATCTGACGGGAGCTATACTGCCATTAAGATCAGATTCCCATCATGACAATCACCTGTATGTCCCATGACCATACCTATTGACGTTATACCACATAGCCCTTAGAATGCTCTTATGAGCCTTCACATGTGCCACCGGGTTTTTTCTCCCCCCGATTTTTGCCTTCTTTATTCTATTTTTGCCTTCTTTATTTTTGCCTTCTTTACCTTACCAATAGGCATTTGGATATATTACATGCCCTGTTGTGCTTCTCTGCATGGTTACATATACACTGACCAACTTGCCCTGGTAGGTACTACACACCTATTGCCTATATCTCCCTGTATTGTAGCCGTATGGATTGACTATGTGTGCTTTTTTATATGATGTTATTCATTATCGTATGCACACTATGTACACCCTAGCTTCCCGGAACTACATGTATACTAGATTGGCCCTACCCTCTGAAAGTATGTACATTTTGCACATCCTCCTATGAGCATTAACCTCTCTGCGGCTAATCTCTCTTTCATTCATTCCTGTTTACACCTATAGGGCAATCCTGGGCCTTACACACCCATGCACACAGCAGCTTAGACTGCCATAACTTCTCCTTTACTACGTCTGACTCACTGAACTCATTAATGCAGCTTCGGTTACCACCCGTTGCCCACGGAATTTATAAGGAGACATAGCTCACACTCTTATTCATCATCCTGATAGTATGCTGCCATGTTGAGATTTACTGTATAAATGCTGAACTTTGTTTGCTAGTAGGCGTCCACCATGGAAATTAGGAACGTCCTGGGTCTTTTAACCAAACATATCTGATTGGATGGGTTCCCACTAGTACAACCTCTGATTGGCTCTCGCCGCGTAGTGGGAGGGATCCTTCCATGGTGACGTCTGCTATTTAAATCACCGGCAGCGGCATGCGTGTACCCGCTTCTGAAGATGTGACAGAAACGAAACGTACGTAGAGCGGACACACGCACGCCGGCACGCACTTCTGGGCTAACCAGAGGACCACAGCTGACCTCACGGTGGAACGCACGCCGTTCCCTAGGCTGGCGCGGACGCTCACAACTGGTTACGAGTGCTGTGCTGGGAGGCTTGCTACTTAGTTAGCTGCCTATCTGCTCATATTTTGCTTTTTATTTATTTTATTGGATTCACTCCGAGTTTGATGACCTTTTTAATTTTTTGTAAAAACTTTTTACCCTGGTACATGCCAGCATTGTGGCGGTACTATTAATAAAACCCCCTTATTTTGAATATACTACTCTATGAGAAGCCCTCTTCTTTTCTCCTGGAGGAAAACGGATAAACCACAGACCTGGTACCATCCACAACAGAGAAATACACCCGGAAAACCCGGAAAGACGAGGGATCTGGATACCATTATTTCATGCACTTTACCCCTGCAGGGGTGAGTGCCTCTGGTGAGTGGGGATCCAAAGGGGGAGCACCGGAGCCACTGCGAGAAGTCACACAAAATTGTCGATTGTGAACACTCACTTTGATTGGATGCACCTGGTCACGAACTTTATTTATATATTTTTTCATATATCCTCTATATATATATATATTATATATATAGCCTAACACTTATGGACTATTAATTATTATTTTTTGTGCATATATATTTTTTGTGTATATATATTTTTTTTTACGCTGGACTGTCTTATTGGAATTTCTGTGATTATTTAGTGATATCTCACCTACCTTTGCATTATCGGCTTGGACCGTCAGCGGTGAAGCCGCTTCACATATTTTCACTCACATATATATATATTTTTTACACCTAATGATTTATTGTTTATTTATGTATGGATTCACAATTGTTTTGTTTCACTTGTGACTGTTAGCTATATCCAGTATATACCAACTCTCTGGTACACATTACTGTGCTTCAGCCTATCCCTTAGCACCATATTGAGGCACTTCTATTCACCACACACCCTAGATCCACTTGCTTTAACTTTACTGGGCCTGATAGAAGTTCACCATGTACAAAATCTTCCGGTACTTATAGCCTCCAGCTGAGACAGCGCCACCACCCCCACACACCTTCCTTCTATTCTCTTTGTGTCCTCTAGGGGATCACATATCTTGGGGGGGCTGCAGTCTTTTTATTATTTTTATTATTACTTTTATTGATTTACTTGGCCTACCTTACCCTTTTCACTGCTACTTATCTCCACTTAGTGGTTCCCTGAGCGCGGTTCCCATCCCACTTTACAGACTAAAACAGGCACACTTGTTTGATCTGTCCTCCCAGGGATGACTTTACATTTCTTCTGGCAAAACTCAAGATAATTCTGAGTATTCAAAATGTCACAGAAGATCCTTCTCCGGAACTGACCCTGGCCTGTTATATGACCATGCTTCTGCCTAACGCTAACCTGTACCTACCTCTGTCTGCTCTGGAACTGACCCTGGCCTGTTATATGACCATGCTTTTGCCTAATGCTAAACTGTACCTACCTCTGCCTGCTCTGGAACTGATCATGGCCTGTTATACGACCACGCTTCTGCCTAACGCTAAACTGTAACTACCTCTGCCTTCTCTGGAACTGACCCTGGACTGTTTGACCATGTTTTTTGCCTGCCTCTTGGACTGATCTTTTACTCTGCTACTGGAGTAGTGGGATTCATAACACAGGGGTCTCACATATGTGAGGGGCTCCAGAATTGTTTTTCTGCATGATGAAAACTATTTTGTTAGTTTTCTCATTCCCGGATTAGGGTCTGGAGACTTCAAAGAGATTTGGGTGGGAGAAGCCTCTACCCCTGTCCCCATTCTTTCCTGGCCTGCTATTTGGACTATGTTCCTGGTTACTACCAGGACCAATATTTTGGCACTTATGGCAATGTCTCTACTTGCACGGACCCTGGACTGTATATGGACAGTATCCCTGCCTGTACTGACTATGGACAATAGTCCTGCCTGCTGCCTGGACAATTCCATTCACTGTCACTGACCACGTCCCTGCCTGCTGCCTGGATCAGGGCTCTCCTCCTGTGGACAATTGCACTACTAAAACCACAGGTAATCTTTTGTTACACCCTAAAATACATTCTGCTGAGTAAAGGGTTAATTCACGGTTCACATTTATTTATTTATTTTCTTTTGCGCCGGTGACATTCACAACCAATTGTTTTCTCCTAAATTACCGCACGGGCAGCATAAATGGAGGTATTCTCATTCCTGGCCAGCAGAAGGTTAGAAATGGGAGACCCATTTGAAAATACAGATGATATCCCCACAGTCAATCTGGAACAAGGGTTCAAACAGTTAAAAAACTTAATGGACAAACAAACAAGGGTGTGGTGGGACATTACAACCTTGGAAAAATACAAACAAGCCCACATAACACCACGTAGGTTAAGGTGGGATTTAGGACCCAATGATGGGCTAACAGAGGAGGGCCTAACACAAGCTTGGTATAACTTTTTTAATGGATGTGAAAACAAACTATTGGACATTATTATTGACAGAAGAAAGATAAAGCTAAAGAAAATTTAAACAACCATTAACGGCCTTAAAGAGAACATGACCCCACATAGCAGCACTGATGATTACAGCACCAGAGCTAAAAAATTGCAAGATTTCCTGACTAAACTAGATAATGAAATAAAAAATAAAAAGGTTAAAAAATACCAACGAGATAAGAAAGATTATGTAGCAGGAAAAATTTATAGCTGGCAAGAGAATGATATAATACCCAATTCGAATAATACATCCCTCAATGACGAAATGGAAACGAACAAAACGCAGGGTGCAAGCACCTCCCAGGGGAAAATTGAGACTACTAGTGTGAAAAAGAAAGCAGCCACCCCGGCTGTTAAAAATATTGCACATAAATCCACCCCAAATAAAAACCAACAAGGGGGACCACCTCCACCACCACCACCCCAACAACACTCCTACCCCCCTTATTATGGCCAATACTCCAGACCCTGGAGGGGAGGCCAAAGGGGTAGAGGGAGAGGATACTATGGCCAAAACTATGGGACACCCCAATGGCAGGGGGAATGGAGGGACTGGGGGGAGTTTTTCAGACCACCTATGCCGGTTTTTCAGACCGGCAGAGGGGGGTGGAATCACAACCCCCAAGAAGGAGACGGTACAGAAGGTGAAGCAAAAAGAAAAAGGGTGGGTTAGGTGAAGGGATCTTCAACCTAACTAACATTGAATTCTCCCAGGAGGAACTACTGGTATTAGACAAGGGCATTAAGTTTGCGCCAAACAGGGACTTTAACAGTTTTGAAACTTTTTTAGATTTGCAAAAAAAATATAAGAAAATTAAACCAGTAATAACACACACTGAGAAGTGTTTATACAGAAAAGTCAAAATATAGCAGCAGAAAAATGAAAACTGTATTGTTTCCTGCTGCTTATGGCCTCATGGTGTTTGATTAATTTTTAGTAAATACATTTTTTTAATAAACACAGCTTTTGACCACTTAAAGTAATATAGGTGATAAAATGTTGTTTTTTGTAAAGTGTCCCTGGCAGCGTCAACCAGAGACGGTGACTGCTACACAGGGACCATTGCCAGTAGCTAAAATGACTAACATTACATCCTGTGTGGAGAATTAGCCATTACCCAAAACAGGCATAGACTAACATAGGATGCTAGTAACCAAAATTGGCGGAACGGACACTTCCGGTGACGGAGGCAAGATGGCCGCACAAGCACTTCCGGTTGCGGCGATAATACAGGGAATAACACACAGGGCGATAAGCGCGCGCACACGGAGGGGGGGGGGAGGTGCACAAACGAACGGAGGTAGCAGCGCACATAGCGCCCCACACATACAGCCACCCTGGCTGCTGGGCATATTTTTATTGCTGACACCCAGTAACAACAGCCAGGACTGGCAAATAGCCAGGTATCCAGTAACCAAAATGGGGGAACAGGAACTTCCTGTGCCATCAGCCAAGATGGTGGCCGGAAGACTTCCTGTTTCCTGTGACCACCTTGCAGCATTTCAGGGAATCCACAGGGGTATATACATATTTCTATTGCTGACACCCAGTAACAACAGCCAGGACTGGCTAATAGCCAGGTATCCAGTAACCAAAATGGTGGAACAGGAACTTCCTGTGCCATCAGCCAAGATGGTGGCCGGAAGACTTCCTGTTTCCTGTGACTACCTTGCAGCATTTCAGGGAACCCACAGGGGTATAAATACAGCTTAAACAGTAGTGTCCACAGCTCTCCTGACGACGCAATTAGCGAAACGCGTAGAGGCTGTTTGGACACGCACATAGAGGGTGCAGCACACCAGCGCAGACCCCTTGTAGCAATACATGCGGAGCACAGCGGGGCAAGCACACCTCTTAGGACGCCATTTAAATGCTGGTCAGCGGCTTTTAACGGTTGACACTGCCAAAGACACTCAGTGCCGGTCAGAGGCACTTTATATTGTAAGTGTTATTTTTTTACCTTTTTTAAATAAATACATATTTTAATATACTACACCATGATGAGCCCCTTGTTTTTGAGGAATTGATGACACCTTGTAAAAGGGAAAAGGAGGCAACACCCACTGACGGACAAAGAAAAGACACCACTTTGGAGCCTAATAATATCTGGGGTCTGGTGAGTGTTGATTTTAACCATTGGTGATGGTGGCACATCTTTGTCGGGTGGAAGAGATAGCGGCACTTTCCTCTACACAGTACTACCAACATTGAACCTTGTGTTTGCTGGAACCTATTGTATAAGCGCAAGATTGCCTGCCATTTGGACTATTTTTAAGTGCAGTCAGCACATTGCACATTTGTATGGTTGTTTGATAATTATTTCACTTTTTTGATATTTATTTTGTTCCAATATCGGTTATTGGACAACTCACGGTGCAGTTGGCATACTGCATATTGTAGTTTTATACACATATATACACAATATTTTTTGTAATATCTTTCGTATTGTTTTCACTATTTGGTTGGTCAGTAGCAGCAACAGCCATTTTTCTCATAGAAGCACTGTGGCATATGGATTGTATGCTGACACACTGATCTAGATATACGATTCAAGTTTGAAATCACTGTGTCACATTTGTATGACTCATATATTTCTCATATTTTTTATATATTGTTTGTATCCAGGTTATTCACATTTAAAAGAAAAAAAGAAAAAAACAGTGCAGCGCTAGTGAGTGATATTGTGCTCATATAAATTAATAATAAACAAAAAAAGTCATTCTGGAATAAACTGAAAATTTAGCCAGAATAGGAAAAAACATAAAAATGCAGATGGATATATGAAGAAAAAGTCTTAAAAAGCCACGAAACAAAGTTCATATGACTCTATCCAGTAATTTTCCTTGTGAAAGAGAAGTGGATTGTGCAGACAATGTGAAAGACTCTTGATTGATGTGAGGTAAGCTGTCACCAATACACCCGTGAGGAAGGATAAGATTGCCTGCTTACCAGATGAAAAGACTGTTTTGCATCAGTCTAATAGGGCCTGTGGGAAGTCTGGTCTCCCAATACCTTAGCCGTCAAGATAACCACGGTATAGCTCAGCATACAATCCGAAGAGTCATAAACCAAAAAAAAAAAGAGAAGAAGGACCTCTCATAGCGTATAACGTTTAAAAATAGAAGAGGGTTTAATAAAAATTGCACTTACAATTAGGCAATATAAATACAGCATGGATAGCAAAACGTCTCCGATCTCTTGTTCCGATGCTTCTCGCTACTCGGTCAGGAAAACACAGCCGGCGTTCAGGACGGAACGCGATGACGTCACGGCACGGCGCCGTGACGTCATCGCGTTCCGTCCTGAACGCCGGCTGTGTTTTCCTGACCGAGTAGCGAGAAGCATCGGAACAAGAGATCGGAGACGTTTTGCTATCCATGCTGTATTTATATTGCCTAATTGTAAGTGCAATTTTTATTAAACCCTCTTCTATTTTTAAACGTTATACGCTATGAGAGGTCCTTCTTCTCTTTTTTTTTTGGTTTATGACTCTTCGGATTGTATGCTGAGCTATACCGTGGTTATCTTGACGGCTAAGGTATTGGGAGACCAGACTTCCCACAGGCCCTATTAGACTGATGCAAAACAGTCTTTTCATCTGGTAAGCAGGCAATCTTATCCTTCCTCACGGGTGTATTGGTGACAGCTTACCTCACATCAATCAAGAGTCTTTCACATTGTCTGCACAATCCACTTCTCTTTCACAAGGAAAATTACTGGATAGAGTCATATGAACTTTGTTTCGTGGCTTTTTAAGACTTTTTCTTCATATATCCATCTGCATTTTTATGTTTTTTCCTATTCTGGCTAAATTTTCAGTTTATTCCAGAATGACTTTTTTTGTTTATTATTAATTTATATGAGCACAATATCACTCACTAGCGCTGCACTGTTTTTTTCTTTTTTATGTTACCAAGTTGTTGTACACAATTTAGTGCTAGCAGCTATTTACATTTATAATTCAATATTTAATTTAGCGCAGCGTCAACCTTTTGGTTTTTGTTTATTTCTATTCACATTTAAGATTGGGTACATTGTGGCCCTGATATTTCACTTATGTCCATACTCCCAGAGATTTAATACCTCTGGATAATTAGATCAGCGCAGTAACACTTTTCTTCCTAATTCTTGGTATGTACATGCTATGTGCTAGAAATATGAAGGGCCTTAAAAAAATTTGATAAATTACGCATTTCCTTGCAATCTACGTCCCTAGAACACCGGATGGTGCTTCGTGGATGTTGGGCCTCTATGTGGCCAGGCTGTCTAAAAGTCTCACACATGTCGTATCGCCATACTCAGGAGGAATAGCAGAATATATTTTGGGGTGTCATTTTTGCTATGTAAATGCTATATGTTGGAAAAATCTTATAAATGGACAACTTTGTGTAAAACAAAACCTTTCCCCAAAACTTCTGAAAAAAAATGAACAATTCAAAAGACTCATTATGCCTCATAGATTATACGTTCGGGTGTTTTCTTTCCAAAATGGGGTCACTTTGTGGGTGTTTCCATTGTCCTGTTTGTTGCTCCAGGGCCTTCAAAAGTGTAATAGGTGGTTGAGAGATTAGATGTGTAATTTATGCTCCTAGAACGCCTGAAGTTGCTGCTTTAATTGATCGGGTAAATGGAATAGCCATTTATTTATCAAACATTTATTCAGGGAACTGGTGTGTGTGTGGGTGGGGGGGGGGGGGCAGACGTGCGTGGGGGGCAGAGGGGGAACTGATGTGTGTGTGTATGGGGGCAGATTTGAATTCAGGATAATATGGACAGTTTAGTTGGATGACAGTTGAATAACATTTTATTGTAAATGAGAATGGTTTCTCCTTATATAAAGATTTGTTCTTTTCTTTTAGGTCTTATTGCCTCTAGAACATGCATTTACTTCAGCAGTAAAAAAGAAAACTCAAAAGGCTTTATGGGCATTTTTATTAATAACAAAGTTTTGGGACTAACAATCTCTGAGTGACACCTCATGCCATCAGTCACAAACACCATTGATGAAAAAGAGTGTTTTCAAAAGCTTGTGTCTAAAGAACTTTGATACCTATCATGTCAAAGCTCAGTTTGCTCTAATTGAAAAAAAGGTCTGCACACCTATCGAAAGTCTTTTATCATGTGGATTGCGAAAATCCTGAAGAAAAGAAGATTAAGGTCTGCACACCTACCGGGAGACTTATCATGTGGATTGCGAAAATCCTGAAGAAAAGCAGATTAAGGTCTGCACACCTACCGGAAGTCTTATCATGTGGATTGAGAAAATCCTGAAGAAAAGAAGATTAGGTCTGCACACTTACCGGAAGTCTCTTGTCATGCGGACTACAATAGTCCTGAAGAAGATTATGTACATTATATGCGCTCTTAAGGTGTTTTAGTGGAGTCTTAGGCTGCATTCACACCTAAGCGACAGCCGCGTACGCGTGTAGCGGCAGATTTGCCGCGATTACAAATGTTTCTTTTTTTTTTTTTTTTTTTCTAAAGTATTCCCATTGCTGTCTATGGGAAAACGCGCCTGTCGCGTGAAAAAAAGGGTCCGGGACTTTTTTTCAGGCGACAGGCGTTGCGCGTCTATGAGATGTGAACCATCTCCATAGACGGCAATGGGAATTCTCCCCTCTAGCGACAGAAGCGTCCCGCGTCGGGCGTTTTGTCGCTTAGGTGTGAATGCAGCCTTATGGAGGAATAGACTGTCACAGTTACAGCAGAGGAATCAACTAAAGACTTGGTGTTCATACATTGCTAGACCAACGCATAATATTTTTTTATTTTTAGATATTTTTGGTATTTTTGTATTTTTTAGCCTTGACAAAGCAAAATGAGATTTTTTTTCTGCAGAAGTAAATTGGGTACATTAATTAGGAAAAATATGAACTAGAGGGGGTGGAGAGGGGGGAACTGATATGTGTGTGGGGGGAGAGGGGGAACTGGTGTGTGTGTGGGGGGGGGGGGCAGATATGCAGGGGGGTACTGAGGGGTAACTGGTGTGTGTGTGTGTGGGGGGGGAGAGGGGGATCTGATTTGTGTGTGTGTGTGGGGGGGGGGGAGAGAGGGAACTGGTGTGTGTGTGTGGGGGGGGCAGACGTGCGTGGGGGGCAGAGGGGGAACTGATGTGTGTGTATGGGGGCAGATGTGCAGGGGTGGTACATATAGGAACTGATATGTGTGTGTGGTGTTTTTTTTCGGGAAACAAATGTGGGGGGGTGCAGAGGGGAACATTCAGGATGATACAGTGATAGGGTGATCTGAGGTGTGAAGGTGGAACAATTGTGGTAATCTGAGACCTGAAAATACAGGAATTAGGGTGATCTGAGGTGTGCAGGTTCAAATCCACTTTTGTAAAATAGATAAATAAATGCAGATCTTTTTGCAGGTCAAAAAACATGCATTATTGTTTTTACTAGGAGCCTGTAAAGCATTGTCAGTGTATCTGTCTGCTTGTACAGGCAGTCAGTTACACAGTTAGCCTCTCTATATACTGCTCCAGCCTGTGGACCACAGCTGGCATTAAGAAGTGAGCCGGTGCCATCCTCTAGTTGTCTTTGAGCCAGGTCCAGGGGCACAGGTGCAGGCATATAGACCACGGCTGAAGTATAGGTGAAACGTCACCGCAAAAATCTCAGTGAGGGAAGGAGCGAATGGGGGGGGGGGGGGTCTGTCAAAATTAGGCTTTGCCTAGGGTGTCAAAAATCCTTGCACCAGCCCTGGCTGCCTTGCAGCGCAACATCCTGATGTACTGACAGCCTATCTTCTTGAGGCCCTGAAATGCCAGGAAAATACAAATACCTCCCAAATGACCACTTTTTTGGAAAATAAACAGTCCGAGGTGTTTAGTAAGAGGCATGTCAAGTTTTTTGTCATAACAACAAGTTATTTCTCACACACAGCATATGCATACTTCCAATTAAACCATAAAATACATTCTTTTACACAGTCTGGCCACATAGAGACCGACCGTACTACTGCCGGTATAATGGTGCAGACACAAGGGACACTGACATGGTCACCTATACCTGGCAGGTAGGTAGTAGAACTCTCCTTCAATCCTTTGCTTGTGTCAGTTGTACATTTTAAGTAGGGTTGTCCCGATACCGATACTAGTATCGGTATCGGGACCGATTCAGAGTATTTGCGGGAGTACTCGTACTCCCGCAAATACCCCCGATACCGAAATAGAATACTCCCCCCGCCGCCACGCCGCATCCCACCGCCGTTACGTCGCATCCCGCCGCATCGGCGCTGCCGCCGACTGTTTAATACGCGCGTGGAACATTATAGCTGTAATGATTGGCGCCGCGCCGCGTATAGACACTCCCCCTTGCTCGGGTGAACTGTCCAATCCCAAGCAAGGGGGAGTGTCTGTACGCAGCGCGGCACAAATCATTACAGCTGTAATGATTGGCGCCGCGTATAGACACTCCCCCTTGCTCGGGTGAACTGTCCAATCCAGAGCAAGGGCTAGTGTCTGTACGCAGCGCGGCACGAATCATTACAGCTGTAATGATTGGCGCCGCGCCGCGTATAGACACTCCCCCTTGCTCGGGTGAACTGTCCAATCCCGAGCAAGGGGGAGTGTCTGTACGCAGCGTGGCGCCCAGAGCGGATGCAGGTAAGGGGGATATGGGGGGAGACAATGTCTGCATATAGGAGACAATGGCTGGATATGGGGGAAGACAATGGCTGGATATGGGGGAAGACAATGGCTGGATATGGGGGAAGACAATGGCTGCATATGGGGGAAGACAATGGCTGGATATGGGGGGAGACAAAGGCTGGATATGGGGGGAGACAAAGGCTGGATATGGGGGGAGACAAAGGCTGGATATGGGGGGAGACAAAGGCTGGATATGGGGGGAGACAAAGGCTGGATATGGGGGGAGACAATGGCTGGATATGGTGGGAGACATGGCTGGATATGGGGGAAGACAAAGGCTGGATATGGGGGGGAGACAAAGGCTGGATATGGGGGGAGACAAAGGCTGGATATGGGGGGAGACATTGCTGCATGGGGGGAAACAATGGCTGGATATGGGGGACATGGCTGCATATGGGGGGAGACAGTGGCTGGATAATGGGGGGAGACAATGGTTGCATATGGGGGGAGTCAATGGCTGGATATGGTGGGAGACATTGCTGCATGGGGGGAGACAATGGCTGGATATGGGGGGACATGGCTGGATATGGGGGGAGACATGGCTGGATATGGGGGGGGGACATGGCTGCATCTGTGGGGGGACATGGCTGCATATGGAGACACATATAAAAAAAAGTATCGGTATTCGGTATCGGCGACTACTTAAAAAAAAGTATCGGTACTCGTACTCAGTCCTAAAAAAGTGGTATCGGGACAACCCTAATTTTAAGGATTCTTAATTTTATATTTTTATATTGATTACTGATGAACGTTTTTTTACTGACACACTGGACTGGCATGCACTGACCTACACTAACAGAGGACATCCAGATGTACATAAACTGACCGCTCTATGCTTTAGAGAGATGCACACAGACAGACAACCAAATTAGGAGAGAGTAGATTGCACACACAGATTATAGGATGAGGCCTACTACAAACATACACCCAACATTAGAAAAAGGATGACTAGCATCCAGTAGGGTAGCTTAGTGTAGTTAGTGTAGGTCCTGCCCTAGAAGAGTCTACCTTGCCGTGGTGGGCAGGCTTGGAATCTCTTGGTCAAAAGTGTATCAGCAAATGGGCGAGATGATCACTAGATCTTCACTTCTGGCCAATTGATTTTACCAAAGGACTCTTGGTTTATTCATAGTAGAGTATATATAGTTGAAAAAGGAAAAAATTTGTATAGATCCATAATTAAATTTTCATAAAACACACAATAAAAAATTGGTATATTTACATTTGAATTGCTTCCTCTTTTATTCAATCCTTTCATGACCGGGGGTCATTACCACTTGGATTCACAGGCCACATTTGTAAGGCTGGAAGGGACTCTATGGCTACTTCTTCCTCTTGTGGTGTGTGTAGGGATGTGTAATAGTGTTTATGTATTAACATGTGTCCTAACCATGTATATATGTATGTACTGACAAGTCCCTTATGTGACAGTAGTGACAACAAGGTCCTCTCACTGGAGACATCAGGGGTCTTCTAGCTTCACCCCAAGAACATGATATACAATTAAATCCTGTAATGAAACATTCCCCTTAACTAGGAAAAGATATCAAGTTCTCAGGGAATTTTATATACATTTTTATTAAATGTTATATTCCTACACAATCTCCTCACAAAATATATAGGGAATTCTTTCCTGTTATCCGGCCGCACGAAGGAGAAAAACTAAGCACACAGCAGGCAGCGAACACCCAGGGCCCCCGCACGGAGGGTCCCTCCCGCACATGGCAGCCAGATAGCAGCCCCAGGAGAGCGTACCCCGCAGCGCAACCCCCCGCTAGCAGATGGAGTCCCAAAGGCGGATCCCCGGTCAGACGCAGCCAGCCTAGCACTCAGAGCATAATTAAAGTGGTGGTGTGGTGGGTTAAAGGGGAAGGGGTGGTATTTTATAACTCAATTACCACTAAATTCCTGTGCTAGGCGTGGGGTTATCATAGTAATCCCGTGTACTCCATCAGGCCCTTTTCTTTAACATGAGATCGTCAGAATAATACAAAGGAAACACAAACAGCTCATTTTACCATGGTGGCAGCCCAGCTCACACTCAGTCCCCTGTAGTGCCAGCAAGACCCTTTAATATAACATTATCCCATTGGTTAACTGTCTATATAAATAAATTTGTATTCATATACAATACAGCAGAGTACACAGAATTTGCATACGTTATTAGAAATCATTTTTACATATATGAACATTGTGTTATTATAGGAGCTCCTCTACCATCTGTGCGCCCCAAGCGCACAAGGCCGCAGAGGAGGAGGAGGAGGATGAAGAAGAGGAGCAGGAGGAGGATGCACAGGAGGAGCAGGAGGAGGATGCACAGGAGGAGAGAGATGAGGAGCAGCCAGGGCCCTCCCAGTGTTTACCACCCCCAGCTCCTGTTGAGGAGCAAGAGGAGGAGCTGCAACCCCCCCCCAAACTCCTGGTGAACCGGGTGATGGAGAAGAGGAGCAGGATGATGAGACGGTTCCTGTGAGCCTCAGTCAGGAGGGTAAATATGTGCACAAAGATTAATAACATTTCAACAATAAGATGTAGATATAAAAATGGACAGCATTTAAAGCGCACCCGTCAGATTTCAGAACAATAATATGGTATTTATGATAGAAGTATATGTGCTAGACACATAACAATTGTATAGACATGATAATGATTGTTTAATAAGCAACATAAATATTTTATTTATTTGGTAACGGTCTTTGAAATCCTATTTTTTTTTCTTATATCCTAACAGTTTTTAAAAAGATGGAGGAAAAACACAGTCTCATCCAGAGGACCAATGATAAAATCCTCTCAAATCGCCGGAAAATGCGGATCCTAGACCTCCAAAACCAACAGCTGGAGCAACAGCAGAGGAAGAATTTTGACGCGATGGCTGAGCTTCACAAGCTCATGCAAAATTACATTTAATTTTTTTTTTCTTTTAATAAAAAATGTTATTCTTTTAAAATGTTTCCTTTCTTATTGAGATTGTTAGGTTTTTCAACACATCTAACTTCACATCTAACACATCTAACACATCAACATCAACATCAACACATCTAACTTCATAATAACCAAAAACATTTTATACTATTATTTTATTTAACACAAACCTAAGACAAACTTAAATACACGGACACAGACACTACTAACACAAACTAAACTGTTGAAAAATTAATATAACAAAAGCTACAATATATATATAGATATAGAGAGAGAGAGCGAGAAAGAGAGAGAGAGTGCAGATTTGCTCTTGCAGACAGGATAATGGTTGCAGTATAAAGGCCGCAAACCAGGGTTTAACATAAAGTTCAGTGTTTTAGTCACACTTGCTGTTACGATCCGGTCTGGTAGCTTGTAGCGGAGGCTGTTGGTGGATCCGCTGTGCCAGAGAGGTCATGAAGCATTACTCAGCATGAAGGCAGCAGCAGTAGTATTAAAATATAATGTAATTATCACACAGGCAACATTTACAAGCAGTAGTGGTAATAGTACTAGATAGCATCTAAACACTTGGGCAAGACTTGACAGCAGCAGTAGTGGTAATAGTAGTATATAGTGGCAAATAACTCGTGACATAGGTGTCGTAAGCAGCAGCAGTAGTAGTAATAGTAGACAATATAGTGTCAAATCACTCGGGCAAGAGGTGCCATGATGAACAGCAGCAGCAGCAGTGGTAATAGTAGTATATAGTGGCAAATAACTCGTGACATAGGTGTCTGAGCAGCAGCAGTAGTAGTAATAGTAGACAATATAGTGTCAAATCACTCGGGAAAGAGGTGCCATGAACAGCAGCAGCAGCAGTGGTAATAGTAGTATATAGTGGCAAATAACTCGTGACATAGGTGTCGTGACTGAGCAGCAGCAGTAGTAGTAATAGTAGACAATATAGTGTCAAATCACTCGGGCAAGAGGTGCCATGAACAGCAGCAGCAGCAGTGGTAATAGTAGTATATAGTGGCAAATAACTCGTGACATAGGTGTCGTGACTGAGCAGCAGCAGTAGTAGTAATAGTAGACAATATAGTGTCAAATCACTCGGGCAAGAGGTGCCATGAACAGCAGCAGCAGCAGTGGTAATAGTAGTATATAGTGGCAAATAACTCGTGACATAGGTGTCGTGAGCAGCAGCAGTAGTAGTAATAGTAGACAATATAGTGTCAAATCACTCGGGCAAGAGGTGCCATGAACAGCAGCAGCAGCAGTGGTAATAGTAGTATATAGTGGCAAATAACTCGTGACATAGGTGTCGTGAGCAGCAGCAGTAGTAGTAGTAATAGTAGACAATATAGTGTCAAATCACTCGGGCAAGAGGTGCCATGAACAGCAGCAGCAGCAGTGGTAATAGTAGTATATAGTGGCAAAGAACTCGTGACATAGGTGTCTGAGCAGCAGCAGTAGTAGTAATAGTAGACAATATAGTGTCAATTCACTCGGGCAAGAGGTGCCATGAACAGCAGCAGCAGCAGTGGTAATAGTAGTATATAGTGGCAAATAACTTGTGACATAGGTGTCTGAGCAGCAGCAGTAGAAGTAATAGTAGACAATATAGTGTCAAATCACTCGGGCAAGAGGTGCCATGATGAACAGCAGCAGTGGTAATAGTAGTATATAGTGGCAAATAACTCGTGACATAGGTGTCGTGACTGAGCAGCAGCAGTAGTAGTAATAGTAGACAACATAGTGTCAAATCACTCAGGAAAGAGGTGCCATGAGCAGCAGCAGCAGTGGTAATAGTAGTATATAGTGGCAAATAACTTGTGACATAGGTGTCGTGAGCAGCAGCAGTAGTAGTAATAGTAGACAATATAGTGTCAAATCACTCGGGCAAGAGGTGCCATGAACAGCAGCAGCAGCAGTGGTAATAGTAGTATATAGTGGCAAAGAACTTGTGACATAGGTGTCGTGAGCAGCAGCAGTAGTAGTAATAGTAGACAATATAGTGTCAAATCACTCGGGCAAGAGGTGCCACGAACAGCAGCAGCAGCAGTGGTAATAGTAGTATATAGTGGCAAATAACTCGTGACATAGGTGTCGTGAGCAGCAGCAGCAGTAGTAGTAGTAATAGTAGACAATATAGTGTCAAATCACTCGGGCAAGAGGTGCCATGAACAGCAGCAGCAGCAGTGGTAATAGTAGTATATAGTGGCAAAGAACTTGTGACATAGGTGTCTGAGCAGCAGCAGTAGTAGTAATAGTAGACAATATAGTGTCAAATCACTCGGGCAAGAGGTGCCATGAACAGCAGCAGCAGCAGCAGTGGTAATAGTAGTATATAGTGACAAATAACTTGTGACATAGGTGTCTGAGCAGCAGCAGTAGTAGTAATAGTAGACAATATAGTGTTAAATCACTCGGGCAAGAGGTGCCATGAACAGCAGCAGCAGCAGTGGTAATAGTAGTATATAGTGGCAAATAACTCGTGACATAGGTGTCGTGAGCAGCAGCAGTAGTAGTAATAGTAGACAATATAGTGTCAAATCACTCGGGCAAGAGGTGCCATGAACAGCAGCAGTGGTAAGAGTAATAAAAATGGCAAATCACTCGGGCAAGAGGTGCCATCAGCAGCAGCGGTAAGAGTAATACAAATGGCAAATCACTCGGGCAAGAGGTGCCATCAGCAGCGGTAAGAGTAATAAAAATGGCAAATAGCTCGGGCAAGAGGTGCCATCAGCAGCAGCAGTAGTAATAGAAAAAGGCAAATCTCTCGGACAAAAGGTGACAGCAGCAGTATGAGTAATATATCGGTACATAATCACTCAGCCTTTTGGCATTAGCAGTAGGAGCCCATATGGTGGCAAAAATACAAAAGCTTGAAGTTGCAGTAGCATGGTGATTAAATTTGAAAAGCAGAATGACACAGGCCTTAAGTAGCTGTAGCCTGACTATACCATAGTGCCTCATAATTTAAAAGTTTGATTAACGTTATTTCTATGCTATACGTGACTTTTTAAATTCATGATGAGCAATTACTTTTCAAAATAATGTGGCAGCAGCATCAGGACTCCTTATAGTGGCTTAATGACACAGCATGGAAATATTTATGCCCTTAACACTACCTGCCCACTATGAGTTTCAAAGGTATAAATACATCAGGGAATGAATGACAAGGGACCCTTCAGCGCCCTGAACCGACGGCGGTTGCCACAAAGTCACCGCCGATCCAGGACTCATTCATCTTGATGAATGTGAGTCTGTCCACGGAGTCTGTGGACAGACGGGTCCTCTTGTCCGTGACCACCCCACCTGCCGCGCTGAATGTCCGCTCAGATAGTACGCTGGAGGGAGGGCAAGACAATAACTCCAGCGCATACTGAGCGAGCTCGCGGCAGGTGTCCAATCTGGCAACCCAGTACTCCATGGGGTCGTCGGTGCTCATACTGTCAGAAGCACCGACGGACCCCATGTAGTCTGCCACCATGTGGGCCAGCCGCTGGTGGTGACTGCTGCTGCTGGTACTGGGTCGCTCAGATTGGAAGAACATCCTCATCTCACCCATTAGGTCCCCTGCTCGGCTGCTGCTGCTGCTGGGTGAGATGAGGGGGGACAACTGGAGGCCGGGGAGTTGCATGCTCCAAACGGCTGACTATGCGTGCCTGCAGTTCCTCCATCCGGGGCTGCCTCCGGCTGGCTGGGAGGAACTGCTCCAGTTTCCCCTTGCATCTTGGATCTAAAAGGGTGGCCATCCAAAATTCATCCCTCTCCTTGATAGTCTTAACCCGGGGGTCCCTCCTGAGGCATCTCAGCATGTGGGCAGCCATGGGGAAGAGCACAGCCTGCTGTGACTCCTCATGGCTGCCCGGGTCCATGACGTCTGACTCTTCATGCTGGAGGCGCTGCTGCTCACGCTCAGAGATGCCCAACCCCCGGACTATCGGTGCCCCCAACACCGGCTCTCCCTCCTGACCAGGCCCTGACTCCAGGACATCACCAGTAACCTCCTCATCATCATCATCCTCCTCCTCCTCGTCCTGGGCCTGGTCTTGGTGGAGCAGTGTTGCCTCCTCCTGCTCCACCAAGGCACTCTCCCCAGCTTCGAGCAGGCGATCTAGTGCCCTGTCCAGCAGGAACACTATAGGGAGCACGTCATTGAGGCCGACATGCTCCCTGCTCACCATCTTGGTCGCCTGCTCGAAAGGGGCCAACACATGGCAGACCTGGTGTATCTGCCCCCACTCCGCACTGGTGATGTACGGGAGTGTTTGTGATGGCCCGGCAGTGCCTTGCTCCAGCAGGTATTCCTTCACCGCCCTTCGCTGCTCCCACAACCTCTCCAGCATGTGGAGGGTGGAGTTCCACCGCGTCACACTGTCCACAATCAGCCTGTGAAGGGGCAGGCTGTTGTCCCGCTGCAACTTGGACAGGGACACGGTAGCGGTTGGGGAGCGCCTGAAGTGGCTGGCAATCCTACGTACCCTTAGCACAATGTCACTCAACCCGGGATAGGTGCGCAGGAACTTCTGCACCACAAGGTTGAGGACATATGCCAGACAGGGCACGTGGGTCAGACTGCCAGCCTGGAGGGCGGAGAGTAGGTTGCTGCCGTTGTCACAGACAACCATACCTGCCTGGAGCCTTCGGGGTGTCAGCCACTTCTGGACCTGAGCCTGAAGTGCGGTCAGCACTTCTTTTCCAGTGTGTCTCCGGTCCCCTAAACTAACAAGCTGGAGCACGGCCTGACAGCGCACGTGCCCCACACTTGAGTTGCTACGGGGGCGCTTGCTGGGAGGCTCAGCAGCTGCGGAGACAGTGGCTTGAGGGAGACCAGCAGTTCTCCCCTGGACACCCCGGGGCGGCACCACAAAATCTGATGCCGCCGATCCCTTCCTAGCGCCTCGGAGGGAAACCCAATGGGCCGTGAAGCTGATGTACCGGCCCTGCCCATGCCTGCTGGTCCAGCCATCCATTGTGAGATGCACCCTGTCGCTGACAGCGTGATCCAGCGACAGGGTTACATTCTGCACAATGTGCTGGTGTAGGGCAGGGACACCAGTCCTGGCAAAGAAATGGCGGGTGGGGAAACGCCATTGGGGTTGGGCCTGCTCCAACATCTGCCTGAAGGGGTTGCAGTCAACAATGTTGAAGGGAAGCAGATGTTGGGCAATAACCCTTGCCAGGAGCCCATTGAGGGAACGCACACGTCGGTCTCCAGGGGGGAAGGGAGTGGTGTGTTCGAAGGCGTCGGAAAGCAACGCCTGGCGCCGGACGGCAGTGCAGGACACAGAAGAGGAGGGTGCTGTGGAAGTAGAGGTCTGGCTGCCGGTACCAGTACCTCTACTAGAGGGAGCGGGGGGCATGACCTGCTGGGAACAGATGAAGCTTTGGCAGGGGCTGCTGTACCCTGCTCACTTGTGGTGGTGGCGCTGCTACCACCACCACGCTTCATCTGGTCATACTCCCGCCAGTGGTTGATTCTCAGGTGCTGGTTCAGAGCTGTGGTACCCACCCGAGCCCAGCACTTCCCTCTCTTCACCCTGGCACGACAGATATGGCAGATGGCTATGGTCTGGTTATCTGCTACCAGGGTGAAGTAGGCCCAGACAGGTGACTTCAGCGCCGCCCTCCTGTCAGATGGGGTGACGCTGACTTGCACCTGCTGGGACTCGGTGCGCACAGGTTGAGCTGCCTGCTGCTGCTGCTGCTGACACCTCCTGCTGCCATCACCAGTGGAGACCCTGACGCTGGTCTCCCTGGTGACCTGGCGCACCGTTTCCCCAGGGTGCCTACCTTCCTCGTCGTCACTGCTGCTGTGAACCGACAAGGCAGGTGGCACCCATGTTGGGTCACCCTCCTCTTCGCCCCCAGATATGTCAGACCCAGGGCTGAAATGTGGTGGTCTGAGGGAAACAGCTGACATGGAGCCGCTAGCCTGGCTCCGCTGTCCCCTCACCGACGCCTGGGTCTGACTAGGTGCGGGTGTTTCCTGCACAAAAACACCAGCACCACTTGGAAGGGATGTCTCTGGGATTCTGACAGCAGGTACCCCATCCTCCTCCTCCATCATCCCTTCAAAAAGGTCCTGACCATCAGGACAGAACTGGATGTCTGCCTGATGCAGGGCCTCCCCCAAGATATCCCTCTCACTGTCGCTGTCAAACAGTAAGAGGCTGGACTCTTGGGGGCTGGGGGTGGGTACTAAAGGCACCGGTGTACTGGTGGTGCTACTGGGAGTCGGGACTGACGACTCAGTGGCACTGCTGTGCCCCATATACTCCACCACTACTGGAGCCTGAGAAGGCAATATCAGGCGGCTGCCCGAGGGAAAAAAATCGCGGATGAGGCGGACTCCCCTTCCACCTGATCCTCTACCACTAGTAGGGGCGCGAGAGGTACCCCGTGCTGGCAGCGACCCAGCACTGGGAGTAACTCCCCTACCCCTGTTGCCACGGCCACGGCCACGTATGCTGCTCATACTTGCTGATGTGGGGGGGGTAAACTTTATTGGGGGGGGGGAAATGTGAGAAAGGAGTGTTTGTTTTTTTAGCAAGACAGGCACGCAGACAAAGACGCAGACAAAGACGCAGACAAAGACGTAGACAGCTACTAAACTAGAATAAAACTACTACACCTAAAAGTTTTTTTTTTTTTTTTTTCTAGACTGAAGGACGCAGACAAGGACGAGGACTACAAATACTAAACTAATATGCACTAAACACTAAGGGCCATATTCTGAGTAAATATCCGCCTGCTTCGCTTAGGGCACTTACACTCCGCTGTCCCAACTTACTGGAGCAGGTGTTGTATTCCCCAACCACTTGCTCCATAAGTTGGGACAGCGGAGTGTAAGTGTCCCGGCGTAGCCTGGCGGATCTCCAAGGGGGCGGCTTCTATTCAAATGAAGCGCGCCCCCGATGCAAAACAACTGGGCATGCGCCGGGCTGCAAAAAGCCCAGTGCGCATGCTCCAGTTCTCGGCGGAAAACGTCAATGACACCGACGTGTGCGTCATTGACGTAAAGTCGTATTCAAGAACGACTTACGTAAACGACGTATCCGACGAAAAAACACGACGGGGACCCGACGCCATCCGTAACATGGCCTACGCGAGACTTGCGGAAACTTACCCCTCATATAGCAGGGGTAAGTTTCCGCTTACGCAAACGACGTTAGCGACGGTTACGCGACGCGAACTCGTTCGTGAATCGGCGTAGAAGGATCATTTGCATATGCAAATGACTCCTTCATGTAAATGCCATCTAGCGGCGGCCGGCGTCATTGCATTTAAGATCCGCCAGTGTAAGTGACTTACAGATGGCGGATCTTAAGTGTATCTATGCAAAAATGATTCTAAGAATCAGGAGCATAGATACACGGGTCAAAAAAGGGAGTTACGATGGAGTATCCTGAGTTACTCCATCGTAACTTTACTCAGAATATGGCCCTAACTACTTACACAAACGTATATGACTAAACTAAAGCTAATTTTTTTTTTTTTTTTTACACTGACTGACAAGGACAAAGACGAGGACTACAAATACTAAACTAATATGCACTAAACAAACACTAACTACTTACACAAACTTATATGACTAAACTAAAGCAATTTTTTTTTTTTTTTTACACAAAACACAGACACTAAACTAAGCTACCTTAAAGAAATGTACACTTACACTAACTACACAGAAATCTATCTAACACTAAGCTACACTAACCTGGACAAAACAACACAAATCTGAGCTTTTAGAAAAGCTGTTGGGTCTTTTGCTTTGAAAAAAGCAGTTTAGAAGCAGGAAAATCAGAACTGAAAGCACTATAGGAAGCACAATGCTGATGCTCTAAGCTCTAAGATCACACAGAAACACTCCACTCTCTCTAGCCACCTTGTGAATCTGCACTGAAATACTGCTGGGAGTGATCTTATATACTGGCCGTGCAGGCAGGTTCCTATTGGTTGCTATGGAGGTTGCTAACCTCTAACAACTGTGGTAGGAGAACTCTGATTGGCTCTGATGCAAAAGAAGGGCGGAGAAAGTATTTGCGAATATTCGGAAATCGAATATTCGCGATTGCGAATATTCGGCAACATAAAAGGATCGCCTCAGCTACTCGGCCCAGGGTCTCTAATCATACCAGCAATGCTTTTAGACGTCGATGGAGATCACTAGGATGTGATCTGTTTTAAAAATAAATTAGAAAAAATACGAATATTCGGAATAGGGAATTTTGGACGCAAAATTCGAGTTATTCGCGAATACTCGAATATGCCATATTCGTAACGAATATTCGCAATGCGAATATTCGTGAGCAACACTATTATTGACTCTCTCTCAGAAGGTGGCCTTTTTGGTGGCTATTACATCTGTCAGATGGGTTTCTGAGCTGGCGGCCTTGTCATGCAAGGCTCCCTATTTGATCCTCCACAAGGATAAGGTGGTGCTTCGTCCGCAGCCTTCATTTCTTCCTAAGGTTGTTTCGGCCTTTCTCCTCAATGAGGACATTGTACTCCCATCTTTGTGTCCTCGTCCGTCGCATCCCAAGGAGGCTGCGTTGCATTCCCTGGGCGTTGTCAGACCTCTGCGAGTGTACCTACGAGTCTGCTACTGCTCAGTTTCGGAGGTCGGACTCTCTGTTTGTTTGGTGACTATTAACCGCTTGCCAACCTCAAGTTTTTTTTAAGTCGACAGAATAGCACGGCTGCGCAAATGGGAATATATATACACGTCCCATTTAATTTGCCACCGTGTGGTCGCACGCTCCGTGACCGTGCCCACAGGACCCGCAGACTCGATGTCCGCCGGTGTCCCACGATCGGGTCACAGAGCTGAAGAACGGGGAGATGTCAGTGTAAACACATCTCCCCATTCTTCCTAGTGACATGTCACTGATCGTCTGTTCCCTGCCATTGGGAACAACGATCAGTGACATGTGATGGCAAGCCACGCCCCTAACCGTTAGAATCACTCCCTAGGTCACACTTAACCCCTTCAGTGCCCACTACAGGTTAACCCCTTCACTTCCAGTGTAATTTTTACAGTAAATCAGTGCATTTTTATTGCACCTACCGCTGTAAAAATTACAGTGGTCCCAAAATGGTGTCAAAATTGTCCGATGTGTCCGCCATAATGTTGCAGTCACGATAAAAATCGCGGATCACCGCCATTACTAGTAAAAAAAAATCAATAAACATGCCAAAAAACTATCCCCTATTTTGTAGACGCTATAACTTTTGTGCAAACCAATCAATAAACGCTTATTGCAAAAAAAATGTTACCAAAAATATGTAGAAGAATGCATATCTGCCTAAACTGAGGAAAAAAAATGTTTTATATATATTTTTTGGGGATATTTATTATAGAAAAAAGTAAAAAATATATATATATTTTTTTCAAAATTGTCGCTCTATTTTTGTTTATAGCGCAAAAAATAAAAACCCCAGAGGTGATCAATGCCACCAAAAGAAAGCTCTATTTGTGGGGGAAAAAAAAGGACGTCAATTTTGTTTGGGAGCCACGTCGCACGACCGCACAATTGTCAGTTAAAGCGACGCAGTTCCGAATCGCAAAAAGTGCTCTGGTCTTTTGTAAGGTTCTGAAAGAGTACCCCTTTATGTTTTAACTAGAATAAATTTGAAATCATTTATTTGTATGCCTACATAGAGAAGATAGCAGAAGAATGTATAGTGGCAATTAACTTAGTTTGATAAGATTGTAGCCTGCAGTTAGCACCATAAACATAACAAGAATGTGTTTGTTGTCAGGAAATACCAGATTAACTGAAGCTAGTGTATCATTACTGAAGACAATAGAATTACCTGCAGGCAAAATAGTATACGTGTTGTTTGAAACCTAACATGCTATTGTATTGTGTAAGCATCGTGTCCTGCTGTAATTGGTTGCACCACAGGGGGGTTTCCTAATGATGAATGCATAAATATGCTGTGTGACAAATAAACCAGTGTTAGTTGAAATCCACCATAATACAGAGTGGCTTTTAATTATCCGATGCGCATCAAAGGTTCTTCCACACACCCAAGAGTCCAACCCGGGTTCAAAGGAACAGTACCAACCTTACATCTTTGACCAGCAAAATGATCCGGGGCTTAAAATTAATTATTTAAACATGTGAAATTTTTGTGACTCAAGTGTGCTTTGCAACTCCAGAACAAGTGGCACACTTCATGCTTGAATGTGATCGCCCTGGGGAAGAACTGTTTCTTTATAAACTTTAGTGAATTCTCTAGTGTCTGAATTTAAATTAGTTAAACACCAAACATTGTTTCATGCATTCAGCTCTACCAAGCAGGTTTTACTATTTAATAAAATACTGTAGATGTCAGGTACATTAGTCATCTAAAATCTGTGTAGATGACATTCACCTTTCTGTAGGACTTGTATATTGCTTTATATCTGATATATACTTTGTCATTATGAAATTAGCTATATATTATACTGTATACAATTACAATTTTCACTTGCATATTGTCATTACCTGGATGTTATTATCCAAAACATAAATTTAAAGAAGCAATATCCCTGCACAGGTTACCACTGGGAAAAACAGCCCCAATCATACTCTGACACATCATTGGAGAGACTTATGCCCCGTACACACGATCAGAAATTCCGACAGCAAAAGTCCGATGTGAGCCGTGTGTATGCTCCATCGGACCTTTGCTGTCAGAATTTCTGCCAACAAAATATTGAGAGCTGATTCCCAAATTTTCCGACGGAAAAAAATCCTATTGGAAAATCGTCTGCAGCAATTCCGATGCGCAAAATTCCGACGCATGCTCGGAAACAATTTGACGCATGTTGGGAAGCATTGAACTTAATTTTCTCGGCTCGTCGTATTGTTGTACGTCACTGCGTTCTTGACGGTCGAAAGTTCAGAGAACTTTTGTTTGACTGTGTGTATGCAAGCCAAGCTTGAGCGGAAATCCGTCGGAAAAAACATCCAATCATGTTTGTACGCGGCACTACTTTGGTCCGATTTCCATGCGAGTTGATGTCCATAGACCTCAATGTTAAACCCCTGAAGTAGCATGCAAATCGTACCTGAATAATATAGACACAATTTCAGTACGATTTCAGTACGACTTTGTAAGCACAAGCAGCTTTTTAACCCTTGTCCCACCCAATCTTTTCAGCATAGTAGCCCCTCTCAAGCACATTTTTCCACCAAACATTCACTTCCTGGTTATTCCCTCAGGAACAATGTGCTCCAAACAGGTAAAAATAAGAGACGTCCTCGATAATGAGCAAATCATTCGATTTATTTGTGAGTGCCCAGCTATTTATGATTTGTGTGACCCAAACTACAAAGACAAGATAAACTACAAAGACAAACTACAAAGACAATGACCCACTGACCACCAATGAAGGGGACATTCTTCTCACTGACCACCAATGTAAGAAGCATTCTTCCCACTGACCACCAATGTAAGGGACATCCTTTCCACTGACCGCCAATGTAAGGAGCATTCTTCCCACTGACCACCAATGAAAGGAGCATTCTTCTCACTGACCACCAATGTAAGGGACATCCTTCCCACTGACCACCAATGTAAGGAGCATTCTTCCTACTGACCACCAATGTTAGGAGCATTCTTCTCACTGACCACCAATGTAAGGGACATCCTTCCCACTGACCACCAATGTAAGGAGCATTCTTCTCATGCTTCATTATAGAGGACCCAAAATTGACCCCTATCTTCACGATTGGCAATGATGGGATGTACCCAATATCGACGTCTTCTCCGCCTCTGCTTCTCCTCTTCTTCCTCATGCACTGCTACTGCCGCAGCAGCAATGACAACTGCGGTGGCAGGAAAAGGAATTGCCTCACACCATGTATGTTTTTATTGGTTAATGCCAAAGTTGTGGCAAAGTCGAAATTGTACTGATCCCAAATCGCGGCAAAATTGCTGCCGCAAAATCGCGCAAAATCGCGGCCGCAAAATCGCGGCAAAATCGCACGACTTTCAAGTCGTATAAATGTGAAAGGGGCCTTATTGCACAAGCTGTCATGTGCTATGTTTCTAACTGCAGGGATGTTCAGATATAGAAATACAACATACTGATAATTATGTGTCATATTTTGAGATTGTAAGAATATCTGTTAGGCCCCGTACACACGAGGGGATCTCCGCTGGAAACGGTCCGCCGGAGATTCCTCCTCCGGATTTGGATCTGATGGCTTGTACTCACCATCGGATCAAAATCCGCACGGTCGCCGCGATGATGACGCGGCGACGTGCGTGACGCTGGAAGGTAAGTACTTCCACGCATGTGTCGAATCATTACGACGCATGCGAGGGAGGGGAGCGGACGGATTGATCCGGTGAGTCTGTACAGACCACTGGATCAATCCGCTGGACCCGATTCAAGCGGATAAATTTCTTAGCATGCTAAGAAACTTATATCCGCTTGAAATCAATCCGGCCGAGAAATCTCCGCGGATAAATATCCGCTAGGCCGTACAGACGACCGGATTTATCCGCTGGAACTGATCCGCGGATCAATTCCAGCGGATAGATCCGGTGGTGTGTACGAGGCCTAAAAGAGTTTAACTGATCTTACTAAGCGGACAACCATAATAATTTTTTAATTGTACCCATCCTACTTTCAAGTGGTTGTAAACCCTCACATGACACAAATTTATCTCATGTGTCAGGAAAACTTCTCAGAAGAGACTGATGCTAATAACAGAGAAACAAAGCACCAGAGAGAAACAACACTTAGAGCTTTGGAGTAAGATAAGTAAAAACTGCATATATACTGTATGCGCTTTGCTCAGATTCAATGACTGAGGTTTACCACCACTTTAAGATCACTGGGATTTATTGGAGGTATGGGATATCTATGCCCATCGCCACCATTTACGGCTATTGAATCATAATGAGGAGGTGTCATACCATTGAAACACTCTTTTTAAATTTTCCATGTGTGGCTGTTAAGAGGCACAAGTGTTTATTCACTGAAAGAGTGGTTGATTCTTTGAGAAGTAACACAGGGGCCCTGTTAGGTGGTTGTTTAGCTGCAAATTATCCCTGGTAGAGTTCTTTTTAAACCACTGTTTTCATTAGACAAAACAAATGTGCATATACAGTAAAAGGAACCACTGGGGGTGTTACAAATAAGACAGAACAACACCGATCCACTTTGTAATCAGAGAATAAAAACATATATCAGTAAATAAAGCCATTCTATCATGTTGATCTGCTCCATGTGATATATGTTTCCATAGAAACAACTTACAATGCATTGTGTCCAGGAGAGACATTTCAAATCACATTTGTTCTGTGAAATGAATAACAAATTTAGTGATTTTGTAAGATGGACAACAGGCGGCCCTTCGAAAATATCTTGGCACATGAAAAGTGTTAAAACAGAATTGCATACTTTGGCGTCTGCTCCTTGTTACCACACTCTTCGTAGACTGCTGCTAATAATACATTTTGCCACCTAAGGTCAATGTTGGGGTATAAGGTTTTTGCAAGTACTTCACAACTTTGTACCTCTCTTCATAATGTGCAATGTACACCATAAATTCTGTTATAAGAATATGTTAGTATGGACCTCAAGGCAGAAGCGGAGGGTCTACTTGGAAACGTGGGCGGAATGGAACATATTCAGATATTCGGAGGAGGGGAAAGCCTTGATGGATGTAGACTGAAGGTGGGATGACTGCTGCGGGGTCCGTGGGGGGGAGACAGGCAGGGGCGTTGCTTTTTTTTTTTTTTGGGGTTTAATGGGTATTGGGGAGGGGTTAGGGACTGGGGGGGTCAAGTAAAGTAAACAAGGAGATACAGGGGAAATGTCCCAATCATGGCGGGATTTTGGTTTCCCGCATGAAGGGGACAGAACCGAAACGGGATATTAACCACTTACCCCCCGGACCATATTGCTGCCAAAAGACCAGAGTACTTTTTGCTATTCGGGACTGCGTCGCTTTAACAGACAATTGCGCGGTCGTGCGACGTGGCTCCCAAACAAAATTGGCGTCCTTTTTTTCCCACAAATAGAGCTTTCTTTTGGTGGTATTTGATCACCTCTGCGGTTTTTATTTTTTGCGCTATAAACAAAAATAGAACGACAATTTTGAAAAAAATGAATATTTTTTTACTTTTTGCTGTAATAAATATCCCCCAAAAATATATAAAAAAACATTTTTTTTCCTCAGTTTAGGCCGATACGTATTCTTCTACATATTTTTCGTAAAAAAAAATCGCAATAAGCGTTTATTGATTGGTTTGCGCAAAAGTTATAGCGTTTACAAAATAGGGGGTATTTTTATGGCATTTTTATTAATATTTTTTTTACTAGTAATGGCGGCGATCAGCGATTTTTTTTTTGGTATTGCGACATTATGGCGGACACTTCGGACATTTTTGACACATTTTTGGGACCATTGGCATTTTTATAGCGATCAGTGCTATAAAAATGCATTAGATTACTATAAAAATGCCACTGGCAGTGAAGGGGTTAACACTAGGGGGCGGGGAAGGGGTTAAGTATGCCTGGGTGTGTTCTTACTGTGGGGGGGGGGTGGCCTCACTAGGGGAAACACTGATCCTCGGTTCATACAGTGTATGAACCGAAGAAAAGCATTTCCCCTGCTGACAGGAACGAGAGCTGTGTGTTTACACACACAGCTCCCGTTCCCCGCTCTGTACCGAGCGATCGCGTGTGCCCGGCGGCGATCGCGCCCGCCGGGCACACGCACGGGAGTCGGGGGCGAGCGGGGGGCGCGTGCGCGCGCCTCCGGCGGCGCGCGTGCGCCCCTAGTGGCGGCTAAAAGGTAGGACGTCATAATACGTGATCTCGCCTAGGAGAGCCACCTTGTGGACGTATTATGACGGTGCGGCGACGGCAAGTGGTTAAAGGTACTGTCAGGGTGAGAGCCCCGACTTTTGAGGAGTGAGGGAGGGGAAAGAAACAGGGATCAGAACATTTAAAATGTAATTTGTTTTTCCTTCCCCTGGTTATAAATGAAGAATAATTTGATGGGGAAATGGTTTTTTGAAATGTTTGTTTTCTTTCCATGGGTAATTAAATGGATATTCCTGTTATATATGATCAAAGGGGGTTAAACCAGAAGAATACCCCTCGGGTTTGGTTTCTTTTTCCTTTTTCTTTTCTTTGGATTGTACTCGTGAATCTCTGTTTTCCTTGTTGTTTAAAATCAAATAAAGGATGATTAAAAGAAGAATATGTTAATGTCCAACTCCAGACTATTGCTTTTCTTAAAAAGCAGGCGTTTTTAAAACAAGCAGGTCTAGTCATGCTGGGAAGACTGAGGACATACTGAGACTGCAGTGTCTCATGGGCCAACCCCCTGAGAGTTCGCCACCTGGGACTGAGTGGCTGCACAATAGAATAAAGGTGAATGGCGGGGCATGAAATGTCCCCGCCCCATCCCCTGTGGGATCGTGGCAGACCTATAATTGAATTAATTAATGTCAGTTAAATACTTATATATATATATGGTTATTAAGAAGACTTTAATATATGCTATGTGTATTGATTATTTACAAATTTATTGAAAGTTGATATAAATTGACTTAATATTTATACCTATAAATAAAGGGCCACAACCAATTTAACCACTTCAGCCCCGGACCATATTGCTGGTCAAAGTCCACGCCACTTTTTGCGATTTGCCACTGCGTCGCTTTAACTGACAATTACGCGGTCTTGCGATGTGGCTCCCAAACAAAATTGGCGTCCTTTTTTTCCCACAAATAGAGATTTCTTTTGATGGTATTTGATCACCTCTGCGTTTTTTAGTTTTTGCGCTATAAACAAAAATAGAGCGACAATTTTGAAAAAAAAAAATATTTTTTACTTTTTACTATAATAAATATCCCCCAAAAATATATAAAAAAAACAATTTTTTTCCTCAGTTTAGGCCGATTCGTATTCTTCTACATATTTTTCGTAAAATTTTTTATAATTTTTTTTTTACTAGTAATGGCGTCGATCAGCGATTTTTATCGGTACTGCCACATTATGGTGGACACTTCTGAAACTTTTGACACATTTTTGGGACCATTGGCATTTTTAGAGCGATCAGTGCTATAAAAATGCATTGATTACTATAAAAATGCCACTGGCAGGGAAGGGGTTAACACTAGGGGGCGAGGAAGGGGTTAAGTATGTTCCCTGGGTGTGTTCTAATTGAAGAGGGGGGTGCACTGACTAGGGGAAATGACTGATCGCTGTTCATACATTGTATGAACAGACGGTCAGACATTTCTCCCCCTGACAGGACCGAGAGCTGTGTGCGGTGAGCGCCCCTATTGGCTGCTCGGCGAGATGACGTATAGCTGAGTATAGACAAAAGTATAGCAAACAGTACAGCCAAGCTAGAACAGAGACCCCAAATTTAACCAAATAACAGGTTCAGAGCAAACTACCTCTCCGAACTTGACCCCCCCCCCCTGGAAAATCGAGAAGGTATTGAAGATTCTCGCGGCCTCGGGCTGTCTGAGCAGTCCTGGACCGGATGTCACACAGGCACAGCGAGCAGAGTGAAGCCACCTACCCCTCCTGTGTTTATGTGTACACAGGAGGAGGGAACCTGCTGCCTGTGCCGCGCTGATGGCTGATCTGAGGTACTGAATGGGATGGGTGGAGGGGGGTCCATCTGTGCTGAAGGGGGAGTTTGTGCTGAATGGGGGGTCCATCTGTGCTGAAGGGGGGTCTGTACTGAAGGGGGGTCCATCTGTGCTGAAAGGGGGTCTGTACTGAAGGGGGTATGTGCTGAAGGGGTTGTCAATCTTTGCTGAAGGGGGGGTCTGTGCTTAAAGGGGGTCCATCTGTGCTGAAGGTGGGGGTCTATGCATAAAGGGGGTCCATCTGTGCTGAAGGGGGGTCTGTGCTGAAGGGGGGGTCCATCTGTGCTGAAGGGGGGTCTGTTCATTCTCTTGGCTATATTTATATGGGCATGGAGGGAAGCTAAATTATCTCAAGAGCTATTTTACACTGCCAGCTGGCCGTGTTATCGGTAAAGTGCCGCTAAAAAGCGGCGCTTTACTGTTATTTTAGCTTCGCTATTCGGCCCCTAACGGGGCGCTTTTAACCCCCGCTAGTTTTGAAGAAAGGGTTAAATGCGACTGTGTATCGCCACTGCCGAAACGCCCCCCCCTGAAAAAATTTCAGCGGACGCCCATGCTTATGTTATGAGGATAAGAGGGGAAAGCTTTGTGTAATCTAGCAGGTAAGAACTCAAACAGGGCTGACAACCTATATAGAGATTTGGGTCTCCGTCAGGCTTCTTGTGGCTATATCTGATTGACCCTGCTGTGAGTGCAGCCTGGGTGTAGAGCAGTGGCTGCTGGTTGTATATTTTTTTGGGGGGCGGCAAACAGTGCATGCACCCACAGTTGGTCGGTTACCAGCCCTGCACTTACCCCTTTTTACACGATTTCCAGGATGGCCAGGAATATTCATCCTAGCCACTCTCCATCGCTCATTGAGACATTGTGATTTGCTTGGGGAGAGGCATTGATGGGACCAAAAGGAATCTGATGGATGGTGCCCTTGATTAATTAGAGCATGCAGCTCTCTCTCTCTCTCTGCCCAAAGCATGGCAAAACAAATTTGCTTGATTGAATTGGGATCCTCTGACAGGTTAGGAGCCTGAGATCTGCTACACTGCCTGCTTCCAAGCCCTGTTGACCCAATGGAGCCTGGGCCAGTATGGGAGGGTTAGCTGTATCCACCCATAGTTGGCATCACTTACCCAGGCAGGGGGGCTGGATAGATGTAGGGGGGGAAACCTGATGGGATGGGGGGGGGGGGGGGGGTCTGTCAAGTATTCTGTATGGGACCTTATAATTTCTTTTGGCAGTCCAGGCTCAGTCTATTCATTGTTTTATCAGTTAGACTTCTGACAATCAATAGGTATTGCTATAATAAAAAAATATATAATACCCAAATAGCAAGGATTACTTGCCACAAAATGTTGATTTGTTAATTTGCTGCACATTTTGAAGCACAAGTTCTAGTTGACACTTTTACGATTTGTAGCAAATTTGCATGGCAAGACTCCTGCAGTGGTGAGTCTACAGCAAGAGCTCTGCAAGTCTACAGCATAAAAGTCAGCCAAAGTGACCCCCTGTGATGGGAGGCTTATTGCACAACATAACTGAACCAGAACTTGCAGCAAACTTGAAGAATGTTTGCAAAGTAATCTGGAGTCATTTAATGTGGACTTGTTGCAATTGTGCAACAAACTTGTGAAGCTTGGCAAGTCTGGCAATAGGTTAGCAAGTCATTTTCAAACTTGCAGCACAATTGCTTGTTATCTGGGTACTTGCCGGATGACAAAAGAGGTTTCCAATCAAAATGCTCTGACCATTAAATCACGTTTGTGTAAAGAAAGAATAGTGCCAATTCAGTTTATATTTTATTAATAGCAACCGCTGTACAAAGTCCTTTAAATGTCCATGAAAACTTTGGGTATCGAAAACTCAAAGGATACATATGGGCTCTGTAATGATGTTCCCAATGTGTCCTTCAGCTCTCAGCAAGCGCCTGTTTTTCTGTCCTTATAATGTATTCCTTACTTTCTGTAAATATTATGGCCCTGAGACTACGCTGAGCCCCAAGTTAGATTGTCTCTCACCGTTCCTACAGATACAAATTGCCTTGTTCCACAGCTTTTTTATTTTAAGTACAGTAATTTTAGTGTCTTCTCATGAAAAATGACACAAATGGTTGCCAAGAGACTAAAATATTGCCTGAAGTGTTTTGGATGTGGTGTTCCAAGAGTCTGCTGAACAAATCTAGTACAATGGAACCGTTTCAATGTGACATTTACACTAGATCGTTTTGTAATACATCCTCCTTTTCTGATAATGTCTCACCCTGATGATATGGTGACTTTTATTATCTGCATGCCAGATAACAATGTGGGAAATTATTGCATAACTAAAGGCAAAATGTTTTTTTTTGTTTTGGATAGAGTGGATAGGGATTAGAACACCTATTAGGTTTGTATTGCTGTCTGTATCCCCGTTAGGGAGATTTGCCCTCTCTCTTTGTCCTATTTACCCATATCCAGGGCCGGACTGGGAATAAAATCCAGCACTGGAAAAAATGTCATACCAGCCCCATAGCATTATTATACCAGCCCTACATCATAACATTCCTTTTTTTCTTGTTCATGAAAGGGAAAACCATGCACATTTGAAGAGTGTATTATAGATAGAGAAGACAGATAGGGCTTTATATATATATAAAAAAGCAAATTCCAGTAAAAAGCCGTCAATGATCAAGGGGGACCCCTGGGAATGTGGGGGGGACAGGGGACTCTGGTGACCAGAGGCCACCTTTCACAGAAAGAATACACTTAGGCTGCTTTCACACTGATGCGCTTTACAGGCGCTATAGCGCTAAAAATATGACAGCCTCACTGTGCCCATAATCGCGGCCTCACTTTGCCCATAATCACAATTCCCTTAGTCTAAATGCTAAAAAGACAGAAATTCTCATCTCTGGACGTATTGATCCAGCTGTCTTTCTGGGAAAATGGCCCACGAGCCCTGGGCCGTGTCCTGTTCCAGTGAATCAAGTCCGTGTCCTGGGGACAATTTTTGACTGTAATCTGAATTGGATACCCCAAGTCAATCAATGTATCCGCAACGCACTGTATTACATCAGGTGTCTGAGAAAGGTCAAAAATCTGTTTTCTCAGAACCACCGGAAAGTCTTGGTTCAATCTCTCGTCAACTCCCGGATTGACTTTAACAACATTGTGTATTTGGGTATGCCTCTAAAGTGGCTGAGGAAAATCCAGCTCATCCAGAACCAGGCCGCTAGACTAATCTCTGGCCTAAATAGGCGGGAGCATATTACCCCTACCCTGCGATCACTGCACTGGCTCACTGTGGTAGATCGCGTTGAGTTTAAGGCTCTTTGTCTCGCCTATTGCGCTTATTATGGGACGGGCCCGCAATATCTGAATTCCTTGATAACGCGATATGTCCAGGCCCGGATTTACTCCATTTGCCGCCCCAAGGCCAGGTCTTTCAATGCCGTCTCCGCCTGCGCAGCACAGGGGGTACTTTTTCGGCAGGACACTGAAAAGCGGGGGGGGGGGTGTTGCTGCCAAAAATTACATTGAGTATTGGGGGGTGCTGCTGTCGAAAATGACAAAATGACATTGAGAACCGGGAGGGGGGTTGCTGCTGCCAAGAACTATCTCGCCTCCTCTTCCCTCTGTTTTTTCTCCTCTCACCATCCGCATGACAGGGGGGAACTCCTGATATGAAAGTGAAAGTGTCCTCTCCTCTCAGCCGCAGTGCCGCCCCTGCACCCACTGCCGCCCCGAGGCCTGGCCTTGTTTGCCTTATCTGGAATCCGGCCCTGGATATGTCCCTGCACGAGCACTCAGATCACTAACAGCTGGTCTTGTCACTTACCCATCTGCCTGTTTTCTTACCTTTGGGGTTAGACACTTTTCTGTGAGAGCAACGGCTCTATGGAATAGTCTCCCTGTTTCCATTCGGTCTCTCCCCTCTATTATGGCCTTTTGTAAAAGGCTAAAAACTATTTTTTTTTGAGAAAAAGCAGGCCGAGTCATGTTAGTTCTCCCTGTTGTCCCCTGGTGATCTGTTTCTTATTTTTTTTTTTTTTTTTTGCTCTCTTTTTTTCTTTTCCTTCTATTTCTTTCCCTCCCTGACTTGATTTATCTATTTCCAGTTATATTTTCTGTGCTTAAACACTGCCCGGATGGGTCAGTATTTGGCGCATTATAAATCTATTAAATCAATCAATCAATAATCGCAACCTCAACGTGCCCATAATCGCAGACTCACTGTGCCCATAATTGCAGCCTGACTTAGCCCATAATTTCAGCCTGACTCAGCCCAAAATCGCAGCCTCGCTCAGCCTCACTGTGCCCATAATTGCAGCCTGACTCAGCCCATAATCGCAGCCTCACTCAGCCCCACTATGCCCATAATTGCAGCCTGACTCAGCCCATAATCACAGCCTGACTCAGCCCATAATCGCAGCCTGACTCAGCCCATAATCGCAGCCTGACTCAGCCTCACTATGATTATGATAGCAGTCTCACTCAGCTCATAACTGCAGCCTGACTGTGCCTATGAATACAGACTCACCGTTCTCCTGCTGTGTGTCACGGTCAGAGCTGGGTCTGTGTGTTGCAAAAATACGAAGGAAACTTGGACAGCCGCACTCCAAAAATGTTCTTTTAATTAAAATCGATCACAAAATAAACATACCACAGCAAAACAATTGGAACAAAAGCTAACATTTCTCACTGTAGCTTCAGTGCTTAGTCATAACTTAGTACCAGCTATGACTAAGCACTGAAGCTACAGTGCGAAACGTTAGCTTTTGTTCCAATTTTTTTGCTGTGGCATGTTAATTTTGTGATCGATTTTAATTAAAAGAACATTTTTGGAGTGCGTCTGTCCAAGTTTCCTACGTATTTTTGCATCACTATTGCATTGCCGGCACCCATGGTTTGGTTCCAGTGAGGAGGTTCTTTGAAGACTACTGAGCAGTTATTTTCTCTCTCTACCTTGTCTTGGGTCTGTGTGTTGTTGGCGGCGCTGTTACAAGGTACAGCCCCCCTAGACCGGTTTGTGTGATAGGCAGAACACAGATGCAATCTACTATCCCATGAGCCAGTCTAGGGGGGCAGGACCTTCAGAGCGCCGCCAACAACACACAGACCCAGCTCCGACCGTGACACACAGCGCTCTTGCAGTGCAGCATGCAGCCACAGATCAAAGTGGCCCCAGGGCGGGCAGCCTACCGTGATTTTTCCCGGTATCCCGGTAGGCCAGTCCGGCCCTGCTTTTAGGGAGAGAAATAGGAGTCAGTCCTGCTTCAGAAATCAAATTACACCAGCACTGCATATGTTACTGTGAAATACACCCTTTAGATACTTTTCTTCTATTGTGCTATTCAAAAAATATCCATTTAGGGAAAAAAAAATGTTTGCAGTGTTTCCACCATATCTGTACATGTGAGATACACCCTTTAGATACTTTTCTTCTATTGTGCTATTTAAAAAACATCCATTTAGGGAAAAAAAACTTGAAGTGTTTCCTCCAGTGTTTGCAGTGTTTCCTCCAGTGTTTGCAGTGTTTCCTCCATATCTGTATGTGTGAGATAAACACTTTGGGCCAGATTCACAAAGAGTTACGCCGGCGTATCAGTAGATACGCCGACGTAACTCGGAATCTAAGCCCGTCGTATGTTTAAGTGTATGCTCAAACTGAGATACACTTAAACCTACCTAAGATACGACGGCCTGCACCGTCGTATCTTAGGGTGCAATATGTCCGCTGGCCGCTAGGTGGCGCTTCCATTGAGTTTGGCGTAGAATATGCAAATGAGTAGATACGCCGATTCACGAACGTACGCTTGCCCGTCGCAGTAAAGATACGCCGTTTCCGTAAGAGGTATGCCGGCGTAAATATAAAGCTGCCCCCTAGGTGGCGTAGCCAATGTTAAGTATGGCCATCGCTCCCGCGTCGAAATTTAGAAATTTGACGTTGTTTGCGTAAGTCGTCCATTAATGGGGCTGGACGTAATTTACGTTCACGTCAAAACCAATACGTCCTTGCGGCGTACTTTGCCGCAATGCACACTGGGATATGTACACGGACGGCGCATGCGCCGTTCGTAAAAAACGTCAATCATGTCGGCTCACCATTCATTTAAATAAAACACACCCCCCTCATCCTCATTTGAATTACGCGCGCTTACGCCGGCCCCATTTTCGCTAAGCCGCTGAAACTTAGGAGGCAAGTGCTTTGAGAATACAGCACTTGTCTCTCTGACTTAAGTCGGCGTAGCATAAATTGAACACGCTACGCCGCCTCAAAGATTCACTGCCGTACCTGAATCTGGCCCTTTAGCTACTTTTGTTCTATTTTGCTATTCAAAAAACACCCATTTAGAGCAAAAACATATATTTTGCAGTGTTTCCGCCAGTGTTTGCAGTGCAGTGTGAGATAAACACTTTGGCCGGGATTCACAGACACTGGCGCATATTTATGCCACCGTAGCATATCTTTTTTACACTACGCCGGCGCAGTGCGGAGAGGCATGCACTGTATTCAGAAAGCCATTATTTACCAAGATGCGCCATCGTAACGTATTTTCGAAGGCGTAGGCCAGCGTAAGTGTAAGTGGGCGTGACCCCATGCAAATGATGGTCCGAGCGGGTCGCAGTGGTTTACGTCGGGCGTATCTTAAACGGCGCATGCGCCATGACGTGGACGTATGGCCTGCACCCCTCTGTGCATGCTCACAACTACGCCCGGCATAACCCCTAAGATACGCCGGCCCACCGCCTACGCCCAGTGCATAAATATGCCCAGACATGCGCCCGTCGAGCGCAAAAGTACACCAGCAGCTTTTGGTGTAGGTACTTTTGTTTTCTGAGCCATGTCTGCTCCAGTGACTGGGAAGGAGAGGAGGAAAAATTATTTTACACCGGAGGAGAAGGCAATCGTGATCAATGCCATCCCCAGATACGACGTGTACCTCCATGGGGCACAGAGTGGCACGACCACCAAGGTCAAGAAGGAGAAGATCCTCCAGGAGATCACCATGCAGGTCAATGCCCTTGGACATGAGCGGAGGACCTCAAGGGACATTGTCAAAAAGATCAAGGACCTGCGTCGTCTGGTCCGAGACAACCTGGCCACTATGAGGAGGCACGCCAGGGGCACGGGAGGCGGACCAGCCAGTAAGATCAGGCTCACTCCTGATGAGGAGGTGATTGCCCGGTGTCTGCAGAGGGAGCAGGTGGAGGGCCTGGAGGGCTATGACTCTATTGATCAGGCCTTGAGGACAGGTAAGTGTGTTTTTTCTCCTATCCGGTGTGTAGCATGTGAGGGGATGGAAGGCAATATGTGACAAGTGTGTGGGTCCACCAACATGTGAATGCTTTGTGTCATCCACAGATGTGCTGGAGGGAGCTGGGCCGTCGTCGGCGGCTGGGCAACCCACGCCATCCCAGGAGGAGTGTGCCCACACCTCTCCACTAGAGGAAGTTGAGGAGGAGCACAGTGCTTTTGAGGAAGGTGCATACCTGGTGGAGGAGAACATCATCCTTGGACCCTCCCAAACCTCCTCCCCCATCAGGGGAAGCCCCTCATCCTCCTCCCCCATCAGGGAAAGACCCTCAAGGGCCTCCCCCCATCAGGGCAAGCTCCTCAGGGTCCACCCCCATCAGGGCAAGCTCATCAAGGGCCTCCCCGTACAGACGGCCCCAAGCCTCTCCTGCCCCCAGGAAGGCTACACGCAAGACCAGGGGTGTTCCTGATGCCTTCGAGGAAAATCTTGCGAGGGACCAGGCCCAGCAGACCCGCCATATGGGTGCTATAGTGGGTGACCTGCGCCGTGTGGCAGAGAGCCTGGCCTCCTCGGCCCAGACCCAGGCTGCCTGCACATTGGCTGTCCAGCAGGCCCTCACACAGCAGGCTGATCAGAGTACCTCCGTCTCTGACAGCCTGCAGGATGTGAGTGCGAATTGCACTGCTATAGTGACCTGCCTTGGGGAGCTGCAGGCCACAACATCAGGCCTTGTGGCAGAGGTCAGGAGCCTTGCAGTGGCTATACGGGCCAACTCTGCTGCCATCGAGGTGGAGGCAGACGAGGCGCCACCAGCGGCACACCACCCGCCAGCTGCGGATGCAGGCGCAGACTAATGCGGTCCTCACCCGCATTGCCCTGGCATTGGAGGGCAGGCAGGCAGCCAGGGAGAGACCAGGGGATGATCCTCCTCCAGATGAAGCACCCCCCCACCCGAGGCTCCCCCCAGGCAACTGAGGAGCAGGAGCCGTGGCACCAGGCGTAGCCCACGACAGGGCAAATGAGTGCCTTTTTTTTTGGGGCTCAGGTTATGAGCTTTTTTATTTGTTATTTTTACTCGGGTTATGAGCTTTTTTATTTGTTATTTTTGCTCAGGTTATGAGCTTTTTACTTTTGTAGTGAATGCACATGGTGAGGAGTGCAGGCTACAGTGTGACTGGTGTGTAAATGTGGGGGTGACATATCTGCCAGCAAGGCGTGTTACCCTGGGTCGTCGGGGAGAGGTTATGCCCACGACCGTGTGAATGTGGTATGAATGGACAGTAACACCATTGGGGCCTTGGCGTGGCGTTGCTGCTCCCAAGTCCTGCATGGTGGACTTGGGCTAATCCAATGTTAATCTTTTTAGTTCCTTTTTTTCTATATATATTTTTCTTTATTTCGTCTTTCTCAATTCGCGGCAGCACCCCCCAGGCCCATGCCTGAAGCTGTGTAAGGGGCCCCAAAATTCCTGATGGCGGCCCTGCCTGGCATGTTGGTATATAGATATGTTGTCCTGCAAGTGTGGTTGCTTAGCTCGTCCGTAACGGTGCTGCTGCAGCTGTTCTCCTGCTGACCTGTGCACGTCTGTTGCTGAGTTACATCTGCTTTATGAGGAATAACTTTAGGCCAGACGTACAACTTATGCGCACATCGCGTAGCCTGCGCCGGGCGCATGTACGTTTGTGAATCGCCGTATCTCCCTCATTTGCATATTTGAATAGGAAATCAATGGTAGCGCCAGATGCGTCCAGCGTAAATATGCGCCCACGATACACCGGCGTTGGAAAGTTACGTCGGTCGGAAGAAGCCTATTTTCAGGCATATCTAGTTCTGTGGGCATGGCGCACAGATACGACGGCGCACATTTACAATTACGCAGCTTATCTCGAGATACGTCAGTGTAAGTGCGTTGTGAATCCAGGCCTTTAGCTACTTTTCTTCTATTTTGCTATTCAAAAAACACCCATTTAGGGCAAAAACATATATTTTGCAGTGTTTCCTCCAGTGTTTGCAGTGTTTCCTCCATACCTGTGCGTGTGAGATAAACACTTTAGCTACTGTTCTTCTATTTTGCTATTCAAAAAACACCCATTTAGGGCAAAAAAATATGGACCTCGTCCTCCTAGGTCAAGATTTTTTTTTTTAATGTATTTTATGTTATTTTAAGTTATTTCCCTATCCACATTTGTTTGCAGAGTACTTGCCATGCTCTTACCAACATTTGCTGCCATTTGCAGCCCTCTTGCCCTTTCCATTAGTCCCCCACATGGCTTCTCGCAAACTGAAAATGGGACTTCTTATAGCTTTCTTCTTGCCACTCTTCAGGCCAGATTTGTGGAGTGCACGACTAAGGCCCCGTACACACGACCGAGTTTCTCGGCAGAATTCTGCCAGAAACTCAGTCGGAGCTGGATTCTGGCGAGAAACTCGGTTGTGTGTACACTTTTCAGCGAGGAAGCCGACGAGGAACTCGTCGGGCCGAAAAGTGAACATGTTTTCTATTTTCTCGTTAGTCAATGGGAAAAATCGGCGGATTCCACACTGAACTCGATGAGGAACTCGATGTGTTTGGCACGTCGAGTTACTCGGTCGTGTGTACGGGGCCTTATACACCTGAGCTGTGGATCCCTGCAGGTCCTCAAGAGATACCATGGGCCTCTTGGCAGCTTCTCTGATTAATACTCTCCTTGCCTGGTCTGTCAGTTTAGGTGGACGGCCATGTCTTGGTAGGTTTGCAGTTGTGCCATATTCCTTCCATTTTTGAATGATGAATTGAACAGTGCTCTGTGAGATGTTCAAAGCTTGTGATATTTTTTATAACCTAATCCTGTTCTAAACTTCTCCACAACTTTATCCCTGACCTGTCTGGTGTGTTCCTTGGTTCCTTGGTGCAGTTTGCTCACTAAGGTTCTCTAACAAACCTCTGAAGGCTCCACAGAACAGCTGTATTTATACTGAGATTAAATTACACACAGGTGAACTCTATTTACTAATTAGGTGACTTCTGAAGGCAATGGGTTCCACTATATTTTAGTTAGGGGTATCAGAGTAATGGGGGCTGACTACAAATGCACACCACACTTTTCAGATATTTATTTGTAAAAAAAAAAATTGAAAACCATTTTTCATTTTCCTTCCACTTCATAGTTATGTGGCACTTTGTGTTGGTCTATCACATAAAATACCAATAAAATGCATTTACGTTTTTGGATGTTATATGACAAAATGTGGAAAATTTCAAGGGGTATGAATACTTTTCAAAGCACTTTATTCTCTATAGAGTGTTTAATGTTAAGTTTTGTAATTTTCTTTCAAGATCAAATTAATATTATTTTTATCTGTTTTTTCTGGACCCTTAAACAGTGTGGGGTCCATAGGCCGGTGCCTACTCTGCCTATTTCGTATTTTAGCACTGGGCTTACCTGTACAGTAGGTACAAATGAAAAAGCAGAGTTTACTACCACTTTAAAGCCCCGTACACACGCGCCAAATGTCGGGAGACAACGGTCGATTAAAAAAAAATCCGACATTCAGCCCGTGTGGATGTCGGTCTGTCCGACAGAAGCCGACCGTTCAGCCGTCTTTTGTCAGACTTGCATGCTGGAAAACCAGCAGCCGACTGACTCCCGATCAGCGCTCTCAGTCAATGGCAAAGAGTGCTGATCGGAGTGTTTTGACAGGGGAGCCCGTCGCTCTGACGGAACACAACAGCTCATTGGGGGAGATTGCTGAACTAACCAGAGCTGTCAGTTTTTTTTGTGCAACCCCAAATAAACTTGGGGGCAGATCCACAGAGCAAGTACGCCGGCGTATCTACTGATACGCCGGCGTACTTTCAAATTTCCTGCGTCGTATCTTTAGTTTGAATCCTCAAACCAAGATACGACGGCATCTGGGTTCGATCCGACAGGCGTACGGCTTCGTACGCCTTCGGATCGCAGATGCAATACTTCGGCGTCCGCTGGGTGGAGTTCGCGTCATTTTCCACGTCGGGTATGCAAATGAGCTTTTTCCGACGATCCATGAACGAACGCGCGGCCGTCGCATTCTCTTACGTCGTCTCTAGTCGGCTTTTTCCGGCGTATAGTTAAAGCTGCTATTTTGCGGCGTATAGATAGACTTGCCATGTTAAAGTATGGCTGTCGTTCCCGCGTCGAAATTTAAATTTTTTTTTTTGCGTAAGTCGTCCGTGAATAGGGATGGACGTAAGTCACGTCTAAGTTCAAAAAATGACGTTGTTGCGACGTCATTTAGCGCAATGCACGGCGGGAAATTTAGGAACGACGCATGCGCATTTCATTCGGCGCAGGGACGTGCTTCATTTAAATGAAACCCGCCCAATTTGAAATACGGCGCCAGAAATACACTACGCCGCCGTAACTTACTGCGCGAACTCGCTGAGGATTCGAAAATGCGCCAGGTAAGGTACGGCGGCGTAGTGTATCTCTGATACGTTGCGCCAATGTATTTCTTTCTGGATCTGCCCCTTACTGTGTACCCAGCTTTAGGCTTTTATGAGATTTGAGAAATTGAATTTAGATCCGCTTTAATTACCCAATGAATTTAAATGATTAAATTGCTGTTGTTTTTTTTTTTTTTTTGTAAGCTGCATGTAGCAATAATTTAGGGTAGATCCCTCATTGTGGTGTGGAAATAGACTAGGAGAGCTTTAACTGCAAGGCGAAAACTACAAATAACTATTCACTTTACAAGATTTTCTGCTCTGTGTGCTCTAATTTATTATTGTCATCCTGTGTGTTAATAGTATACCTATCTGTGTAAAATAAGGCATTGTCTTATCTTGTCTCCTGTTCAAAGTACTACTTTAATGATAAGCTAAATTATCTGCATATTTACAAATTTAAGAATGCATGAAAAAAAAAAAAGGAAAAAAAAAAATTTCCTTAGTCAAACAATAAGATTACATCAAAGTTTAGCAGCCTGTTGCAGAGTAATGCCAGATAACATCCTGCTGTGTCTGTTTAGATTATCTCATCCATTTGATTCGATTGGCACCATGGCACCCATATTGTCATAAGGACTGAACAAGTGGAAGCTTTTACTTTCATTCTCTGCTCATTAAAATAAGATTGAAGCTTGTCAACACAACACTTCTTTTGTGTTCAGAAAAAGCTTTGCTTTGCTACAGTCTGTGACTTTTCTTTTAGGATACTAAAGAAACCTTATGGCTCTCAAAAAAAGTCACCAGCAGAGATCTACTAGCGTCGATTTTGAAATATGAAGAAAATAAAGCCACACATTGTGACTTGTCCTCTTGTAATATATTACGGTAGCAATTACTTGAGTTTATAGGAGATAATAGAATAGAAAAAGTGTATAGAAATACAGATCCCGTGGATCAAGACTGACAAGTCACCTAAAGTGTTTAGATACCGCTATGCTAGCTAGAAAATTGCAATGATGTGTTGAGTTAGATTGCTTATTCTACCGCAGAGGAAATTGGCATAGCATGGCTATAAGGGGAATAATATATATCTAAGCTTGTAAGATTTCAGCAGTGTTTGTTAAGACATATCATGCTGCACAAGTCTTGAAGCAGAGTTTCAATTGCTAGGAATGTTTAAACTTGTAATGTACCATTAAATAGAATAAAGGAATCGCAAACCACGTATTAAAGATCTTTTTTTCACAGATTTGCTATTAAAGTGACACATTTTTTATTTTTATACTGTAGATGTCAAAGTCATAAATCAGGGGTTGACTTATATCGATAGGTGGTATAATTCAGACATCTTCAAACAATTTGTATAGCGTTGAATACCTAGTCAAATACAATGGAAACAACATGATTTGAATAAATAGCTCTTTGTTGGAAAAATCACAGCATATCATGTTTGTCATTAATGGGAAATTTTACTTTAGCAATGTTTTCATACAAGGTGCTATAACTACCATTTTATAAACTATAGGTGGTTAACAAAACATTTTGTGGGGAGATTGCAGCAACAAAAAGCAAAAAATACAGAACTTGGAATTCATAAAGACCAGCACAAGCATATTTTGCAAAAGTGTCTTTAATGCATTCTAAAAGTGATAAAAAAAGTGCCAAAATTCATACAACCTGTCTAGAACCTGTCTAGAACTAAAATTAAGCTGCACCACTTTTAGAAATCAGAGAGACAGCGTCTGTCTGAGACAGTTTTTTCTCTACGCCAAGAGAGTTGGTCTTAAAAGGGAAGTATGGGCTTAAAAGAAAGAAAATAATACTCACCTAGGAGGATGCAGCATCAATCCGATGCTGCATCTATCCCCCGCCAGCTATCAAACTTTTGAGGGCCTTGGAGCACCAGGACAATGGAAACGCCACAAAATAACCCCATTTTGGAAAGCAAACACCCCAACGTATAATCTATGAGACATAATGGGCCAGATTCACAGACTTACGCCAACGTATCTATTGATACGCAGCGTAAGTTCTGTGATGCGCCGTCGTATCTATGCGCCCTATTCAGGGAACAAGATACGCATGAATTTTGCCAAGATACGACCCACGTAAGTCTCCTACGCCGTCGTATCTTGGGTGCATATTTACGCTGGCCGCAAGGGGCGCTTCCGTAGATTTACGCGTCGAATATGCAAATGACCTAGATACGCCGATTCACGAACGTACTTGCGCCCGATATGCCGTTTACGTAAGGCTTACGTCTGGTGTAAAGTTACCCCTGCTATATGAGGCGCAAGTAATGCAAAGTATGGACGTCGGAACAAGCGTATATTTTTACATCGTTTACGTAAGTGGTACGTGAATGGGGCTGGGCGTAAGTTACGTTCACGTTGTTGCCATTGAGCCGTCATATCTTAGGGCGTAAATTCGATGTGATTCAGAGCATGTGCGCGCATGCGCCGTTCGTACGGTGCTTCATTTACATGGGGTCACGATTCATTATAATACAACACGCCCACTACCAGCCTACTTTGAATTACGCAGGCTTACGCCGGTCCATTTACGTTATGCCGCCTTAACTTAGGGAGCAAGTGCTTTGTGAATACTGGGCCAGATTCTCGTAGATTTGAGGCGGGCGTAGCGCAAGCCATTTACACTACGCCGCCCCAACTTACAGGAGCAAGTGCTGTATTCCCCAAACACTTGCTCCGTAGTTTGGGGCGGCGTAGTGTAATTGGCCCGGTGTATCCCCACGTAATTCCAAGGGGGCGGCTTGTATTTAAATTAAGCGCACCCCCGTGCCGTTCGAACTGCGCATGAGCCGGGCTTAAAATAGCCCAGTGCGCATGCTCCAGTTCTCAACGGAAAACGTCAATGACGCCGACGTGTGCGTCATTGACGTAAAGTCGTATTCAAGAACGACTTAGTAAAATGACGTACCCGACGGGAAAAGACGACGCTGACCCGACGCCATACTTAACATGGCATACGTGGGACTGGCGTAAGGTTACCCCTCATATAGCAGGGGTAACCTTACGCTTACGCAAACGATGTAAGCGACGGTTACGCGACGCGATTTCGTTCGGGAATCGGCGCATCAGGCTCATTTGCATAAACAAATGAGACCTGAACGTAAACGCCACCTAGCGGCCGGCGGGGAATTACATTTAAGATCCGACAGTGTAAGTGACTTACACTAGTCGGATCCTAGCCTAAATCCGGCGTATCTTGTTTTGTGAATACAAAACAATGATACGCCGGCGGGAAATTCGATTTACGCCGGCGTATCAGTAGATACACCGGCATAACTTGTTTGAGAATAGGGCCCACTGTACTTGCCTCTCTATGTTACGTTGGCGTAGCACATATGAGATGCACTACGCCCGCACAGAGATACGCCGATCTCTGTGAATCTGGCCCAATGAGTCTTTTGAATAGTTCATTTTTTTCCAGGAGTTTTTTGAAAATGTGGGGAAAAAATGAAAACACATTTTTTTTTACACAAAGTTGTCCATTTATAAGATATTTCCAACACATAGCATGTAGATAGCAAAAATTACACCCCAAAATACATTCTGCTACTCCCCGAGTATGGCGATACCACATGTGTGAGACTTTTACATAGCCTGGTCACATCCTGAGGCCCAACATCCAAGTAGCACCTCCAGGTGCTAGAAGCATAAATTACACATCTTATTTCATTCCTACCTATCACACTTTTGAAGGCCCTGAGGCACCAGGACAATGGAACCGACCACAAAATTATCCCATTTGTCATGAGTATTTTGAACGGTTAATATTTTTCCAGAAGTTTGTACATAGCAAAAATGATACCCCAAAATACATTATGCTACTCCTCCTGAGTATTGGCGATATACCATATGTGTGAGACTTTTACACAGCCTGGCCACATACAGAGGCCCACCTTCCAAATAGCACCTTCAGGCATTCTAAGAGCATAAATTACACACACAAATTCCTGCCAACCTATCACATTTTTGAAGGCCTTTCGTATTTCTGACACATAGCATGTACTGTACATACCAATTACAAACCAAAATACATTCTGTTGAGCAAAGGGTAAACAAAAGATTACCTGCGGTTTTAGTAGTGTAGTGGTCCACAGAATAGAGCATCGGTCCAGGCAGCAGGCAGGAACATGGACAGCGACAGCAAAACATGCAGCTGGCAGGAATACTGTTCATAGTCAGTACAGCTAGAAATGTTGTCAGCACAGCCAAAGAATTGGTCCAGGTAGCAGGCAGGGACATGGTCAGCAGCAGCGAAAGGATCGTCCATGCAGCAGGCAGGAATACTGTCCATAGTTGGTACAGGCAACAGGCAGAGATATGGTCAGTGCAGCCAAAGTATTGGTCCAGGCAACATGCACATGGTCCATGAAAAGTCCTGGGTTAGTGCAGGCAGAGATATTGTCAGCACGCCAAAGCATGCTTCGGTTCGCATCAGAACCTTCGAACGGACCGAACGTTCACGCGCACTTTAGAACCCCATTAAAGTGTATGGGACTTGAACGTTCAAAATCAAAAGGGCTAATTTTAAAGGCTAATATGCAAGTTATTGTCCTAAAAAGGGTTTGGGGACCCGGGTCCTGCCCCAGGGAACATGTATCAATGCAAAAAAAGTTTTAAAAACTGAAGTTTTTCAGGAGCAATGATTTTAATGATGCTTGAAGTGAAAAAAAAAGCGAAATAGTCCTTTAAATATCGTACCTGCTGGGTGTCTATAGTATGCCTGTGAAGTAGCATGTGTTTCCCGTGTTTAGAACTGTCCCTGCACAAAATGACATTAATATAGGAAAAAAGTCATTTAAAACTGCTTTAATGTAATGTCTGGTCCCGGCAATATGGATGAAAAACATTGAGAAACATGGCATGGGTCCCCCACCCCCAGGCCATTACCAGCCCCTTTGGGTCTTGTATGGATATTAAGATGAACCCTGCACCCAAATTAAAAAAAGGAAAGGCGTGCGACCCCCAGGCCCTATATACTCTTAACAGCAGGATACAGGCGGTGCAAACAAGACAGGGACTGTAGGTTTGTTGTTAAGTAGAATCTGTTTGTCATTTTGAACCGCTACATTTTTGCAAAGGACACAGTACACTAACTGACAATACTTGGAGCTCCCTGCCTGTGGTACTAGTATGAGAACACCAGCAATTGTATTCAGGTAGCTTAAGGTGCACACTGTGCAAAGACACAGTACACTAACTGACAATACTTGGAGCTCCCTGCCTGTGGTATTAGTATGAGAACACCAATTGTAGTCAGGTAGCTTTAGGTGCACACTGTGCAGAGGACACAGTACACTAAGTGAACATACTTGTAGATCCCTGCCTGTGGTATTAGTATGAGAACACCAGCAATTGTACTCAGGTAGCTTTGGGTGTACACTGTGCAAAGGACACAGTACACTAACTGACAATGCTTGCAGATCCCTGCCAGTGGTATTAGTATGAGAACACCAGCAATTGTAGATAGGTAGCTTTAGGTGCACACTATGCAGAGGACACAGTACACCAAGTGAAAATACTTGCAGATCCCTGCCTGTGGTATTAGTATGAGAACACCAGCAATTGTATTCATGTAAGCTTTAGGCCCCATACTCACGAGCAAACATGTCTGCTGAAACTGGCCCGCAGGCCAGTTTCAGCAGACATGTTTGGTCGTGTGTGGGCGCGAGCGGGCCCAATTCCAGCAAACATTTGCCCGCCGGGCCTTTTCCCAGCAGACAAATATTCCTGGACTTGTTTTAAAACAGCCCGCTGGAATTCAGCCCGCTCGGACATGTACGGTCGTCAGTACAGACCTACCGTACATGTCCAGCCGCCCGCCGTGCCTCGCATGCGTCGAATGACTTCGACGCATGCGTGGAAGCATTTTAAAGGCGGGCCGCCCACGTCGCCGCGTCATTGTCGCGGCGACACCGCGTCATCGACGCGGCGACACCGCGGACACGCCCCGCGTATTGTTTACGCGCGGACTTCTGTACGATGGTGTGTACAACCATCGTACAGAAGCCCTCTGGCAGACATGTATGGTGAAAACGGTCCGACGGACCGCTTTCACCATACATGTTTGTCCGTGTGTACCCGGCCTTAGGTGCACACTGTGCAAAGGACACTAAAACTGAATACTGGATGTCCCTGCCTGTATTTGTATGAGAATACCAGCAATTGTATTCAGGTAAGCTTTAGGTGCACACTGTGCAAAGGACACTAAAACTGAATACTGAAGGTCCCTGCCTGTATTTGTATGAGAACACCAGCAATTATATTCAGGTAAGCTTTAGGTGCACACAGTGCAAAGGACACTAAAACTGAATACTGGAGGTCTCTGCCTGTATTTGTATGAGCACACCAGCAATTGTTTTAAGATAAGCTTTTGGTGCACACTGTGCAACGGACACTAAAACTGAATACTGGAGGTCCCTGCCTGTATTTGTATGAGTACACCAGCAATTGTATTCAGGTAAGCTTTAGGTGCACACTGTGCAAAGGACACAGTACACTAAGTGAAAATACTGCAGCTAGCAAAATCACCTGCCTGCCTGTCAGTATATTATGAAGAGAATAACAGGAACAGTTCTAGCTAAACTGAATAAAGTGTAAACATATACTGTATATACAACACCTGGGATGCATATATATCCTCTACACACTGTGGGGTAGATTCACGTAGATTTCGGCCGGCGTAGCGTATTTCAGATACACTACGCCGCCGTAAGTTTGAGCCGCAGGTCCTTTATTCACAAAGAACTTGCGCTGTAACTTACGGCGGCGCAGTGTAACTGGGCCGGTGTAAGCCCGCCTAATTCAAAATAGGCTGGTTGGGGGCGTGTTCTATGTAAAATACTACTGACCCCACGTATTTGACATTTTTAACGAACTGCGCATGCGCCGTCCGTGGACGTATCCCAGTGCGCATGCTCCAAATGATGTTGGCAAATCGTCATGCTTTCGACGTGAATGTAAATTACGGCCAGCCCCATTCACGGACGAGTTACGCAAACGACGTAAAGTTTGAAAAATTCAACGCGGTTCCGACGTCCATACCTAACATTGGCTGCGCCATGTTTTTGGTGGTATATCTTTACGCCGGAAAAAGCCTAACGTAAACGGCGTATCTGTACTGCGACGGCCGGGCGTACGTTCGTGAATAGGCGTATCTAGCTGATTTACATATTCTAGGTGTAAATCAGCGTACACGCCCCTAGCGGCCAGCGCAAATATGCAGTTAAGATACGACGGCATAGGAGACTTACGCCGGTTGTATCTTAGCAATATTTAAGCGTATCTCAGTTTGAGAATACGCTTAAATATACGACGGCGGGGATTCGGACTTACGACGACGTATCTACTGATACACCCGTCGTAAGTCTTAGTGAATCTACCCCTGTAACTGCAGCTAACTGACTCGCCTGCCTGCCTGCTCTATCTAACTCAAATTAAATGACACTGTCTCTCTCTCTATCTCTCAGCACGCCGGAACACACTACACAAGGATGACTTCCAGGCGGCCTTATATAGTGTTGGGCGTGCACTAAATCCCCTGAGGCATAATTGGCCAAAGCCACCCTGGCTTTGGCCAATTACGGCTCTCTGTACAGACGGCGCTGTGATTGGCCAAGCATGCGGGTCATAGTGCATGCTTGGCCAATCATCAGCCAGCAATGCACTGCGATGCCGCAGTGAATTATGGGCCATGACGCACCACTCTAATTTGGCGCGAACAGCCCATAACGTTCGCAATTCAACAAATGGTCGAATATACGATGTTCCAGTCGAACATGGGTTTGACTCAAACTCAAAGCTCATTCCTAGTTGAGACACCAGGAAAAGAATCAGCACATAAATTGAAAATGGGGAAATGGCAGTCTATTATAAATGTGGGTTAATAGTTTACGAGAGTGTGATAGCGTCTTAAGCATTCTCCGATGCAAAGGCCAGATTGAGAGGGACATTGGGGACAATGCAAACTGGTGTCTTTCCTAACTCCTTTACTGGTGCACACCTGACATTTTTTGTGTCGTCTTCTTCCAGTTGCTGATGGTGGAATATGGTCAGGAAAATGGCGCTCATGCAGTATGCTAAAACAATCGGCGCTAATGTTTTCTAGTGAGGATCCTTGCTGATAGATTGTGGTGACTAGGCGCTGTGGGAAGCCTTTCCTGTTTTTTCTTGCTGTACCACAGACCAAAGTTTTCCTCAGGTATAGGTGATGAAAAAGGGGCAGACTGGTATTGTAATTGTTCATGTAAATGTGATAACCCTTTTGGAGGAGTGGGAATGCCAACTTCCAGACAATTTTCCTGTTTTTTTTCCATGTACGCATGAAAGGCATGCACATATCCCGAGGAGCTTTCATAGAGCTTGTTGAGCTTCAATCCGTACTTCGCCCTCTTACTGGGGATATACTGCTTTATTCCCAGCCGGCCAGTGAAATCGACCAAGGATTCATCCACAGAGATGTTCTGGTCAGAGATAAAGTTTGGCAAAATTTGGCGAATTCTACACCTAATTTATCAAAGTCAGATGATTTGGGGGGAGCACTGCGAATTATCACTGAAATACAAGAACCGCATGATCATGTCATAGCAGGGCCTGGATATCACAGCTGAAAAAATTGGCCTGTGGTGGATGGGATTGGTAGACCAATATGCATTAAATTTTTTTTTTATAAGACCCATGTTGAGTATAAGGCCTAAAAACAATCTAAGGGCCAGATCCTCAAAAGGGATACGCCGGCGTAACTGCTGTTACGCCGTCGTATCCCTGTTTCTAACTATGGAACTGATCCACAGAATCAGTTTTCCATAGTTAGGCAGAAGATCCGGCATGTGTAAGGGACTTACACTGCCGGATCTTAGGATGCAGTACCGCATCCGCCGCTGGGGGCATTTCGTGTCAAAATGCCGCCTCGGGTATGCAAATTAGCACTTACGGAGATCCACGAAGCTTTTCAGCTTCGTTTTTTCTCCGTAAGTTTTAGTTTGCAAACGCAAAATTAGGGCTGCTTTTACAAAGTGTAAACTGTTTACACCTTGTAAAAACAGACCCTTCTGTCCAGCGACGCGATTTTTTTTTTGTTTTGAATTTTTTTTTTCGCGCCGTATCTTTTTTTTTCCCGACGCAACTTTATTGACCCGTCGCAATCCACAAAGCTCGGCGTAACGTAATTTCGCGCTATGCACGTCGGGAAAATGACGTCACGAGCATGCGCAGTATGGCCGGCGCGGGAGCGCGCCTAATTTAAATGGGAATCGCCCCCATGAAAATAGGAACGCCTTGCGCCGGCGGAATTTAAGTTACACAGCCAAAAATTTCTAGGTAAGTGCTTTGTGGATCGGGCACTTAGGTAGAAATTTTAAGGCAGTGTAACTTAAATGGAAAAAATTAAGTTACGCCGGATCTTTGTGGATTACCCCCTAAGTTCCTCCACTGTTAGGGGTCTCTATTCAAAAGGGCAGGCATAACATGAGTTGGGGCTATTTTCTATATACTGACAGGCAAATAGATTTGTTTGGTCCACGAGGCTTTGAAGTAACTCATCAGGGAAAAAAAATGATTTCAGAGAAAGGGGGAATTGTGGCTGACTCTGTGCTAGAAGTCAGCCACAATGGGTTTGCCAAGGCATCCGGAAGATGGGTTTGGGCCCTAATTCTTTGGGTCTGGCGTGAAATTCCAGCACTTGTACTGGGCCTCTCCTCCTGGGGTCTATCAGGGCTTGTACTGGGCCTCTCCTCCTGGGGTCTAGTGCCATTGGCGTTTGCCGATTGGCCATTGGGGTTTCTAACATTGATGGTAGCTGCCTGGTCTTCAGTTCATCTTCTTTTAGGACGGATTACTTCCTCCTCCGATTTGGATGTACTGCCTTTGGGGAGCTTGTATTGTGAACCAGAATCAGAATTGGACACAGAACTGTACTGGGGCGGTGAGAGCTCTCCACTGCTCTCATCGTTCAGGCTTAACATTTCATATGCCTGTTCTTGAGTGTATAATTTTTGGACATGGCTGTATGTCAGGTGACACTGATGAGCTGCATGACAGGGACTAATGTGCTGCACTTCAGGTAGAAATTGGCTACACGATAGGCACTGCTTGGCTCACGGGACAGGTACTCCTGATGGGCTCACGGACAGGTACTCCTGATGGGCTCACAGGACAGGTTCTCCTCCTCACACTGGTTTGGTGTGTGAGGAGGAGAACACGGTAACAGCCGTTACTCCTGGTATGTTTACACTTGTGACCGGTTGTGATTGGACACAGCTGGTCACGTGGTAAAGAGCCTATTTCATTGGCTCTTTACCCTGATCGGGGGTGGGCTGTGTCTGAGGGATACGCCTCGTCCCCAAACGCTGCGCTGAGCGCCCTCCTTGGGTGCGCATGAGTGCTGTGCACAACAACATTCAAAGTGACTGGCTGTGATTGAACTCCTTTCCCTGATCCCAAGGGACATGCCTGATCGCTGGGGGGCACGCAGTAGCCACGAACAGCGGAGGACATCATATGATGCCCAAGCGGAGGGAGAGAGTGTTCCTGCCGGCATACAGATAATGCAAAAAGGCATCACAGATTTTCGAGTATGCACAATGTTTGACTTGCAATTTCAAAAGGTTTGCATACTTTAATTTTACATTGTGGTGAATTGTGTTTAAAAGATTACAGTTATGACTTTATAAAGTGTATGTGAATCCTAAACAATGAACTTCTATCGTTTGCTCACTTTTGGTCTGCTAGTTATATACCACTGCATGTGTTTTGTTATATCTACTTGATAAGTGTGATAAAAAATACCCTTTGAACCTGCCGTAAATCTATTCAGCTCCCAAATCCCTGTGATCAGGTTAGGAGAGAGGGAGGTGTTTTGCAGTCCTCAAACATGTTGTCTTAAGGTTATAATGCTGCACTTCTATTGATACAGTACAGTAAGCATTGTCACCCTAGGACAAATAAAAAGGACAAAAGACTGAAAGAAAATGAAATCAAATGCAGCCACCACATCTAATGCCACGTACTCACGACCGTTGACATGAAAAATGCAATTTTTTAAATTGGTCATTAAAAACGATCGTGTGTAGGCTCCAGAGCATTTTTCTCGATGTGAAAAATGGGCATTAAAAATTTAGAACATGCTCTAATTTTTCTTGTCGTTTTTCACGTTGTCGTTTTTCACGTCGTGAAAAACGGTCGTGTGTAGGCTTTAACGACGGGAAAAAAACGTGCATGCTCAGAAGCAAGTTATGAGATGGGAGCACTCGTTCTGGTAAAACTAGCGTTTGTAATGGAGATAGCACATTCGCCACGCTGTAACAGACTAAAAAGCACGAAGACTGAAAAGCGCAAATCGTCTCTCACCAAACTTTTACTAACACAAAATCAGCAAAAGCAGCCCAAAGGGTGGCGCCATCCGAAAGGAACTTCCCCTTTATAGTGCCGTCGTACGTGTTGTACGTCACCGCGCTTTGCTCAAGAATTTTTTTTCACGATCGTGTGAATGCAAGGCAGGCTTGACAAAAGTCACGTCGAGAAAAATGTCGTTTTTTCTAGGATATTAAAAATGGTCGTGTGTACGCGGCTTTAGGACTGCTAAACTGCAGTAATTTACATCTTTTTTTCTTGAGATTGAATATTTATAATCTTGGAAACAAATCTGATCCCCAAAAATATTTTTTTCTAATACTTTATATTCTATAGGGGGATATGGAATGGAAGGTGTGGTAAAAGCAATGGTATTGGCATGTTTAAATGTCCTGGTTTTCTGGTTTGGTATTGCTATGAGCAAAGGGCCAGCACACTTAATATTAAAGCAGAGGTTCACCCTTTAAAACATTTTTTGACATCACACAAAGTCGTGCCATCCTACCGACACAATGCTGGTGTTTTTTTTTTGTCAGCACATACCTCTTAATCCCGATTTTCACCTCACGGCGATCCCGCGGGAGTGGGCGTTCCCAAGCACTGCCTGTGATTGACAGGCTTCCGAACGGCGCATACTGCGGGTCACAGGTTGCCGGAAAAACCCGAACGTCGGTGCGGCTCTATACGGCGCCTGCGCACCGACGTTTGGGTTTTGTCGGCAACCTGTGACGCGCAGTATGCGCCGTTCAGAAGCCTGTCAATCACAGGCAGTGCTTGGGAACACCCACTCCCGCGGGATCGCCGTGAGGTGAAAATCGGGATTAAGAGGTATGTGCTGACAAAAAAAAAAAAAAAACACCGGCATTGTGTCGGTAGGATGGCGCGACTTTGTGTGATGTCAAAAAATGTTTTAAAGGGTGAACCTCCGCTTTAAGCTGGTCATACACTGCTTGAATGTTGGCCATTTCCTATTGGCTCGGCTGAAATTCGAGCAGTATATGGTCCTGCCTGCACCACTTTGTTTGACAAAAGTCAAATGTTCATCATCTATCTTTTGGAAAATTGTCAGCCAAACAGTGGCTACATTCTATCAGATGTAGGCACTATTAGCAAGGGTAAAGGTATCTGTTTGATTTCTTTCATGCAGCCTGCAGGCTGAACAAATGAAATCTATAGATGTATGATTCGTTTTACAGAATACAGTTGGAAAGAAAATTGTCCAAGAAAAAGAAGACAGCAAAATAAAGGAGGAAGAATAAGCCACATGGGAGACAAAAAAATAACCTACTCATATTTCTCATTATATGTTACAACCCCCACAAAGATGTAATTTAGGTGGCTAAGAGTATCCAGCAATGTCCCCTTCTTTTTATCTTATTTCTTTTGTGATCACTGCAGGTTTTCACAACTGAAAATCCAAGCAGAAGAACAACAGAATCAAGACCACAAGCCAGGGTCATTCACATAAAAACAGGATCAGGATGCAAAAGCACTGCAAAGAACCAGGAGGAATGTTTTTAATTGGGTGATATTACAGTGAATTGGGGAGATTTTTGCATGGTAAGATCACAAAAACAGTTGCATATGGCTACAATGTAGATACATTCCAGCAGATGGTGCTGTAAAGCCTCTAAAACTGATCATAGGCCAAAGCAATAAAGATTGCATTGAAGTGTATGTATAACCAACACTTTTTTTATTTTAGTTTTAGATAGATTGTCGATGCACTAGAACCCCTATCACAGTTATCTCCCCACTAGATAGTTCAGAGCCCTCCGGTCAGCAAACCCTGCTGGGGCCCCCTACAGTGCCGGAACACCAGGGCTGGTCGCAAGTGCGACCTTTGTGACCCTGGTAGTTCTGCCACTGCCCCCAGGTCAGTCTGTCACCATTATAATCCCCCCATGTCAGTCTGTCCCCTAGTATAATTCCCCCCCCCCCCCAGGTCAGTCTGTTCCTCAGTACAATCCCCCCAGGTCAGTCAGACTGACCTAGATGGATCAGACTGACATGGGGGGAATATACTGTGGGACAGACTGACCTGGGAAATGGGAGGACTGTACTAGGGGACAGACTGACTTGGGGGGGGGGGGGGTTATATTAGGGGACATACTGGACGATCACAGTGTGCACAAAAACAATCTAACCCCCACACTGATAAGTCTGTCACAGTGCGCAACCCCCCAGATGACAGAAACATTGTGTGCAACCCCCCTCCCAGATCAGTAATTCACAGTAAGCACAGCCACGAACCCCCCCCCCCCAGATCAGCAAGTCACGGTGTGCATAACCACAAAGCCCAGCCCCCCCCCAAGATCAGGCTTTTACAGTGTGCACTCCCCTGTCCATATTTACACACAGTATGCGGCATGTGGAATTTATTTTCTCCCGGGCTCTTGCAGGTGCAATTAGAATGGCATCATTGCCCCCCCCTCCCGATCCCACACACACATAGTTGCGGTCTGCTATTGGAAAGCAGCAGGATTTGTGTATGACTGGAAGGGAAGTCACAAGAAGCATAACTTTCAAAGGATGTCCATGCATGAGGAGCTTGTGCCTGTGTAGATTACCCTCCCCTCTCCCTCATCTGCTTTCATGTAGAGCAGAGAGGATTCTGAACAGCCGCTGGCAAAGCAGAGCAGCCAGCAAGTGACCAGCGCAGGTTGCGGTACTCCGGCTTAAAAAAATACCTAGCGGCCAGTAGCATGGGTTTCAGTGCTTTTTTGGGCCCCCCAACAACGATTGGGCCCAGAGCAGCTGCCCCGTTTGCACCACGTCAAAGACGGCCCTGTATACCCCCGCCAAATATTCAATCCCCTGCAGAAATGGTAGCAAAGCTGGGTTGCCAAAAGCCAAGTCTATCCTGGCCGATGAGCGATGGGACTGCAACAAATGCGAGTAGCATCTATCCATGGGGTTTTTATTACGCCATAGTTCATTCAGCCCAGTCACCGAGGCCCAGGACAGGAGCTCCACAGACCCCATCCTACCCGGATTGGAGGAGTCCAACGCATCCAAAGTGGCATTGAAGTCCCCCATCAGCAGCAACGGGAGATGGGCATGAGGAGCCTTACAAACAAGTCATATAACAGTTGTACAGAAAACATCATCTTATAAACACCAACATCATCTTATAGTGGCAAATATCTAAGACCACTGCCACATATCAACCCCTGGATCTGAGAACACCTGGTGGATTGTGCAGGGAACAGCCTTGCTGATAAGAATGGATTACTCCCCTTGCAAAAGTAGAGTATAAAAAAATGCCCTTTATATCCCGGGCCTATGCAGTGCGAGAATCCTGCTGCCATCCAGGTGCGTCTCCTGCAGGAGGACAACATGTGGCCTAGATTGCTTCAGATACTGGAACACTGTGGCCCATCTGAATTTGCTATTTAGCCCCCGCACATTCCAAGGCACAATTTTAATCTGGTTAGCCATGACAATAGAGCTTAAATACTGTGTTGCTGGAGCCGAGAGCCCAAGCAAAAAAAATGCTATAGTGAGAACTGAGAGAAGTGGGCACCGCCGCCATTAATTGGTGCCAAAATACTCGTGAGAGCTGGTAACTGATCTGAAACTGAAACAAAACCCCCCTGCTATTATACCAGAATAGCAAAAAGGTAAAAGAAAAAATTTAAAGAAAAAATCCAAGTCGGGTATGCAGCTTTAGTCCCAAACATGAACAACAAAATATTTTTTTGGAGAAGTTCAAGGGAGGTCAAATGTTCAACAGATCACTAAAATGTATCCCCAACAGAAATAAATGGAGGACCTGGATAAAGGCACAACAGGTGCAACAAGGTGAAAAAGCAATACTTATCAGAGACCCGGCAATCTTCATGGAATCCTGTCCAGCCATTCACAGGCATCCAGTGGGTTGTCAAAAAATGTCACCGCTCCATTGTGCTGGAACAACATCACATGGGCATTTTCAAACCACATGCAGGTGTTTCCTGGACAATGTCACAATCCCTGTATTTAAGGAATCTGACCCAGAACGGCTGGGGGAATTCAACAGGGGGACATCTGCCTGTGGGGACCCTATTGGCTCGTTCAACCACATAAGTGGGAGGAAGATCCCCCAGGTCTAGGAGCTGTTTGAAGAATTGTTCTGAAAAAGTGGTCGGCTTGGCCCCTTCTGCCCCTTCCGACAGCCCCACCACTCACATTGTTTCTTCTCTGCCTGTCTTCTGCGTCATCAGCCCTATTTTGCAGCATTTTTACCATATCTTGGTGCTCAGATTGTTGAATGCCTTGGGAATGAGAGGCATCTTCCACCTCTGAAATCCTGTCCTCAGCTACTGTTAGCCTACCCCAGATTTTATCCAAGTCATGCCGGATCAATGTGCATTCAGTGGCCAGATGGTCTGTGCTTACCATCATTTCAGCCTTGCTTGCATCAATCGCCTCTAGGATTGGTCTGGTGACTGCATCTTTTGCATTGTCCAGCTCTGGGGAGAGGCAGGGCCCGGATTCTGCACTGACTGCCATCCTCTTGGTCTGCTTCTTGGTGCTCTTTGCTGTGTGAGGAGAAGGAAAGATGGTGGGGCGGAGCCTATTTGCAAGCCACATGCGGAGCGGGTCTGGCGCTGACACTTCTGCACCTGGTGCCCTGGCTTGGAAGTCCTCTTTCTCATATTCTGGAGTGCAGTGTGAGAACCTGGTACCTCTTGTACTGGATAGCGGCAGGAAAGCTCAGATAATCAGATTGATTAGCAGGAGAGATGTGGAGCTCCAGGGAAACTCCTGCCTGGTCCACATCCAGTCACGCACCCTGTCACCAAGGTTAAAAGTGATAAGAATTCCTACATTTTACTGTTATCACCAGAACAAGAGATGAGGGGACATTTTCTGCTCTGGTGGCAACTGAGAATTCAACTCACTTTGTAGAAATATCCTCTCACTTCCTGTTGCATCTTTAAGATAAAAGAGAGTAAAGATAAATCCCCTCAATGGGGCACAGACAAAAAATTACAGGGGTTTTAAAAGATAAGTTCACCTTTCATAACATGTTACTTGTTACATCCATATTCAGGATGTAACATGTAACAATGTAACATGTTACAAATGCACCAGCCGTCCCGATCCCCTTTTTTGACAGCAAGCAGGGGATCTTTTACCCCTGCGTGCAGTCACAATTTGAAAAAAAATGTGGCCGTGAAGCTCTGCCTGCCTGGCCGCAAAAATTCTTTCACAGAGTTCTATGAATGGGAAGCTACAAGTACCAATAGCCTTTGCGGCTGTCGGCTTGTAGTTCTCAATGAACTACCAGGGCACTGTTGAAACTGGTAGTTAGTTGAGTCTTCCTGTCAGTGTGAAACTGCTTGCCATATAATGTACCAGCAGACAGATACACTAAGGCCCTGTACACACGATCAGTCCATCCGATGAGAACGGTCCGAAGGACCGTTGTCATCGGTTAACCGATGAAGCTGACTGATGGTCTGATGTGCCTACACAACATCAGTTAAAAAAACGATTGAGTCCAACGCGGTGATGTAAAACACAACGACGTGCAGAGAAAAATGAAGTTCAATGCTTCCAAGCATGCGTCGACTTGATTCTGAGCATGCGCGGGTTTTTAACCGATGCTTTTGCGTACTAACCATCGGTTTTGACCTATCGGTTAGGCGTCCATCAGTTGAATTTTAAAGCAAGTTCTACATTTTTGGACTGAAGGATAACTGACCGATGGGGCCCACACACGATCGGTTTGGACCGATGAAAGGGTCCTTCAGTCCGTTTCCATTGGTTTGGACCGACCGTATGTATGCGGCCTAAGGCTACTTTCACATTGGCGGGAAAGCGCCGCTATTTATATATATATTTATATATATAGCAACGATTTACCGACTTTTTTGTTGCGCTTTTCGGTCGCTAGCGTGACGCTTTTAACCCCCGCTAGTTCCCGTTTGGAGGCGCTGCCCATTGACTTCAATGGACAGGGGCACTTTAGGAGCAGTGTATTCACCGCTCCTACAGCGCCTCAAAGATGCGGCTGGCAGGACTTTTTTGAGCATCCTGCCAGCGCACCGCTCAAGTGTGAAAGCCCTCAGGCTTTCAGGCGAGTGAATGCAGCGGATCTTTTAGGGCGTTTTGCAGGCGCTATTTTTAGCGCTATAGCTCCATCGGACAATTGTTGTCAGATTTTCCGTGGCCAAATGTGGGATAGCATGCTTTAAAATTGTCTGCCAACAAATGGGCGTTGTCGGATTATCCGATCATGTGTACACAAGTCCGTCGGACAAAACTCCAAAGTACAAACACACATTCTCAGAAGCAATGCTCACCATAACACAACATTAGCAGAAGTTGCCCAAAGGGTGGTGCTAAAGAGCTGAAAAACACACATAGTTTTGTGTTTGTTGGCAGACAATTCTTTACCGTTTGTATGCAAGACAAAACGTTCCTGGCCAATGCCCTTTGGACAAAAGTCCTATGCTTTGTCCGCAGAAAATCTGATCGTGTGTATGAGGCTTTACAGTCTGTAGGAGTCCTGCATGGCACCCGTGATATGCTAATTGTGGGTGTGAAATGCTTTCCAAGCTCCTACAAAAAAGAAAATTGTAAATGCACATTTTTTACCTGCGAAAAAAGGGCATTTGTTATTATTTTTAAAAAGTGAACTTATCCTTTATCTATTTCTTGGTAAGCGTCCTTACACTCATGCACGGCACAATAACTGTCTTAAAAAAATTACCAATTAAATATAAAGCCATTCAAAGACCAGTTTGAATATCAGTCTTTCACAGTTTGTACAATTTAACAAAGTAACAAGATAATGTGGAGTGAAAGAAAGATTGGAGCATGATTACTTGGTTTGTGTGGCTTGACAAGGTTAGTGAAATGTTGCTGCTAGTGTTTTGTTCTTTTTAGATATGATGAAACTTGAGTTTGTGATAAACCACCTAATTTTGTGATTCAGCTAGGAGTAATAGTATTCTTTAGTAAATTATGTTTGCTATAACAGTGTCACCTAATTAATGCCCTGTACACACGATCGGTTCATCCGATGAAAACGGACCGATGAATTTTTTCATCAGATATCCGATGAAGCTGACTTTCATCAGTCTTGCCTACACACCATCAGTTAAAAATCTGTTTGTGTCAGAACGCGGTGACGTAAAACACTAGGAGAAAAATTAAGTTCAATGCTTCCCAGCATGCGTCGACTTGATTCTGAGCATACGTGGATTTTTAACCGATGGACTTGCCCACAGACAATTGTTTTTTTCTATCGTTTTTTTAACCATCAGATCATTTTAAAACAGGTTCTAAGTTTTTTCACCGATGGGAAAAAAAACGATGGGGCCCACACACGATCGGTTCGTCCAATGAAAACGATCCATCTGACCGTTTTCATCAGACGAACCGATCGTGTGTACGCGGCATTAGATCTGATATAAAGGAGTAGACAGAGGGACAGCAGTCCATCTTGCTGGGCCTTCTTTAAACAGTGAGAGCTAGCTAGACAGCCCCAGAATTTTACCTCATTGGATCTTTTTTTTTTTTATACTTCTTCTTTACTGGCATAGTGAGAGACAAGAGAAGTTAAATGATAATAGGAGATAGCTTTAATAAAATCTAGTGGTGGGAGTAGAAAGGAGATTATTAACCTCCCTGGTGGTATAATTATGTCAGATGTTTGATGCTGAAAGCGGTACATTGTTTCACATGCAAATTTGGCGTTTTATATTGTAGGCTTGCAATTCTTAGAAATAATACCTTAAAACTGTCCAAACAAGAGTCTAGTAGACATCCTGGGTATGATAAAGTTTGAAACACGAAATTATAAATTATAACCCACAGAAGCCTGTTGATTCCTCATTATTTTTTATTTTTCCCTCTTTTTTTCAATAATTTTATTTCATTATCGCTTCCTGTATTTATGCTTTATATTTTTGTATTGAAACGATCAAAACTTAATAAAAATGGTCAATTATAAAACAAATTTATAACAAATAATAATAATAATAAATAAATAATAATAAAATAATAATAAAATGTATTCAATAATGTAATCAAATCAACAACAATGAAATTTGCTCAGTGTCGCCACTTTCAGCGTTTAATGACGAATTTCCCCACGAATCACTATCGCTCAATTCTGAAAGTGATTCTAATTTGTTATCACTGTTTTCTAGCTGGTAAAACCACTTTTGATTTTATTTGGCAACTAAAAACGATTACTCTGCTATATATCAATATGTTTGTTTCATATTGTTAAATGACTTTAATGTCAGCAATTTCAAACAATTGTTACATCTTTTCCTTCCCCTTCCCCCCCCCTTTATTTCCCCCACAGTCTCTTTCCCCCTTACCTCCCCCCCTTCCCCCTCTCTCCCCTCTTTTTTTTCTCTTCTGGTACATTTATATATACATTGGCCCGGATTCACAAAGCACTTGCGCCGACGTGTCTCAAGATACGCCGACGTAAGTACAAATGTGTGCCGTCATCTGTGCACCGACCCACAAGCTAAGATACGCCTAACAGGCTTCATCCCACCGACGTAACTTGCGTACGCCGGCGCACATTTACGCTGGACGCATGGTGGCGCTCACATTGATCAGCTATTCAAATATGCAAATGAGGGAAATACGACGATTCACGAACGTACATGCGCCCGACGCAGGCTACGCGATGTGCGCGTAAGTTGTACGTCAGGCATAAAAAGTTAAGCCCCATAAAGGAGGTGTAACCCAGCAGCAGACATGCAAAGGTCTGCACCAGGGAACACAAGCTGGCGTATTTTACGTAGTTTACGTTGGACGTGTGTCTGGCTGGGCGTAGGTTACGTTCACGCCGTAGGCAGTGATCCGGCGTATCTTAGACAGTTGTTCCGACGTGATTGTGAGCATGCGCACAGTGATGCGTCCACGGGACGGCGCATGCGCCGTTTGTTATACGTATCTGTCTGGTGCTCGGCCCATCATTTGCATGGGGTCACGCCTCATTTGCATGGCTCACGCCCACTTCCACCTATGCCGGCTTATGCCTTAGAAACCCATCGCAGTTTTGGAAGCAATGGCTTTGTGAATTCCATGCTTGCCTCTCTGCGCTGCGTCGGCGTAGCGTATATTATTTGCGCTACGGCGGCGTAATGTGCGCCCGCTCTCTGTGAATCTGGGCCATTCTCTTTATATCAGGGTATTTATTTTTCTTTGGCTGGACTGTGGGAGCTGTTTTCGTGGGGAACCTTGTGAGGGCTGTTCCGAGCCAATACAGGGTTCATTGCCTCTAGAACAACAGGCAACAGCAAACTTTCTTATGAAATCTTGGTTTTAAAGTATCCTTATAAAAATCGGTTACAATCCAGTGTTGGTATGTATGTCGGACATGCTCATGTGCTACAATGTTGATGCTGCCTTGAAATGTTATGCTGAGATTATCATTCTTGCTCTCTTTCAGAATGTATTTGTACTAAAGGAGGAAAAGTTACCTTCACCGGAATTTGTAATAGCTCATTATGAGCACAATTCTGTCGTTTCATACAATTGTACTGTACAAACTGTTGATATGTTTGTCATTATACATATGTTCTTTTTTTTTAAAAACTTTTCTAAATAAATTATATTTTATGATATATGATTTTCTTTCTGTTCGCCCATAAAGTCCCATTGTACCGGGGGTTACATAGGCCCTTTCTTTAGGGTTTTGACCTAACACATTTTTGGGATGTTGGCAAGGTCTTAATGAGAATATAATAGTACTCCTTGTGGTTCACCACATATATTGGGAGAATATTGAAGACTTGATTTTTATGCAAGAAGGTGCTCCTCCATATTTTGCTGAATGAACATATTCCTGGGAGATGGTTGGGTCGACGTGGTCTGCATGAGTGGCCGGCCAGAAGCCCTAATTTAAGACCCTGCTACTTTTTTCTTTGGGGTTGGTTGAAGGAACCAAAGACTTTAAAAGAACTTGAAGGGCGACTACGAGAAGTTATTTCTGCCATCCCACAAGAGTTCCTGCGAATCGGCTTCAGAATCTGCAGACGAATGCTGATGCACATATTGAATTTTAAATAAAACTCCATGTTATGTGTGTTCTTCTTATATTCATTTTTGTAAAAATAATGATTAAAAAATAAATTATACGTTTTTTTAAAATAAGGAGGTACTTTTCAATCACCCTGTGTATATAGATATATATATATATATCTATATACATATAAATATATATATGTATATATATATATATATATATATATATATATATATATATATATATATATATATATATATATATATATATATATATTAAGTAATCTTTATTTATTCAGTTTGGGAACAGCATACAATCCAGTAAGGAGAGAAACAGAAAAGGGGCGAATGAAAGTCATCCATTCGTCAACAGGCTCAAACAGGTGACATTCCAATACAACACTAAAGGTCCGATTGACCATCCTACATGAGGAATATAAAGGCATATGAACTGCAGATGTAGTGATAAATCAGATGAGTCATCACACCAATAAATAGCCTTAGTCCAAACCTCAAATCTCTGCGTCAATAAAATCACCTTGCCATGTAGATGTAAGAAATGGAAAGCAAAAGTTTTACCATCAGTCATGTGCAAAAATATTATAGAAACACTGAATGGTATCGCCCAATACTGAAGACACTGATCGATAGTTATAAAAAAAAAGGAAAGGGCGTGGGACTTGAATGAGATATGTTGCTGCAAACAAATTATATAGAATGTGTATACATATATTTGAAACTTTTATTTATCTAAAACAGTTCTGTGGTCTAGAAATGCATGATACAGTTTACAACATATATACCGGTATATAAAAAACGCAGCCATATATTATGAGCTGACATCTTAATAAAAATACCATAGGGACATTAAATAAAAATGCAATATTCATACATGCTTGTATATACGCACAAATTAATAAATGATATATAGAAATAGATAGAAAGCTGTCTTGGCACCCTAAGGCCTTGTACACACGGTCGTTCCAAACCGATGAGAATGGTCCGACCACCGCTTTCATCGGTTCACCGCTGAAGTGGCCTGATGGTCTGATGTGCGTACACACCATCGTTCCAAAAACCGATCTGGTCAGAACGTGGTGACGTCAAACACACGACGTGCTGAATAAAACGAAGTTCAATGCTTCCAAGCATGCGTCGACTTGATTCTGAGCGGTCGGTTTGGACCGATCGGGCAGCGGTCCATCGGTTCGGTTTTGAAGCATGTTAGAAATTTTGGACCGAAGGAAAACAGACCGATGGGCTATACACACGGTCGGTTTGGACCGATGAAACTGAACCTCGGTCCATTCTCATCGGTTTTGTCCGACCGTGTGTACGGGGCCTTAGGGTGAGAAAATACATGATATGCCCTTTAAAAGAGGGAGGGATATCTCAAAGATCTAAATTGAATTACTTACAGGTAAGCTCATGTAAAATTCTGCCTCATTTGGGGACCACAAAAAAGGGGAGGAGTGCCACCCCAAACACACTGCCTGGTCCAGAGCTGAGGCAGGATATACCCGAACCAGATCATGGAAACCGCCGGGATGTAATCCCAGTGATGGAACTGCTGGGATGTCAACCCGATGACCAAACCACAATCTGTGAGAGAGGTGTGATGTTTGCGCAAAGGGCCTCATGAATCTGAAAAATATTTTGAGTGAATAAAGTGTATAATGATATGTATATAAGAATGTAATGGCAAGGTGCATGAATGTGAAAAAAAAAAAAAAAACATTAACCCAATTGTGGGTTGCTCACAATTGGCACTTCCTGGCAGAAGACCCTGTGCTCTCTAAATATGTGTCAGACCAACCCGAAATAGTGTATAGGAGATCTCGGTCAGTAAGGGATAACCTGGTACATTTCTCACCATTCATACTCTGGGTGGCAAGGGAACATATAGATGTGGAAATTGTGATCAGTGTCCATGGATTAGCGAGGGCAAAGGATGCCCTCTACCCAGAGGCTATCATAAATCTAAGACATACGCTGATTGCCGTACTATGGGCATAGTATATTTGGCCACTTGAACCTGTGGTCCATTTTATATTGGTAAAACCAAGCGTCCATTAGCTAGACGTATACAGGATCATCTTTACTATCTCGACGCTGGTCTGTTATATACACCTAGATGTTGTATTTTGGACATATTGTTTAGATTGACTGATTTATGAGATACACAATATGTTGTTCTATGTCTATTGTCAATCTGGCAATGTGTACAACAAATTCTGCTCTTGATCCATCTATATATGCTGTATTCCTTATCACCACTAGGGTTCAACCTGATGTATATGCTGTGGAATATCTGTGTGCGATGGATGGTTTCTTGTCCCTAGACTGGGCATGTGCAGACGATCTTTTAGATGGTCACCGATGAAGGGGGAGGGGTCCCTTCTGCACTGCCCGGGAAACACATGGGCCCATCTCATGCCCCCCTTTTGGGACGTGAATGGACTTATTTTCTGGCCTTTGGAAATCGCGGGGGTTCCCCTCTATTTCCCTTCCTCTTTGCGTCCCACCTTGAAGCATGGAAAGAGCAGCTGCATGCACGTTGTGGCATGATGACGTAGGACACGGCTCTGCCCCCTCCAAGTGAGGGGCGTGACTGCGTCGCACGCCCTGGCACCAAGGGATCCATGGTACATAGTACCCTGGTTACTCAATCACAAGAACAAGTTAGGTTGTAAATAAACATAAACTAGCCACATTCAGAGAGACGGGCGCATCTTTAGTTCGGCGTAGCGCTTCCCATTTGCACTACGCCGACGTAACATAGTGAGGCAAGGCCAGTATTCACAAAGCACTTGCTCCCTAAGTTACGAGGGCCGTTGGTATGGCGCATACGTGCGCATGCTCAGAATCACGTTGCAAATACTCAATGCTTTCGACGTGAACGTAACCTACGCCCAGCCCCATTCACGTACGCTTACGCAAACAATGTAAAATACGACGGCTGTTCCGTCGTCCATACCTTGCATGGGCTGTGCCATTTTTTTGGTGGTTTATCTTTACGCCGGCGTATGTCTTACGTAAACGGCGTAGCTTACTGCGACGGGCGTACGTACGTTCGTGAATCGGCGTATCTTGCTCATTTACATATTCGATGCGTAAATCAACGTACACGCCCCTAGCAGCCAGTGTAAATATGCACATAATATATGACGGCGTAGGAGACTTACGTCGGTCGTATCCTAGCAACAGTGAGGCGTATCTCATTTTAAGAATGCGCGCAAAGATACGACGGCACTCATTCGGACTTACGACGGCGTATCTACTGATACGCCGTCGTAAGTCTCTCTGAATCTGGCTAATACATCTTTAAAAAAGTTCTTTATAAAAAAATTATATATATATAAAAAAAAAAATATGCCACATGATGTAAATCCAACATAAATCATATTTTCCTGCTATGTAGATCCATCATCAATCACAATGGATGATGACCCTGTTGCCATAAACACACAAGCACCGGCATGCCGATCCTTTCCTGCTGAACCTCTCCAAGTGATCCTCTCCCGGCACCCGCTAGCAGCAGTGTATCAAGCTAGTCAGAGATCTGATAAGTCCCACCCTAAGTGGCGGCTGGCGATTCATCAGTTGGGCGGAGGATTGCGACAAGCAAACTTGAGATATCTACCCTTTTCATCACTCCAGCCCGCCACCCCACACCAACCCCCTGGTTGCCGGTTTGTTCACCGATCGATCGGCACTTACCCCACCCAGGTCACGGCTGCGGCTCCCCACTTGCCTCCCCTGTCGGTCGTGTCTTCTTCTCCTGGCCAATGGGGTCTTCGGACTCCTGGCAATGGGGTCTTTGGACTCCTGGCCAATGGGGTCTTAGGACTCCCGGCCAATTGGGTGTCAGGACCCACTTCCTGATTGGCCGGGAAGAGAAACAGGAAGACATTAGCAAATATTAACTGGGTGGGCTCAGGACACTGGGCTCTGCATGTAGATTAGGGGCCGGGCACATGGATTAGGGAGGTGGCACCCCTATGCCCCCAATGGATGGGCCTCCGCCCCCCCCCCCACAGACCCCCAATTCACTGAGCCATGGATGTGGGGAAGGGGCCCTTGTCTTCATCAACTTGAATTTGAAGGTGATCTTTACTAGTAATAACACATTGGCTGTCCTAAGCTAACAACTTTCACTCACCGTAATGGACCTTGCTCTTTGCCCCTGTAATATATGAGGAGATGTTTTGTAGTCCACAGAGAAACCTGAGAAGAGCTGAGATTAGGAGCACAATGGATTTCTTGAATGATGAAAAACATTTTTTTGTACACAATGTACTTCTGGAGAGATGTACTGAATATTTTTATTTTATTTTGCCCATACACACACTTTAACTGTTAAAGTTAGAGAATCTAAAATGCGCTTCAACTGGTCAGTAATTTTGGTGTATGTTCCTAAAAGGTGCATAGGCTCATAGGCGTAATTGACTTTATGTAGGTAAATTTGCTCATCTCTAATCATTTCTAATCATTTGAAAGCATTCAGCCATTGATTTTGATAGAATTCAGTGGTTCTTGAGTTCCAGGATGTACTAATCACGATCACAAATTACACTGAGTGTGCTTCCAAATGATGCTTTTGTACATCATTATGTCTGCAATATTATTTGCATACTGAGTGTATTCCTAGTTTGTTATCTAACTAATTAATGTGCTAACCAGGAAGCTCATTTACTACTTTATTTTCAGAATATTCAGTATTGCTCTGTTTACAAACAAGTTTTAGCTAGGAAAAAAAATCCTAATTGTCTTTATTGTTAAGTTACTTCTGACAAGTATCTAACACAATTGCTGTCACTTCTATCTATTGAATTAGCCATGCAGTGCCATAATATTACAAAAAATATATAGAACAATATATACTGTAGATTATGGCTCTTAAAGTGGAGGTTCACCCTAAAACAATTATATAACATTACATCCAGCATAGTTCGGACATGTACAGTATCCCTGTATTTTTTTTTTTTCGCCGTACATACCGATTTATTGTCACCCCCCCCAGCTTCCGGGTTCTGATTCCCGCGGGACTGGGCGTTCCTATTCAGAGGTAGATGATTGACGGGAAGTTTTTCACCAGACAAGGCGCATAAGGCGCGTCACCAGTTTTCCATAAATAGCCGACCTAGCTCTATACGGCGGGCGCAGGTGCCGTATAGCGCCGACTCGCAGGTTGGCTATTTACAGAAAACTGGTGACGCGCCTTATGCGCCTTGTCTTCCCGTCAATCATCTACCTCTGAATAGGAACGCCCAGTCCCGCGGGAATCAGAACCCGGAAGACGGGGGGAATCACAATAAATCGGTATTTACGCCGAAAAAAAACAAAACACATAAATACAGGGATACTGTACATGTCCGAATTATGCTGGATATAATGTTATATAATTGTTTTAGGGTGAACCTCCACTTTAATACAATATAAAGGCCATTTTCCTGAAAATGAATGTATAAGTAATGTATTTCCAAAAAACATCAGGACATGTTTTCCTGTAGATCAGGAGTTTCCAAACATTTCAATATGAGGGCCACTACTAATATTTTACAAATATTTGCATGATAAAAAGGTCTTAAAAGTTTTTAAATGCATGAATACAATGTAAATGAACAAACAAGTTCCAAGAAATAACTTTAAATCAGAAGCCCCACTTCACATTGAAACCCCCCACTTTCACATTAGAACCACTCCTTGAAATCAGACTTCCGCCTTCACATCAGAGCTCTTCCTACACATCAGAGTCCCCAGTCCCTCTGTCCTACCTTTTGCTTTTCACCACTGCATGCATGGCACAGTGCAGGAAGTGGAAAAGCTCTGGACAGAGTGAGGCAGCAAAGTCCTCCTATGAATGCTGGGGTTTCCCTGTATGTTAACAATACAAAGTAAAAAATGATAAAATGGAACTTCATTAAAACATACAGCAGCGCTAGCAGTCACTTAAATCATGAATGTGACCACTCTTTTGCATGTGTAATAATACATAAAGCAAGAAAGTTCTCCAAAAGTCAAAGGGTGAGCCAAAGTTCAGTGGGAAAGGTGGGCCAGATTCTCGTAGAATTACGTTGCTCCACGGCAGCGTAACGTATGTGATTTACGTTACACTGCCGCAGGTTTACAGCGTAAGTGCCTGATTCTCAGAACTCTTACCTGTGAACTTGCGGCGGTGTAACGTAAATCCGATCGGCGCAAGTCCGCCTAATTCAAATGGGGCGGGCACCATTTAAATTAGGCGCGTTCCCGCGCCGAACGTGCTGCGCATGCTCCGTCAGGGTAAATTACCCGACGTGCATTGCGCTAAATGACGTCGTTCGGACGTCATTTGTTTAGACGTTAACGTAAATGGCGTCCAGCGCCATTCACGGACGACTTACGCAAACGACGTTGTTTTTTAAATTTCGACACGGGAACGACGGCCATACATAACATGGCTTAGGACAACTAGGGCTCAGCCCTAATTTTACGCGGCGTAACTCGACGGAAACAACGTAAAGATAAATCGACGGGCAGCGTGGACGTTTGGGAATCGCCGGAACTATTCATTTGCATATTCTACACCGACCGCAATGGCCTAGCCACCTAGCGGCCGGCCTAGAATTGCATCCTTAAGATCCGACAGTGTAATTCAATTACACCTGTCGGATCTTAGGGCTAGCTATGCGTAACTGAATCTATGAATCAGTCGCATAGTTAGGACGGCCCTAACACAGAGATACGACGGCGTATCAGGAGATACGCCGTCGTATCTCTTTTGTGAATGTGGCCCGGTGTTCCTAAATAAATGTTCAGCTGTCCGCAGCTGGTGACATCACACAAGGAAAGATACACCCATCGAACGTCTCCCGTGCCAATCTCCCCCCAAGGGGATCTACTCACCAGACGGTGGAATTTATAAGGCTCTGAACGGTCACTCCATACGATCGTCTCTAATTCCTGGGATCTGCAATCTGGCCAGCGTGTTGTGTTTCCTAATGACCACCAGGTGTCAGGATACACAAAAGACTTGATAGTGTGATATCGTTTTTTAAGGCTTTATTACACAGGCTGTGCCAATGCACTCAAAGTTAACAGCATTCACTTTAAATAATAAAATTACGGGACAACACTCAGGCTGGTCCAGGGCTAACATTGGGGTTACTTCACTGGTGCTAGTCAGCGTCCACCGCCAGCACACACCGCTCTGTCTCCACATACTGGAGCACACTTGGAACACAGCATAGAGAGTGTTGCTGCCTGTGAGGTCACGTGCCCTAACGTTTCGAGAGGAAGTCGGAAGGACGAAACGTTAGGTTGATGCGCCCCGCTGAAACCACTGCCATCACGGCTAGTGGCAGCGTATACTTTAACCACTAGCTGACCAGCCACCGTATAACTGTAACTATAAGTTATACGGCGGCAGGTCGGCTCGGCTGCACGAAATCACGTAGGTATACGTAATTTCGCATTTCAGCCATTAGGGGCGCGTGCTTGCCCCTGGTGCCGACGTGCGTGGCCGGCGGGCGTGATCACCGCCGGGCACCCGTGATCACTCGTTACAGAGCGAGAACCGGGAACTGTGTGTGTAAACACACAGCTCCCGGTCCTGTCAGGGGGAGAAATGACTGTTCGTCTGTTCATACAATGTATGAACAGCGATCTGTCATTTCCCCTAGTCAGTCCCACCCTCCTTCAGTTAGAACACACCCAGGGAACATGATTAACCCCTTCCTCGCTCCCTAGTGTTAACCCCTTCCCTGCCAGTGACATCTTTACAGTAATCAATGCATTTTTGTAGCACTGATCGTTATAAAAATACCAATGGTCCCAAAAATGTGTCAAAAGTGTCCGAAGTGTCCGCCATAATGTCTCAGTCACGATAAAAAACGCTGATCGCCGCTATTACTAGTAAAAAAATATAAATTTTTCTTTCAAAATTGTCACTCTATTTTTGTTTATAGCGCAAAAAAATAAAACCGCAGAGGTGATCAAATACCACCAAAAGAAAGCTCTATTTGTGGGAAAAAAAGGACACCAATTTTGTTTGGGAGCCATGTCGCACAACCGTGCAATTGTTAGTTAAAGCGACGCAGTGCCGAATCGCAAAAAATGGCCCTGTCAATGACCAGCAAAATGGTCCGGGGCTGAAGTGGTTAAAGCATAAAATACTAAAATATATATGTTTTATTGTACAGGGTCATCTGCCACTCATACCGAACCTTGTGGGCTTTGGTGCCCAAACGTCTGTCCGGCTTCCATATCACTAGCTCCTCCTACTAAATCATGATGCACCCCACCTAATTTATGGTAATTTCTATGCAAATTTGGGGTTTAAAAGCATCTTCACAATCTTCACCCACTTTGATAGTCCACTACATATGTGAGGGGACTGGAGGGAAGACGCCAGAACTGTTTTGGATTGAATTGAGATCTGTGCTATGCCCTGCTAACTGGCAACTTTGTAAGTACTTTCCAGACCGCTTGTCCTCATTATACAGTAAAACCTTGATTTGCGAGCATAATTCGTTCCAGAAACATGCTTATAATCCAAAGCACTTGTATATAAAAGCATTTTTTTACAGGGTATACAAGAGAAGAGAAGCACCTCTAAGTGTAGCAATAAGTTGCTAAATGTTGTACCTTCATTAAATGTAACCATATTGCTACACTTAGAGGCTCCTCTCTTCACTTGTATACTCAGTTGTGACATGACACTACTCTTATATCAATACATTGCTTGTATATCAAGGCAAAATGTATTAAAACATTTTGCTTGCCTTGCAAACCAAGTTACTCTCAAACCAAGGTTTTACTGTATACTTGTCATGCAGCTGTCCTGCTGTTGTCTTTTACTGTTTAAATTTACTATTGATTGTGCATACTTACTCTTGCTTTGTCTCTATATACATGTACACATATTGGGCCAGATTCACATAGAAATACGTTACGCTGCGGCGGCGTAACGTTTCCTATTTACGTTACACCGCCGCAAGTTTACAGCGTAAGTGCTTGATTCACAACGCACTTACCTGTAAACTTGCGGCGGCGTAGCGTAAATCCGCCCGGGGCAAGCCCGCCTAATTCAAATGGGGCGGGGACCATTTAAATTAGGCGCGTTCCCGCGCCGAACGTACAGCGCATGCTCCGTCCCTAAAATTTCCCGACGTGCATTGCGCTAAAATGACGTCGCAAGGACGTCATTGGTTTCGACGTTAACGTAAATGGCGTCCAGCGCCATTCACGGACGACTTACGCAAACGACGTGAAATTTTAAAATTTGACGCGAGAACGATGGCCATACTTAACATTGGTTAGGCCACCTAGAGGGCATGCTTAGTTTTACGCGACGTATCTCTACGGAAACAACGTAAATTTAGAGCGACGGGCAAAGCGGACGTTCGTGAATCAGCGTAACTAGTCATTTGCATATTCTACGCCGACCGCAATGGAATCGCCACCTAGCGGCCGGCCTAGAATTGCAGCCTAAGATCCGACGGTGTAAGTCACTTACACCTGTCGGATCTTAGGGCTATCTATGCGTAACCTGATTCTATGAATCAGGCGCATAGATACGACAATCGTATCTCAGAGATACAACGGCGTATCAGGAGATACGCCGTCGTATCTCTTTTGTGAATCTGGCCCATTGTTTTCTTATGTTGTGTTATTAGATAATACAGTTGGCCTTTGATGAGCCCTTGAAGAAGGAATTTTAATATTCCGAAACATGTCGGGACTTCTGACCCATGTATTATGATTTGCCCTCTACTTCTGAGAGCAATTAAGTGCTTCAAAATGTATCTGTACATTATTGTAACATGACCATTGTGTCTTTGATTTTATCAACTACCAATTGCATGTATTATACGTTTCTTTGGAATAAACCTATACTACTTTTTATACACATGGGCGTAAAATGAAGGATGGATGGCCGCACTCCAAACCAAACAGGTTGTCTTTATTTAAACGAACAGCAAAACATACCAGATCACAGCAACAGAAACAGGAGGATAACCGACGTTTCGCACTGACTTAGTGCTTATTCATGGCTAACATGCATTAAGACTGTTTAGTATATATAGAGATCAAAAGCTGACATGTGACCTGATTGAATGATTGGCTGGAGGTGGCCCGCAATCACTGGACACACCAGAAGCCAATATCAGGTCACAAACTGCTGGTGCATACCAAAAGGGAAAAAAGGAAAACATTTTTTTAAAAAGAAAAACAAAATATAAATAAACCAAAATCCAAGGTGCCAAAGTACAAACATAATCCACATAAATATATATCTGGACTAGGTATGTTTAAGTGAATAAACAAACATAGTGCAATTAAATACCATCAAACACTTATACAAAACAATATATATCAATATAGGTATAACAAAGAATTAGATTCATTGTGAGTGTGAAATAAGAGTAAATATAAATGTATGGATGGTGAGGTGCCGTCTCTAAAGTTGCCACATTGGCGACAAGCACCAGGAGGTGTGTGTATATATCGGGAGTCAGTCTGCATGAGTGTATGAGCTCAAGAATCAATGGCTGCAATGGTAAATCCATATAGCAGACTCTCGTCCCGATAATAGGTCAAAATTAAAGGAGGTGTATTGTAGATCATCCTATTATCTATCAAAAACCAGAGAGAAGAAAACCGAATAATATGTGAGAATGTGGAAATGCGGAGTACTACACTCTGTAAGACGTAGTAAAGATGCAGTGCACATTTATTATTTATATAAGTAAAAAAGATCTTTTAAAAGGTGAAATGCTCAATGAAGAAGTGTAAAACGGTCGAAGACCGTGATGTGAAGTTCTAAAGAAACACAAGTGGAGGACATGTGAAAGGAAACAATTGTGACATATGCCAAAGTGTAAAAATGGATATCCGGGAACTAAATAGTTCCCTAAAAAAATATATATATATGTGACCTACAGATGTCTCATAGTACAAAACCCTATGGGGATGAGATTCCATATTGCAAAAAAAAAAAAAAATTTTAATGCATGGAGACATTGAACACTGAGGTTGTCTGTGTCTGCATATTAGTTAATGCACAAGTCCTGTCGTATGTAATTGATAAAAAAAGTGGGAGGGGGGAAGGGGGAAGGGGAGGGGGGGGCAAATGTACTTTTTATACACACTTCTTACTTCATTTTCTGGTATCTAACTTTGGCTCATAAAATCCCTGAGGCACCCCCTCTTCTTCCTCAAACAACAGTAGCTCCAGTTCTCCCATCTTGTCCGCTAGACTTCTGCCGTTGGTGAACATGCTATGTAGTTTAGACCGGTCGCATACTGTCTCCCTATTGGGTGTTCTGAGGTTGCAAATTGAACTTGTTACTATAGTCACCTCGGATTTAGGTGCTTTAGTCAACCTACCACTAATGTCCCCAATACTACCCTCTGGAATATGTTTCCGCGCTGACTATCTCTACATCTGGACCCTCCCCCCCATCGCCTAGTTTAAAAGCACCTCTAACTTTTCCACCATCTTCACTCCCAGCATATCTGCACCCTCTTCATTTAGGTGGAGGTTAGTCCCTTCTATAGAGCTGGTGATCGACTGAGAAGTCGGCCCAGTTCTCCAGGAACCCAAACCCCTCCTTACAACACCAGCTCCTCAGCCACTTGTTTACTTCCCTAATCTCCCTCTGCCTTTCTGGTGTGGCTCGAGGTACCAGTAGTATTTCTGAGAATACTACCTAATTTAGCTCCTAAGTCCCTAAAATCGTTTTTTAGGACACTCCATCTTCCTCTGACTTTGTCATTGGTGCCAACGTGCACCATGACAGATGGGTCTTTCCCAGCCCCTCCCAGTTATGTGTCCACCAGATCCGTGATGTGCCGAAACCGAGCGCCCGATAGACAACATACAGTTCGGCGCTTCAGGTCTTTGTGACAGATTGCTCTCTGTCCTCCTAAGAATTGAGTCCCCTACCACCAGAATCTGTCTTTCCTTTCCCTTGGCTTTACTCCCACTCTCATTGGAGGAGTTATTCCCCTGGCAGCTAGGGGAGTCACTCAGCTCCAGCAGTGCTGGTCCCTGTCCCTGACTGGTTTCACCAATGTCACTCAACGGGGCGTACTTATTGGGATGTTCCAGCCCAGGACCAGCCCCCCTTAACTTTCCCCTCTATCCTTCCTGACTGTCACCCATCTACTCTGCTTTGGTGCCTGCCCCGCTTTATCTCTACCCGCCTCTGTGCTGGCCCCTGCCAGCACCTGTCTGGTACAATCCCAACTCTCCTTCAGTATGGAGGAACTTCTCAGTGCTGACAGTTGCTTCCCTAGATTCAGAACCTGGGCTTCCAGGGAAACAATGTGCTTACAGCAGTATTCGCCCTTGATCGGATGATCTAGGAATGCATACATGCCGCAAGATGTACATCGAGTCGCATCTCCACACCTCCCAGGCATTATACCTGACACTAATACTCAACAATAAAATACACAGGTGCTCAACAATATTTACAGTGATTGCACTCACAGTCCACATGCACTAACAGTCCACGTGCACTCACAGCCCACGCACACTCACAGCCCATGTGCACTCACAGCCCTCTTCTTGTCTTGTTTTTTTTAGTTAAAAATAGCAAACATGTTATACTTACCTTCCCTGCGTAATGGTTTTGCACAGAGCAGCCCAGATCCTCCCCTTCTTGGGTCACTCTTCAGTGCTCCTGGCCCCTCCCTCCTGTTGAGTGCCCCCGAGCAGCTTGCTATAGAGGCACCAGACCTGAGCCACAGCTCCCTGTGTCCATTCATACATGGAGCCGCGGCCTGGCCCCACCCCCTTTCTTTCCTCATTGGCTGACTGACTTTGATTGACAGTGTAGCAGGAGCCAATGGTGCCATGCTGCTGTCTCAGCCAATGGTGAGGGGAGTCCCAGGTAGCCGTGACACTCCTGCAACATTGTGTCCAGTCACCATGGGAGCGGGTCCCAGTGGCACGTGCGTGCGCCCCTGACCCACTGTATGTGATTTTGCGCAAGAGGGTCACCCTAGCGCAATATATCTGCGTGGGGCAGTTCTTAAAGAGGAGTTCCACCCAAAAATGTAACTTCCGCTTTTTGGAATCCTCCCCCCCTTCCGGTGTCACATTTGGCACCTTTCGGGGGGGGGGGGGGAGGGAGCAGATACCTGTGTAATACAGGCATCTGCTGGTGGACTTGTGTCTTTTCTCAACCTCACCTACTATGTAACATCCATGTGGCCCTGAACACATTGGGATGTCACAGTGTGAGTAACGGCTGTGTTCACATAGCTAGTGTGTCTCAATTTATATGAATGAGATTGGTTGTATGGAGATGCAAGGAATACCTGTGCATACAGTTAGGGAAATCACGGCCATTCCACAGGTGTACACTTAAAGCGGCGTTCCAGTCGTTTTTGTGTTTATTAAAAGTCAGCAGCTACAAAAAGTGTGGCTGCTGACTTGTAATAAACACACACTCCCCTGTCCCCTGTCCCACAGTCTAGCAATGCGGCCACCCGAACCCTTGGTTCTCTCCGGCGCCGGCATCACAAGTGTGGGCAGCCAGCTGTGACAATTTGCCGGTTCACAGCCGGGTGCGCACTGTGCATGCGTGGGTTGCGCTGCGCCTCCTTAATGGTCAGGCAATCTTCTGGGACCTGTGACGTGTCACAGAAGATTGCAGGGAGGGAGGGGGAAAGAAGAACTTCCGCTTAAGTTGCCTAGGTGGGCCAAGAGGAAGTGGGAGCTGGGTACCTGTCAAAACTAGGAACCCACTCCCCCCAGAAATAATTACAAGCCATTTGTGGCATGTAAGGGGGTGAGGAGTCCTTAAAGTGGAAGCTCCACTTTTGGGTGGAACTCCAATTTAACCATTTCAGCCCCAGAAGGATTTACCCCCTTCCTGACCAAAGCATTTTTTGCGATTCTGTACTGCGTCGCTTTAGCTGACAATTACGACATTGTACCTAAACAAAATTGATGTCCCTTTTTCCCACAAATATATATATATGATATAGTAGGAGGAGCTAGTGATATGGAAGCACCAAAGCCCACAAGGATCGGTATGAGTGGCAGATGACCCTGGACAATAAAACATATATATTTTAGTATTTTATGCTTTAACCACTTCAGCCCCGGACCATTTTGCTGGTCAATGACCGGGCCACTTTCTGCGATTCGGCACTGTGTCGCTTTAACAGTCAATTGCGCGGTCGTGCGACGTGGCTCCCAAACAAAATTGGCGTCCTTTTTTTTTCAAAATATGGCTTTTATTTGGTGGTATTTGATCACCCCTGCATTTTTTTTTTTGCGCTATAAACAAAAAGGTATGCACATTTTGAAAAAAAAGCTATATATTTTTTTTTGCTATAATAAATATCACCAAAATATGTATATATAAAAAAAATATCTTCCACGGTTTAGGACGATATGTATTCTACATATTTTGGTAAATAAAATCGCAATAAGTGTATATTGACTGGTTTGCGCAAAAGTTATAGCGTCTACAAAATAGGGGATAGATTTATGCCATTTTTATTATTATTATAATTTTTTTACTAGTAATGGTGGCGATCTGTGATTTTTATCGGGACTGCGACATTATGGCGGACACATCGGACACTTTTGACACTATTTTGGGACCATTGACATTTATACAGCGATCAGAGCTGCAAATAGCCGGAGAAGCGGAGAGGTGTGTGCCGAATCTCCCATGGACCCCCCCCACTTCAGGCATATGAATCCGGTCATGCTGGGAGTGCTGCCTAAACTGCCTAAACTGCTGGAGTTTGTCCCCCGTTCCTGCTGACGTCATTGACGCTATTACACTTTATCTCCATTGACAGAGGCGGTTACCTGCATTGCTGGTCGGGCGCTTTTGTGTCCTGTGCCCTGTGGGGGGCTTGTGCTTGCCTGTCCTTCCCGTCCGGGGAGTTTCTGGAGACGGGGGAGAGAACGGAGGAGACCCGGGGGTGGAGGCTTGACTGCAGCAGGCGAGCTGAGCGCATGATTGGAGGACGGCGGTCAGCTGACCAGCCCACGTGATCGGCCCTGTCAGTCCCGGCGTGGATCGGCGTTCTTCGGCTGTAGGAGGCTCTAGGAGGCACGGGAGATAGCCAGGGGGTCCCCCCCACTCCCCCACGCTGAACCTGCTTAACAAGGAGGATACACTCCCCCCTGTATCGGTATACTAAAGGTAAAGGAGAAGGAGAGGGGAGAGGATATGACATTTGACTAAATGAGAAGGAACAGTGTTTTTTTTAAAAATTAAACCCACAGTCTCGCAGCTCTGTCTAAAGGGGGAGAAGCCATGGAGAAACCTTATAAAACATCACAAAAGTGAGTAAATCTTGCACGACAGTGGCGATTGGTTGCATTGTGCCTTGAACTGAGCTGAATTGTGGTATGCTGTATGGACTGGTTATATGCCTAATGAATTAATAGTGCTGTGCTGTGCTGTGCTGTGCATTGATGTATGGACTGGCTATATGCTTAATGAATTAACTGCTCAATGAAGTGAAGTGAGAGTATGCACATTGCACATTGCACCGAGGATAACTGGGACTTCTCCATTCTACACTTGTGAAGCAGGGTTATTGATCTATTATTTACCACTATTTACTACCCACGGTCACTGATGCACTGCCGGTGTGATACCCTGCTTTTGGACTTGTTGTCTAGCATTGTCTAGCATTAAGGCACGGCGCCATTAATTTGCTCCCCGTTACTTATGGTGGCTCTACATGAGATGGTGGACTTTTGATTCTGATCCTGAGATAGAGCCTTAACAGAGGATAGAGAAAAACTTCCTTTTTTTTTCTGCTTTTTCAGATCTTCTCTAACTTTTTCTCCCGGTAATGTTCGTTCCAGGCATTCCTGGCCTGCCCCGGATATAAAGGATATAGAGGACACACTGGTTTCAATATGACTATAAATTGCTTATCAGGATCAATTAGAGATTGAGCATTAGTGGTCAATTCATTCTTAATTTACCTTTAAACAGAAGTTTTTGTATTTATAATGTCTGGGCCGCAAACATTAAGATCAGCAAAGGACAAGGTGGGGGTAGCTGCTGCAGCAGCAGCCAAATTAGAAAAATTTGTCCTTTCAACAGAGCAAACCCCAAGTAAAAATGGCTCAATACCCCAGGCCTCTGCTAAAATAAATACAGATAGACGAAGTCAAGGTCAAACAGCGGCAGCGGCAGCAAGTAAAACTTCTGTTAACAAGAATACAGTTGCTACAGTTATGGACCCAAAAGTAATCCCTATGTCAGAAGATGCTCCCACAATAAAAGATGTATTCTTAGTGGTGAATGAATGTAAAAAGGCATTAGGAGAACTGTGTGATCAAATGAAAGGCGTTAAGGAGGAACTGGTCTCAGTCAGACAGGAACTACGGAAAACCAACGAAAGGATATCAGAGGCGGAGGGGAGGATCTCACAAATAGAGGACGAAATGCACCCTCTCAAACAAGATGTTAAGAACATGAAGTCCCAAGTGGATATATTGGAAGAAAAAATGGACGAAATAGAAAATAGACTCCGGAGGGATAATGTTAGGCTGGTGGGGCTACCGGAGAGATGTGAGGGGGCTAGACCAATAGAATTTTTGGAAAATTGGTTTGTAAAATTATTTGGTAAAGAAAGCTTCTCACAAGCATTTACAATAGAAAGAGCGCATAGAGTCCCCTTTAAGCCTCCCCCCACCGGGGGGCGCCCAAGATCAATGTTACTGAAATTTTTAAACTATCGTGACAAAGAGGCCTTATTGAGAAAGAGTAGAGAAATGGGAGAGGTTTTTTTTGAAGACTCTAAAGTCTCATTTTATCCTGATTTTTCCCCCCAGTTACAGAAGAGGAGGGCGGGTTTTTTGGAGATTAAACGGAAAATGCAGAAGGCCAAACTTTCATATGCTTTATTATACCCAGCGCGGCTACGGGTGGTTGCGCTGGGTACGACATTATTTTTTGATAAACCTGAAGATGCAGCATTATGGATGGAGAGGAAAAGGGACCAATTATCAACAGGGGGTGGAGGAGACACTTAAATCGCAACTAAAGGAAGGAGGGGGGAGCTAGGAGTAAGGGGATTAATTTGTAATCTGTAAAAACAATGGGGGGGGGGGGTGGGAGGAAGGGTGCACACTTAAATGAATGAGAGGAATTGGTCAAGAGTTGAACAGAGATGGGGGGGATGTGAATGGGGAGGGGTGGGAGGGGTGGGGGGCGTTGTGGGGGGGGGGGAGTGAATGAGGGTGTGTCAAAAGAGGTTAGGATGGTGTGGGAAACGGCCATAGGAAACCCCCTAGGGGAACACCTGGGTAGGTGCAGAGGGGGGGTGGAGGGAGGGAGGGAAGGGGGAGGGAGGAAGGGTGGGAGGGGAAGGGAAGATAAGCACACGACACACAGGAAAGAAATGCTCACTGCAATAAGTAAAATATATGTAAAACACGAACCAAAGAAGAGTATAGAAAGTAATGATAATGCACAAAGGAATGGGAAAATGGGAAAAGTGCAAAGTAATGCACAAGGGGTACAAATTTTGTATGGGAAAATAAAGTTTGAAAACCTATATGGAAAAAAACACTAAATAGCACATACATTTTTTGGGGATGCTGGATCACAAGTTCTAATAGACACGGTAATGAGGAAATTAGCGAGGACCACTCACAAACAAAGAAAATTAGGGTAAAGAATAGTTATATAAATTATGTTTCGGGATTGGTACCCCCGACCCTTTATGGTATATCTTTGGTTGCTAAATGCAAAGTAAAATGTTAAAATTAAGCTCATGGAACGTTAGGGGCCTGGGAACCGCAGCTAAAAGGGCTGCAGTCTTTGCCACGATGGAAAAACATGGGATAGGGCTGATGTGTCTGCAGGAAACACATTTAATGAAGAATACAAGTTATTTATTACAGAGTAAAAAATACCCCACCCAGTACCACTCAGTACATTCCACATATTCTAGAGGAGTGAGTATTTTTGTGAGAGCTGGAGTGAGATTTTCCTGCAGACAGATCAGCATAGACAAGTGTGGTCGATTTATTTTCTTGCACTGTATAATAGACAATAAAATGTATATAATAGCAAATATTTATGTCCCTCCACCCTTTAAAATAGATATTATGCTAAGATTAAACGAATTTATATTGGGAAAGGAAGAGATACCGGTGTTGGTAGTAGGAGATTTTAATGAGGTCTTGGACCAAGGGGTTGATAGGTTTCCCACACCGTTGACCCCGGACCTCATGAAAAATAGCCGCCTGGGTCAATTTATGGAAGAAGTTGGTTTAATAGATTTATGGAGAGTGAGGAACCCGGGGACTCAACAATATTCTTGTTATTCAAGTATGCACTCTACACTCTCTAGGATTGATATGGCCCTGGGTAATCATAAAGCATTACAGATTGTGGGAGAAGTAATATATTTGCCAAGAGGAGTGTCTGATCACTCTCCTATGGTTTTAACCCTAAATCAAGGCGGACAAAAAACTCAGAGAGATTGGAAAATCAATGCACACTGGTGTGAGTTAATAAAGAAGTCGGAAGAAGTTCTGCCTAAATTAAAGGAATTTGTAGATATTAATGAAGGCACCACGGGCACCGGGATATTATGGGACACCCTGAAGGCGTACCTTCGAGGTGTCCTGATCCAGCAGGTAGCAAAATGTAATAAAAAAGCCAGAGAGGCGGAGGAAAAATCCCGTAGAGAGGTACTAGAGGCAGAAAATAATTACGTGGGGGACCCAACGCCGAAGGTGAGGAAAATATGGCTTGAAAAGCAACAAGCATATAAGTCGGTAATTACAAGGGAAGTAGAGACTAGACGACTTTTCCTGCGACAATCTTCGTTTGCAGATGGTGAAAGTGTTGGAAGGATGCTGGCGCAGGTGGTAAAGTCTAATTCTTCCCCCTCCGGCGTTCGGTCCATCAGATTAATAAGTGGCGCGATAACATCAGACACCTCAGAGATAGTGCAGACCTTCTGGGCATACTATCAAAAACTGTATACTACACAGAAGGGGGGAATGGAGAAAGAAATGGAGGATTTCCTGGAGAAACTAGAAATCCCGTTTATAACCCAATCAGAAAGGGAAGAATTAGAAACCCCAATAACACTTGGGGAGATACAGTTGGCAGTAGCAGGTATGGCGAACCAAAAGTCGCCAGGACCAGATGGGCTCCTGGTGGAAATATACAAATATTATGGAGACATATTGCTACCTGAGCTTATAAAAACATTAAATGGAGCGGCTATAGAAGGTAAACTCCCTGCCTCAATGCTGGAAGCAACTGTTATAATCATACCAAAAGATGGGAAAGATCCCCTGGATCCCGCGGCATATAGACCTATATCCCTTTTGTGCTCTGACGCTAAAATAATAGCTAAGGTCTTGGCAACAAGGCTTAATAGGGTTATTTCAAAATGTATTCACCCAGACGGGATTTATAGCTAATAGATCTACCAGTATGAACATCAGGAGGACATTTCTAAACTTACAAACCCCAACACAGAATGAGGGAGCAAGGGCCGTATTGTCACTGGATGTGACCAAAGCCTTCGACAGCGTAGAATGGGGGTATATATGGAGGGTGCTGGATAAATTTGGGTTTGGCCCGACATTCTCGGGGTGGATAAAAATGCTCTATGACAACCCTAGTGCCAAGTTAAAAATAAATAATGAATTCTCAAAAAAAATTGTCCTCGAGAGGGGGACGAGACAGGGGTGCCCTTTGTCACCCCTGCTCTTCGCCCTAGCGATGGAACCTTTGGCAATCGCTATAAGGTCAAATATCGAGATATCCGGATTACAGAGAACGACGGAAGATGAAAAAATCGCGCTTTATGCCGACGACATCCTGCTCTTCCTGGGAGACACGGAACAATCTCTGACAAAAGCAATGAGCCTGGTGGAAGAGTTCGGGAGTTTTTCGGGATTAGAAATAAACTGGGGGAAATCCGAGCTACTGCCGATAGATCCACTCGGAGAAACGGCGATACGGGGATTGCCACAGTTAACGGTGGTGGATACAATGAGATATCTGGGGATATTGGTGACGAAAAATCCCAATCAATACATTAATAAAAATCTCATCCCCCTACTTGCTAAGTTCAAACAAAAAATCTACATTTGGAAACGTCTCCATCTGTCAGTTGCGGGTAGATGTAGTTTAATCAAGATGATTTGGCAACCACAACTCCTATATATAATGCACAATTCCCCAGTATGGATCTGTAAAAAATGGTTCAATAAAATCGAATCCCTCTTTAGAGAGCTAATATGGAAAGGGGGACAGGCTAGGATACGTCTTCGCACATTGCAACTCCCGGTGGGGGAGGGAGGACTTGCAGTACCCCAACCCGAGATTTATTATTTATCTGCACAACTGCAACAAATAGGGGGAGGTAATATTCCAGGAGGAGGTACCCCTAACGGGACGATAATGATGAATGGGGTTTCCCATGATACTATTTTTGAAGCACTAGAGGCTGATTCCTTTAGTCATAGGAACCCAACAATAAAAATGATAACCAAAATATGGAAAACGGTTAAAAAAGTTGATGGGTTATACTGGGTTTTCTGAATTCTCCCCACTGTGGAATAATTCTAAATTGAAGGAAATCCTCCAGATAGGAAAGGTCAGAGCATGGGAAATAAATGGCATTAAAAGGTTGAAACAGCTGTATAAAGAGGATAAATATAGGAAATTTCAGGATTTAAGAGAGGAATTTAAGATACCTCAATATTCATTTTTTACTTATATACAGGTGGGGCATGCCCTTGAAGCCCAATTTAGGACACAAACCCTAGTGTGGTGTGAAATGCCCCTTTTCCAAAATTTAGGCAAGGTAGGACCAACTAAGGGACTTATCTCTGAACTATATAAACAGATAGGTAAAAAGGCTAATATGGGCTTGCATCTCCTAAAAATAAAAGAGAAATGGGAGGAGGATCTGGGGGAAGTGACACAGGATCAGTGGCGGAGGGTCTTGGAGATGGGGCCGAAGGTTTCGGTCTCACCCCCACAAAGGGTCTCCCACTTGATGCTGGTGAATCGAGCTTATTATACACCCAAACGTCTGTTCAACTTCGGAAGAAGAACAGATGACAAATGTCCTAGATGCCAGGGGACTGGAGACCTAGTACACATGGTGTGGCGATGCCCAAAGTTGTTCCGTTATTGGGAGGGAGTGATAAATGTCTTAGGGGAGACATTTGGTATACCTCTGGAGGCGGAAGCCACACTATGTGTACTGGGATATAGGAGGGAACGGAAGGAGAAGAAAATCACTACAGTCGCATTATTGAGATGCCTGTTCCAAGCCAGAAAATTAATAATGTCAAGATGGCAGGCGATAACACCCCCAGCAATAAGAGAATGGATTGGAGCAGTAAACGAGACGATCTGTAAAGAAAGAGCAGTGTATACAAAAAGAGGTAATCTTAAGGAGTTTGAGGAGATGTGGAGGCCTTGGCTGGAAGAGAAGGGCCTGCCCCTCTAGTGGGTAAGAACTACAACTGGGATGAAGTAGAAATAAAAATAACACCCTAGAATAAAGAAATATGTGTGCCAATTCAGGAAAAACTTGGGCTGGCCTTGAAACCTCGCCGGGGGAGAGAGGAAAACGGAGGGAAGGACCAGTTATATAAAACTAAGGGTGAAGAGATTAGGTACTAACCACACCGCAAACAGGTATAAGAATAGTTCCCCTGATCAGTAGATGTGATCTGAGCATTCTTTCTTTTTTTCTTTTTCTTTTTTTTTCACCTCTTCTCCTTTTTATTGGATGTTGTTTTTCCTTCCTTTTATATAAACAAGATAATCAATGTGTACTTACCTTTTATATCATCTGTATTTTATATTAAGATTAAGATACATATAAGGAATGATGTCGGTTCCTGAAATTTTTTATGAATGATTTGTTTAAATAATCAAATGTGAATAAGAAAAAAGACAAATAAAGAATGACATTTAAAAAAAAAAGAGCTGCAAATAGCCACTTATTACTGTATAAATGTCACTGGCAGGGAAGGGGTTAAACACTAGAGGGCGATCAAGGGGTTAGGTGTGTCCAAGGGAGGTGTTCTAACTGTAGGGGGATGGGCTCACTACAACATGACAGAGATAACTGCTCTCCATGACAGGGAGCAGTGGATCCCTGTCATGTTGCTAGGCAGAACAAAAAAAATGCCTTGTTTACATAGGCATATCCCCGTTCTGCCTCTCCTTGTTACGATCGCGGGCCGCCGGCGAACATCGAGTTTGCGGAACCCACAGGCACACTCCCGCACCCGATAGGTAACAAATTCAAAGGGACGTACAGGTATGCCCATTTGCCTGCCCATTCCATTTTGTCGGCAAGTGGTTAAAAAGGAGCTCCAGGCTCCTTCAGAATAAAATTAAAGTCATCAGCTACAAATACTCTAGCTGATGACTTTTAATATTAGGATACCTGTCCAGGAATCCAGCGGTGTCTTCACCCGAGCCAATTTTTCAATCGGCACGCGGATGCTGCCACCGCCATTCCTTGTAGGGGAAATTGCTTGCGCATGATTCAATGATGGAAGTCAGCAGAGTTTCACATCATTCACTAAGCTTCTTTGTGCTTTCTGTTACACTGATAGAAAGTGACATAAACACTGCATTTCCAACACGATTCACAGGTATTTTCGGTAGTTGTTGTTTTGTCCTGAAAAAAGCCTGAAAAAAAAGAAAAAGAAAGCAGTCATCACATCTAAGAACTGGAAAGCTGAAATAATATTTTTTTTGTCTTTACATAGTTGCATTTTAATACCTGTAGAAGCAGGGGAGGGCTGGCAGCCTTAGGCCTGGGGGGCAAGTCCAGTCAAGTGGCCCATAGAGCGTGGAAAAGGGATGGATCAAGGAAAACAGTCTAAGATTTTTCATGATCACAAGAGTCCGCACAGAGGCCCCCCTTACATCAGATTCCACACAGTGGCCCCCCTTACATCAGAGTCCGCACAGTGGCCCCCCTTACATCAGAGTCCGCACAGAGGCCCCCCTTACATCAGAGTCTGCACAGAGGCCCCCCTTACATCAGAGTCTGCACAGAGGCCCCCCTTACATCAGAGTCCGCACAGAGGCCCCCCTTACATCAGAGTGCGCACAGAGGCCCCCCTTACTCCAGCTCCAGCAGGCATATTCCTGCTCTGCAAAAACAGCATTTGGTAGTGGCGGCCGGTGGCTGTGCATAGTGTCACCAGCCCCGGGGGATATTTCCACCCTGCCCCCCCTGCCAGCCCTCCCCTGTGTAGAAGTCTGTGTAGGTAGAAATGTGGGAACTGATATTTCTGAACTTCAGTACTGTACACAGTAAGTAATCTGGATAAGTAATTTGTGTACAACTGAAAAAGTATTTTTGAGGTAGTTGCCTTTTTAAGTAAGGATGTCCTTGCATGAAAATTTTCTATACTGGCTGGATAAACATATCTAACATTTTCCCGCACTATGATAACATTACTTGGTGCACTGTAAAAGATTACTACAAATGAAATATCTGCGCAATACTTATCCATTGAACACACAAGTGGTTACTATATTTGTCCATACGGCCATAAATGTAATTGTTTTCTGAAAAATATAAACTAAAATAAAACGTAGAGGGCAGAGTAAAGTGGGATTTGGTCTTCCATTAACTTGTGGTGTTCTTCCAGGCACTTTAAAATGCTGTGCTTTCATACTCTATATCTTTTTAGAAAACAATTAAAATTAGTGAGGCATTATGCTAAAAGTCTCCAGGTTGTTGAATAATACAAATCAAAGCTTTAAGCGGCATAAAATTATTCAGCGGTTGAAGATTAGTCATGGAATGATTTTACAGTTTCAGCAATTATTGAAGGGTGTACAACGGACTTTGCCTTTTCGCTTGCTAAAAAACATCTGCAAGCTTAACAAAGTAGTCCCAGTGATATTGTTAAAGTCAACTGGTTTCTAAAGTATTCAACTTCCTTTACACCAATTATATTTTATCAAACAATATACTATTTAAAGTGTCACTGAAAGGGTTTTGTCTTATGTCGCGTACACACGATCGGTTCGTCTGATGAAAACGGTCTGATGGACCGTTTTCATCAGACGAACCGAACGTGTGTGGGCCCCATCGGTTTTTTATCCATCGGTGAAAAAAATAGGAACTTGTTTTAAAATGATCTGATGGTTAAAAAACCGATAGAAAAAAAACGATTGTCTGTGGGCATCGGTTAAAAATCCACGCATGCTCAGAATCAAGTCGACGCATGCTTGGAAGCATTGAACTTCACTTTTCTCAGCACGTCGTTGTGTTTTACGTCGCTGCGTTCTGACACGATCGTTTTTTTAACTGATGGTGTGTAGGCACGACTGATCATCAGTCAGCTTCATCGGATAACTGATGAAAAAATCCATCAGACCGTTTTCATCGGATGAACCGATCATGTGTACAGGGCATTACTTGTCACAGCAGTAATAATGTCTCGAGACTATACATTAGAATTAATATACACTATATTAACAAAAGTTAAAACTCAAGTGTCAATCAGTGCAAAAAAGTAGTGTAATAAAATAAAATTATAAAGGTTACCGTATTTATCGGCGTTTACCGCGCACTTTTTTGCCCTGAAAATCAGGGCAAAATCATTGGTGCGCGGTATACGCCGATACCCGCTTTCCCGGGCCGAGTTTGAATACTGCGCCGACATATACCGAGCGCAGTACACTCGGGTATAGTCGGGCAGTCTCGGCTCCTTCCGCGCTCACGTCCTGGACGTCAGCGCAAGAGTTGCCGAGCCTGCCCGACAATACACCAGTGTACTACGCTCTGTATATGTCGGCGCAGTATTCAAACTCGGCGCGGGAAACGAGCGGGGAGGACGCGAGGACGCCTCAGAAGGACGCCGGACCCGACGAAGAGGACACCCAAAGCCACAGACGGACGCCGGACCCGACGAAGAGGACACCCGAAGCCGCAGAAGGACGCCGGACACGACGAAGAGGACACCCGAAGCCGCAGAAGGACACCGGACACGACGAAGAGGACACCCGAAGCCGCAGACGGACGCCGGACCCGACGAGGCCGCCGATGGAAGCCGCGCAAGACACCAAAACTGTAAGTACAAAAAACAGGATTCGGGGCAACTTTAGGGGTGCGCGGTATACGCGGGAGCGCGTTATACCGCGATAAATACGGTATATGAATAGCTGCTGTCACTAAAAAGTGCTTTCACTCAACTTAAAGATAATAAAGTAAATAATACAGTGCAGCGCTACTAAATAATCAATTAAAAACTGTGGGGCAGATCCACAGAGATTTGCACCGGCGCAGCGTATGGGAGATACGCTACGCCGCTGTAACTTACATTTTTAAACTTCGAATCCACAAAGAATTCACGCCGTAAGTTACGGCGGCGTAGTCTATCTCTCGTGGCGTAAGGGCACCTAATTCAAATCGGCGAGTAGGGGGCGTGTTTCATTTAAATGAAGCGCGTCCCCGCGCCGAATGAATTTCGCATGCGCCGTCCCTAAATTTCCCGCCGTGCATTACGCTAAATGACGTCGCAAGGACGTCATTTTTTTTAACTTAGACGTGAATTACGTCCATCCCGATTCACAAAAAAAAATAAAATTCAAATTTCGACGCGGGAACGACGGCCATACTTAACATGGCAAATCTAACTATACACCGCAAAACACCAGCTTTAACTATACGCCGGAAAAAGCCGACTAGAGACGACGTAAGAGAATGCGACGGCCGCGCGTACATTCGTGGATCGTCGGAAATAGCTAATTTGCATACTCAACGCGGAAAACGACGCAAACTCCACCCAGTGGATGCCGAAGTATTGCATCTAAGATCCGAAGGCGTACGAAGCAGTACGCCTGTCGGATCTAACCCAGATGCCGTCGTATATTGGTTTGAGGATTCAAACTAAAGATACGACGCGGGAAATTTGAAAATACGACGGCGTATCAGTAGATACGCCGGCGTACTCTCTCTGTGGATCTGCCCCTGTGATTCTTAATAATAAGCTGCCTAATAGTAATCATCATCATACAACAAATAATTAATAAATCGCAAAAAAGTCCCTCAAAAAATATATATATAAGTGTGTAAACATGAAATGACCAGTGATTAATTGTAGTAAAGTGCAAAGAAAATACTTCAACAGTGCTAGAGCTCGCCTCCACCAGTGTCATAGACTGCTCACATTTTGACTCCCTGTTTCACCAGTGGGCCAAAATCAGCAGCTTTCCCCTCTAGGCTCGGCTCTCGGGTGCTGCCGCTGTCATATTCAATAAGGGAATCAGGAAATGAAGCCTTGCGGCCTCACTTCCTGGTTCCCTACTGTGCATGCACGACTCGCTCTGTGCAATGCCACTGGTGCCTGCTGTCTTCTGGGACCCGTGTGTCTCCCAGAAGACAGCGGGGGGGGTGCCAGACGTAGCGTAGACTCCCGCAGATAATGCAGGGGTCTATTCCCGGAAGTGGGTGCAAATACCTGTCTTAGACAGGTATCTGCACCCCCTCCCCCCTGAAAGGTGCCAAATGTGACACCGGAGGGGGGAGGAATCCTGACAGCGGAGGTTCCATTTTTTTTTTCACAATCAAAAGTTTTATTGAAGCTTAGTACAAAAACAGATAATCGAAGGTTCCATTTTTGTGTGGACCTCCGATTTACCTAATTCTTTACATATAGTATAACATGAGCATTGAATCTGTCTACAGAAACTATTCTCAATGCAGTAGAACTACAGTCATATGTCAAATCTCACACTTTTTAGAGTAAGAAAAGTGTTAGGAGAAGAGGAGAAAGGAAGAAAAAAGAAAGATAGATAGAAAAGAAAATAGAAGATTCAGGTTCATCAATCGACCTCCCAACTTCTTAGGAAACGATATGTGGGATGCTTCGGAGAGCACCGAAGTAAGTAGTCCAGCGTGAAGGTAGGAACTGCTTGTCTCGCTATCTGCACCCAGTCTGGTTTCTCTTGGTGAGAAAAAATAGTTAATAGTTGTGCTGCCAATCGGGCTGCTTGGTAGTACGAAAGTAGGTTTGGGAGTCCCAGACCCCCCTGGTCCTCAGGTTGAAAATAACTTGTTTTGATAGATGCTGGCCTGTCTTGCCCCAGCTATAATTAATTATCTTGCTTTGGAAGGTTTGGATATGGTCCCTTCTAATAGGAATTGATAAGGATGGGAAGAGATGGAGTAATCTGGGTAGGAGAGTTTTTTAATTGAGTTGACTCTGCCTACCCAAGAAAGTTTGTGCTGTACCAGGGTCTGAGGTCAGACTCCAATTTCTTGTAAATAGGGGGATAGTTGGCCACGTATAGGCACTCTATCCTGGAGGTGAGATTAATTCCTGAGTAACAGGTGGTCAAAGCACTGAGTCCCGCTTAAGGTCTGATATGACTTGCATCACTTCCCTGATGGGGGCCTCTAATCTATCCCGGTGGTGACCCTCTATTACAGGGAGTGGTAGGCCTTTTAGAAATGGGATGGGTTCCCTTCTGATCCTGCACTATATAATTTTGTGTAAAACTCCTGAAAAGATTGCATTATATGGAGAGGATTCAGTGTTGAGGAATCGCCTGCCACACGGATTTTCTACAATGAATATGTACGTGGCTTGGGAGAAAGCATAGAGGCTAACATGGGGCCTATTTTGTCCCATTGATGGTAACATTTTGCCCCACTCCAGCGAATACTCTTTTCAGCTTTGGCTGTAAGAACCATATTCAAGTAGAGGCGCACCTCATCTAGCCGGGATATAGGGACCTTGGTTGGGTCTCGTTTCTGCTGGGTACGTAAAAATAGGAATTCCTTCTCAAGTCTCTCAACGTCTCTCTCAACTGTCTATGAGTCTTTCCTTTTTAATTTGAGAGGCGACGTGGATTAGCTTCCCCCTATTCGTCACTTAATGTGTGGCCCAGAGGGTCTCCGCAGAAATCCCTTATGCTTTATTAAGGGGGAAGTATTCTTTTATGGCCAGCTCTATTTCTGTGACTCTGGTAGGGTCACTCAGAATTGATTCATTGATTCTGCAGTGAGATAAAAACTGCTGATTTTGACCCGCTGGTGAAGGGTTAGGGGTTAGGGTTGGGTTTGGGGTTAGGGTTAGGGGTTAGGGTTTAAGTTAGGGTTGGGTTAGGGGTAAGGGTTAGGTTTAGGGGTTAGGGTTAGGGGTCAGGGTTATGCTAGGAATCAGGTATTAGAACAGGGACCTCCCCCAGAGGTCAAAGGTCAGAAGGTGGGTACCCAGAGGTCAAAGGTCATGGGGCGTGGCTGACCCACCTCCACCAAAGTGTACCGCCTACCCCAACTAAGTCGGGAAATGGGAATGAACAAGTCGGGTAAAATGTGAAGTGAGGAGCCTATGACACTGGTGGAGGTGAGCATGAGCACTGTTGGAGTAATTTCTTTGCACTTGTGGGCAGGGCTATTTGAAGGAATTTGGGGGCTCCAAGCAAAATGGACATGGAGGCACTACCAACCCCCCCCCCGCACGCACGCTCGAAAAGCCTACAGGAACCACAGCATAGCGATACAGTTTTAGTTCACCCACACTGTGCAAATACTGCTGTTGCATATAATGTGCATAAAATTTGAACATTTTCAACAATTGGAATTTTTTTTTTTACTCCCCCCATGTTCTTTTTACTCCCTACCGTACCGAGCGGCAGGAGATTCAGTTTCCGGGAAACTGAATCTCCTGTACTGCACGGTACCCAGCCGGACTGACAGGAGGAAGAAAAGGAGCTCGGCCACGCTACAGGGAAGGGGAAAAAGTGAGGAGAGAGGCAGCAGTGCTGTAGCCGCCTGAGGCTGTCTATAGAGGCGGCTCTATAGGAAGCGCGGCAAGGGCCCTGCTTGGGGGCCCCGGGTCTGCTTGTGGGTGAAGTGTATATCTTCGATTTACTACAATCAACCACTGGTCATTTTGGGTTTATGGACTTTGTTACACACATATGTATATATATATATATATATATATATATATATATATATATATTTTTATGGACTTTTTTAAGATTTATAAATTATTTATTGTATGATGATGATTATTATTAAGAATCACGGTTTTCAATTGATTATTTAGTAGTGCAGCACTGTATTTTTTTACTAGATTACCAAAATATTGGGATACTTGCCTTTACAGGCACATAGCAATGGCATCCCAGTCTTAGTTCGTAGGGTTCAATATCGAGTTGGCCCACCCTTTGCAGTTATAACAGCTTCAACTCATCTGGGAAGGCTGTCCACAAGGTTTAGGAGAGTGTCTATGGGAATGTTTGAACATTCTTCCAGAGGTGCATTTATGAGGTCAGGCAGCGATTTTGGACAAAAAGGCCTGGCTCGCAGTCTCCACTCTAATTCCCCCCCAAAGGTGTTCTATCTGGTTGAGGTCAGGACTCCACCCCAAACTCGCTCATCCTTGTCTTTATTGATCTTGCTTTGTGCACTGGTGCGCAGTCATGTTGGAACAGGTAGGGGCCATCCCCAAACTGTTCCCACAATGTTGGGAGCATGAAATTGTCCAAAATGTCTTGATATGCTGGCACCTTAAGAGTCAAACTTTACAGACTTTTTTTACCCCTCTTGTCAGACCTTATAATTTATTGCTTGCTGACACTGCCCATCTTGTGTGTACCTATGGTGCTGTTTTGATGCCTGATGCATTGGCTTTACTGCACATTTTTTACTTGTTTTGTCCCGCAGAAGTAGCAGTTAGAAGTTTGAGGCAAACCATTTCTGATCATGATCATCTTGTATTTATTTATATAATATTTATTATATCCTTTGGAATACCCAGGACCACCTCTCCTCCGCAGTGTTCAGTATATAGCCTGCAAAAGGCAACCCGGGTGGGAAAATCCCCTGAGGAGAGCATAGGTTAGGAAAGGAAAATTACATTAACTCTATGGCGCCAAGCATGCGCAAATATGCAGCCTCTCAGCGTTCGGGCCTTGGTGCCAAGCGGCCGCATATTTGCGTGCAATAGTGCCAATAGAGCTGTGCCAAGAGTTCTGTGGGCTCCCGGCACAGTTACCGACGGCTAACTGAAATCTCCTGTTTGCATCTTGCATTCTGGAGCTTTCCGATCATGTGACCGCTGTGACAGTCAGCCATGGCCGTTACATAATGATAAGCCCCACCTCCCGGCATTTAAACCCCTTAAAGGGCCGGCTCTAAGGGGTTAAGTATCTGATAAGAATTTTCCATATTCTTGGCCCACCTGACATCAGCACACAACGAGACATAACTAGCAGAACCGTGGACGGGGAAATAGACACCACTGACAACACAAAAATGTAGCTAATTCAGAGCAAATGTATTTCTTATGCCAAGCAGTTGAAGCTTCAAGCTATCACTATTCTGAATTTCGCAGGAGCTGCGGACTGAACATCCAGCTTGTAATGACGTGCAAAGGTCACACATGAGCTCCAGCTTGCCATTTTACATATGTCTTTCACTGAAATTTTGGCAGAAGCTGCCTGAGATGCTCCAACCCCTCTGATTTATGCTCCAGTCACATCTATGCATGTTGCTTTTCATCGTTTCTGCAGTGTTTTTTGCTATGATTTCTTCGTTTTTGTAACCAAGTTTTTATCGTGATATTACCATGATTTTACCACAATTTGCATCTTTTAAAAAAAATTACATTCACTGTATATAGCTGGTTCATAAGGAGCGGGTCGGGAAGCCGGCAGCCCCATCCTTAGCAATAGACGAGTCATCAGCTGACAGCTGAATGTAAAAAAAAAATGCAGGCTAAAAAAAATCATGAAAAAAACGGCGTGTGGTCCCTTCCAAAATACATACCAGACCCATATATGAGCATGCAGCCCGGCAGGTCAGGATAGGCAGGGGATGAGCCAGTGCCCCCCTCCTGAACCATACCAGACCGCATGCCCTAATCATGGGGGGGGTGCTTTGGGGCACCCCAAAGCACCTTGCCCCCATGTTGATGGAGACAAGGGCCTCTTTCCGGCAACCCTGGCCGGGCGGCTGTCAGGGTCCCCCAGATCCCGCCTCTCCATATGAATGGGTATTAGGTACATCATACCCCTACCCATTCACCAAAAAAGCAGTGAAATGTAAAAAAAGTCCTTTTTAAAAAATAATAGCTTTTTCTTCTCCCGTCGCCCTCTCTTCTGGTGCCGTATTCTTCCCCTGACCACCACGCAGATTTTTGACAAATGCTGCATGCGATACAGCCAGAAAAACCCTGGTGGTAAACATTGCATGTTTTTTTACTCTCTGGTCCGTTTGTGAATTGAACTTAAGAACTTTTTTAACGATATTTACCGGCATTTTTTATATTTATTTTTGTGGTAAATACCACAATCTTTTTTTTTTTTTTATATATAAATTGGAAATGCAAACACCACAAATCTGTACCAATTTCTCTCATAAGTACAATTTGAGGAAGGTCTTCTGGCTTTCTAGCTGAGTCTAGCTGACTTCATATGAGAAATGCTGTGCCTATAATCTGGTCTATTCAATAGAGAGGCCACTTGTCATAACCTCACTGGATTGGGGTGTTGCCAATGGCCTTGGTATAGGAGATGTCGCTTGACTAGGAATAGAATTGGAGGTTCTGATGGCATTTGCAGAAGAAGCGGAAACAATGGCCTCCTCGGCCAAAGCAGGACCACGAAATGGCATGGACTTGTTCTGGTTGGATTTCCAGAAGTACTCTCATAATTAGAGACACCAGAGGAAAGATGAGATATATCACATATAGACCAGGGAAAAATTCCACCGAAAATTGAAAGGCATGCTTTATCATTGCACATTTGCACTTGAATATGGTTACAAACACTGGAGTTGCAATAAGGTCCCTTTTATAAGAGTCTTGATGACTTCATGTAAGTAATCCTGTGCCTCTAGTCTAGCATTCAAGGGGTTTGCCATGAGGTCTATTGATGTAGTGCCCCATTTGGCAAATACTGGTTTGAGATATTTTCTTTCCGAGGGCCCATTCAGTGTTCTCGGGAATTACCCTGCTTAAATAGGTTATAAACCCTTACATACAGTATATCCAGTGAAGTAACTAGCCTAAGTTGATAAACAGAGATGAAACAACCCCTCCTATGGCTGTATGTCTTGCTGTCTGACATCAGCTTCACATGGGATTCCTGTAGGAGATTTTGTAAGGTTTGTAAAGCTAAGAAAGCTGCATTTAGTTCCAGAAAATTGGAATGTCTGTTTTCTGTTGGACTCCAGTAATCCTAAACTTGCCTCCCCAGACAGTGAGCTTCCTAGCCCTGGCAAGTGGCGTTCGATGTCAGCACTATCCAGTCTTTCGGACTGAGGGACACACCCTGAGAGAGACATGCTGGAGATGTCCACCATACCAGATCTTGGTGTATTTTTTCAAGGACAGAGATTCCTTGGTTTATGGACACTTTGGGGTTGATTTACTAAAGGCAAATTGGCTGGGCACTTTGCAAAATGCAATTGCACTCTGTAAGTGCAGCTGCTCCAGAGCTTAGTAAATGAGCAGAAGCTTTTCTGACTTCCATCATCCATGTGCAAGCAAAAATGCAGTTTTTCATATTTTTCTTGTATGTGATTGGATACTCTTTACAACGTGAAGAGTTACCTCATCTACTAAGCTCTGGAGCAACTGCATTTGCACTCGCAACTGCACTTTGCAAAGTGCACAGTCTATTTGTCTTTAGTAAATCAACCCCTTATGTCCCACTGGCTGAGAAGTGCGAATTGGAATGCTCTCATGTGCAACCTGGCCCAGAACACCACTGTGATGGTGGCTGTAAACATTCCAATGAGGACTATACATTCCCTTACTCATAGTACAGGTGTTGACATCACCTTTCGGACATACACTTCCATTTAGAAAATGTTGTGGTCTGGCAGAAACACATGGCTTCTTCGGGTATCAAATTTCATCCTATGGTATTCCATTGTCTGAGATGGCATCAGATGACTTCTTTGCTTGTTCACCAGCCAGCCAAAACTTGGCTAATACTCCTACAACATAGTCTCAATGTCCTGCTAGTCCCTGGCTTGACCTGGTGTCTATCAAAATGTCTCCCAGGTAGTGATAAAGGTTTGATCCCAACAGGTTGATCACAGCTATGACTGCTACTAAAATTTTTGAAAATACTCTTGGCGCCGTAGACATCCCAATGGGCAGGCAAGTGAATTGAAAATTAATTCTACTGCAAACCTCAAAAATTTTTGGTGCTCTTTTTTTTCTTTCTCAAATGAATGGCCTGAAATTGCATTGCGCTGATTTACACCAGTTATGCAGAGCATGTTCCTGTGTGATTTCATTGTGAACCAGCACTTATAGTGGATCTGTATCCAGACAAATACACAGTTGAAATACATATTCAAAAATATTCCCAGCTATGTGCGCAAATGCTTGTGTTCACAAACCCCTGCCACATTCTATAGGTAGAAAAAATACCTCACTAGGAAAAACTCAGCATTATTACTTCCCTATTTCTCTAGCAGGTTTGTGCTGCAGTTTGACGGTAGCACAGGTGTACACACATTTTTTGTGCGGTTAACCCGTGTTTTCCCATAGACTTTCTATTAGATCGTGCATTTCAGTTGTGTTTTCTGGGGACTATGGCCAAAGCGCAATGTGGATGTGTGAAACTGCTGTTACCTGCTCGTTGGTCATTTGCATGGTGACACTGTTAAGGTTCTTCTACTATTTTCCTGCAAGCCACCTAAACACCGCCTCTTCAGCTCTCATTAACCAGGGCATGGTTGGATGACTGCTGTGTACATGCTTTATTGTTGGCACTTCCATTCTCAGCCTGAGTTTTGTTGTACAGAGAATTAGGGGATGGTAATATCAGAAGATGAGGTGTAGCGCTAAAATAATACAAAAACAAGTTCTAATAATCACTCCAGTATATTGCAATTGAAGTATGAATCCAATCCAGAAAATCCAGGGAAAAGAGGAGATCGAGTGTAAAGGAAATAAGAGAGCTGCCACCAGCACCCAAACACACTGACCATTTCTGTCAATACATGGGCAATGCATATATAGGATATCCCAAAACAAGGAACATGGAAACTCTCAATTCACCAGATAATCCCTGTCCCAGAAAGATCTTCCACCAGTCCTCACTCCACAGACCAATTGAATTTAGGTATGCTTGGATATCAGCAAGGGGTTAACCAGAGCAGCTGTGATCTCAGCCCAGCACTGATCATGTCTCCCCCTGTACAGAACAGGACCATGCTGGGAGCGCTGGCAGAGTCCGATAAGAGTCCAGGATCCAGACAGGGTAGTCCTGTGCTGAGCTCGGAGTGGAGAGGAGGGAGGAGGAGGAGGATGAATAGGAGGAGGTGAGGAGACTCCAGGGAGGAGCACTGCAAACCTATACCCAGTGTAATGAGAGGAGGGGGAGAGGTGGGGGGTGTACAACACATGTATCCTCTCATTACTCCTCTTTATACCCGGTGTAATGAGAGGAGGAGGAGAGAAGGGGGGTGTACAACACATGTATCCTCTCATTTCTCCCCTTTATACCCGGTGTAATGAGAGGAGGAGGAGAGAAGGGGGGTGTACAACACATGTTGTACACCCCCCTCCTTTCCTCCTCCTCTCATTACACCGGGTATAGGTTTGCAGTGCTCCTCCCCGGAGTCCCCTGTCAATCAGTGCCACCTGTCAGTGCCAAGCAGTGCCACCTGTCAGTGCCAAGCAGTGCCACCTGTCAGTGCCAAGCAGTGCCACCTGCCAGTGCCAATCAGTGTTTCCCATCAGTGCCCCCTCTTAGTGCCAATTAATGCCAATCATTGCCATCTGCCAGTGCCAATAAGTGCCACCTGCCAGTGAACAACAAAACCTGGGGAATGCCCAGGGAAAAACCAAGCCTACTTACCGACCAGCTAGCAGAACAACCAATTAACCTGTCTAACAGTATGCGTTAAAAACAAGGGTTTTGTCTGCACGCATTTGCAAACGCATGCGTGAGCCACAGAGCCGCGCCAAGGCACCCTGTAATCTGTGGTCCTAACACTAAACAATGAGCGTCCCCACAGTGGAGGCACATGCATTTTAATGGATAGATAGGGGCAGGTGGACTGAAGGGGAGCCACCCCTTCTTAAAGGTATAGAGCACACCAAACACCCAGCATATAGCACAATGGCTGCAAAGGTGTTGGTGCACTGCTGGACCAATATAAGCACCACAGGTGAAACACAAACATGTCCACCGCCCCCATCTATAACCTGCCAGTGCCAATCAGTACCACCTATCAGTGTCAAATTGTGCCACCTATCAGTGCCAGTGTTTCCAATCAGTGCCACCTGTCAGTGCCATCTGCAAGTGCCAATATGTGCCACCTGTCAGTGTCAATCAGTGTTGTTACTCAGTGCCAATAGCCAGTGCCAATAAGTGCCACCTGTCAGTGCCAATCAGTGCCACCTTCCAGTGCCTATCAGTACCACCTGTCAGTGCCAATAAGTGTTTCCAATCAGTGCCACCTGTCAGTGCCAATGCCACCTGTCAGTGCCAGTGTTTGCAATCAGTGCCACCTGTCAGTGCCACTCAGTGCTTCCAAGCAGTACCATCTGTCAGTGCCAATCAGTGCCATCTGTCAGTGCTAATCAGTGTTTCCCCAATCAGTGCTGCCTAATATCAGTGCCAACCAATGCCACCTATCAGTGCCAATAAGTTTCCAATCAGTGCCACCTACCAGTGACTATCATTGCCGGCAATCAGTCCAGTGCTTCCAATCAGTGCCTATCAGTACTGCATATCAGTGCCCATCAGTACTGCCAATAAATGCCCATGAGTGCCACCTGTCAGCGCCCATCAGTGCTAACTATCAGTGCTGCCAATCAGTGCCACTAAATGCTGCCTTTCAGTGGCGATCATTGGAGCCAATCAGTGCCAATCAGTGCTTTCTATCAGTGCCAATCAGTGCCATTTATCAGTGCCAACCATTGCTGCCTGTCAGTGCTGCCAATTAGTGCCAATCAGTGCACTAAGTGCAGAAATAGGGCCATGAACTCAGCAGCCATGCACATTGTCCATTGGGGGGGGGGGGCATCCTGGTGGGGCACAACTGAAATCTGTTAATGTTTATTAATTTCACATGCCGATCTTTAGTATAATAGGTAATCACCACACTACTATTTACAATAAACGACTGGAGGTAAAATAAAAGAAGTGTCAATAAAAGGCCTACCGCTAAGCACTGTTATGTTTTCCCAAACCACAAAAAAGTGCAGAGCTAACTTACTGATCAATAACTTAACAGTAATGGTGGAATCCTCTAATGTATGGAAATCTCAATAGGCTTCAATATTATGACTCTGATACGCAACTTCACATATAATGAACATCAGACTGAAAAGAGACATAGGGCCAAATCCTCAAAAGAGATACGACGGAGTAACTGCTGTTACTCCGTCGTATCCCTGGTCCTAACTATGGAACTGATCCACAGAATCAGTTTTCCATAGTTAGGGAGAAGATCCGGCATGTGTAATTGAATTACACTGCCGGATCTTAGGATGCAGTACAGCATCCGCCGCTGGGGGCATTTCGTGTCGAAATGCCGCCTCGGGTATGCAAATTAGCACTTACGGAGATCCACGAAGCTTTTCAGCTTCGTTTTTTCTCCGTAAATATTAAGTTGCATACGCAAAATTAGGGCTGCTTTTACAAGGTGTAAAGTTAGTACACCATGTAAAAGCAGACCCTTCTGTCTAGCGACACGTTTTTTTTTCGAATTTGAATTTTTTTTTTTGCGCCGTATCTTTTTTTTTTTCCGACGCAACTTTATTGACCCGTCGCAATTCACAAAGCCCGACGTAACGTAATTTTGCGCTATGCACGTCGGGAAAATGACGTCACGAGCATGCGCAGTACGGCCGGCGCGGGAGCGCGCCTCATTTAAATGGGAATCGCCCCCATGAAATGAGGAACGCCTTGCGCCGGCGGAATTTAAGTTACACGGCCAGAAATTTCTAGGTAAGTGCTTTGTGGATCGGGCACTTAGGTAGAAATTTTAAGGCAGTGTAACTTAAATTAGAATTTCACCGTTACGCCGGGTCTTTGTGGATTTGGCCCTTACTGTATAAAATGAAACTTAGGTAGGGATAGTGGAAACCCCTTCTATAGATATTGGCTATAAAAACATGTCTTGATCAGTTTAGGCCAATATGTATTCTGCTACATATTTTTGGTTAACCTCCCTGGCGGTATGATTCTGTCTGGAATTACGTACCAAAAGCGGTACAATTATTTTGCAAGGAAATTTGGCGTTTTATACTGTAGGCCTGCAATTCTTAGGAATAACTAATTTAAATCTGACCAAACAAGAGTCTAGTAGGCATCCCGGGTATGAATTTTTTTAAAAACAAAATTATAAATTATAATATAATAAAGAATTATAAATAATTATAACAAATAATAATATAATTATAATAAAAATTATTCAATAATGTAATCAACTCAAAATCACTGAAATTTGCTTAGTTGCAGAATTGTCGCTGTCATTATTTTAATTTTTTTATGACGAATTTCCCCACAAATCGCTATCGCACAATTCTGCAAGTGATTATAATTTATTATCGCTGTTTTCTAGCTGCTCTAAAACCCTTTTTGACATAAAGGGACACTTTTGGTTGCTATGGACAATCTACAGTTTGCAGGCAGAACAGTTTTTATTATATAAAAGTACATGTAGGACACTGGGCAGACCACTAGGGACAGGGGGGTGTGTATTTTTTACATACAGTACTGTAATCTATAAGATTACAGTATACTGTATGTATTGTGTTTGTTTACTTTTTTGAATTTGGCGCCGTTCTCCGCCCCGTGCGTCGTAACGTCGCAGGGAACGGAGATCGGCGGCACACGGGGACACTGTGAATCGAGCGAGGTCCCGCTCGCCCACACAGCGGGGATGCATCGCAGGATCCAGGGACAAGGTGAGTAGCTTGTCTGTGGATTCAGCGAGCAGGTAAGCCGCGCCGCTGCACACTCTGCACATCTACCCCGAGCGTGACTCGGGGATACCGATCTTAGCATGGAAAATCCACCCCGAGTCACGCTCGGGGATACCGCTAAGCAGGTTAAAGAAAATCGCAACAATCGTATATTGATTTGTTTGTGTAAAATTTATAGGCCCGGATTCACATACATTGGCGCATATTTATGCCGGCGTAGCATATCTTTTTTAGGCTATGCCGGCGCAGCGCAGAGCGCCAAGCACAGTATTCACAAAGCACTCGCTCCCACTCGCTGTTAAAGATACGCTGGGTTTCCTCGGCGTAAGCCAGCGTAGGTGGTAGTGGGCATGAGCCATGCCAATGAGGCGTGACCCCATGCAAATGATGGGCCAAACGTCATAGAATTACTTAAAACGAACGGCGCATGGGCCGTCCCGTGGACGTATTACAGTGAGCATGCTCAGAATCACGTCGACACTACTTCCTAAGATACGACGGATCACTGCCTATGACGTGAACGTAACCTACGCCCAGCCCTATTCACGTACTACTACGTAAACGATGTAAAATACGACAGCTGTTCCCTGGTCCATACCTTTGCTTGAGTTGCGCCTCATAGATGGGGAATAACTATACGCCGGACGTAAGCCTTACGCAAACCGCGTAACCGGGCGCAACTACGTTCGTGAATCGACGTATCTCTCTCATTTGCATATTTGCAATGAGGCGGCCAGCATAAATATGCGCCCACGATACGCCGGCGTAGGAAAGTTACATCGGTCGGATGAAGCCTATTTTTAGGGCACGGCGCACAGATACGACGGCTCATAGTTACACTTACGCGGCGTATATCGAGATACGTCGGCGTAAGTGCTTTGTGAATCCGGGCCATAGTGTCTACAAAATAGGGAATAGATTTATGGCATTTTTAATCTGATTTTCTGATAAATTAAATTCTAGTTATCATTAAATAAAGTAATACATGTGGGGGTCTTTTGGTGGGCGTGATATATTTTTTTCTTTGGGGGGCAGAATCTCATTCATGGGCCTAGGCAGCACAATATCTTGGGCCGGCCCTGGGTAATATAAAGGCAAAACCTGTGTACGATGTAAAAGCGGTATAAAAAAACATTAGCCAAAAATCTCTTCTCTTACCTCCTAACATGTATTTTGGTTTGCTATGATAAGATGAAATCAGGTATTACTTCCATGCTTCAAAGCAACCTGACCTTTACATTCACTGCTTGGCTTGTGACACGCAAATGTGTTATGGATTTACAGCTGTACAAAGCAATAAAGTTTTCATGAACTGGTGCCAGAATACGGGTGAGAGCTTGATAAGCAATCTTTTATCAATTTAGGAATCTGTCCAGCTTGCTGAGCAAATAGACAAAATGGTTGTGAGTGCATAAATTGAATATATATCCATTCTGAAAATAACCAGGTTTAAAAGAGGTTATGTACCAGGAATGTATGAAAAAGAAACACATTTCAGAACCCGATATATCCAAACTTTAAAGTATTTATAAATGTGCTTAAATCTCATTTCATTGCAAGTAAACTTGTCACAAATTTGGAACAATTTATATCAGTCATATGATGCACAAATGAATACGCATTGGTTACCTTCAGTGAAAATTGCATGTCAAAATAATCAGTAGATCCACAGATACAGAAATCTAAAGTTATATTAATCTTTTTCTGTAAAATTTGAACCTGGTCCACCCTTAATGCTTCCAACTCTCTATATTCGTCTTTTCTGTAACTGACAGTTACAAAAACAAATAATAAGAGATTGAAGATACACACACACACACACACAATATATCTTCAATCTCTTATATATATATATATATATATATATATATATATATATATATATATATATATATATATACACACTGGGGCAGATCCACAAAGATCTGCCCCGGCGCATAGTATCTGAGATGCGCTACGCCGCCGTACCTTACCTGGCTTTGGATCGAATCCACAAAGATTTCACGCCGTATTGTATCTCAAGCGGCGTAAAGGCGCGGAATTCAAATTGGGCGGGTAGGGGGCGTGTTCTGAGGCAATCCTGGTGACAAATTATTCTATCAGTCCTTCTGATTATAGAATCCCCTATTACCACCAACTGTCTAGGCCTACCGGCACTCCCCTCACGACCTTTACTAGATGGGCTGTTAGGGGTAGCAGTCACATCTAGGGCTGTCACCTCTGTGTTTGCCACCTCCACTTCTTCACCCAACTTGGCAAATTTGTTTTGATGCACAAATACAGGACTGGCCTTCCTTTTCTGTGAGCCCCTTCCACTCCCTCTAACTAAATTAACCCATCTTCCTATCTGATAATCCTGACTTGCCCTTCCACCCTCCACATCAACCCTACTGACCACCAGCTAGCAGAGGACCCCTTTCAAGGTTATCCTTTCTGCCCCGTGTTACAACTTGCTCCTCCAGATCTCTAATGCAAGCTTCCAGAAGGCCAAGAGAGTTGTGCATGATGTCATAAGCCTAGGCTTTTTACCAGACAAAAAACAGGAAGTGGGCTGTAAAAGGTATTTACTGGCAGAAAAACAATGTTTTACTATCCAAAGTTAAAACAACAAGGGCAGAAGATTTAATAGATAGAAAGTTAAAAAAAACAACTGAAGGTCTGCTTTAACATATGCTTAGTTTGAATGGCCCAGGTTTGTAAAAGGTTTACTTTAAAATACAATATTACCAACATCACTGGTTACCCCTAGATATACTGTAACTATAGGAGCAATATGGCCAAAACCTGCTGGCCATACTTCTTATGCCTCATATAGCAGGGGCAACTATACGCCGGGAAAAGCCTAACATAAACGTTGTAACTTTACTGCGTCGGTCGGGCGTACGTTCGTGAATTCACCTATCTAGCTGATTTACATATTTTGACGCGTAAATCAGCTTACACGCCCCTATCGGTCAGCAGAAAAATGCAGTTACGATCCGACGGCGTAAGAGACTTACGCCTGTCGGATCTAATGGATATCTATGCGTAACTGATTCTAAGAATCAGGCACATAGATACGACGGGTCGGATTAGGACTTACGACGGCGTACATGGCGCTGCGCCATCGTAAGTCCTTTCAGAATCTGGCCCATAATAGTTAACTGATTCCTTTTAAAAATTATTAAAAATAGATAAAAATAGATAAAATCAATCATATAATGTACCTACAGTTTCAGTTTAGGTGAGTTGGAAGCTCTGGTGCACGAGGAAAGCTATGATGTAATCGGTATTGCTGAAACTTGGCTTCCTTCCTCACATGACTGGCTTATTAATATTCCTGGCTATGCACTCTTTCGGAGAGACAGGGTAAAGAGGAAAGATGGTGAGGTCTGTCTCTATGTGAGCATTATGGGTGTAACTGCATATAAATGTGTGTAGTTCAAAATTAATCATTAGAGGTGGAGACTCAGCTCCTTGCACATATGGAAAGGGCTCCAAGGGCTTGGAAGGTGATAATAATGGAGGATTTTAACTACCCAGAAATTGACTGGACCCCAACTGATGCTCTGTTGGACCTGGTAATCTCAAACCATGCAGAGCGTATTACTAATGATCACATAAAGGAACACCTGGGTAGCAGTGACCATAACATGATTTAATTTGGTGTTAGCTGTAAGCAAAAAACACATACAGGAAAGATAAAAACACTTAATTTCAAGAGAACAAATTTTCCAAGGATGAGGGCTGCTCTCCAGGACTTAGACTGGGAGGGAATATTGGCATAAATAAACACAGAACAGAAATGGGAATTCTTCAAAAAGACTGTTTGTGAACTCACTACAAAGTATGTTCCCATGGGCAATATGTTTAAAAGGCTAAAAATAAAACCTATGTGGTTCACAGCCAAAGTTAAAAACGCTACAAACAATAAAACAAGAGCCTTTAAAAAATATAAAAATTAAGGAACACTAGTGTCATTTAAATGTTACAAAGAATATAACATAATATGTAAAAGGATTATCAAGGATGCAAAAACTCAAAACTAACGAAATATAATAATAGTAAAAAGGTCTGAGCATGTAGGGCCTTTACAAAATAATCTAGAGTGGGTGACTGGGGACAAAGAGAAGGCTAATTTAATAAAAACTTTCTTCAACTCTGTGTATACAAAGGTGCATGGGGGAGCTCATGTGCATATTGGGTTGGTATTGACGCAGCCCCAAATGATCCACAATGGCTCAATAGTGATATGGTCCAAAAATATTTAGACAGAATAAAGGTGGATAAAGCACCTGGACGAGATGGCATCCACCCACGAATCAAAAAAAAAATTGAGCTCTGTAATTTCAAAGCCATTGTATCTAATATTTAGGGACTCATTAATGACAGGAATAGTACCACTGGATTGGCGCAGGGCCAATGTGGTGCCTATATTTAAAAAGGGAACAACGTTTTTACCAAGTAACTATAGACCTGTTAGTTTAACGTCTGTAGTTGGGAAGATAATGGAAAGTTTAATAAAAGACCACGTAGATGAGTTCTTGCTGGAAAAAAATATTTTAGCAACAGACAGCATGGATTCATGAAAGACAGAAGTTGTCAGACAAACCTGATTTATTTTTATAAAGAGGTAAATAAAACCTTGGACAGAGGGGTGGCGGATACACTTGGATTTTACAAAATCGTTTGATACAGTTCCCCACACACGGCCAGTGTATAAGGTAAAGTCTACAGGATTGGAAATACCAGTTTGTAAATGGATAAAAAACTGTCTAAAAGACAGAATTCAGAGAGTAGTGGTTATTTATTCTTACTCTGAATAATCTAAGGTTATCAGTGGTGTACCCCAAGGTTCAGTGCTGGGACCCTTACTTTTTAATATCTTTATAAATGAGATTGGGTCTGGGATAAAAATTTCTGTCTTTGCAGATGACCCCAAGCTATGGCCCTGTGCATGGGGTGACGTGCGGGTGGGAATCTATTCATACAAGCTATCTCATTTACACCGCACCCACCATTGAATTACAACTCCCACAAGTCTCGGGGCCAGCTGTGACGTGTCTGGGATGGGCATGACTGAAAGAACACTGCTCCCAGGCATGACGTGCGGGCGGAATGAGCTGCCGGATTGGGAGACACACCGAAACTGGAGCCAGGTGAGATGTTTAATGTTAATATTATGTGTTGTGTAGGTAAAATATCCATTCTGTCTGTGGTGTCCTGCTTCTTAGAGGCAGAGGCTCCCTTGACCTATTGCTGATTTCTTCTGAGCACAGCTTCCAGAATTAAGTTTATATTCAAGACAATTCTTTAGCTGATTACCTCAGCTTAGTCCTCTAATCTCTGCCAAATGCTTGAGTATCACAGTTTCCGTGTCATGGTCTTACCTCTCTCCTGTCTCCTTCGTTTGACATGTGATGGCGGCCATCTTGGTTTCTAGGTCTCTTGTAGCCTCCCACCCTGCGGCTCCTCCTTCCCACTGGGAGGAGCTGGATACCTGGCTCACATATATAGGAGGTCTGTGACTTCAGTTCCTTGCTTGGTCCTCCTGTGTGCACATGCTTCTAAGACTGCTGCTGCTTCTGGTTCTGATCCTGGCTTCGTCTGACTTTCCTGCTGGTTCCTGATCCTGGCTTCGTCTGACTACCCTTCTGGTTCCTGACCTCTGGTTTCACCATCCGTTGGACTTTTGCTTTACAGCTTGATTTTCAATAAAGCCTTCTTATTTTCACTTATCTCTTGTTGTACGTCTGGTTCATGGTTCCGTAACATTAGGACCAAGCCATGAATTTTGACGGTACAGAGCCATCCTCGCTACCCACGCTGGTTGCCAGACTTGTTCAGCTGGAGTCCCTGATGAGTCAGTTCGCCGTGGCGTTGCAGACCCTGCTTGAACGCACGGCTCATTTCGCTCCCGTTGCCGATGGGTCGGTCGTCGCTCCTGGGCCCGCTCCTACGGCCGATCCGACTGTTGCGCCAGAGTCTACCTCGACACCTGTTGTTGCGCCTGCGGTGTTTCGGGGTATGTCCGGTTCTGCCCCCCTTCCACAGCGATTTGGGGGAGAGCCAACTCAGTGCCGAGGTTTCCTTAACCAAGTGGGCATTTATTTCGAGTTGCTGCCACATGCCTTTCCCACTGAGAGATCAAAGGTGGGGTTCTTGATCTCGCTGCTCTCGGACAAGGCCTTGGCCTGGGCCAGTCCTTTATGGGAGAACAACAATCCGGTGGTTGCCGAGTTTTCCGGTTTTGTTGCTTCTCTTCGGAAGGTATTCGATGTGCCGGCTCGCGCCGCCTCTGCTGCGAAGCTCCTTATGTCCGTCAGACAGGGTTCACGATCCGTAGCCGAATACGCATTGAGTTTCGTACCCTGGTAGCAGAGGTAGGTTGGAATAATGAGGCCCTGGTCGCTGCTTTCTCTCATGGTCTCTCGGATGCCTTGAAGGATGAGGTTGCAGCTAAGGATCTACCAGTGGAGCTCGAGGCTCTTATTTCTTTCCTGATTTTGATTGACACCAGACTCAGGGAGAGACCTTCCTTTAAGGTGAGCCTGCGGAGGCCTCCTAACAGTTTGGCGCCTACGTTTGCTGTCCCACCCGTGCCTCCCTCTCCTCCCACGCCTCCTGGTGTTGACTTGTCTGGGGGTGAACCCTCGCAGCTGGGGTTTGCTCGCTTGTCCGAGGGGGAGAGGGTACTCCGGAGACGCGAGGGCCGATGCATGTACTGTGGTCTCGATGGGCATTTTCGGTTGGCATGTCCGAACCGTCCGGGAAACGCTCGCACCTGAGATCCTGTCGGGGGCAGATCTTGGGTGGAGTCTCCTCGTCCCCGGTTTCCCGTGTTGATAAACCACTGATCACTGTTGTCCTCTCCTGGGTCGGGGGCTCGGTGACGACCCAGGCGTTGGTGGACTCTGATGCTGGGGGTTTTTTCATTGATAGTGAGTTCGCTGCCGCCAATTGCATTCCTCTACAGGCTCGAGGTTCCCCGCTGGCTCTAGAGGCGATAGACGGCAGACCCCTCCAACCGTCACACGTGACTCATGAGACCCTTCCAGTGGGGGTAGCCATTGGTGCCGCTCACAGAGAGTCGGTCTGCTTCCAAGTTATTTCGTCTCCACACTACTCGGTGGTCTTGGGGTACCCCTGGCTCCAGAAGCATAATCCGACTTTTGACTGGAGATCGGCCGAGATCCTCTCATGGTCACCACAGTGTGGGGCTAAGTGCATCCATGGGTCTGTCAAGTTGCTGTGTACTTCCTCGGACTCTCTGTTGCCTCCTGAATACGAGGAGTACCGGGATGTATTCGATAAGGTACGCGCAGTTGCCCTACCTCCGCACCGCCCATATGATTGTGCCATTGAGTTACAACCTGGTGCCGTTCCTCCTCGCGGCAAGGTCTATCCACTGTCGGTTGCGGAGAATGAGGCCATGGAGGAGTACGTGATGGAGGCGCTGTCCCGTGGTCACATTCGCAAATCCTCGTCCCCGGCAGGGGCTGGATTTTTCTTTGTGAAAAAGAAGGGCGGTGAGTTGAGGCCTTGTATCGATTACAGGGGTCTCAATCGCATCACGATCAAGAACGCTTACCCGATACCCTTGATTTCCGAGCTGTTCGATCGCCTTAAAGGGGCCACAGTCTTTACCAAACTCGACCTGAGGGCGGCATATAACCTGGTAAGGATCAAGGCGGGCGATGAGTGGAAGACCGCCTTTAACACCAGGACCGGTCATTATGAATCCTTGGTTATGCCCTTTGGGTTGTGCAATGCGCCCGCAGTCTTTCAGGAATTCATCAACGATGTTTTCCGTGACCTGTTGCAGCAGTGTGTGGTGGTCTATTTGGATGACATCTTGGTATATTCTGAATCCAGGGAGGCCCACATTCTGGATGTCAAACGAGTGTTGCAACGGTTACGAGAGAACAAGCTGTTCGGTAAGCTTGAGAAATGCGAATTTCACCGATCCCAGGTAACCTTCCTAGGTTACATCATTTCCGCTGAGGGGTTCTCCATGGATCCTGAGAAGGTTTCGGCTGTCTTACAGTGGCCTCAGCCCAGTGGTCTTCGTTCCTTGCAGCGTTTTTTGGGCTTCGCCAATTATTATCGGAAGTTCATCAGGGACTTCTCCATGCTGGCCAAGCCTCTCACGGATCTGACCAGGAAGGGCAGTAATTCCCAGGTCTGGCCGTTCGAGGCCATCCGGGCTTTTGAGGCCCTAAAATCCGCCTTCGTGTCAGCTCCGATTCTGTCTCATCCCAACCCTGGGTTGCCCTTTGTCCTCGAGGTGGACGCGTCCGAGACGGGAGTAGGCGCCCTTCTGTCTCAGCGTAGGACACCAGAGGGTCCGCTGCTTCCTTGTGGGTTTTACTCCCGGAAACTGTCACCCGTGGAGTGCAACTATCAGATTGGTGACAGGGAGTTATTGGCCATAGTGCAGGCTCTCAAAGAGTGGAGGCACTTGCTCGAGGGCTCGGTGGTTCCGGTTCTCATCCTGACGGACCACAAGAATCTGACCTACCTTTCTGAGGCCAAGAGATTGACACCACGTCAGGCCAGATGGGCTCTGTTCTTGTCACGTTTTAATTACGTGGTCTCCTACCTACCTGGTTCCAAGAACATCAGGGCGGATGCCTTATCACGGCAGTACTCCGAGCTGTCCAGGGAGGAATCTATACCGACTTCGGTCATACCTCCGAATCAGATCCTGGCCGCCATTCGCACCAGCCTGACCTCTCCCCTTGGTGTGCAGATTTTGGCGGCTCAGTCTGGTGCTCCCTCTGGGACACCCAACGGCAGATGTTTTGTGCCTGAGGAGTTGCGCACTCGGTTGTTGCGAACCTACCATAACTCCAAGACCGCGGGGCATCCTGGTAAGAATCAGCTGTCCTGGGCTGTTTCACGTCTGTTCTGGTGGCCTTCCCTACGTTCCGACATCGCCGCATATGTAGCGGCATGCTCTGTTTGTGCCCAAAGTAAGTCCCCTCGGCACCTTCCGTTGGGCCTGCTGCAACCCATAGCCACCGGGGAGCGCCCATGGTCACACCTGGGGATGGATTTCATTGTGGACCTCCCTGCATCCCGAGGCCATACGGTCATTCTCATGATTGTGGATCGGTTTTCCAAAATGTGCCACTGTGTTCCTCTCAAGAAGTTACCCTCTGCACAAGAGTTGGCCACGATTTTTGCCCGGGAGGTCTTCCGGTTGCACGGTTTGCCCAAAGAGATAGTGTCGGATCGGGGGAGTCAGTTTGTGTCCAGGTTCTGGCGCGCCTTTTGCTCCCAGTTGGGGATTCATCTCTCCTTCTCCTCGGCCTACCACCCTCAGTCCAATGGGGCCGCAGAACGATCCAATCAGGCCTTGGAGCAATTCCTTCGTTGCTATGTCTCCGATCACCAGGACAATTGGGTTGACCTCCTGCCTTGGGCTGAGTTTGCCAGGAACACGGCTGTGAACTCTTCCTCTGGGACGTCTCCCTTCATGGCCAATTATGGGTTCCAACCTGCCGTGTTACCGGAGGCATTCTCTCCCCAGGATATTCCGGCTGTGGAGGATCACCTTTCTGCTCTACGTGCTTCTTGGGTACAGATCCAGAGGTCCCTTGAGGTCTCTGCGCAGCGCCAGAAACTCCAGGCTGATCGCAGACGAGCGCCTGCTCCTTCCTACCAGGTCGGAGACCGTGTATGGTTGTCCACCCGCAACCTCAACCTTCGAGTGCCCACTCCCAAGCTGGCTCCTCGCTTTGTAGGTCCCTTCCGAGTGCTTCGCAGGGTAAACCCGGTAGCCTATGCCCTTGCGCTTCCACCTGGCATGCGGATCTCCAACGTGTTTCATGTCTCCCTGTTGAAGCCACTGGTGTGCAATCGCTTCACTTCCTCGGTTCCTCGGCCTCGTCCGGTCCAAGTGGGCAATCACGAGGAGTATGAGGTGAGCAATATCCTGGACTCACGCCTGGTCCGCGGTCGGGTGCAGTTTTTGGTCCACTGGCGTGGTTATGGTCCTGAGGAGCGTTCCTGGGTTCCCTCCGCAGATGTCCATGCTCCTGCCTTGCTCCGAGCCTTCCACGCACGCTTCCCTCAGAAACCGTTTTTTGCACCGCGGAGGAGGGGCCCTTGAGGGGGAGGTACTGTCATGGTCTTACCTCTCTCCTGTCTCCTTCGTTTGACATGTGATGGCGGCCATCTTGGTTTCTAGGTCTCTTGTAGCCTCCCACCCTGCGGCTCCTCCTTCCCACTGGGAGGAGCTGGATACCTGGCTCACATATATAGGAGGTCTGTGACTTCAGTTCCTTGCTTGGTCCTCCTGTGTGCACATGCTTCTAAGACTGCTGCTGCTTCTGGTTCTGATCCTGGCTTCGTCTGACTTTCCTGCTGGTTCCTGATCCTGGCTTCGTCTGACTACCCTTCTGGTTCCTGACCTCTGGTTTCACCATCCGTTGGACTTTTGCTTTACAGCTTGATTTTCAATAAAGCCTTCTTATTTTCACTTATCTCTTGTTGTACGTCTGGTTCATGGTTCCGTAACATTCCGCAACCTGTGGTCCTGTAAAAGAAAGGGAGAAAAGGATATAGGGTGTGAGAGCCAGAAGAAATCCCCATCCTAGGTGAAACCTAGGTGAGAGTGATGCCACTGCTATCCACTCTTAGGCCCAGCCTCTTATGTCCCCGCACCCTGCAGCCATCTCAGCTGGCAATCACCCCACTGTAAGTCAGGGATGTCTTCAAACTTGATTCTATAATCCATCACTTTAATTATTTATTATGTACTGGGTTTCCAGGGGGGCAAGTTGGGTGACCGTGCTAGCCTAGCCACAGTCTTACACGTTTGAACATTTTGGCATACTGTTTGTGCCATAAGATAAGAGAGAATGCCTATCCCTAGATTTGCATTTTCCTACTATTGTCATTTGTCTCCAGACAAGCTTGAGAACCCTTGTAATGCTCTTGGGGTATGTTTTTTGAAGATGTCTGGAAGTTGCCATTGCTGGTTTTAAAGCTTATCTAAACCCAAAAATGAAAACGTAACATATTGCAGCATACTATTCCTTAAATATGATGACTGCTTTAGTCAGTAAAATAATTCCTGAATTATGATTGCTACAGTCATTTCTCCAATGTATCTATGGAGAAGCAATATAACCACTTTTGGACAGTAGCATTGTTGACCTGTGGAGATGGCAGTGTAAGATGGACTAGTAGATTTTAATGGACTTTATATAAGTGGCTAACAAATTAAACACTATTGAGCAGTTATAGAACATTTTTTTTTCATTTGGGGGATAAAGATTTTACATGAAAGAGTAAAAGCTGACCATTGTAAACAGGCCAAAATCAATCTGTTTACATACGCTCGAGCTGCTGTGGCATATATTTGGCAGTTGTCTCTGAAACACGTTACTATTATTTTTAATATGACATAACAACTACCTCATCTCTGGAATGTGGGATCGTGCTTATTTTGTTAAACTTTGTACATCATATAGTGTTGTGCTGAAAAGAAGATCACAAGCTATGCTAAGTGACTTATTTTTCCAATATTTGGCTGATGCTGTCTCCGTGAGAATCTTAATGTTTTATAAAACCACATACTGTACTGTACACATACTGTACAACTTTAAGAGCCCATTCACACCTAGGCGTTTTGTCACCTGTAGTGTGACGCCCACTGCCGCCCCGACACGCCAGAGGGATGATTTCACATTGCCCTCTATGGAGATGGTTCACATCTCCACACCGAACGCCTGCCGCCTAGTCCCGGACCTTTTTTTCAGGCGTCTTTCGGCGTTCGGCATAGGAGATGTGAACCATCTCCATAGAGGGGGTGAAGGCTGCATTCACAATCGCGGCGTTTTGTCGCCGCAAAACGCGGTACAAAACGCTGCTATTTGTCGCCGCAATTCGCGGGACAAAACGCCGCGATTTAGTACGTCGAGGTGTGAATGCAGCCTAAGACATGTCATTGTCATTTGAAGGAGTTATGTATTTTCAGTGTTGCTGTTTAACCCTCTCTATAATTTAAATGTTTTTTTTTACATTCGTTATTGTCCCCCAGGCCACTGCCCAACTTACCGCGACTTTGTGTGACAATCCCTTGCCTACTACCCTAGAAAATGGCCATTAGTGATCTCAAATGTTCAGCTCCCTTTAATTTTTAATGGGGTTCGGGTTAGGGATTCAGACTTTCATGTTTTCCAAACTGAACACGGGTATGTTTGCCTCAACCCTACTGTTCACCTGAGTTATAAGAACTGTTTTACTGAAGTAATTATTCTCAGCTATACTCTCTGTTGTTATGGAGTCTAGAGATTATGCCACTGAGCCACAGAGACATTGCTGTGAAAAAAGTCAATCTATGTGCAGTTTTCATATTTTGTTGTATATTGTTTTGCTCTTTTCCATTTTGACCCTGTTTTGCATTACTAATTTTAACTTTGCACCCGTTTAATAAACTACAAGTTACAATTACTCAGTGTCTTATCATCCAATTGTGCACTCTGTTGCACTAGTACTTTGCTCATCGTTAGGGCCTTCTTTAAAAGAATACGTTTGAATTAATTAATGTGCTGCAAAAAAGGAAATTACTTTTAAGAATTGTATCTATTCATACTGTAATACTAATAGTAATAATTAGTGTATCTTTTAAATATCCTTTCTAGAATACTTCCTACTATATGCCTTAAGGAAATCCTAATGTTCGCGCTTGCTATGATTTAACTGCTCATCATAAAATCATTTTGTAGTATGAATTAGACAAACCTTTTGCTAATATGAAACATTTATCTTAAGGGGATCTTCTGATATTGCCACCAAATTGTCCTGCTCTACAGAGACAGATTGCTATCTATCATATTATCTAAACACAAAGTATTTTTCTTCTTTCTTTAATGCCACATTTACACAGCACATTTGTGAGATTTTCATTTGGAAAGTGTGAATAACATCTTGATAACACTTTCAAATAACTCCTTCAAAAAGCCAGCTCCTAGACATTTCACATTTACAGCTGTAATGGAAAGGAAATTGCCTTTAGCTTTGCAGCAGTGTCTGCAATTCTGATAGGAAAATGCCTAGGATGGTCCCTGTAGGTATGACATCATAAGAGTAATCATTACACCTCCCTGGAGCCTACATAAAGCTTTAAGACTTTTAGTATCAAAGTTAAAAAAGAAATAGCCACCAGGATCCTTTGCTTTAAGTGCATGCTTCCTCATTTATATCTACAATAAAGGAATAGTATGATGATTGATCTACAAACACTACATGAAAGCAGAAAATATACTTAGCCAACCAATACTTAATAAGCCTTGTGTTGCTAAATATTGTTTTGGCAAAAAGGCTGACTTATTAGAGTAGTGTTCATTAATTGAACATAATGTTGATTATATTTGTAGACAGACAAAAAGACAGAGAGATCCAGTGCAAATAGATCATAGTGCAGGAGGTATATGTAACTATTATTATTTAAAAAAATGTATTGCCTGTTAAAAAGAAAAAAAAAAGTATGACTGCACTCACAAACATTATGGAGACATAATGTAGTGTGGTATACTGGCAGCTAATGTGACCACAGGTCTGCTCTGCATCTCAGGAGTGCTGGGGAATGTTGGCTGGGCTGGATAGAACGCACGTGTGATGTCATTCAGGTGGTGTGTAGGCACTGACAGGGGTAGTTTTCCATCCTTGGGATCCTTGGATCTTTGCAATTAACAAAAGATGCAGTTTTCATAGTGAAATAAATATGGGATGGTTTTGGATTTCCCCTATTTATTATAATTATGTCTAATCTTGTCTATTCCTATAGTTTGCTAGTCTATCAAAGCTTTGATAAGGTTAATGATGATGATAGAAACAATGTTAGCTATAGAAATAAACACACTGATTAAATAAGCAAGGATCTCATTTATTTACAAAGAAAGTAGAAATGCTAACATAAAACACTAAAATAATACTATAGAGCATATAAAACAAAAGATCAGGGGTGATACAACACCTTAAGTCATTCCTTTCAGGCTCTGTATGCTGGCTGGGCTCCAAGGAAAAAGAGGAAGAATTAAGAACTCTAGCTGATCATTACTTCTAAAGCTCACTCAGACACCACCCATACAAACACCCTCTGCCCACCTGTCTAGTCCTCTGTCCAATGAAAAATTCATAAGAGGCCATCCTTTCTAATCACCAGGAAGTATATTCTTCTCCTGACCATTTTCCAGGAAACATTCTGTAGTCTCTGCTAGGGGCATCATTAGTCTATGAACCACTGCTTTGACCCAGGTCAACAATCCAACAGCAGCTGGTCTTTGATGCTTTGTTTGCAGTCATGGTAATCAGACACATTAATCTACATTACACCACGTAAATCAGCGTACACGCCCCTAGCGGCCAGCGTAAATATGCAGTTAAGATCCGACGGCGTAAGAGACTTACGCCGGTCGGATCTAATACAAATCTATGCGTAACTGATTCTAAGAATCAGGCGCATAGATACGACGGCTCAGACTCAGATTTACGACGGCGTATCTGGAGATACGCCAGCGTAACTCGTATGAGAATCCGGGCCATCGTCTCTCCTTGATGAACCTTATAAGGGACTATATTAAAAAGAAAAAAAAAAGTATGACTGCACTCACAAACATTATGGAGACATAATGTAGTGTGGTATACTGGCAGCTAATGTGACCACAGGTCTGCTCTGCATCTCAGGAGTGCTGGGGAATGTTGGCTGGGCTGGATAGAACGCACGTGTGATGTCATTCAGGTGGTGTGTAGGCACTGACAGGGGTAGTTTTCCATCCTTGGGATCCTTGGATCTTTGCAATTAACAAAAGATGCGGTTTTCATAGTGAAATAAATATGAGATGGTTTTGGATTTCCCCTATTTATTATAATTATGTCTAATCTTGTCTATTCCTATAGTTTGCTAGTCTATCAAAGCTTTGATAAGGTTAATGATGATGATAGAAACAATGTTAGCTATAGAAATAAACACACTGATTAAATAAGCAAGGATCTCATTTATTTACAAAGAAAGTAGAAATGCTAACATAAAACACTAAAATAATACTATAGAGCAGTGTTTCTCAACTCCAGTCCTCGAGGCACACCAACAGGTCATGTTTTCAGGATTTCCCTCAGATGAAATGGCTGTGATAATTACTAAGGCAGTGAAACTGATTAAATCCCCTGTGCAAAATAATGGAAAGCCTGAAAACATGACCTGTTGGGGCGCCTTGAGGACTGGAGTTGAGAAACACTGCTATAGAGCATATAAAACAAAAGATCAGGGGTGATACAACACCTTAAGTCATTCCTTTCAGGCTCTGTATGCTGGCTGGGCTCCAAGGAAAAAGAGGAAAAATTAAGAACTCTAGCTGATCATTACTTCTAAAGCTCACTCAGACACCACCCATACAAACACCCTCTGCCCACCTGTCTAGTCCTCTGTCCAATGAAAAATTCATAAGAGGCCATCCTTTCTAATCACCAGGAAGTATATTCTTCTCCTGACCATTTTCCAGGAAACATTCTGTAGTCTCTGCTAGGGGCATCATTAGTCTATGAACCACTGCTTTGACCCAGGTCAACAATCCAACAGCAGCTGGTCTTTGATGCTTTGTTTGCAGTCATGGTAATCAGACACATTAATCTACATTACACCACGTAAATCAGCGTACACGCCCCTAGCGGCCAGCGTAAATATGCAGTTAAGATCCGACGGCGTAAGAGACTTACGCCGGTCGGATCTAATACAAATCTATGCGTAACTGATTCTAAGAATCAGGCACATAGATACGACGGCTCAGACTCAGAGTTACGACGGCGTATCTGGAGATACGCCAGCGTAACTCGTATGAGAATCCGGGCCATGGTCTCTCCTTGATGAACCTTATAAGGGACTCATTATCCACAGCCTCTCTTCTATTCCCTTCCCTGGCTCTGGTAGACATGGTGTACAGAGGTATACAGAGACAACGTCTAAACTGAAAGTAACCAGTGTCTTGGAAGGTGGGGGCTGCCTGGGTACAGGGGAGTACCTGGGTGCTTCTGGGTAGATTCCTCTCTACTTCCTGAAAAGTTGCTTCTAAGTTGCCTCACTATGTACAGGGATCAGACTTGGAGGCGACTTGCATTGAAATCAATGGGTACAAGTAGCCTAGAAGTCTGATTGAAGTAGTACAGGAACCTTTTCTTAAGTCGGAGCGACTTCATTAGTGTGTATTAAGACGGCTCCCATTGACTTCCATTGCTTTTCTTGACAGTGCGACTTGGGGAGACTTGAGGCGACCTGAAGTCGGATAGCAGATCGCCCCAGTGTGAACCGGCTCTAAAAAGATAAAAACAAAAATTAGCAAAAGTCTGCACAATGATGATAACAAGTACAATGTTGCCAGCTAAACTGTTACTACAACAGGGAAAACGCAAGAACAAAACTAGAGAGAGGGAACATTTGATTTAAATGGTAAGTGGTGTGTACAAACACTGACAGACAGACCACTCTTGTATCTTGAGAAGAGAATAGCCCCACATATCGCTCTTCAAAGTAAAAATTGAAAAATCATCAAATTAGATAAAAAAAATCCATCAAATTAATAAAAAAAGGGTAAAGAGACACCCTAAAGGCAAAATATATAGATATTTGGGAGAGATGTCATTATAGCTGATGATAAGAGGAGCGGTTCATATTTACAAAGGGGACAAAAGTGAATGAATACATGACTAATAAAATTAACAAGCATCTTCTCATAAAAAGTGTGTGATGTCCAATTCAAAATTTACCCATAGGTATACGTGTTTTGAATTGGAAAATCCCCAAAAACTTTGTATTCTCGTTTTATACAAGGAGGGTATCCCAGGTGAATGCTCGACAGGGCTCTCTCTATTGCAAGCACCAAAAATAGAGGGGATCTCTTAAAAGGCAGCAATGTTCGTGATAGAGAAGAAAGGGAAAAACGGTTCAGTAAAGAGAGACCCACACTTAGCATGCCTTTCAGGGAGGAGTTTGGGGATATTAGGAATATTTTAAATAAATATTTACCTATCCTTTTGGAGAACAACATTTGTGTGGACCTCCTAAATGATGGCATTAATCCTAGTACCATCAGGTCCACTATGTGGTTACATTTTAAGGGAAACCATGAGTGTGGAGGGGTTATGTCAGCGAAATGGCCGTGATAGTATTGGCAATCTTGCCAGTAGAAGAAATGGGCGCCATGGGCGCATCATGTGACAGATGGATCCCCCTGTTGGCCTATAAAAGACTGCCTTTGTCTGACCCAAGTTGCTGGATTGTCGTCAGCTTCCTGTATTCCCAAACCTCTGTGTTATTCCATGGATGTCCTGTTCTTGACCCGGCTCATTCCAGACCTGTTGACCTCCTCTCCTGGCTCATCCCCTGGCTTGCTGCTTGACCTTCCATCTACTGATTATCCGTGCATGACCCCAACTTGCTTTATGGACTTTGCTTCTGCCTGATTACCCGTGCATGACCCCGGCTTGCTATATGGACTTTGCCTCTGCCTGGTTACCTGTGCATGAACCCTAGCACACTAGAGGGTGCTACATGTTCATGGTACCTTATGAAAATTACATCAGTCATTATAAAATTATTTGTAATTTCCTCTATAAAATCAGAATGTTTTTCTTTGGTAGCAAAGGTCTGGATGACATAATTATGTCCATAGTTGTTTTGCAAAACTTGAACTTGGTCTGACTGACACTCAGACCCAGTGGCGTATGGGCACTTTGTGGTCAAATACATTTACAGCATTACACAACAATACTCAAGATTAGTAGTTCTGGGAAACCACATGTTAATTATAAACCACAATAAAACAAAGATATAATATGATTTAGTGTCAATATACTTGCTTAACAGCACTGCTTTTAAATAATACCTAATGACTAAAGACCTGCCTTCATGAAAAATTCAGAACATAAAAGCATTACTGGCACATGAAACAAAAGCTGCCTTCACTTATTTTAAAGCCTGACTCATTCTCTGCTAATACAAACTCCAGTAGAACTATATGTTTAAAGAACACGTAAAAACCAAATACCAGACTAAAATTATAAAGACGCACTCTAGCAAAACAAAAAAAGAACACTTGAGTTGAGCTGGGAACATTCTCTGGTTTTGTCTTTCATGCATTGCCCATCCATGTGCTCTTTGCTGTGAAGACCAGTTATAGATGGGGGCAGGGGCCATCTGTTTGTTGCATGTTAACCCTTACAAAGAACTTATATTAGCTGTCTTTGTTGTGAGTTAAATATAAAATTTAAAGCAGTTTATTATCTGTTTGATAAATGAAGAATATCCCACCATCAAAATCCTGTTGATCCTGTCAGAAATCCATGTCTGTTTTGGGTTCTGTGTGTTTTCCAACATTGTTAGGACTGCAGAATACCTGTTATGATGAGGAGGAGGGGGAGGGGGGTGTTCTGTAGTGCTAGCATACTTCCTGTTATTGGTGAAAACGCTGCTTCTTTATAGAAGCGAGTGAGCGTTGTTACCTTATGACAAGAAATTTCAGGATCACCAGGTAAAGATAATGTGAAAAAAGCCTGAGAATAAAATTAGAAATACATGTAGCTACCACTTCCAATGACAAGTAAATTGAACCATATTACATTTTTAGGGTTTGCAAAATTTTTTAATTATTCATTACATGACCTCCAGATAGAGACATTTTCAGAAGGTACCTGTTTGTACCTGCATCCCACCTAACCTGCACTGGTAAGTTGCAATAAAAGATAGAACAGGTAAATTGCACTATATTACATTTTTTGTTCTTTGGTTTAAATACTTCTGCCTTACAGCTGGAGGTTACATGGATAGATATATGGCTTCTGTGAGTTTGTTAAGATAACTGGGAAACTGATATTTAAATGCTTTAAAAGTTAGTAAGGCAGTATAAAAGACCTCACATTTAACAAACAGGTAGTGCAGTGAAAGATGTATCAATGTGATTTGACAGTGTGGTTAGATAGCCTACCAGTTGCATGCTCTACCTACTGCAGTATGTGTACCTTTTTCCAGAAAGTCAAACCATATTTAAATGAAGTGACGGCTGGTGAAGTTTTAGGATGGGGGGGGGGGCACAAAACCCCGCCCCTCCACATTTTGCCCCTCCCATTTCTCATAAGCCATGCCCCTTATATAATCCACCTACTCCGTCCCCTGTATTCCACGTGCTTCCACTCATAGTTTCAGGAGTATACAGCTCAGCATCACAGGACAGAGTATATAGCCCCAGCATCACAGGACAGAGTATAAAGGTATATGGTATATAGCGCAGCCTTACAGATCGGCGCAAACCAACTGAAGAATTACACTGTTAAAAATGATGGGTTCCCTCTATAATGAGGGGTTCCCACCTGTAAATAGCACGTATCTGCCTTCTGCAACCTGTAAATGGCACTTATCTGCATTCTGTACCCTGTAAATAGCACATATCTGCATTTTGCAACCTGTAAATAGCACATATCTGCATTCTGTACCCTGTAAATAGCACATATCTGCATTATGTGCCCTGTAAATAGCACATATCTGCATTATGTACCCTGTAAATAGCACATATCTGCATTCTGCACCCTGTAAATAGCACATATCTGCATTCTGCAACCTGTAAATAGCACATATCTGCATTCTGTACCCTGTAAATAGCACATATCTGCATGCTGTACCCTGTAAATAGCACGTATCTGCATTCTGCAACCTGTAAATAGCACATATCTGCATTCTGTACCCTGTAAATAGCACATATCTGCATTATGTGGCCTGTAAATAGCACATATCTGCATTATGTACCCTGTAAATAGCACATATCTGCATTCTGCACCCTGTAAATAGCACATATCTGCATTCTGCACCCTGTAAAAAGCACATATCTGCATTCTGCACCCTGTAAATAGCACATATCTGCATTCTGCAACCTGTAAATAGCACATATCTGCATTCTGTACCCTGTAAATAGCACATATCTGCATTCTGCAACCTGTAAATCGCACATATCTGCATTCTGTACCCTGTAAATAGCACGTATCTGCATTCTGCACCCTGTAAATAGCACGTATCTGCATTCTGCACCCTGTAAATAGCACGTATCTACATTCTGCACCCTGTAAATCGCACATATCTGCATTCTGCACCCTGTAAGTCGCACGTATCTGCATTCTGCACCCTGTAAATAGCACGTATCTGCATTCTGCACCCCCCCTCCCAATCTGGTCAGCTACAGTGCTACTCTATACACATGGCAGGGGGGTGATGGACACAGCAATCAACCCGCCCCCCCAGACTAACACAGGGTGGCAGGGCAGACAGACACACTCCTCCAGGCTCCAGCCTCTCCTTCTTCTTACAAGTACCAGCATTAAAAAAAAAGGCATGACCAATCATCCTTCTTGTAGTTCTCCATTGTTTTCTGGAGCTCAGGTGCATGCTATCCACCATCTTTGTCCAGTTTTTCTCTCAGTGCTGGGACTTGTAGTCCCATAGAAGGTGGATTGCATGCACCTGAGCCCCAAGAGAAGATGGGGGAACTACAAGTCCCAGCAGGTTATAATATAAGGCTCCGAGGTGGATGGATGTCCAGACACCCATCCACCTCGGAGCCTTATATTATAACCTGCTGGGACTTGTAGTTCTCCATCGTCTCCTGGAGCGCAGGTACATGCAATCCACAATCTTTGTCCAGTTTTTCTCTCACTGCTGGGACTTGTAGTCCCATAGATGGTGGATTGCATGCACCTGAGCCCCAGGAGACGATGAAGAACTACAAGTTCCAGCAGGTTATACATACAATAAGGCTCTGAGGTGAATGGGTGTGGATTGCATGCACCTGAGCCCCAGGAGAAGATGGGGAACTACAAGTCCCAGCAGGTTATAATATAAGGCTCCGAGGTGGATGGATGTCCAGACATCCATCCACCTCGGAGCTTTATATTATATCCTGCTGGGACTTGTAGTTCTCCATCTTCTTCTGGGGCTCAAGTGCATGCAATCTACCATCTATGGGACTACAAGTCACAGCAGTGAGAAAAACTGGACAAAGATGGTGGATTGCATATGCACCTGAGCCCCAGGAGACGATGGAGAACTACAAGAACCAGCAGGTTATAATATAAAGCTCCGAGGTAGATGGATGTCTGGACACCCATCCACCACGGAGCCTTATATTATAACCTGCTGGGACTTGTAGTTCCCCATCTTCTCCTGGGGCTCAGGTGCATGCAATCCACACCCATTCACCTCAGAGCCTTATTGCTGGAGCCATGACAACTGTGTGAGGTAGTGGTTCTGCCCCATTCATGGGGGTAGGTAGGATGGTGGTCATTTTGGGGTCTCCGGGCACTTCTGGTCTCCTCCTGTTCCTCCTCCTATGACTCCATGTAAACGGGGCACTAGGAAATACTGAAAAGGGAGCAAAAAAGTTGTTAACAAGGTGGGGCACTGTGATGTTGGTCAGATCAATTGGATCTAAATAAAGTAATTCATTTAAAATTTATTAGATAAAGATATTCAATGATGCAATGTAGGTAATCATCAACATGGGAGTGGAAACTTACATGTGTGTGATGTCAGTATGAGAGCTAAAAAGCCTCAATCAGCAGCCAGACATAAGGGCCATAGCGATATTATTCACCTAATCCAGATCTAAAAAGATTGAATACGAAACATTCAAGGATTGAAATAAAAAAAAAAATTGTAATGTACCTAAACGCCAAAAGCATCTTACTGATAAGTAAGCTAGATACAGCAACAGCGCCCCGAAAAGCCAGCAGAGAAATGCTGGCTCGGTCTGCTTCTTATGGCTCTCCACCTGGCTGGCGCGTGACGTCACCGTGCCAGGAGTGGACAAAAAACTTCAGCGCATAGGGCCATTTCAGTGCCAACATTACCCATAATAACGGTCATGTGTGTGATCGCGTCATCACCAAAGGGGCGCAGCACGATCCACAGTGGGCGCGGCACTTACGGGCATTCTCATATGGGGAAACAACCCAGTGTATGGGAAGATCTAAAAAGAGGCAGAAAAAGAGCCGTAGGCGGTCAAATGGCGGACAAGGGGCAGGCCAAGTGAATAAGGTACACTTAACCCTAGGGTGTTCATACAACCACAGGCTAAAATTGGCTGACAACAACCTGGGAGCCAGAGCCTATCTTCCCAAAACCCGAACGGGTAGAGGCAGGAGTGAATGGGGATATGACTGAGGAGGATGGACAGCCAGGGAATAACCATTAGACCGACATTAGTCATGCCTAGCTTCTACGACACGACCAGAGTCGAATAGGCAAATCTATCCAGACAGCCATCCAAGCCAAAAATGAATAATACATGATTTGTTTGAAAATATCTAATAGTGAAATCAAATAACAAAGAATAAGTTACAAGCAAATAAACAAACAAAAAAATAAGCAAATAAAAAAACAAAGAAATTACATAACAATGTAACAATTGCGTAGTCGATACAATTTGAATGTAGCACCAACAATAGTATATGATATATATAAAAAATCAGTTGCCAAAATATGTACCATGTACTTCCCAAGATGTTACGGGAATAGGTAACCACAATGGAGTATCACATGCGGAACAATAGGGGGAAAGGGGGAAGGAGATATTGTATACCCAATGAGTCGGGTCCGATGACTAAATCACAATTCCAACCAAGAGGAGACATATTCACAGATCAATATAGTTAGAATCTTAATAAATATAAAAAAAAATTCATGACATAAATTCAATTCATAAAAAGGATTTGAAACTAATACAGTATATATCCGTTGAGACCTGGATATTTCACAGCATCTAGAATATGTATCCACTTGGTTTCCAATTGTATCAAAGTTTTATCGATTCCACCGCCACGAGCATGTAGAGGCACATGTTTGAGAGCGGCGAAGCGTACATAGTTACAGTCAAAATAATGTCGACAACCTATATGTCTATTCAAAGCTGTAGTCATCAATTGTTTGTATAGAGGATTGATATGATCCCTAATACGTTTGAAAAATGACTGTTTCGTTTTTCCAACATAAAAACATCCACATTGGCAGTTTGCCAAGTAGACAATTCCCACAGTCTTGCAAGTAACTCTATATGTCAATCTATGGGTTTGTCCGTTGCGAAGAGCGATTTCTTGGCAGTTGGATATAAAAGAACAAATGTCCACATGAAAAAAGTCCCTGTGGACACAGACGGTTTGGTATATTTGCGTGGTAGTTAGTGTTGAGCAGAATATGCCATATTCGATTTCGCGATATATCTCGAATATATATTCGAATATTCGAGATATATTCGCTAAATTCGAATATTCGTGATATTTTATCGAAATTAATTGAATGCGATTTTTCGCTATTGCGAATGCGAAAATAATTGCGATTTTTTTAATAACTGCGGTAGGAGCGCTCTGATTGGCTTAGAATATTCGTGATATTTTATCGAAATATCGCAACATGCGAATGCGATATTTATTGCGCAATTTCGAGATATGCTGGAGGAGCGCTCTGATTGGCTCAGAATATTCGTGATATTTTATCGAAATATCGCAACATGCGAATGCGATATTTATTGCGCAATTTCGAGATATGCTGGAGGAGCGCTCTGATTGGCTCAGAATATTCGTGATATTTTATCTAAATATCGCAACATGCGAATGCGATATTTATTGCGCAATTTCGAGATATGCTGGAGGAGCGCTCTGATTGGCTCAGAATATTCCTGATATTTTATCGAAATATCGCAACATGCGAATGCGATATTTATTGCGCAATTTCGAGATATGCTGGAGGAGCGCTCTGATTGGCTCAGAATATTCCTGATATTTTATCGAAATATCGCAACATGCGAATGCGAAATTTATTGCAGATATTTCGAAAACTGCTGTAGCAGCACTCTGAAATCGAATATGTATGATATTTTAACCAAAATACATATTGTGATTGCGATTTTTCGATCGCGCATGCGCAATTGCGCGAACAACACGCGACCATTTCCTGGAGCCTTGCCAGTTTCCCAATATTACAGCAACATGGTGGGAAGCAATTTCACAAAGTCTGAGGAAAAGTTGCTGATTTGTGTAAGTATTTTGACCACTGTTATTTCATCATCTTCAACTGCATTTAAGTCTAGTTTAAAAGTTAGTATATATGATCAGATATTAGTATTTAACCAAAAATGTGTCTCCTGCTTTTACAAAACTACAAGTCCCAGCATGCCTGGACAGCTGCAGACACCCTGGTTGGCAAATGTGTATTTAGGCACTTTTCCTTGTTATTTAGCATAATGAATTTAAAATTTTTTTGGACATAGGACGTATGCGAACGTCCTGACTTCAGTGTCCTCAAGGCCCAAGGACGTTCGAATACATATTGCCCTTTAGATGTTGCAGAACTACAACTTCCAGCATGCCTGGGAATGCTGGCACTTCTAGTATTGTAAGTTCTGCAGGCCCCCATTTTTCAGGCCTTTATGCACGGGTCTCTAAACTGTGGCACCTTAGATGCAGCAAAAGTAAAATTCTTAGCATGCACTGAAAGACCGTGGCTGATGGGAGTAGTAGTTTTGCAACAGCTGGAGGTGGACTGGTCTTGAAACCCAGAGTTAGGTAACAAACCCGTAGTGTTTTGCAACCATTCTGCCTCCAGCTGGTTATTTTCTGTTGAAAAGCATGTGGCGTGCAAAACACAACCCAAAAACTCCACCCGGTGCAAGGAAAAATTTGCACACACCTAAAGAGTGACATCACAAAAAACTGCGACGGTTGCATACGTCAGTGGTCCTCCGAAAAGGTCCCGTCTCTGACCCCCCGGGGCGTTAGGCTCCTAGGCTCCTGACAGGGAAAAGAGTTACTGTGGTCCATACAGCCGAAGCCATATGGACCCATCTCGGTCCAAGCAGCGCAATCAACACGCGAACAACACGCGACCATTTCCTGGAGCCTTGCCAGTTTCCAACTTATGATCGCAGCGCAATCACACAGCAACATGGTTGGAAGCAATTTCACTAAGTCTGAGGAAAAGTTGCTGATTTGTGTAAGTATTTTGACCACTGTTATTTCATCATCTTCAACTGCATTTAAGTCTAGTTTAAAAGTTAGTATATATGATCAGATATTAGTATTTAACCAAAAATGTGTCTCCTGCTTTTACAAAACTACAAGTCCCAGCCCAGCCCAGCATTTAAGTCTAGTTTAAAAGTTAGTATATATGATCATATATTAGTATTTCACAAAAAATGTGTCTCCTGCTTTTACAAAACTACAAGTCCCAGCATGCCTGGACAGCTGCAGACACCCTGGTTGGCAAATGTGTATTTAGGCACTTTTCCTTGTTATTTAGCATAATGAATTTAAAATTTTTTTGGACATAGGACGTATGCGAACGTCCTGACTTCAGTGTCCTCAAGGCCCAAGGACGTTCGAATACATATTGCCCTTTAGATGTTGCAGAACTACAACTTCCAGCATGCCTGGGAATGCTGGCACTTCTAGTATTGTAAGTTCTGCAGGCCCCCATTTTTCAGGCCTTTATGCACGGGTCTCTAAACTGTGGCACCCTAAATGCAGCAAAAGTAAAATTCTTAGCATGCACTGACAGACCGTGGCTGATGGGAGTAGTAGTTTTGCAACAGCTGGAGGTGGACTGGTCTTGAAACCCAGAGTTAAGTAACAAACACGTAGTGTTTTGCAACCATTCTGCCTCCAGCTGTTTTTTTCCTGTTGAAAAGCCTGTGGCGTGCAAAACACAACCCAAAAACTCCACCCGGATGCAGTGAAAAATGTGCACACACCTAAAGAGTGACATCACAAAAAACTGCGACTGGTACATACGTCAGTGGTCCTCCGAAAAAGGTCCCGTCTCTGACCCCCCGGGGCGTTAGGCTCCTGACAGGGAAAAGAGTTAGCAACGCATATCTCCCCTATACGTGTATCCTGTGTTGTTAATAATATATTCATAATTATGCAAATGATAATGGCTGCTATATTTATGCAAAAAAGGTGGCGACCGAAATGGCAGGATATAAAATCTTTCATGTTACCCCTGTCATTGATTAATAAGGCGAGAATGCTTCCAATTGTTGAATAGCATACATTTACGTCATATATCCATAAGGCTGTCAACAGAAGTATTACAATATACTTTGTTCTTCATCTTGCAGAAGTTCCTGGAAACAGGATACGATGAGCTGCGGCGGCAGCCACAGAAAAGGGCTGTGGTCAGCGCCCTAATCGCTGACTTTGGCGGCCAACATGACCACAAGGCCATTGTTAAGAAGTGGTCTGACCTGAAGAGGCGCCAAATGGGTAATGTCAGACGTCTTCGGGCTAAATATCATCCAGGTAAGTTATTGTTGACAGTTATGTTTTTTTTTAAAAAAGTGTATTTTGTGCGTGAACTCGAAAGAGAGAGGAGCCGGCCTGCAGGAGTTGGGAGGCCTCCCCCAGAGGCAATCTGCCACCTTTCTCCATGCCCCGGTTGGCAATGGCGGGTGTGAGGGGGTCCTCCCAACCCAACCTCGCATAGCACACCCACCAGTGGCGGGGCTGAGACCACCAAACTCAATTCACAGGTAGCCGAGAGCGGGATCCGAACCCCTAGCTGCAGAGGTGAATCAGTTGTCAGTGCAGTGGCAATCGCGTGGAGCCACCGCAGCTCCTTTGGTGACAGTTATGTAAGGTCATATGTAATTCATGTAAGGTCAGATGTTGTTAACCAAGATGCCATGTTGTGCTAACATATATCACCACCGGCCAAGGTATTCATAGTACTGTTGAAAAAAGACATGGGGCAGCAGACAGGAACACAGAAGTTATGTGGGAACATAATTTTCCCATTGCTTTGCATGGGACTTTAAAGAAAAACCCCGACCATGGCAAGTGGGGGTGGGTAAGGTTTAAACCACCTATCCTATGTTTGTGGCTGACATATAAGTAACCTGTGTGCCAAGTTTCATATAAATATCTTTAGCCGTTTGTACGTGATGCTGGAACATACATACATACATACATACATACATACATACATTTATGCACACACACACGTTGAGTTTTATATATATAGATTACCACTAAATTCCTGTGTTAGGAGTGGGGTTGTTATAGTAATCCCGTGTGCTCCATCAGGCCCTTTTTTTAACATGAGATGGTCTGAACAAAACAAAGGAGACAAAAACAGCTCATTTTAACATGGTTGCATCCCAGCTCACGCTCAGTCCCCTGTAGTGCCCACAAGACCCTTTAATATAACATTGTCCCATTGGTTAACTGTCTATATAAATCAATTTGTATTCATATACAATACAGCACAGTACACAGAATTTGCATACGTCATTAGAAAACATTTTTATAATATATGAACATTGTGTTATTATAGGAGCTCCAATGCCAGTTGTCCGCGCCAAGCGCAGAAGGCGCCAGGCCGATGAGGAGGAGGAGGAGGATGCGGCAGAGGAGGATGCGGCAGAGGAGGACATGGATGAGGAGGAGCAGCCAGGGCCCTCCCACTCCCCAACCCCAGCTCCTGTTGAGGAGCAAGCTGAGGAGCTTCCCCCCCCCACCACCCCAACTTCTCAAGCAGAAGAGCAGGAGGAAGAGAGCGGTCCTGTGAGCCTCATTCAGGAAGGTAAATATGTGCACAATGATTAATAACATTTCAACAACGAAATGTAGATATAAAAATGGACAACATATAAAGCGCACCTGTCAGATTGTAGAACCATAATATGGTATTGATGCTAGAAGTATACAGGTAGTGCATAATTATTAGGCAAGTTGTATTTTTTGAGGATTCATTTTATTATTGAACAACAACCATGTTCTCAATGAACCCCAAAAACTCATTAATATCAAAGCTGAATTTTTTTGGAAGTAGTTTTTAGTTTGTTTTTAGTGTTAGTTATTTTCGGGGGATATCTGTGTGTGCAGGTGACTACTATTACTGTGCAGAATTATTAGGCAACTTAACCAAAAAATAAATAGATAGCCATTTCAATGATTTATTTTTAACAGTGAAACCAATATAACATCTCAACATTCACAAATACACATTTCTGACATTTAAAAACAAAACAAAAACAAATCAGTGACCAATATAGCCACCTTTCTTTGCAAGGACACTCAAAAGCCTGACATCCATGGATTCTGTCAGTGTTTTGATCTGTTCACCATCAACATTGCGTGCAGCAGCAACCACAGCCTGCCAGACACTGTTCAGAGAGGTGTACTGTTTTCCCTCCTTGTAAATCCCACATTTGATGATGGACCACAGGTTCTCAATGGGGTTCAGATCAGGTGAACAAGGAGGCCATGTCATTACTTTTTTTTATTTAATACCCTTTCTTGCCAGCCACGCTGTGGAGTACTTTGACACGTGTGATGGAGCATTGTCCTGCATGAAAATCATGTTTTTCTTGAAGGATGGTGACTTTTTCCTGTACCACTGCTTGAAGAAGGTCTCTTCCATAATCTGGCAGTAGGACTGGGAGTTGAGCTTGACTCCATCCTCAATCCGAAAAGGCCCCACAAGCTCATCTTTGATGATACCAGCCCAAACCAGTACTCCACCACCACCTTGCTGGCGTCTGAGTCGGACTGGAGCTCCCTGCCCTTTACCAATCCAGCCACGGGCTCTTCCATCTGGCCCATCAAGACTCACTCTCATTTCAGCAGTCCATAAAACCTTAGAAAAATCTTTCTTGAGATATTTATTGGCACAGTCTTGACGTTGCAGCTTGTGTGTCTTGTTCAGTGGTCATCGTCTTTCAGCCTTTCTTACATTGGCCATGTCTCTGGGTATTGCACACCTTGTGCTTTTGGGCACCCCAGTGATGTTGCAGCTCTGAAATATGGCCAATCTTGTGGCAAGTGGCATCTTGGCAGCTGCACGCTTAACTTTTCTCAGTTCATGGGCAGTTATTTTGCACCTTTGTTTTTCCACACGCTTCTTTTGTTTGATGATCACGCTTCAGAAGCTTTGCAACTTTAAGAGTGCTGCATCCCTCTGCTAGATATCTCTCTATTTTGGACTTTTCAGAGTCTGTCAAATCCTTCTTTTGGCCAATTTTGCCAAAGAAAAGGAAATTGACTAATAATTATGCACACCTGATATAGAGTGTTGATGTCATTAGACCACACACCTTCTCATTACAGAGATGTACATTACCTAATATGCCTAATCTGTAGTAGGCTTTCGAGCCTATACAGCTTGGAGTAAGACAACATGCATAAAGAGGATGATGTGGTCCAAATACTCATTTGCCTAATAATTCTGCACTCCCGGGATGTGTTAGACACATAACAAGTGTATACACATGATAATGATTGATTAATAAGCAAAAAAAAATATTTATTTATTTGGTAACGTTATTTGAAATCCAAATGTTTTTTTATTATATCCTAAAAGCATCAAGAGATCTGAAGAGGCAAAATATACTCATTGAAAAGACGCACCAGAAGATCCTTCAGAACCAGCGAAAGATGAGCTACCTCAACCAACAAAATGCTCTGCTAGAGCAGCAGCTATCGGGTCAGATTGCGGAAATGCACCGCATTCAAAAACGGATTGAGAGCTATATTTAAATTTATTTTTGTATTAAAAAAACTTATTTTTTGGAAATGTTTCATTTCTTTTTGAGATAGAGTTGTAGGTTTTTAAACACATCTAACTTCACATCAAACAAATCAACATCAACACATTTAACTTCATAATAAGCAAAAACATTTTATACTATTATTTTATTTAACATTAACCTAGGACAAACTAAAGCACACGACACAGACACGACGAACACAAAATAAACTGTTGAAAAATGAACATAACAAAAGCAACAATATATATATATATACAAAGAGAGAGAGAGGGAGAGCAAGAAAGAGAGAGAATGCAGATGAGCTCTTGCAGTCAGCCCAATGGTTGCAGTATAAATGCCGCAAAACAGGGTTTAACATAAGGTTCATTGTTATAGTTACACTTGCTGTTTAGATCCGGTCTGGTAGTCCGGTCTGGTAGCTTGTAGCGGAGGCTGTTGGTGGATCCGCTGTGCCAGAAAGGTCATGAAGCTTTACTCAGCATGGAGGCAGCAGCAGGAGTATTAAAATATAATATAACTAGACAATGCATTTCCTGAGGAAAATGCGAGTGGGAATGCTGAATAGCTTAATTGGTGAGCCCCTTGCCAAAGACATTCACCATAACCACTACACTATCTTTAGGACACACAGCTTCTTTCTCTATCTGCAAAGTATAGAGTATGCTGACTTCCTGGTCGCCCCTCCCCCCTCAATAGGTTTCCCCTCCCCCCCAGGTCAGTGAGGAGGAATATTGCACTGAGGTCAGGAAAGTTATTTATGGAAAGAAATAACATTACAAACGCTTTTAATTCACAGATCTAATACATGATTTAAGCCTCCAAACAAAGCTTAATAAATCCTCAAACGTACATGCAATTGATACAACGACTACACCGTTTGAAATACACGGCCCTTGTAAACGCATCGATATGAAATTTATGTAGATAAACTTAAAAATGTGGCCATGTCTGCGATTTAGAAAAGAGCGTCTTTGTGAGTTCTGCAGCAACATTTTTTAGATAATTTCACATGAGAGTCTATGAGACATAATTTCTGGCTGTTGCTCCAATAATTAAAACTAAAATACGTATCGCAGAATTGGTCACATTGCCATAAACCAGACAAGCATAGCTACGTTTTGATATAAAAATTGTGTATGAAAAGTAGATCTTGTGGGCGTGAGACCAATTTGTTTCCCCTTTTTGTAAAGATATTTTTAATTACAAAGATCTCCAATGTTAAGGTCACATGACAGACTCTAAATCCCCTCCATAGGATTACATTATAACCTATTGCATTTTTGTGAAAAATTCGCAAAACGTAAATTGCGTTTTCACCAAAAAATTGTAAACGATAACGATCTGAAAAGTCATAGCCGGATAGCTAAATATTTTGTGACCGCTTTAAAGTTTTTTCAGTGTCTGTAAGTGAAAGTATGAAGTAGCTGAAACTTTTGGCATGGCATGTGAATTCAAAGGGGAAAAGGATGTTCTCATTGACTTCAATGTTTAAAAAAAGGGTCTAAAAGCTTAAAATTTATAAAAGTGTAAAAAGTAGAAAAAAACTTGAAGAAGTCCCATCATTAGCTGAACGAGACGAACATTTTTACAGTTGAATGGTCTCAATAGCTGAAAGTATGCCGAAGTTACGCAGAACCAAAAAACTTAAGGAATAATAAGATTACTAAATTTAGGGATATCAATACTGGAAATGTTTATTAAAGCATTCACACTAATTAAGATTAATACATTTACGGGTATCCATACTAGGAATGCTTATTAAAGCATTCCCACTAAGTATCACACAGGCATGATTTACAAGCAGTAGTGGTAATAGTAATACATAGCATAAAAACACTTGGGGAATACTTTACAGCATCAGTAGTGGTCATAGTAGTCAATAGTGTACCAAAAAATTGGGACACAGGTGTCTTGACTGAGCTGTAATAGTAGTAGTAGACATTGACAATACAGTGTCAAATCACTCGGGCAAGAGGTGCCATGATGAACAGCAGTCTTAATAAGAGTATATAGGGTGTGAAATAACTGCTGACATAGGTGTCTTGACTGGGCAGCAGAAGCAGCAGTAGTAGTATTAACAGTAGTAGTTGATACAGAGTCATATCACATGGGCAGGAGGTGCCATGATGAACAGCAGTAGGAATAGGAGTATATAGAGTGTCAAATAACTGCTGACATAGGTGTCTTGACTGGGCAGCAGCAGCAGCTGAAGCAGCAGTAGTAGTATTAACAGTAGTAGTTGATACAGAGTCATTTCACATGGGCAGGAGGTGCCATGATGAACAGCAGTAGGAATAGGAGTATATAGAGTGTCAAATAACTGCTGACATAGGTGTCTTGACTGGGCAGCAGCAGCAGAAGCAGCAGTAGTATTAACAGTAGTAGTTGATACAGAGTCATATCACATGGGCAGGAGGTGCCATCATGAACAGCAGTAGGAATAGGAGTATATAGAGTGTCAAATAACTGCTGACATAGGTGTCTTGACTGGGCAGCAGCAGCAGCTGAAGCAGCAGTAGTAGTATTAACAGTAGTAGTTGATACAGAGTCATATCACATGGGCAGGAGTTGCCATGATGTACAGCAGTCTTAATAAGAGTATATAGAGTGTGAAATAACTGCTGACATAGGTGTATTGACTGGGCAGCAGCAGCAGAAGCAGCAGTAGTATTAACAGTAGTAGTTGATACAGAGTCATATCACATGGGCAGGAGGTGCCATGATGAACAGCAGTAGGAATAGGAGTATATAGAGTGTCAAATAACTGCTGACATAGGTGTCTTGACTGGGCAACAGCAGCAGAAGCAGCAGTAGTATTAACAGTAGTAGTTGATACAGAGTCATATCACATGGGCAGGAGGTGCCATCATGAACAGCAGTAGGAATAGGAGTATATAGAGTGTCAAATAACTGCTGACATAGGTGTATTGACTGGGCAGCAGCAGCAGAAGCAGCAGTAGTATTAACAGTAGTAGTTGATACAGAGTCATATCACATGGGCAGGAGGTGCCATGATGAACAGCAGTAGGAATAGGAGTATATAGAGTGTCAAATAACTGCTGACATAGGTGTCTTGACTGGGCAGCAGCAGCAGAAGCAGCAGTAGTATTAACAGTAGTAGTTGATACAGAGTCATATCACATGGGCAGGAGGTGCCATCATGAACAGCAGTAGGAATAGGAGTATATAGAGTGTCAAATAACTGCTGACATAGGTGTATTGACTGGGCAGCAGCAGCAGAAGCAGCAGTAGTATTAACAGTAGTAGTTGATACAGAGTCATATCACATGGGCAGGAGGTGCCATGATGAACAGCAGTAGGAATAGGAGTATATAGAGTGTCAAATAACTGCTGACATAGGTGTCTTGACTGGGCAGCAGCAGCAGAAGCAGCAGTAGTATTAACAGTAGTAGTTGATACAGAGTCATATCACATGGGCAGGAGGTGCCATGATGAACAGCAGTAGGAATAGGAGTATATAGAGTGTCAAATAACTGCTGACATAGGTGTCTTGACTGGGCAGCAGCAGCAGCTGAAGCAGCAGTAGTAGTATTAACAGTAGTAGTTGATACAGAGTCATATCACATGGGCAGGAGGTGCCATGATGAACAGCAGTAGGAATAGGAGTATATAGAGTGTCAAATAACTGCTGACATAGGTGTCTTGACTGGGCAGCAGCAGCAGAAGCAGCAGTAGTATTAACAGTAGTAGTTGATACAGAGTCATATCACATGGGCAGGAGGTGCCATCATGAACAGCAGTAGGAATAGGAGTATATAGAGTGTCAAATAACTGCTGACATAGGTGTCTTGACTGGGCAGCAGCAGCAGCTGAAGCAGCAGTAGTAGTATTAACAGTAGTAGTTGATACAGAGTCATATCACATGGGCAGGAGTTGCCATGATGTACAGCAGTCTTAATAAGAGTATATAGAGTGTGAAATAACTGCTGACATAGGTGTATTGACTGGGCAGCAGCAGCAGAAGCAGCAGTAGTATTAACAGTAGTAGTTGATACAGAGTCATATCACATGGGCAGGAGGTGCCATGATGAACAGCAGTAGGAATAGGAGTATATAGAGTGTCAAATAACTGCTGACATAGGTGTCTTGACTGGGCAGCAGCAGCAGCTGAAGCAGCAGTAGTAGTATTAACAGTAGTAGTTGATACAGAGTCATTTCACATGGGCAGGAGGTGCCATGATGAACAGCAGTAGGAATAGGAGTATATAGAGTGTCAAATAACTGCTGACATAGGTGTCTTGACTGGGCAGCAGCAGCAGAAGCAGCAGTAGTATTAACAGTAGTAGTTGATACAGAGTCATATCACATGGGCAGGAGGTGCCATCATGAACAGCAGTAGGAATAGGAGTATATAGAGTGTCAAATAACTGCTGACATAGGTGTCTTGACTGGGCAGCAGCAGCAGCTGAAGCAGCAGTAGTAGTATTAACAGTAGTAGTTGATACAGAGTCATATCACATGGGCAGGAGTTGCCATGATGTACAGCAGTCTTAATAAGAGTATATAGAGTGTGAAATAACTGCTGACATAGGTGTATTGACTGGGCAGCAGCAGCAGAAGCAGCAGTAGTATTAACAGTAGTAGTTGATACAGAGTCATATCACATGGGCAGGAGGTGCCATGATGAACAGCAGTAGGAATAGGAGTATATAGAGTGTCAAATAACTGCTGACATAGGTGTCTTGACTGGGCAGCAGCAGCAGAAGCAGCAGTAGTATTAACAGTAGTAGTTGATACAGAGTCATATCACATGGGCAGGAGGTGCCATGATGAACAGCAGTAGGAATAGGAGTATATAGAGTGTCAAATAACTGCTGACATAGGTGTCTTGACTGGGCAGCAGCAGCAGAAGCAGAAGCAGCAGTAGTAGTATTAACAGTAGTAGTTGATACAGAGTCATATCACATGGGCAGGAGGTGCCATGATGAACAGCAGTAGGAATAAGAGTATATAGAGTGTTAAACAACTGCTGACATAGGTGTATTGACTGGGCGGCAGCAGCAGCTGAAGCAGCAGTAGTAGTATTAACAGTAGTAGTTGATACAGAGTCATATCACATGGGCAGGAGTTGCCATGATGTACAGCAGTCTTAATAAGAGTATATAGAGTGTGAAATAACTGCTGACATAGGTGTATTGACTGGGCGGCAGCAGCAGCAGAAGCAGCAGTAGTAGTATTAACAGTAGTAGTTGATACAGAGTCATATCACATGGGCAGGAGTTGCCATGATGTACAGCAGTCTTAATAAGAGTATATAGGGTGTGAAATAACTGCTGACATAATTGTCTTGACTGATCCAAAGGAGTCATGGGAGAAAATCATGTGGTCAGATGAGACTATAATATAATTTTTTGATCATAATTTCACTAACCGTGTTCGGAGGAAGAATAATGATGAGTACCATGCCAAGAACGCCATCCCTAATGTGAAGCATGGGGGTGGTAGCATCATGCTTTGGTGGTGTTTTTCTGCACATGGGACAGGGTGACTGTACTGTATTAAGGAGAGGATGACCGGGGCCATGTATTGCAAGATTTTGGGCAACAACCTCCTTCCCTGAGTTAGAGCTTTGAAGATGGGTCGAGGCTGGGTCTTCCAACATGAGAATGACCCAAAGCACACAGCCAGGATAACCAAGGATTGGCTCTGTAAGGAGCATATCAAGGTTCTGGCGTGGCCTAGCCAGTCTCCAGACCTAAACCCAATAGAGAATCTTTGGAGGGAGCTCAAACTCCGTGTTTCTCAGCGATAGCCCAGAAACATGACTGATGTAGAGAAGATCTGTGTGGAGGAGTGGGCCAAAATCCCTCCTCCAGTGTGTGCAAAGCTGGTGTAAAACTACAAGAAATGTTTGACCGCTGTAATTGCAAAGAAAGCCTACTGTACCAAATATTAACATTGATTTTCTCTGATGTTGAAATAGTTATATTCAGCACTGTAAATACATCAGGTCCGGGGCTTCATCAGGGAATGCATGGCAAGGGACCCTTCAGCGCCCTGAACCGACGACGGGTGCCAGAAAGTCACCGCCGATCCAGGACTCATTCATCTTTATGAATGTGAGTCTGTCCACGGAGTCTGTGGACAGACGGGTCCTCTTGTCCGTGACCACCCCACCTGCCGCGCTGAATGTCCGCTCAGATAGTACGCTGGAGGGGGGGCAAGACAATAACTCCAGCGCATACTGAGCGAGCTCGCGGCAGGTGTCCAATCTGGCAACCCAGTACTCCATGGGGTCGTCGGTGCTCATACTGTCAGAAGCACCGACGGACGCCATGTAGTCTGCCACCATGTGGGCCAGCCGCTGGTGGTGACTGCTGCTGCTGCTGCTGGTGGTGGTACTGGGTCGCTCGGTTTGGAAGAACATCCTCATCTCTTCCATTAGGTCCCCTGCTCGGCTGCAGCTGGGTGCAGCCACCTGCTGGGTGAGATGAGGGGGGACAACTGGAGGCCGGGGAGTTGCCTGCTCCAACCGTCTGACAATGGCTGCCTGCAGTTCCTCCATCCGGTGCTGCCTCCGGCTGGCTGGGATGAACTGCTCCAGTTTCCCCTTGCACCTGGGATCCAAAAGGGTGGCCATCCAGAAATCATCCCTCGTCTTGATGGTCTTAACCCGGGGGTCCCTCCTGAGGCATCTCAGCATGTGGGCAGCCATGGGGAAGAGCACAGCCCGCTGTGACTCCTCAATGCTGGCCAGGTGAATGAGGTGCGACTCTTCTTCCCTGAGGCGCTGCTGGTCAAACTCAGACATGCCCAACCCCCGGACTATCGGTGCCCCCAACACCGGCTCTCCCTCCTGACCAGGCCCTGACTCCGGGACGACACCAGCAACCACCTCCTCCTCCTCTTCATCATCATCCTCCTCCTCCTCCTCCTCCTCCTCCTGGTCCTGGCCCTGGTCTCGGTGGAGCATTGCTGACTCCTCCTGCTCCACCAAGGCACTCTCCCCAGCCTCGAGCAGGCGATCTAGTGTCCTCTCCAGCATGAACAGTATTGGCAGCACGCTATTGAGGCCAATTTGCTCACTGCTGACCATCTTGGTCGCCTGCTCGAAGGAGGACAACACTTGGCAGACCTGGTTTATCTGCCCCCACTGCGCACAGGCGATGAAAGGGAGTTGTGGTGAAGCCCTCTGAGTGCCTAGTTCCATCAGGTACTCCCTCACCGCCCTTTGCTGCTCCCACAACCTCTTCAGCATGTGGAGGGTGGAGTTCCACCGCGTCACACTGTCCACAATCAGCCTGTGAAGGGGCAGATTGTACTTCCGCTGCAATTTGGACAGGGACGCGGTAGCGGTTGGGGAGCGCCTGAAGTGGCTGGCAATCCTACGCGCCTTTGCCACAATGTCACTCAACCCTGGATAAGTGCGCAGGAACTTCTGCACCACCAGGTTGAGGACATGTGCCAGACAGGGCACGTGCGTCAGACTGCCAGCATGGAGGGCGGCGAGTAGGTTGCTGCCGTTATCGCAGACAACCATACCTGGCTGGAGCCTTCGGGGTGTCAGCCACTTCTGGACCTGAGCTTGAAGTGCTTTCAGCACTTCTTCTGCAGTGTGTCTCCGGTCCCCTAAACTAACAAGCTGGAGCACGGCCTGACAGCGCACGTGCCCCACACTTGAGTAGCTACGGGGGCGCTTGCTGGGAGGCTCAGCAGCTGCGGAGACAGTGGCTTGAGGGAGACCAGCAGTTCTCCCCTGGACACCCCGGGGCGGCACCACAAGATCGGTTGCCGACGATCCCTCACCGACGCCTCGGAGGGAAACCCAATGGGCCGTGAAGCTGATGTAGCGTCCCTGCCCATGCCTGCTGGTCCAGCCATCCATTGTCAGATGAACCCTGTCGCTGACAGCGTGATCCAGCGACAGGGTTACATTCTGCACAATGTGCTGGTGTAGGGCAGGGACACCAGTCCTGGCAAAGAAATGGCGGCTGGGGACACGCCATTGGGGTTGGGCCTGCTCCAACATCTGCCTGAAGGGGTTGCTGTCAACTATGTTGAAGGGCAGCAGATGTTGGGCAATAACCCTTGCCAGGAGCCCATTGAGGGAACGCACACGTCGGTCTCCAGGGGGGAAGGGAGTGGTGCGGTCAAAGGCGTCTGAAATCGACGCCTGGCGCCGGACGGCAGTGCGGGACACAGACGTGGAGGGTGCTGTGGAAGTAGAGGTCTGGCTGCCGGTACCAGTACCTCTACTAGAGGGAGCGGGGGGGCATGACCTGCTGGAAACAGATGAAGATGTGGCAGGGGCTGCTGTACCCTGCTCACGTGTGGTGGTGGCGCTGCTACCACCACCACGCTTCATCTCTTCATACAACGCCCAGTGGTTTATCCTCAGGTGCTGGTTCAGGGCTGTGGTACCCACCCGAGCCAAACACTTCCCTCTCTTCACCCTCACTTTACAAATCCGGCAGATGGCCACGGTAGGGTTGTCTGCCACCAGGGTAAAGAAATTCCAGACAGGTGACTTCAGCACCGCCCTCCTGTCAGATGGGGTGACGCTTACTTGCACCTGCTGGGATTCGGTGCGCACAGGTGGAGCTGCCTGCTGCTGCTGCTGCTGCTGCTGCTCCTCCTCCTGACACCTCCTGCTGCCATCACCAGTGGAGACCCTGACGATGGTCTCCCTGGTGGTGACCTGGCGCACCGTTTCACCAGGGTGCCTACCTTCCCCGTCGTCACTGACGTAGTGAGCCGACGCGTCAGATGGCAACCATGATGGGTCACCCTCTTCGCCCCCAGAGATGTCAGACCAAGGGCTGAGATGTGTTGGTCTGAGGGAACCACGTGACATGGAGCCTCTAGCCTGGCTCCGCTGTCCCCTCACCCACGCCTGGGTCTGACTAGGTGCTGCTGTTTCCTGCACCAAAACAGCAGCACCAGTTTGAAGGGATGTCTCTGGGATACTGCCAGCAGGTATCCCATCCTCCTCATCCATCCCTTCAAAAAGGTCCTGACCATCAGGACAGAGCTGGAGGTCTGCCTGATGCATGGCCTCCCCCAAGAGATCCCTATCACTGTCGCTGTCGAACAGTAAGATGCTGGACTCTTGGGGGCTGGGGGGGGGTAGTACAGGCAACGGTGTAATGGTGGTACTACTGTGAGTCGGGACCGACGACTCAGTGGCACTGCTGTGCCCCATGTAGTCCACCACTACTTGAGCCTGAGATGGCAATATCGGGCGGCTGCCCGATGGGAAGAACTCCCGGATCAGGCGTACTCCCCTTGCACCCGATCCTCTACCACTAGTAGGGGCACGAGAGGTACCCCGTGCTGGCAGCGATCCAGCACTGGGAGTAACTCCCCTACCCCTACTGCCACGGCCACGGATGCCGCTCATAATTGCTGATATGTGTGTGGGGGGGTTAAACTTTATTGGGGGGGAAAATGTGAACAAAATGTGTTTTTGTGTTTTTTTTACAAGACAGGCACGCAGACAAAGACGTACACAGACAGCTACTAAACTATAAGAAAAGTAGTACACCAGACAAGGACTACAAAATTAAAGAAAAAAAAAAAAAGCACTAAACAAACACTAACTTTTTTTTTTTTTTTTTTTTTTAAACACAAAACACAGACACTAAACACACACTAAGCTAAGCTAGATGAAATAAATGTACACTAACAGTGTGTACACTTACTACACAAAATTTAACTAAACTGAACACAAAACTTAGCTTTTATAAAAGCTCTTTAGGGAAAACTAAACAAAATTTGAACTGAGATGCCTATCAAATATCACTGAACAGCGAACCTGCAAGATCTAACAGTAACACAAGATGAACAAAACTTAGCTTTTAGAAAAGCTCTTTTATAAAGCTCAGCAAATTGTGTTCTGAAATCTCTTGCAAATATAACTGAACAGGGAGGATTGCAGGATCAAACAGTAACACAAATGAAAAAAACAGCACAAAACAGCACAAAACGTAGCTTTGAAAAAAGCTCTTGGGTCTATTGCTTTGAAAAAAGCAGTTGATATACTGGAAAAGATCCACTGGAATCACTAAATAGCAATGCTGGTGATGATCTAAATCAATCAAGAACAAAGACACAGGAAACCAGGAAACCAGGAACACAGAAACAGCCTCCACACTCTATAGCAAGCTTCTGAATCTGCAATGAAATGGTGCTGGGAGTGAGCTTATATAATGTCCATGCAGGCAGGTTCCTATTGGTTGCTAACCTGTGACGAGTGTGGAAGGAGAACTCTGATTGGCTCTGATGCAAAAGGGCGGAGCAAATAATCGCGCAATATTCCTATTGCCGAATATTCGCATTGCGAATATTCGGCAATATAAAATGATCGCTTCAGCTACTCGGCCCAATGGCTCTAATCATACCAGCAATGCTTTCAGACGTCTATGGAGATCACTAGGATGTGATCTGTTTTAAAAATGAAACTGTAAAAATCGCTCTGATGCGGAAGATCGGGGCGAGGAAAATAATCGCGCGATATTGCGTTTGCCGAATAATCGCATTGCGATCTTTCTGGAAAATTCAATGAACGCTTCAGCTACTCGGCCCAGGGTCTCTAATGATACCAGCAATGCTTTTAGACGTCGATGGAGATATCTAGGATGTGATCTGATTCAAAAAAAAAATTGTAAAAAATCGAATATTCGGAATTGCGAATATTCACCGCGAATTTCGAAATATAGCGCGATTTCTCGAATATGCTATATTCGAGTCGAATATTCGCAATGCGAATATTCGTGAGCAACACTAGTGGTAGTTCCTCAGTGGGTAGGGCAGATGGCTGTACCTCTGATGGTCCTTGAGAACCACTTTCCTCTGCTGGGTGTGCTGCTGTAGATGGCAGTGCCTCAATCGCCTCCACAAATGGTACCTCCTATCCAGGCTCTCAACAGAGCTCGACCCTGAGGGAGCGCTCAACCCTGTCATCCATAGTAGGGGAGTCCAGGTAGGTGCCATACTCCTCCTCCACCAGGTCTGGAGAACCCAGGTGTTGCTCTGCAGATGATGTGGTCACAGTGGTGACCTTAGCAGCAATGGTTCATAGTGCATTGTGTCTTGGCAGGGTATCAGGAAGTCACACAGAGTCTCCCTGATTGGGATCACCTCAAAGAGGAAGGCCCAACACTACCAACAATAGGCCCAGGATGTGAGAGCCAATGTTAGGGCTCCACACTCAGGACATACAGACATCAAGGTTTCTGTGCGGCACACGGCCAGACCCCATCTGGGGATGACACAAAGTCCAGTGTCCAGAGAGACATTATGGCTATCAGGTGATATAAACCAGGACCATGTCACGCAAGCTACAGGCTGTTTTTAATATTCTCTCCTTTTTTGGGGGGGGGGGGGGTTCAAGTAGCTAATCTTGCCTTGGGCGAAAAATAGTTTAACACTGGCTCTGTATATTTAGGTCAAGTGCTGGGCAAATATTACATATTCGAGATTCAAGAGATCTAACGGCTGCTAAAATGTTTTTTTTTTGTCAGAGGTCAGGTTTATGCCAATTTTTTTTGTATTCACTACCTCTGTTGGACATTCTTCTTTCAGGCTTCCACTTCTCTTAGTAAATAGCATTTTCTAATTCTACTCTTGAACTTTCCTTATGTTAGTTTGAGGTCATGCTCCATTGTTTTTGATCTTGCCTTCCAGGACCTTCTTTTAACTTTAAGGCTGGTTTTACACATGTCCGACTGCGGTTTGCAGTCAGGAGTCGACTGCAGTTTTGTTCACCGGTTCAGGTGAGATTCAGGTGCAATTTTTTACTTAAATTGGCACCTAAACTGGACCCAAAACGCACAGTACCCTTTTTAGAAAGGGACCCCAGCCGCCTCTGACATGTGTGAACAGTCTCCATTCCAAGCTGGTCTGATCCGAAAGCGGTTAAAAACATTGAATTGCCATATGTGAACAGAGAATAAAAGTATCTAAAGATTTCAGTACTGTCCTGCTATTCCCTTCCTTCTTTGAGACTGTACATAGGTCCAGTTATAGACCTGTTTCAGCCTTCCTTTGCCGCTCAGAGGCTACAGATCACTTCCAACAGTAATCTATTGGCTGCATTTAGTGCTAAACCCTACCAGCACCTGACAGAGTGCAGAGTCCTAGTGCCCTTTAATAACGGCCTTGGAAAGATAGCTTCCGTGCTGGGATGAAAGTGGTTATGTTTCTCTTATCTCTCCTGATATGTTGTATACCTCAGACCTTGCACCTTATCAACATGTTACATGTGAAAGACAATCACACTTAAGAAACAAATCTGTGGCTCTGATACTTATATCTAGTATAAGCTAAGGTTCTCTTAGAAATGAAAAAATAGAAAAAAAAGCAGTCCAAATTGGCAATTGTTAGTTAGCCATGACATCATTATTCTTCTTACTCATGGAACCTTGAAGCAAGATTAAAACGAAGTTCCACCCATTCATTGCAAGATAATGCCCACCCCTAGAACAGTCTGTAATGGCAATATTAGAATTAGGCCCACTTGGGTGTGGGCCATCTTGCCCTCACTCGTATACTAGCTGAGGAGAGGAAAGGACCCGATCACCTCCGCCGCTACCGACGGCTCCGGTAAGCGGCGGAAGGCATGGGAGATCGGCGGGAGGGGGGGCCCTCTCCCGCCGCCGACAAAGGTGATCTCGCAGCGAATCCGCCGCAGAGACCATCGTTATCGTTTACAGGACCGCTCACAGTAAATATAGATATCTCGGTTGTGGCAGCAGCTGCTGCCATTACCGAGATATCCATCTTTAAAAAAAGGACGTATATGTACATGAGCGGGTCCTTAAGTGGTTAACTTCAAGATTTTGGATCATTTGTATTGATTTTTTTTGTTGATTTTGGATTTTTTTCTTCAGAATAAAAATGTTCTGCACTTTATCTTTGTGTACATACCAGGCTGACTTTTATTTGAGGCAATGGCATTGCGTTGTCTTGCTGTCCTAATGAGATTTCCTTATGATCCTCAAAACAACACTTCCCTATTTATTTAGATTTTTGTGTTCATACACTGCACATGTATTCTTTGGTTTAAGACTGCACCTGACTCCAAGTAAAGATACCTTTTTGATCTCTTAATTTTTTTTTTTTTTTATCAATTAGTCAAGATGGGTTTCACAGTTCATTATGCTATATAGCCTGAAGTCATTCAGTCACTCCCACCGCTATGACTAAAGGCCCATACACACAATGTAAAAATCGTAAATTAAATTTCATCCGAAGAACGATCTGTCAATTTTCGGATCGTTAATACAGTGCTTTCAACAGTCGATTCAGATTTTTCGTCCGACAAAAACTGTATGTGCAGACTATAAAAATTTTGTTGTACGTAAACTCAACATCCGATTTTTGTTTAATTAGTACAGTTTTCATCCGATAAAATCGTAAGAGCAAGACTACGCATGCTCAGAAACAAAAGAACACATACAAAACAATTCAACACATGACTGAAGTTGTATTCTGTCGTACGAGAATTTTCATATGGTGAGTAACCTCTTCACTTTCGACATGAGACTAGCATGCAACAAAAAACGGACGAACGGTCATCCAATAACCTGATCGTGTGTACGAGGTGTGTATTAGAAGCTGGAGCTGAGGTCACGGGATCACTTTCGGGGGAGGACTCCACAGAGTGAGAAGGGTTGGATAGGTCAGTGATCCCGTGACCTGTGACCTCAGCCCCAGCTTCTTCCTGATAGCCACAGGATCTTCTCCAGGCTGAGCAGCAACAACGACTACAGCTTCCCATCTATGCATAGAAAAACGGATCCGGATCTGAGGCTTCCCTATGGACCACTGACACACATATGAGCCTTTGTATTTCCTGTTTTCTGTAAGTGTGATTTTATCTGTGCCATTAAAAGCTGTCTCTAAAACTACACTCAGGTGGCACTTTCTTCTCTACCTTCTTCTTGCCTAAACACAGAGCCAGCTCTCTGAGGACAGCAGCCGCCATTGATCTGCCACGATTAAAGTGGTTGTAAACCCTTATTTGTCACTTTTACCTACAGGTAAGCCTATAATACGGCTCACCTGTAGGTATCAAGAATATCTCCTAAACCTGTATGGTTTAGGAGATATTCCCCCCGCAATGCGCCGCTGATTGCAGCGGCGCATGTGCAGGGGGGATCCTCGGCTAAAGGACCGGAAGCCGCCGGACCTTGCCGAATTTAAATTTTCGGTGAAAGTGCACTGGATCTCATCAAAAGTATGCATGCACTTCTTTTCAAAAATGCTACTGTACCGGATTGCATGGTACTGCAGTACCATGAAATCCAGTGCAGGCAAACGCAATGCATTTGCGATCTGCATTTGTAATGTTAGGATTATACTGATACCTACAGCAGATTGCACACGAAGTGCATTTTGAACGCGTAGCGCATTTTGAGCGGGTAGCGCATATGGAACATTGATTTACTGCACCGCATTCCTATACGTATGAAATCTTAATAAGTATTACATTTAGAAATGAAGGTTATGCAAATACCATGCACAGACCTTTGACTTCCTAAAACCTACATTTATAATGAGAGTAGATTGCCACAGAAAAAAAATACTTCTTTCTAATTAGAGCCTCTGTACAGAGCACAGAGCAAATTAGTAAATTGAATGAGTACAATTAGTGCATAATGATATTATTCTGCAACCAATTTGGTGAAAAAGCAAACGCTTGTTGCATTGTATAAACCAAAACAACATATTTATAATGCCGTGTATAACATGCCACTTAAAACAGACTAAAACGTTATAAAAATGTACGATACAACAGGTTTGTCAAACAAATACTGTATATACACCAGTGGCCAAGACTGTGGACACTTTTGAAGATTGTAGGTACATATTCTCTAATTTAGAGTAATATATTTACTCAAAAAAGTGCTGTAACATGTCATACAAAATATATAGAATTGTATTCCAATTTACTGCTAACTATAATTTCAAACTTATTACTATTTGATATCATATCTATTCGAACAGGTATTATACATGCTGTTATTTACAAAATCGTCAATAACTGGTTGGAATGCCTTTAGAAGCAATAACAGCTTTGTGTCTTTCTGGCATAGAATTCACCACATTTTTTGTTTTTTATTTCTGATGCAATAGGCGCCGTTTAACACTAATAGACCGATCGAACTATCCATCGGTCTCTATGGAGTGGCGCATGTCAGTGAACATGTGTCAGTTGACACCCCGCTGATGTATATAGGAACAACGATTGGTCTCCTCCCCCAGGCAGTCCCATCCCTCCTACAGTTAGAATACCCTGAGGGAACACATTTAACCCCTTGATCGCCCCCTAGTGTTAACCCCTTCCCTGACACTTGTACAGTAATCAGTGGTTATTTTTAGCTCTGATCGCTGCATAAATGTCAATGGTCCCAAAAAAAGTGTCAAAAGTGTCCTGTCTGTCTGTCGCAATGTTGCAGTACCACTAAAAGTCGCTGATCATTGCCATTACTAGTAAAAAATAAATAAATGATAAAATGCAATAACTCTATCCCCTATTTTGTTATAACTTTTGCACAGACCAATCAATATACACTTATTGCGATTTTTGTTTACCAAAAGTATGTAGAAGAATACATATTGGCCTAAACTGAGGAAGAAATGTGTTTTTGTTCTGAAAATTTGGGGATATTTATTATAGCAAAAAGTAACGCCTTCGGCGTCAGGCGTTTTGGAGTGGAGATGTGAACCATCTCCATAGGGAATAATGTATTTTTTCCCCTCTAGCGTTTTTGAGCGTCGCGCTTCAGGCGACAAAACGCTCAGGTGTGAATGCAGCCTAAGGGGTAGATTCATGTAGATTGGCGCATCTTTATACCGGCATAGCGCATCTCATTTGCGATACGCCAATGTAAATCAGAGAGGCAAGTACAGTATTCACAATGCACTTGCTCCTAACGTTGCACCGGCGTAACTTAATTTTGTCGGCGTAAGCCAGCGTAAGTGTAAGTGGGTGTGACCTTATGCAAATGATGGTCGGAAGGTGGAGTAGTGATATATGCTCGGCGTATCCTGAACGGAGCATGCGCAGTGAAGTGGACGTATGATTGCTCCCCTGAGCACATGCTCACAACTACGCCGGCCCAACTTCCTGGGATACGCCAAACCTATAAATACGCCCAGACATGCGCCTGTCCGGCGCAAAAGTACATCCTGATTTTTTCCCCCCTTAGGGAAAGTACTTTTGCAAAGCAATGGCGGCTGCTGCAAATACAGAGAAGAAGGATCGGAGGAAGAGACACTTTTGCCCGGAGGAGAGGGCAATTATTGTTGCGGGCATAGTGGCACATGATAAGTACCTCCATGGTGCCCTCAGTAACCAGACCAGCAAGGCCAGAAAAAAGGAGATCCTGATGGAGCTCAGCTTTCAGGTCAGTGCCGTGGGCAATGTCACCAGGACCACCGAGGATATCCAAAAAAAGATCAATGATCTAAAAAGGAAGGTCCGTGAAAAGCTGGGTGCGATAAGAAGGCATGCCAGGGGCACGGGAGGAGGACCAGCCTGTACTGTCCGGTTGACCCCGGAGGATGAGTTGATCGAACCAATGCTAAACATCAGACAACAATAGCAGAAGTTGCACAAAGGGTGGTGGTAAAGAGCTTAAAAACCACGTGGTTTGGTGAATGTTGGCTGATAAATGTTGGGCCCTGTGTATGTAGAACAAGTTCACGGCCAACGCCCTTCGGACCAAAATCCACGGAAAAGTCCACTGGAAGTCCGATCGTGTGTATGAGGCTTAAGGATGGCATTTAACCTTAATTTATAACATTTATCCCACCACTTCATACAGTATTCCTTGTTTTCTCACATCATCACTCTGTTACATGCAGTACATCTACCTCTGCTTAAGGCCCATCCACACGGTCAGACTTTTTGACAAACTTCAAAATGACCAGGTTTTTCAGAAAATTCGACCGTGGGTAAGCTCCATCGGAGGAATTTATTCGGTTTTCATCGGACAAATGTTCGCTCTGCAAACAGACAAACTTTCCGGCAACAAAAGTCTGATGGAGCAAAATCCGATCGTGTGTACCGAAGTCCATCGGACTTAAGTCCAACCTACAAACACGCATGCTCAGAACCAATGCAAAAGTTCAACCAGCAATAGCACAAGTTGCCCAAAGGGTGGCACTAAAGAGCAGAAAAAACAGGTAGTATGTCAATTATGTTACTACGTTCATGTGTGTTGACTGAAAAAGTCCTGCCGTGTGTATGCATACCAAGTTCACGGCCAATGCCCTTTGGACAAAAATCCACGGAAAAGTCTGATGGAAGTCCAATCGTGTGTATGAAGCCTCGTACACACGGCCGAGGAACTCGACGTGCCAAACACATCGAGTTCCTCGGCCAGTTCAGCACTGAAGCCGCCGAGGAGCTCGGCGGGACGAGAGCTCCCATAGAACAACGAGGAAATAGAGAACATGTTCTCTATTTCCTCGCCGAGCTCCTCGTCGGCTTCCTCGGCCGAAACTGTACACACGACCAGTTTCCTCGGCAGAATTCAGCCAGAAACTCGGTCGGAAGCTGAATTCTGCCGAGGAAACTGGTCGTGTGTACGGGGCCTGAGACTTAAATCTCCCTTACCATTTGGACATATCTCTTTTCACTTTACATTTGAAAACTCTTATTTCTTTATTCTTATATATACAGTTGCAATAAAAAGTATGTGAACCCTTTTGGAATGATATGGATTTCTGCACAAATTGGTCATAAAATTTGATCTAATCTTCATCTAAGTCACACCAATACACAATCACAGTCTGCTTAAACTAATAACACACAAAGAATTAAATGTTACCATGTTTTTATTGAACACACCATGTAAACATTCACAGTGCAGGTGTAAAAAGCATGTGAACCCTTGGATTTAATAACGGGTTGAACCTCATTTGGCCGCAATAACTTCAACCAAACGTTTCCTGTAGTTGAAGATCAGACGTGCACACAAGTAATTCTTGACCATTCCTCTTTACAGAACTGTCTCAGTTCAGCAATATTCTTGGGATGTCTGGTGTGAATTGCTTTCTTGAGGTCATGCCACAGCATCTCAATCGGGTTGAGGTCAGGACTCTGACTGGGCCACTCCAGAAGGCGTATTTTCTTCTGTTTAAGCCATTCTGTTGTTGATTTACATCTATGCTTTGGGTCGTTGTCCTATTGCAACACCCATCTTCTGTTGAGCTTCAGCTGGTGGACAGATGGCCTTAAGTTCTCCTGCAAAATGTCTTGATAAACTTGGGAATTCATTTTTCCTTCGATGATAGCAATCCGTCCAGGCCCTGAGGCAGCAAAGCAGCCCCGAACCATGATGCCCCCACCACCATACTTCACAGTTGGGATGAGGTTTTGATGTTGGTGTGCTGTGCCTCTTTTTCTCCACACATAGTTTTGTGTGTTTCTTCCAAACAACTCAACTTTGGTTTCTTCTGTCCACAGAATATTTTGCCAGTACTGCTGTGGAACATCCAAGTGCTCTTGTGCAAACTGTAAATGTGCAGCAATGTTTTTTTTTTGGACAGCAGTGGCTTCCTCTGTGGTATCCTCCCATGAAATCCATTCTTGTTTAGTGTTTTACGTATCGTAGGTTCGCTAACAGGGATGTTAGCATATGCCAAAGACTTTTGTAAGTCTTTAGCTGACACTCTAGGATTCTTCTTCACCTCATTGAGCAGTCTGTGCTGTGCTCTTGCAGTCATCTTTACAGGACGGCCACTCCTAGGGAGAGTAGCAGCAGTGTTGAACTCTCTCCATTTATAGACAATTTGTCTTACCGTGGACTGATGAACAGCAAGGCTTTTGGAGATAATTTTATAACCCTTTCCAGCTTTATGCAAGTCAACAATTCTTAATCGTAAGTCTTCTGAGAGCTCTTTTGTGCGAGGCATCATTCACATCAGGAAATGCTTCTTGTGAAAAGCAAACCCTGAACTGGTTTGTGTTTTTATAGGGCAGGCAGCTGTAACCAACACCTCCAATCTAATCTCATTGATTGGACTCCAATTAGCTCTTGGAGATGTCATTAGTCTAGGGCAGGGGTCCTCAAACTTTTTAAACAGGAGGCCAGTTCACGGTCCCTCAGACTGTTGGGGGGCCGGACTGTAGTTTAAAAAAATATGAACCTATGCACACATCTTATTTGAAGTACAAAAAAACAGGAAAAAACAATACAATATTTAAAATAAAGAACAGTTTTAATCAACATAAACTTATTAGTATTTCACAGACTCCCCTCATCACAGAACTCCTCCCCATCACAGATCCCCCATCACAGAACCCCCTCCCTATCACAGACCCCCCTCACCACGGAAACCCCCCATCACCGATTCCTCTCCATTACAGATCCCCCCATTAAAGATTCCCCCCGTATTAGGTACCCCCATCACAAAGCCCCCCAACACAAACCTCTCTCCATTACAAAGCTCCCAATAAAAGACCCCCCATCACACAGACCCCCAACACAAAGGGAGGGGAGAGGATAGGACAGAGAAGGAGCAGTCAGGTGGAGGGTAGGACAGAGTGGGAGCTGCCAGATGAAGGGGAGGACAGGGTGGATGCAGCCTGGTCGAGGGGAGGACTGGGTGGATGCAGCCAGGTCGAGGGGAGGACAGGGTGGATGCAGCCAGGTGGAGGGGAGGACAGGGTGGGAGCAGCCAGGTCGAGGGGAGGGCAGGGTGGATGCAGCCAGGTGGAGGGGAGGACAGGGTGGGAGCAGCCAGGTGGAGGGGAGGACAGGGTGGGAGCAGCCAGGTGGAGGGGAGGACAGGGTGGGAGCAGCCAGGTGGAGGGTAGAATAGAGTTGGAGCAGCCAGGTGGAGGGTAGAATAGAGTTGGAGCAGCCAGGTGGAGGGTAGAATAGAGTGGGAGCAGCCAGGTGGAAGGAAGGACAGGGTGGATGCAGCCAGGTGGAGGGGAGGACAGAGTGGGAGCAGCCAGGTGGAAGGAAGGATAGGGTGGATGCAGCCAGGTTGAGGGGAGGGCAGGGTGGGAGCAGCCAGGTGGAGGGTAGAATAGAGTTGGAGCAGTCAGGTGGAAGGAAGGACAGGGTGGATGTAGCCAGGTGGAGGGTAGAATAGAGTTGAAGCAGCCAGGTGAAGGATAGAACAGAGTGGGAGCAGCCAGGTGGAATGGAGGACAGGGTGGATGCAGTCATGTGGAGGGGAGGACAGAGTGGGAGCAGCCAGGTGGAGAGTACAACAGAGTGGGAGCAGCCAGATAGATGGGAGGTAAGTTTTTACCTTGGAGGGTAATAAAAGAATCACTGGCTCCCTCCACTCGACAACCTCATGGCATTTCTTCTCCTCTCTTCCTATTCCCCCTCCCACTCGCCACGTTGGAGGCTGAACTCCTCTCAGGGAATCATCATGGGGCCTGCTGGTATCCAGGACTACAATTCCCATAATGCTCTAGTTTCCCAGCTATTGGCTCTGAATGTAGCCAATAGGAGCAGGCATTGCCAGGTGAATGCTCTGCTCAAGGAGAGGGAGGGGTGGAATTCCACCGCAGCTGCGGCTCTGGCTGTGTCCCTTCTCAGAGCCTGTCAGTTTCGTCGCCACTGCCCTGTCACTGTGATAGTTCTGTTAACCGCAAAGGGGTTATAAAAGATTCTACTGCTGTTCCAAATTCTATAGTTCAGATCACCATGCATGGCTAGGAATGAGTCACTGACACTCCGTCTCAGTTGAACTACACCGTTATCTGTCTTTATTGCAGACAAGAGAAACTTCTACATACAGCATGATACGTCACTATTATGTTAATGTAAACTAGAAAGTGCATCTAATTGGCCGAGATACAAGAAGAGTACAAGATGGGGTGTCGATCTTAGCCGGCCCTCTGATGTGTCTTCACCTCCGCATTCCTAAAGCTGTGTGGGAGTGGGGGGGGTATCCGCCATGTTTGGGAGGGATGTTATTAGGAGCTGATTTGAGTAAGGAAGGATTAGAGCAGTGGTAGACAAGAAAAAGTAATATAGACTTTATATTAAAGATGCAGAGAGAATAGACATTTTCTAATTTAACATTATGCTCATTGCATTCCTTCACATCACTAGTTTCAGTCCATGGGCCGGGTAAATTACACTGGCGGGCCGGATACGGGCCGTGGGCCGTAGTTTGAGGACCCCTGGTCTAGGGGTTCACATACTTTTTCCACCTGCACTGTGAATGTTTACATGGTGTGTTCAATAAAAACATGGTAACATTTAATTCTTTGTGTGTTATTAGTTTAAGTAGACTGTGATTGTCTATTGTTGTGACTTAGATGAAGATCAGATCACATTTTATGACCGATTTGTGCAGAAATCCATATCATTCCAAAAGGGTTCACTTTTTTTTTATTGCAACTGTATGTATGCTTTCATTTTTTGCTTTGTACAGTGCTACAGAACACATCACTGTTGCGAAAATCAGTATTAATAATAATAATAATAATAATAATAATATTATCAGGATCATAATGACAAAATATACAATAGGTATCAATTTTTCTGCTGAAATTTGGTAAAATGTTTTAAAAAATATTTGATGTTTTTACCATTATGCTTATGCTGTGTCAATTTTGCAACTGCATAAAAAGACCTACGATTATTGGTCCCGTCAAAACATTATTGCACAATTTCAAATATGTACTTTCTTATTAAATACAAGCTCGTAGACATTGTAGAGGTGAGTTTGTTGATGACAATTTTTAGATTAATGACTTGGGAAGATAATAACTGATGAGCATTCTGTTGTGATCGAATGCACGGTTAAATTGTAACTTTGATTTGAAATTGCGTGCCTGTTTTAATTGGAATGAAAATTGGATCCTTTTGAACAAGCTGGCAGTAGGCTTCACATAAAGAGGCACAATTGTCAAAGAAAATTGAAAATGAAATGTGTTGTTTGTACAGATAAACACAAGATAAAAGCTATACGGTCATTTGAAATCTTTCACTGTGATACATGTTACGCTCCCATTGTTGCCAATGAGTTTGGGCTACAGATTAGTATTTATGATCTTGTTAAGTCTATTTGATAAGGTGTTATTTTGTAGCATCCACAAATATCCAAGCAGCTCATGTTTGTTTTGCTCTGCTATGAATAAGATAACTTCCATTACTCAAGCCTAAATAAAAAGAAAGATACAGCTAGATTCACATACAGCCGCCTATCTTTAGGTCGGCGTAGCGCATCCCATTTGCACTACGCCAATGTAACATAGTAAGGCAAGTACCGTATTCACAAAGCACTTGCCTCCTAAGTTACGTCGGCGTAGCGCAAATGGCCCGGCGTAACCCCGCCTAATTCAAAATAGGCAGGTAGGGGGCGTGTTGTATGGTAATGAATTCACGATTCATTACCAAACATGTAAATGAAGCGCCGATCGTACAGCGCATGCGCGCGCATGCTCAGTATCACGTCGCAAATACTCCTTGCTTACGACGTGAATGTAACCTACACCCAGCCTCATTCTGAATCGGCTTACGCAAACAACGTAAACGACGTGAAATTCGACGGCTGTCCGACGTCTATACTTAACATTGGCTGCGCCATCTTTTTGGTGGTTTATCTTTACGCCTGAGATCGCCTTACGTAAACGGCGTATCTTACATGCGACGGCCATGCGTACGTTCGTGAATAGGCGTATCTTGATCATTTGCATATTCTCGGCGTAAATCGACGTACACGCCCCTAGTGGCCAGCGTAAATATGCAGCTAAGATACGACGGCGTAGGAGACTTATGCAGGTCGTATCTTAGCAACAGAGAAGCGTATCTCAATTTAGGCATACCGCTTACAGATACGACGGCGCGGATTCGAACTTACGATGGCGTATCTACTGATACGCCGTCGTAAGTCTTTATGAATCTAGCCCATATTGTTTAACTCCTTTATTATAGAAGGTAAAACAAATCCTAATGCCTAAATGCACTTTTACAACTTTTGTGTTAGTAAAACTGTACATATCATCACAACTACTTTGTGTATCCAGGTTGATTATGCCTTGTTTCTTCATGATAAATTGGGCTTTTATTGGGTGGTAAATGGTAATGTATATCTCCTGATTTTTTTATATCAACAACTTCCTGCCCGTTCAATAACGGATTGACGTCCGGGAAGTGGTTCTGAAATCCTGACTGGACGTCTATTGACGTCCTGCAGGATTTCATGCCCGCGCGCGCCCGGGGTGTCAGTCTGACACCGTGCATCACCGATCTCGGTAAAGAGCCTCTGATGGAGGCTCTTTAACAACTGATCAGCCTGTGTCCAATCATGGCTGATCACGATGTAAACAGGAAGAGCCGTTGATGGCTCTTCCTCACTCGCGTCTGACAGATGCGAGTAGAGGAGAGCCGATCGGTGGCTCTCCTGACAGGGGGGGCTCGCGCTGATTGTTTATCAGCGCAGTCCCCCCTCGGATCGCCACACTGGACCACCAGGGAAGCCCACACTGGACCACCAGTGAAGGGCAAAAAGAAAAAACGGGGCAATAAAAAAAAAACAGTAAAATAAAATAAAAAACGGGCCACAAATGGGCACTGACTGGCAACATGGTTCCATCAGTGCCACCCCTCAGTGTCCATCAGTGCCACCCCACAGTGTCCATCAGTGCCATTCCACAGTGCCCATCCATGCCCAGTGCCCACCTATCAGTGCCCATCTGTGCCACCCATAAGTACCCATCAGTGCCACCCATAAGTGCCGCCCATGAGTGCCCATCTGTGCCGCCTATGAGTGCCCAGTGCCGCCTATGAGTGCCCATCAGTGCCACCCATGAGTGCCCATCAGTGCCGCCTATGAGTGCCCATCAGTGCCGCCTATGAGTGCCCATCAGTGCCCCATACCAGCGCGGCAATCAGTGCCACCTCATCGGTGCCCATCAGTCCTACCTCATCGATGTCCATCAGTGCCATCTCATCAGTGCCCATCAGTGCCGCCAAATCAGTGCCCGTAATTGAAAGAGAAAACTTACTTATTTACAAAAAAAATAACAGAAAATTAACAGAATTTTTTTTTCAAAATGTTCTGTCTTTTTTTAGTTGTTGCACAAAAAAAATCGCAGAGGTGATCAAATATCACCAAAAGAAAGCTCTATTTGTGGGGAAAAAAGGACGCCAATTTTGTTTGGGTACAGTGTAGCATGACCGTGCAATTGCCATTCAAAGTGCGACAGTGCTGAAAGCTGAAAATTGACTTGGGCGGGAAGGTGCGTAAGTGCCTGGTATGGAAGTGATTAAAGAAAAACTATATCAAAATAGTGAAATAATTTTTTTAAATTTACATTTAGCTGCATATTTCCTGCTATTACCATAACTTGTAAATAATGGTAACAAAGATGAATCCGCCCTTTCTGTGTTTCTGTGTTCCCACCACTGCGCTTATGAACAAATAATGATAATCAAATTTGAAAAAGAGTGATGCAGCTACTTTAAAACAAATCAAACTGTGAAAAACATGTTCTAAAACCCTAAAATTAGTGTAATAAGATATAAGCAGCGCTGTAAACAATGTAAGATGAAATATCCGTTTTCACAGGTATAATACTGCTAATGTCCATAAACATCACCATGTGACAAAAGAGAATATGTGCACAAATTCCAAAAAAATATATATAAATGTGTTTAAATATTAATTAAATATAAGTCCATATATCACATCAAGTAGGTTTGTGAAAAAATAATGATAATAGCTTCCAATCTTCCACCACACCCTCTGTCAGTGAATCCTCTCCCGTCAGATGCAAAACTCACCAACTCAAATTGCCTTACACTCTCATGTTCGGCGTGTAAACGTGTACATAAAGACCTCACTGGTAGGTATAGTGTCATGGATATGCAATAATGTCTGGCAGCTTCCCTGTCTCTCCATGTGTTCATTAGAGGCCAGACTCTCTTATCTGGCTGCTTTTATCATCTATCCTCCCTGTATGGCTCCACCCAGGCCATCCCAGGAACTCTTTAATAACCACTGCACTGCTGGTCTGCTTTGCTGATCAACGTTGTTTGTTAGTATTTTGTTCCTGCTTGCCGTGTGCTACATTATCTCTGTGTAACGCTATTAGCGTTAATTTATGTACTAGGAGCGCAGCTTTACCTAATATGACAGCTGCGCTCCATTCACAAAGACATCCGCGTCACTTCCGGTACGCGGACGTCTGCGCTCCACGCTGGAACGCGGAAGTGCGTTCCAGTGTGCGGCGCTCGGCGTGCATGGGAGACCGGGCTATTTAAACCTCCAGCACTGGCGACAGGTTGTTGGAATATTCCTGTTGGACCCTGTCGCCACCTGGAGAACCTCCACCAACTCACACCAACCTTGAACTTCACTTTTGGGATACTTGGACCCAGATCTTAGTTGCTATACTAGATAGAAGGACCACCAGCGTTACACCTGTGCTTATTTTCCCAGTCTGGACTACCTCCTAACCGCAAGTATATAGAGTATATTACTGCATATTGGGATTACCATCTACTCCTGTGCAAACAGACCTGGTCCACACTACTTCTTAAACTGCATAAGGATATATAGCATATTACTGCATAAAGGGATTACCATCTACTCCTGTGCAAACAGACCTGGTTCACACTACTTCTTAAACTGTATAAGGATATATAGCATATTACTGCATAAAGGGATTACCATCTACTCCTGTGCAAACAGACCTGGTTCACACTACTTCTTAAACTGCATAAGGATATATAGCATATTACTGCATAAAGGGATTACCATCTACTCCTGTGCAAACAGACCTGGTTCACACTACTTCTTAAACTGCATAATTATATAGAGCATATTATTGCACATTGGGATTACCATCTACTACTATGCAAACTGACCTGGTCCACACTACCTCTTTAACTGCTTGTGTTTAAAGACTATTTTGCCATATAGTTAGTGTTGTTGCCCATAGTCTGGACTACCTCCTTCTCTCTCTTTCAGAAATACATATTAACTATTGAGATACTTGCTCTAAATATATTGAGGTTTTGCTTCTATATGTTATATCAGGAGTGCTAATTTCCTACATGACTCAAGTTCAGTACCTATATATTCAAAAAGCACTTACTAAAGACTTATCCTTGTCATTGCTCTAGACAAAGGTTACTATATAGTTTAACAAGTATTAAACTATTACTACATGTTTTGCTCCAATCAGAGGATATGATGATATAGACCCCATACTCTTATAGTTCAGTGAGAGTGAGCTGGTGGTTAATTCTGATAGGCCTCTACAGCTGGAGTCTAAACTTGAGACAGAGTGTTCTCAGAATCAGGGTCGTAACATAATATTCCAACCACTTTAAAAAAAAAAAAAAAAAAAAAAAGGGAAACATTCAAGATGGATCCAGCTGAACTTGCAAATCATTTAGTTACACTCTCCCAAAGAGTGGATAACCTGACTGCTAACATGAATGAATTGCGTGTTCAGAATGATACCTTACGCAATCTCAATCATGCACAAGCTAGAGACAGACCTGAAGCTAAGGTCTGCCCACCAGAACTTTTTTCTGGTGAAAGGAAGAATTATAAACAATTTATTAGTTCATGTCGTTTGATGTACGAATTACGTCCGCGCACTTATTACTCTGATAGAATAAAGATCCTCACTTTAGTTACCTATCTCAGAGGTGAACCCAGAGTGTGGGCTGATACATACATAGAAGAACATGGAGATCTTTTGGGAGCTTTTGATACTTTCATTAATGAGATGTCTCTCTTATATGAAGATCCTAACAAACAGCTAACAGCTGAAAATTCAATCAGAACCCTCAAACAGGGTAAGAGGCCTATGGAGGACTTTATTTCAGAATTTAAATGCTGGAGCAGGGAGACCCAATGGTCAGAGATTGCTCTTAGAAATCAATTTCGTTTGGGTTTATCAGAGGCTATGAAGGATGAGCTTGCTCGCGTCGTGCTCCCTGATACTCTAGAAGACCTCATGCACCTATCAGTGACTATCGATCGCCGTCTGCGTGAGAGAAAGGCAGAACGTGCAAATACATACCCAGTCACTTCCTTCAGGAGATTCAGATCGCCTTCAAAAGAGTCTCCAATGGAACTTGGAACTATAAGAGGACCTTTGACTCCAGCAGAAAAGCAACGCCGTAGAGCCAATAATCTATGTCTTTATTGTTCAGCTCCAGACCACATTGTGTCTACCTGTCCTCTACTTAAGAAAAACTCTGAAGGTAAATTTTCCCACATTAATAAATTAGACTCATCCCTTTCCACGTCTAATCGATATATCTTTATCCTTCTTACTCTACAGTGGGATCAAGAAGAGATTTCCATTGAAGCAATGGTCGACAGCGGAGCCTGCGGCAACTTTATAGATTCAAGTATTGTAGAATCAAATAAAATTCCCTGTGTGTTTAAGCAAAATCCAGTGTCACTCACTTTTATTGATGGGTCCAGTTCAACTCATGGTCCTGTTATATCTCAGACATCTCCCCTAAAGGTTACATGTGCCACTGGTCATTCTGAGACCCTCAAATTTGATATTATTTCCTCACCTGTCTTTCCCATTGTTCTAGGCCTCCCATGGTTACTTCTTCATCAGCCTATTTTCTTATGGTCCACCAAATCAATTTCTTTACAGTCTGATTATTGTAAACAGTTCTGTTATTCCCCATGCATCATCTCTTTCTCTGACGCCATTCCACATGACCTACCTGAATATTTACATGATTTCCTTGATGTATTCAGTAAGACTAATGCAGATAAACTTCCTCCACATAGAATTTACGACTGTCCCATAGACCTTATTCCCGACAGTCCTATTCCTACTGCTCGAATCTACCCCCTCTCTCAACCAGAGCTTGTACATTTAAAAGAGTACCTCGATGAGAATCTAAAAAAGGGGTTTATTAGGAACTCCACCTCTTCAGCAAGTGCAGCTCTCTTTTTTGTAAAAAATAAAGATGGTTCACTCCGACCAATCATTGATTATCGTTCCCTCAATAATATCACTGTAAAAAATAGATACCCATTACCACTCATTCCGGAACTCATTGAGCGTCTACAGAACGCCAAGATCTATACAAAACTGGACCTCAGAGGTGCATATAATCTGATCAGAATCCGTTCGGGTGACGAATGGAAAACTGCCTTCAAAACCCGATATGGCCTTTTTGAGTATTGTGTAATGCCTTTTGGTTTGTGTAACGCTCCAGCAACTTTTCAGTGGTTCATTAATGATATTTTTCATGATCTACTTGATATTTGCGTTGTAATTTATTTGGACGACATCTTAATTTATTCTGAGAATCAGGATGAACATCACAAACATGTGCGCTGGGTTCTGGCTAGGCTTAGGACACACTCTTTGTATGCAAAACTTGAAAAGTGTGTATTCAATCAAACTACTATTTCCTTCTTGGGTTACCAAATTACTCCTAGTGGAGTTCAGATGGATCGATCTAAGGTAGATTGTATTCTGTCCTGGCCTTCACCACAAACTAGGAAAGCTCTTCAGAGATTTCTCGGTTTTTCAAATTACTACAGAAAGTTCATAAAGAACTTTTCAGCTATTGTGAGACCATTAACCAGCTTAACCAGTTCAAAGATACCTTTTGTTTGGAATGATGAAGCACAGAAATCTTTTGACACACTCAAGAATAGTTACACTTCTGCTCCTATTCTTCAATTGCCAAATCCATCATACCATTTTACATTAGAAGTAGATGCTTCGCATTTTGCTCTTGGCGCTGTACTCTCCCAACAACCTACATTATCGGAACCACTACATCCAGTTGCCTTTTTTTCCAGGACACTCTCCTCAGCGGAAAAAAATTATCCTATTGGCGAGAAAGAATTACTAGCAATAAGAGATGCTCTCTCTAACTGGAGACATTTGCTGGAGGGTTCAACACATACTATCACCATCCTCACTGATCATCGAAATTTACAACACTTAAAATCTTGCAAAACTCTCTCTGCCCGTCAAGTCAGATGGAGTCTATTTTTCGATAGATTCAATTTTGTTATTTCCTACCTTCCTGGCACTCAAAATACTAAAGCAGACTCTTTGTCTCGTATGCATGAAGAACAAACATTGGAGATTCCACCATTTTCAATTATTCCATCCAATAGGATTCTGGGTACTACTATGACCTTCAATAAGTTGCTTATTCAAACCCTCACTAAAGAGAGATCTCATTTACCTATGGGTTTACAACAAGAGTCTAACGGACTATTAACTTTTAACAACAAGATATATGTTCCACCAAAATTGCAACTTATGTTACTAAAACAACTTCATGATGCTCCACTTGCAGGACATCCTGGCATTACTAAGACCCTTCATCTAGTCAAGAGAAATTACTGGTGGCCAAATCTCACAAAGACAGTTCAGGACTATGTTAATTCTTGTCAGACCTGTGCCACCAACAAACATTCTAGAAAACCTCCCTATGGTCTATTAACTTCTATCCCAGTACCAAATAGACCTTGGGACGTTATTTCTATGGATTTCATAGTTGACCTCCCAAGGTCAAATGGAACAAACACCATCATGGTCACAGTTGATGTTTTAACAAAGATGGCCCATTTTGTACCTTTGAAGAGGTTACCAACCTCTCAAGAGACGGCAAAGGCTTTCATATCCAATATTCTTAAACTTCATGGCTTACCATCTCAGATCATTTCAGATAGAGGCTCACAATTCATTTCCAGATTCTGGAAAGCTCTCTGTCAAACGCTACAAATAGATCATCGCATGTCTACCGCCTATCACCCCCAAACTAATGGGCAAACAGAACGGGTAAATCAAACACTGGAACAATATCTGCGCTGTTACTGCACCCACCTCCAAGACGACTGGTTTCATTTACTTCCACATGCAGAATTTGCTTACAACAACGCCTCCAGTTCATCCTCCCAGTTTTCACCTTTTTACGCAAATTATGGTTTTCATCCTAATAATTTACCGTCTACTTTTCCTTCAACTAATGTCCCTGCTGTTCAGAATCTTTTATCAACCATAAAGGATACTCTAGATACTCTCCGTTCTAATCTTGAAGATGCGCAGATTAGACAAAAGAAGTACTACGATTCTCATAGAACAAAACCCCCATCTTATAAGATTGGAGATTTGGTATGGTTATCTACTAGGAATTTACGACTCAAGATTCCTTCTAAGAAACTTGGCCGTCAGTACACGGGACCTTTTCCAATTTCCCACATCATTAACAATAATGCTGTCAGATTAATTCTACCCTCCGATTGGAAGATTCATCCATCCTTCCATGTTTCATTAATTAAACCTTTCAAACCAAACCCTTTTCCAAACAGAGATCCACAACCTCCTCCACCAGTTCAAGTTTTTGGTGAGACTGAATATCAAGTAGAGAAAATTTTGGATTCTAGGAGGAGAGGTTCTTCCATTCAATACTTGATTCGTTGGAAAGGCTATTCTCCCACAGATGATTCCTGGGAATGCTCATCAGATATTCATGCCCCTAGACTTATTAAGCAGTTCCATCACAAATATCCTGATAAACCATCTCCTATTAGGCGCCCCGGATGGGCCCCCTTGAGGAGGGGAGTATGTAACGCTATTAGCGTTAATTTATGTACTAGGAGCGCAGCTTTACCTAATATGACAGCTGCGCTCCATTCACAAAGACATCCGCGTCACTTCCGGTACGCGGACGTCTGCGCTCCACGCTGGAACGCGGAAGTGCGTTCCAGTGTGCGGCGCTCGGCGTGCATGGGAGACCGGGCTATTTAAACCTCCAGCACTGGCGACAGGTTGTTGGAATATTCCTGTTGGACCCTGTCGCCACCTGGAGAACCTCCACCAACTCACACCAACCTTGAACTTCACTTTTGGGATACTTGGACCCAGATCTTAGTTGCTATACTAGATAGAAGGACCACCAGCGTTACACCTGTGCTTATTTTCCCAGTCTGGACTACCTCCTAACCGCAAGTATATAGAGTATATTACTGCATATTGGGATTACCATCTACTCCTGTGCAAACAGACCTGGTCCACACTACTTCTTAAACTGCATAAGGATATATAGCATATTACTGCATAAAGGGATTACCATCTACTCCTGTGCAAACAGACCTGGTTCACACTACTTCTTAAACTGTATAAGGATATATAGCATATTACTGCATAAAGGGATTACCATCTACTCCTGTGCAAACAGACCTGGTTCACACTACTTCTTAAACTGCATAAGGATATATAGCATATTACTGCATAAAGGGATTACCATCTACTCCTGTGCAAACAGACCTGGTTCACACTACTTCTTAAACTGCATAATTATATAGAGCATATTATTGCACATTGGGATTACCATCTACTACTATGCAAACTGACCTGGTCCACACTACCTCTTTAACTGCTTGTGTTTAAAGACTATTTTGCCATATAGTTAGTGTTGTTGCCCATAGTCTGGACTACCTCCTTCTCTCTCTTTCAGAAATACATATTAACTATTGAGATACTTGCTCTAAATATATTGAGGTTTTGCTTCTATATGTTATATCAGGAGTGCTAATTTCCTACATGACTCAAGTTCAGTACCTATATATTCAAAAAGCACTTACTAAAGACTTATCCTTGTCATTGCTCTAGACAAAGGTTACTATATAGTTTAACAAGTATTAAACTATTACTACATGTTTTGCTCCAATCAGAGGATATGATGATATAGACCCCATACTCTTATAGTTCAGTGAGAGTGAGCTGGTGGTTAATTCTGATAGGCCTCTACAGCTGGAGTCTAAACTTGAGACAGAGTGTTCTCAGAATCAGGGTCGTAACACTCTGTGTGCCGACTTTGGCTTGTCTCCGACTACTCCTGTTTGCCTGTGACCCAGACCCTTGGCCTGTCCCTTGGTTATCCTCGTCTGCTTGTTGCCCCAACCTCAGCTTACCCTTCACTATCTCTTGTGTCCTGAGTAGCTGCTTCCCCTCTCTCCCTACGGAGCGTGACCTAGGCGACTCCGGGGGCCGCGACCTTTATCCAGTTGAAGCGAAGGCCATCCTCACCACTAGAGGCTCTGGTGAATACCAACTGGATCTTAGACTCCGCGCCCTGGGGAATCTGGGGCTTAAGCTTCCTGTAGGATTCCTGTTTGAGTCCCAGCGAACCTCTCCTCCATTTCCACTCTGTGGTCCATCCGCAGCAGTCTGCTATAGGGTTCACTACCTTGTGGTGCACCCCTGACTCCATCAGGGTGCACTTGTCATCTGGCCACAGGCGACCTGACATATAGCAGATAATCCCAGTTTTAACCAATTCACTGCCAGAAAGCTCTGCATGTAAATAAAAGAAGTGCTCAAAATAGCGTGATACCGTAAAATCAGTTTAATAACACACTTAAATCTTCAAATATAGCACTCACATGAATCTCAAAAAATAGAGCAATACACTGCACAGCAAACACTCGTTCAGAGATAAATCGAAAACCAAGGATATTGGTCGCGGCGGACCCAAGGTGTCCACTGATCGCTCACCACCTCCCCGCTGTTCCTTCCTGGATCTCTGCTTTCTTGGTCGGCCTTGATACGTCACACGTTTACTTCAGCCACGCCCCTATGGACATTAGCATTATTTTTGAATACCTGTAAAAACTGATATTTCATCTTACATTGTTTACAGTGCTGCTTATATTTTATTACACTATTTTTAAGGTTTTAAAATATGTTTTTCACATATTACCATAACTTACCACAAAATAACATTCCAAAATAAATGTTGCTCCTGGCAATAGCAGTGATATTCCATATGTGTATGTTTTTTGCTGTTTGTATCAGTAGCAGGGCCCAGAACCAATATGGTGCATTCTCACCTAAGACACTCTGAAACTGACATTGACACTGACAGTGATACTAATTAAAAATGAAATTAAACCGTTTTTTAATACCTACCTAAAAATATACTGACCCTGACCTTTGACTTAACTTCGACCCTACTCTTGACCTAGATCATACCTGGATCTAGCTATTTTTTTTTCTTTCGTTTTTTTCTTTTTTTTCACATGCTTGTTGGTTTACATTTTTCTCCTCTGGAAAGGAGAGAAGGGTACAATGTATCTTTCTCTCCATTCAGAGGGAAAAAAAAAAAAACACAGGGTAGGCTGAACAAAGATTGATCACTGTGATAACCAACCAGAGGACTCCAGGTTCCTGATCATTAGTACGAGGCCCAGAGTTATTGGTCAGAGTCTGGTCCCAGCACAAACACGTGTACACATAGGGCTAGATTCACATAGATCAGCGGATCTTTAGATCCGCGTGATCTATGTGATTTAAGATCCGCTGCCGCAAGTTTGAGAGGCAAGTGGGTAATTCACAAACCACTTACCTCCAAACTTGCGGCGGCGGATCGTAAATCCCCCGGCGGAATTCAAATTCCGCGGCTAGGGGGAGTGTACTATTTAAATCAGGCCTGACCTCAACCTGATAGAACACCTTTGGGATGAATTAGAGTGGAGACTGTGAGCCAGGCCTTCTCTTCCACATCAGTGTCTGACCTCACAAATGTGCTTTTCGAAGAATGGTCAAACATTCCCAAAGACACACTCCTAAACCTTGTGGACAGCCACCCCAGAAGAGTTAAAGCTGTTATAGTTGCAAAGGGTGGGCCAACTCAATATTGAACCCTATGGACTAAGACTGGGATGCCATTAACCTTCCTAGTGGTATGATTATTTCAGATTTTAGGTGCTGAAAGCGGTACTATTATTTGCAAGGAAATTTGGCGTTTTATAGTGTAGGCCTGTAATTTTTAGGAATAACTCACTTAAATCTGACCAAACAGGAGTCTAGTAGGCACCCCGGGTATGAATTTTTTTTAAGTTTAAAAGCAAAATCATAAATTATAATATAGGAAATAATTATAAATAATTATAACAAACTATTTCTGGGGAAATTGTGCGGCGTGGTCTTGCCTCCATCAATATACGGTGCCCGGTGCCCCTGGAGATGTAAATGTGATCCAACCGTGTGTCGATCCATTCCGATCCATTGCCCCATCAAAAACTGCCCCATCAAAACAGCCCCATCAAAACTTGTTGCTATGGACTTGTTGCTATGGACTGGTTGCTTTGGATGGTTGCTATGGACTGATGGCTATGGACTGGTTGCTATGGACTGGTTGCTATGGACGGTTGCTATGGACTGGTTGCTATGGACTGGTTGCTATGGAGTGGTTGCTACGGACTGGGTGCTATGGACTGGTTGCTATGGACTGGTTGCTATGGACTGGTTGCTTTGGACTGGTTGATATAGACAGTTGCTATGAAGTGGTTGCTATGGAGGGTTGCTATGGAGGGTTGCTATGGAGGGTTGCTATGGAGGGTTGCTATGGAGGGTTGCTATGGACTGGTTGCTATGGACTGGTTGCTATGGACTGGTTGCTATGGACTGGTTGCTATGGAGTGGTTGCTATGGACTGGTTGCTATGGACTGGTTGCTATGGACGGTTGCTATGGACTGGTTGCTATGGAGTGGTTGGTATGGACGGTTGATCTGGATTGGTTGCTATGGACTGGTTACTATAGACTGGTTGCTATGGACGGTTGCTATGGACTGGTTGCTATGGACTGGTTGCTATAGAGTGGTTGCTATGGACTGGTTGCTATGGACTGGTTGCTATGGACTGGTTGCTATGGAGTGGTTGGTATGGACGGTTGCTCTGGATTGGTTGCTATGGACTGGTTGCTATGGACTGGTTGCTATGTCTTGATTTTTCAGTTTCTGACATTCCACACTGTACCTCTCCCCATTCATTCCTATGGGAAAATGTTGCCGCAAAAATGACGATATTTCGCGAACGATTCGGCGAAACGTTCCACAAAGTAATAGCCCACCGATCGGGAACAATCCGCACGATTTGATATATTACTTGTCTATGTAGTGTAAAAACTGTGGGAGGAGTTAGGGTGGCAAATTTGGCTATAAGAATAATAATAATATATATGTGAGATAACAATAAGTGCTCTTGCTATGCAAGACCACTTAATATTAATATAATTATAATAAAAAAATATTCAATAATGTAATCAACACAAAATCACTGAAATTTGCTCAGTTGCAGAATTGTCACTGTCATTACTTTTATTTTTTTATGACAAATTTCCCCACAAATCGATATCGCACAATTCTGCAAGTGGTTATAATTTATTATCGCTGTAGGGCACTGGGCAGGACACTAGGGACAAGGGGGGTGTGTATTTTTTACATACAGTACTGTAATCTATAAGATTTCAGTATACTGTATGTAAGGTGTTTGTTTAACTTTTTGAATTTGGCGCCGTTCTCCGCTCCCGTGCGTCGTAACGTCGCAGGGAACGGAGATCGGCGGCACACAGAGGCACTGTGTGAATCGAGCGAGCATCGCTGGATCCAGAGACAAGGTAAGTAAACACTGCCTGTGGATTCAGCGAGGCGAGCCCGAGTCTGACTCGGGGTTACTGATCGCAGCACAAAAATGTAACCCCGAGTCAGACTCGGGAATACCGCCAGGGGGGTTAAAGTTCATGTGCATGTAAAGGCAGGTGTCCCAATACTTTTGGTAATATAGTGTAAATACGGCTGGCAGAAGATCTACTTCAGTTAGGCTGCATATACAATATGAGCTAGATTAAGGTACAGCGGCGTATCTTTTGGCCGGCGTAGAGCATCTCATATGCGCTACACCAACGTAAATCAGTGAGCCCAGAACAGTATTCTCTAATATCTTGCGCCGTATGTTGCGCCGGCGTAGTGTAAATAGGCCGGCGTAAGCCCGCCTAATTCAAAATAGGCAGGTAGGGGGCGTGCCTCATTTAAATTAGCCGTGACCCCATGTAAATGAATGGCCGTTCTTACGGCGCATGCGCGTGCATGCTCAGAATCACGTCGCAAATACTCCCTAAGAAATGTCGGCTCAATGCTTTCAACGTGAACGTAACCTACGCACAGCCCCATTCACGTACCACTTACGTAAACGACGTAAAATTTGACGGCTGTTCCGACGTCCATACCTTAACATTGGCAGCGCCTCATATAGCAGAGATAACTTTACGACGGACGTAAGCCTTACGTAAACGGCGTAGTGGACGCAAGTACGTTTGTGAATCGGCGTATCTAGCTCATTTACATATTCTACGCGTAAATCTAAGGAAGCACCCCTAGCGGCCAGTGTAAATATGCACCCTAGATACGACGACGTACTAAGACTTACGTCGGTCGGAGGAAGCAGAAATTCAGGCGTATCTTCTTCCCAGAATACCGTGAGTTTTGTGAATCGCGCCGGGTAAAAAAAGTTGCGTCGGGAAAAAAAAAAGATGCGGCGGAAAAAAAAAATTAAAAAATAAAATTTGACAGCGTCGCGGGAAAGAAGGGTCTACTTTTACATGGTGTACTAACTTTACACTTTGTAAAAGCAGCCCTAATTTTGCATTTGCAAACTAACAACTTACGGAGATTTCACGAAGGGAAACCGCTTTGTGGATCCCCGTAAGTGCTAATTTGCATACCCGAAGCAGAATTTCGACGAGAAATGCCCCCAGTGGCGACCGAGGTACTGCATCCTAAGATCCGACAGTGTAAAACTATTACACCTGCCGGATTTTAGGAATATCTATGCGTAACTGATTCTGTGAATCAGTCGCATAGATAGAAACAAGGATACGACGGCGTATCAGTAGATACGCCTGCGTATCCCTTTTGTGGATCTGGCCCTCTGGAAACAGCTCTCTGGTAGCTGCACCAATTGGATTACAGAATTGGTAGGGCCTGTTATTTAGTCATGACCGTTTCCAATTTTCAAGTATTTTTTATGTAATTATACATAGTTTTATGAATGTACAGTATCTTACAAAAGTGAGTACACCTCTCACATTTTTGTAAATATTTTATTATATCTTTTCATGTGACAACACTGAAGAAATTACACTTCGCTACAATGTAAGGTAGTGAGTGTACAGCTTGTATAACAGTGTAAATTTGCTGTCCCCTCAAAATAACTTAACACACAGCCATTAAGTGTCACACAAACCTCCTGCTGGCAGAGTCAAAACAGTGTTCCGAGAGAGTGATCTAGGCCGTGCCAGTCCCTTTTATATCCTCTCCCAGCAGTCTGTTCAGTTCGCTCAGCATTCTGTTCCCTGTAGTTCAGATCAGTCCCGCTGGCAGAGTCACTTCAGCATTCTGAACTACACATCCCACGATGCTTTGCTCTGTATCCTTATGCAGGAAGAAAATAAACTTACATAGAGTCCAGCATTCCATAGATGGAGCCAACCCCATGTTAACAACAGAGAAATTGTCTCTAACGTATGAACACAGTAGCTAACCTTGACTACACATATTATAAAACATTAAAAAAAATCCTCCAAGATATGTTCAAATTTCTCAGATTTCTTTGATTTTAACGGTCTCCCACACCTCTATTCTCCTTCAACGACCGCCCCCAAAAAAGAAAAGCTATATAAAGAAATAACATAAAAACCACAACAACCCAAGCCCTCTTTGTGAGTATTTTCACAAAAGTGGACATACTCACTTTTGTTGCCAGCGTGTGTTGAGTTATTTTGAGGGGACAGCAAATTTACACTGTTATACAAGCTGCACACTCACCACTTTATATTGTAGCAAAGTGTAATTTCTTCAGTGATGTCACATGAAAAGATATAATAAAATATTTACAATAATGTGAGGGGTGTACTCACTTTCTGTGAGATACTGTATTAATTTTGTTGAACTCCTTTTTAATAAATTTTTAGGTAAAAAAAGACATAACTTAACATTCACAAACATGTGTATCATTCCTAGAATATGCATATGTAGCGGTATCCCCGTAAGGGCTGCTAATAGACTCTGTACCCCATTGGTTCCTATCCCCATGCCATGCCATGTGTAAAATAGAGGAACTTTTTAAAACACTGACCAGACTTGCAGTCCAGGCTAAGTGAGGCCTCAGCATAATTTACAGCACATGGCATTACCGTCTATATTTAACTGCTTGATGGGCTTATTTTGGGCCTGGCTGGTTCACATGTATGTGTTTTGGTGGCCCACATTTGCGCAGGCACAGCAGCCCATTCATTTGAATGGGCCGCCATGAATGCATTTCCTGCAAAAAAAAGCGCATGCATCATGTAATAGGCTGCGCACATGGCACACCTATGCTCATCAAGCATTGAAATACAACACTGTCTGTCCATTCTGCTGTCTGCTGTGACTTATCTGCAGTTCCCGCACTGTCAAACTTGCTGTATTTTTAGACGTTTAGGTCACGCTTTTAAAAACACAGTGCGTTTGTGTGTGCAAGAACTGCAGGTAAGTAGCATGGTGCAAAAGCAGAATGGATTTCAAGGCAACTATATTTTTAAAATGCTGAATGCACTTTTTTTTCTGCAGGAAACGAAGGCATGGTAGCCCATTCAAATCAATGGGCTGCTGTCCCTGCACAAATGAGGGCCGGCAAAACACATACATGTGAACCAGCCAGGCCCAAAATAAGCTGGAGGGGGGCCCAAAAAAAAAAGTTTGCCGAGGGCCCAAACCATATTAAAGACGGCCCTGCTTATATGGTATATAATAACTTCTATGTATTATTTTAAATTGTATTAATTTATCTCGAAGTGATACCAAGATCTGAAATGGAAACCTCCATACTTCCTCCCAATCCTCCTCCACCAAATTTGGAACATCTCTTCTCCAATTTTCACTTACTTTACTTATGTCTGGAGATGTAGGGCCAGATTCAGGTAGGGAGCGTGTATTTGTGTGCGGGCGTAACGTATCCTATTTACGCTACGCCTCCGCAACTTTGACAGGCAAGTGCAGTATTCACAAAGCAAAGTTGCGGCGGCGTAGCGTAAATTGGCCGGCGTAAGCCCGCCTAATTCAAATCTGTAAGATGTGGGCGTGTTGTATGCAAAATCATCGTGACCCCACGTAAATGACGCTTTTTACAAACGTTACCCCTGCTATATGGGGCGCAGCCAATGTTAACCACTTAACCACCAGCCGCCGTCCAAAAACGGCGGCAAGGTGGTTGCTTAACTGGGGGTCGCCGTTCTGAAACGGCGCCCACCAGAAGCAGTAATGCGCGCCGCCTCGGGCGCGCACACAGAAAATTCTGTGCGCGCCGGGTCTATGAGACCCGGCGCTACACAGATCACGGTAACTGACCGACAACAGCGGTCTTTTACCATGTGATTGCGCCGTCCAATGACGGCGCGATCACAGGTAAACAAACCGGCGTCATTTGATGACGCCGGTTCCTCCCTCCTCTCGCTGTACCGATCGGTACAGTGTGAGAGGAGAGCGCGGATGGCAGCAGCAGTGTGGGATGGATCTGTGACTATTGCAGTCACAGATCCATCCATCCCTGCTCAGCCATCCCTGCATTAACCCCTGCAATACTCTGCCTTCCCTGCGCAATACTCTGCAATGCTCTGCCTTCCCTGCGCAATTACTCTGCAATACCCCCTGCGCAATACTCTGCAATACCCCCGCGCAATACTCTGCAAAACCCCCGCGCAATACTCTGCAAAACCCCCGCGCAATACTCTGCAAAACCCCCGCGCAATACTCTGCAATACCCCCCACACAATACACTGCAATACCCCCGCACCAATACTCTGCAATACCCCCGCGCAATACTCTGCAGTACCCCTTGCGCGATACTCTGCAATACCCCCGCGCAATACTCTGTAATACCCCCGCGCAATACTCTGCAATACCCCCCGCGCAATACTCTGCAATACCCCCGCGCAATACTCTGCAATACCCCCGCGCAATACTCTGCAATACCCCCGCGCAATACTCTGCAGTACCCCCTGCCAGTACTCTGCAGTACCCCTTGCGCAATACTCTGCAGTACCCCCGCACAATACTCTGCAATACCCCCCGCGCAATACTCTGCAGTACCCCCCGCACAATACTCTGCAATACCCCCCGCACAATACTCTGCAATACCCCCCGCACAATACTCTGCAATACCCCCCGCACAATACTCTGCAATACCCCCCACACAATACTCTGCAATACCCCCGCACCATACTCTGCAATACCCCCCACACAATACTCTGCAATACCCCCCACACAATACTCTGCAATACCCCCCACACAATACTCTGCAATACCCCCCACACAATACTCTGCAATACCCCCGCACCAATACTCTGCAATACCCCCGCACCAATACTCTGCAATACCCCCGCACCATACTCTGCAATACCCCCGCACCAATACTCTGCAATACCTCCGCACCAATACTTTGCAATACCCCGGCCAATACTTTGCAATACCCCGGCCAATACTCTGCAATACCCAGAAAATACTCTGGGGAAAAAAATGTGTTTTAACCACTTCCCGCCCACGTCATATGAGGTCCTTGACTTTGTGCAGGGATATCTAAATGATGCCTGCAGCTACAGGCATCATTCAGATATCATTTTTTTCAGCCGGCGATTCTCTACACCATAAGAATGATCATGGCGGCTGTTCCGCCTCTTGATCGTTCTTACGGGAGGCAAAAAGGGACGTCCCCACTCCCTTCGCCCTCCGGTGCTTCTTCTGACTCACCGCTGCGATCGAAGCCAGGATCGTTTTTTTTCTTGTTTTTTTTCAGGCTTCCCAGCCTAGAGGTGAGATGTGGGGTCTTATTGACCCCATATCTCACTGTAAAGGGGACCTGTCATGCTATATTCCTATTACAAGGGATGTTTCCATTCCTTGTAATTGGAATAAAAGTGATCAAAACATTTATTTTTGGGGAAAAACGTGTCAAACTAAAATAAATAAAGTAAAATGAACAATAAAAATAAAAAATAAATATTTAAAGCGCCCCTGTTCCCGCGTGCTCGTATACAGAAGCGAATGTGTATGTAAGTCCCGCCCACATATGAAAACGGTGTTCAAACCACACATGTGGGGTATCGCTGCGAACGTTAGAGCGAGAGCAATCATTTTGGCCCCAGACCTCCTCTGTAACTAAAAACATGTAACCAGTAAAAACATTTAAAACGTCACCTATGGGGATTTTTAAGTAGCGAAGTTTGGCGCCATTCCACAAGCGTGTGCAATATTGAAGGGTGACATGTTGGGAATCTATTTACTCGGCGTAACTTCGTCTTTCATATTATGCAAAAAGATTGGGCTAACTTTAATGTTTTTTTTTTTAAAAAGCACAAAACTGTTTTATTTCCCAAAAAAATGCGTTCGAAAAATTGCTGTGCAAATACCATGCGCGATAAAAAGTTGCAACGACCGCCATTGTATTCTCTAGGGTCTTTGCTAAAAAAGCATATATAATGTTTTGGGGTTCTATGTAATTTTCTAGCAAATAAATGATGATTTTTACATGTAGGAGAGAAATGTCAGAACTGGTCTGGGTGCTCCAGAACGCCTGATGGTGCTCCCTGCATGTCGGGCCTCTGAATGTGGCCACGCTGTGTAAAAGTCTCACACATGTGGTATCGCCATACTCGGGAGGAATAGCAGAATGTGTTTTGGGGTGTAATTTGTGGTATGCATATGCTGTGTGTGAGAAATAACCTGCTAATATGAAACTTTTGTGGAAAAAAAATAAAAATAAAAAAAACCTTGATTTTGCAAAGAATTGTGGGAAAAAATGACAACTTCAAAAAACTCACCATGCCTCTTTCTAAATACCTTGGAATGTCTTCTTTCCAAAAAGGGGTCATTTAGGGGGTATTTGTACTTTTCTGGCATGTTAGGGTCTCAAGAAATGAGAGAGGCTGTCAGTACATCAGATGTGATCAAATTGATCAATTTTCAGTAATTGGTACCATAGCTTGTAGACCTTATAACTTTCACCCAGACTAAATAATATCCAATTTTTTTTTCTTTTAACCAAAGATATGTAGCAGTTTACATTTTAGGCCAAATTTATGAAGAAAAATTCATTTTTTGCAAAATTTTATAATAGAAATGAAGAAAAATTCATTTTTTTACAAAATTTTCGTTCTTTTTTTATTTATAGCGAAAAAAATAAAAACCGCAGAGGTGATCAAATACCACCAAAAGAAAGCTCTATTTGTGGGAAAAAAGGACAAAAATTTCATTTGGTTACAGTGTTGTATGACTGAGTTATTGTCATTCAAAATGTGAGAGCACCGAAAGCTGAAAATTGGTCTGGTTATTAAGTGGGTTTAAGTGCCCAGTTGTCAAGTGGTTAAGTATGGACGTCGGGCCAGCATCGAATTTTCCGTTGATTACGTCGTTTGCGTAAGTCGTTCGCGAATAGGGCTGGGCGTAATTTACGTTATTTTCTAAAGCATTGGCTTTTTGCGGGTTAATTTGGAGCATGCGCACTGGGATACTTTCACGGACGGCGCATGCTCCAAATTAACCCGCAAAAAGCCAATGCTTTCGACGTGAACGTAAATTACGCCCAGCCCTATTCGCGAACGATTTAAGCAAACGACGTAATCAACGGAAAATTCGATGCTGGCCCGACGTCCATACTTAACATTGGCTGCGCCCCATATAGCAGGGGTAACTTTATGCCGGGAAAAGCCTAACGTAAAGGGCGTATCTGTACTGCGTCGGCCGGGCGTACGTTCGTGAATAGGCGTATCTAGCTGATTTACATATTCTAGGCGTAAATCAGCGTACACGCCCCTAGAGGCCAGCATAAATATGCAGTTAAGGTACGACGGCGTAGGAGACTTACGCCGGTCGTATCTTAGCAACATTTAAGTGTATCTCAGTTTGAGCTTACGCTTAAAGTTGTGACGGCGCGGATTCGGACTTATGACGGCGTATCTACAGATACGCCTGTCATAAGTCTTTCTGAATCCGGGCCTTTATTAAATATGTGTATATGGTTGAAATTGACTTTTTTCCAGTTTTTACCATTTGTTCCAAACCCAATTACATTAATTGTGGGGTTCCTCCTGGGAATTGGGCTAACAAAGCGTGAATATATTGCATATATCAAAAGCGTAACTCTCAGGAAACTTCCATAACTGCCTCAATTCTTCATATGTAGTTGAGCGGACACCTGGATGTTCGGGTTCGGACCCAAACCCGAACTTTAAAAAAAAAAGCACAGCTTAGCGAATGACGCGCCAATGCTTTGACGGTTTTTTTATAGGGGAGGCGGGCCACGCGTCACGTGACCCCGTCCCGCTCTGACGCAAGGGCTGTCCCAGTGACGTAAGAGTGTGCGTCAGAGGGGGACGGGGTCACGTGACGCGTGGCCCGCCTCCCCTATAAAAGAAACGTCAAAGCATCGGCGCGTCATTCGCTGAGCTGTGCTCTGAATGGATGGATGTTCTCATTGCTGGACCAATCGCTGGAGACATCACCCGTCGCTGGAGAGATCACCCGACGCTGGATAGACAACGATGGAGAAGCGAGCAGCACCGATCGTCTTTTTTCACCGCTGGATTTTTATTTAGTTTAATTAAAAAAGTAATTTGTTCTACAGTGTGTGTGTTTTTTTTCTGAAAACTACTATTTACACTTCCTTCGTGAAATGGTAGGGGTACAGTGCCCATTACCCCATTACCATTTCACACAGGGGGGGGGCCAGGATCTGGGGGTCCCCTTTGTTAAAGGGGTCTTCCAGATTCTGATAAGCCCCCTGCCCGCATACCCCCACAACCACCGGGCAAGGGTTGTGGGGATGAGACCCTTGTCCCCATCAACATGGGGACAAGGTGCTTTGGGGAGAACCCCAAAGCACCCTCCCAATGTTGAGGGCATGTGGCCTGGTGTGGTTCAGGAGAGGGGGGGGCCGCACTCTGTTCCCCCCTCTTTTCTGCGGCCGGCCAGGTCAACGTGCTCGGATAAGGGGTCTGGTGTGGATTTTTGGGGGAACTCCACGCCATTTTTTTTTTATTTGGGGTGGAGTTCCCCTTAAAATCCACACCAGACCTGAAGGGTCTGGTTATGGATATTTAGGGGGAACCCTACGTCATTTTTTTTTCCCGAACTCCGAACCTGGACCCGAACTTTCAGTAATTATTCGTGTTCGGGAAAAACCCAAAGTCCGTACCGAACCTGAACTTTACAGTTCGGGTTCGCTCAATTCTATTCATATGTATAGAACTTTCCCCCCTGTAGTACTTGTGATATCCTTTTTACACCATACTTAGTCCATGCCCCTGGATCCTGAATAGAATCCAGATGTGGTAACTCAGGATTTCTCCACAATGGGATATTTGGCGATAACTTTGTTTTTCAATATCCTTCTTTTCTTATAGCAGCTTTCCATATCTTAACCGTTGTTGTCATTGAAGGGGTTAGATCTCATCTCGTTTTTATCCCCCTATACAGCAACCCCTGCAGTGCCTCCACTGATTGGACCACTGCTGCTTCCAACATAGTAGCAGAGTCAAACCCATCCGGGTTTAACCATCTCCCCACTGTCATCAGCTGTGCAGCTATAAAAATCTGGGAAGGCCAACCCTCCCTGTGCTACCAGTCTCATGAGTGTGCTTAATTTAATTCTGGCTCGTTTATTTGCCCATATGAAAGTAGAAAGCATTCCATGTAACTGCGTAAAGAAGCTTTTTGGCAACCATTGTGGAGAATTCCTGAATATATACAAAAATGTGGGCAGGATCTTCATCTTCACTAGATTTATTCGTCCCAATAGTGACACAGGCAGTGTTTCCCATATCTTGAATCTTTTTCCTAGCTCTTGTAAAACTGGATCTAGATTCATAACTCTGAAATCCTTAACCTGTCTAGATATGGTTATGCCGAGATATTTAAATTCTGTCACTCATTTCAATGGTGAATTTGGGGCGGTCATATCCTGTGCTCCCTGATCGATAGGAAACAATAGGTATTTACCCCAATTCACTTTGAGCCCTGTGAAAAGTGAAAAAGTATTTAGTAATTCTAGAGCTCCATTTAAAGATGGTTCCGCATCTCTTAAAAATAGCAACATATCATCTGCGTATAGAGCTACTCTCTCCTCCAGCCCCCCCACACGCAGTCCTTGAATTTTTTTTATTTATTATTATTTTTTTTTATATACATTGGAACATTAAAGTGGAATTCCAACCACAATTAGCATTTTTTAAATGTATGTCCTTTCATCCTGCGTTTTTATAATATAAATCCGGTCACTTACTCAAAAAAAATTGTTTATAAAACTATGTCTACACCATTGTCATTTTGCTTGTGGGCATTGTGAAGCCTACAAGCACTTACTTCCGGGAAGTCTTGGATGGGGAGTGATAATTGGACAGCGCACTGCATCCTGGGAAATGATGACACACATTTCCCAGGAGCATTAGAGGGAGATGATGTCAGAATCCTAGGTGATTTCAAAGGCAGATTTTGTGGGACCGCATAGCAACAGGTATTTCCAGATGAGTTTTTTTTTACCTTTTTAGGTCTAATAAGCACAATAATGAAAACATTTATTTGGGATGGAAACTCCACTTTAATGCTTGTTTATTTTGAATTTAGTCCCCAAACATTCCAGGATAGTACTGAATAGCAATTATTTTTTTTATCCAACATTGTATGTGAAGTCTGGAAGGACTATATCCCTCCACCCTATCATATGCTTCTCAGTTTTATTGGGGAGAAACCATAGGGTATTTAAATCACACCATTAAAAATCCCATATATACTTCCCCCTCACACTCACTTCACCTCCCTCCACCCCTCCCACCCTGTCTCTCCCCCACTCCCCTCTCTTGTATACAAACCCATCCATTCCTGGATGGGAATGGAGGAGGACTTCTTCTATCTCCTTTTTTACTGACCATTGGTATCTATCCCATACTCAGTATTCATCCTACCCCACCCTGATCCCAATAACTACAAAAAAAATCAAACAACCACTCTTCCATTCCATTGTGTAGCGGGCTCCCTGCTCTATATCTTATGTACATCCTATCTTAATAATTTTACCCCTTTTTTTTCCTACAATCTCTGGCTTCCCTAGTTTGCTGAAGACGGATGTATTACCATATAACCCCTCTTTTTCCTCTTCTCCTCTCCTTTCCCTCCCTCTTCATTTGCTATCTATTGTTTTAATATTTTATATATAGGGTCTTCCTAAAAAAAAAAGAGAAGCCCCGCACACCCCCCTCCCCCCTCCCACCCCCACTCATCAAATTTACAAATCAACTACCCTCTTCCCTTACTTGATATACTCTATTACCATGTGTCAATTCATAGTGCCTTATCACACATATAACAATTATTCTAGTGCTATGATTAGCATTCATTGCTTATTACTCCTGTGTCTCATTCCCAAAAATAAAATAAAAAATAAACACAAAAATAAAGCCACCCCCCCCCACACCTTATGAATCATCTAACATTTTCAGATGATATATTACCACGTATCATTTATAGTGCCATATTCCACATCTAATCTTTCTACCAGTGTTATTATCCCAAATAAAACCTCCCACCCCAGAAGAAAAAATAAAAAAAAAAACACACCCCCTTGATCTCCCCCCCAAAAAAATATATATATAAAAAAAGAAAGAAGAAAAAGGAAAACACCCCCTTGATCTACCACCCCCCCCAAAAAAACACCCATTTAACCCCCCCCCCCCCCCAAAAAGTACCCTCAACATTATCTTAAAGATCTTTTGATGATCCCCTCATAGCAATAATTCATATTTTATAACACCTTGCTGAGGGGAGATAAAAGGGGGAAAAAAAAGACCCCTCAACTTTCTCCTAGAGATCTCTTCATGGTCCCTTCATAACAATCATTTTATAGCACATTGTTACATGATTAAAAAAATAGAAAGGAGAGTGAGACAAAAGATAGAAAAAAGCATACCCCCCCCCCAAAAAAAAGGGGTATATATTATCTAATTATCTAATATCTAGCCACTTTGCCACCGCAGCTTGTGTTTCAAAAAACATATTTGTGTCTCATCATTCACCCTCAGTTTACTGGAGTATAAAAGACTATATTTTAGCCCCTTCTCTCTAAGGCCCCGTACACACGATAGAATCCATCCGCGGATAAATCCGTGCAAATGGGTTTCAGCGGATAGATCCTATGGTGTGTACACTCCAGCGGATAATTTTCCGCGGATATTTTTTCGTCGAATCGCTTTTCAGCAGATCAAATATTTGATGACATGCTTAACAAATCTATCCGCTGTGAAGCTATCCGACGGATAGATCCGTTGGTTAGTACACAATATCCGCGGATAAAAACCCCGCGCATGCTCAGACGAAATAAGGGGATGGGAGCACTCGTTCAGGTAAAACTCTCGTTTGTTTGGGATATGGCACATTCGTCCTTTTAAATCTCTATTGTGTTGTTTCTTGCCTCTTTTCTGCGTTCTCTTGCTAGAATAAACCCGTTCTCTTGCTGATGCTTTCTATCCAGATGTTGTTACTTTCTTTTTGTCCTCCACATGTCTATGTTTTTTTGTTTTTTGTTAAATTCAATGTTTTTTTTTATTGTGTTTAATTTTTTTGTTCTTTGTGCAATTTATGGCACCATTGTTTTTTCTTGCACATTTTTTTTTATATATTTTTTTTTTGTGCAATTTATGGCACCATTGTTTTTTCTTGCACATTTTTTTTTATATATTTTTTTTGTGCAATTTATGGCACCATTGTTTTTTCTTGCACATTTATTTATATATATATTTTTTTTGTGCAATTTATGGCACCATTGTTTTTTCTTGCACATTATTTTTCTCTTCTTTTTGGGTGAAGTTATGTCACCATTTTTGTTATGCGTGTGTTTTTCCTTTTTTGTTTTACCAAGTTGGTACACCAAATGTCCCCCCCCCCAAGGAGTTGCTGTCCTTTCTAAATGACACATATTAGCAAAAATGTTTCATGCCTAATCAACACAGTCTAAAAACACAATAGACAAGGTATTTCTGAAAATAAAATCACCATTTATTTTCAACATAATTCACAAAAAAAATAACTAGAAGGGCAGCACTTGATGAGATAGCAACATACATGCAGACTTGTGTTCCAGACTGCACAGGCAACATAGTCAAGGACAAAATGGCAAACCTTGAGGACCACATACCGACAACTAAAGAGAACAACCACAAAAAACAAAAACCAGGAGCAGCAGCAAGTGAGCCAATGGAGCCCAGGCTGTGGTAGTCCAAAAAGATTAAAGTTTTTGGGGGATCAAATGGAAGGCCGGGAATCATCTTGTCCTCCTCCTTGTATAAGTAAGCTTCCTTGCAGCCTGCATTGCAGCAAATCTTCCACGGATCCGTCCACGGCCCCTTGCAGGTGGGGAGGATGTGACAACAGGAGGAGGTAACAGGTGTTGGGCAGGATGGGCCGGGTCACTGAGCTCGGTGTCATCGGTCAGCCAGCCCTTCTGCATCCATAAAATAACCTTATTGAAGAGGTTCCTGGCACGCCTCTGATCTTCCTCCCCCTTCTGATAGTTCCTGCGCCACATAGGCACTGTAGGCCTCAGTGCGGGTGAGGGGGGCCCTCATTATGGCGCTCGCCTCTCGTATCATCTCTAGGCTCCTATCCTCCACTTCCCTCCTGCGCCTCATTAGGCCTGCTTGCCTGACCCGGGGGGAGGGACATGCATGCTCGTGCTAACCCTGGGCCTGGGGCCCTCCTGACTTGTGCTTGGCCCGGCCTCCTCCTCCTGGCTGCCACTGACCCCTTCCTCAGGGCTGGCATGCATCTCGGCATCAGTAGCCGTCAAATCCTGGCTGGTCACTTCTTCCTGTGGCAAAAAAAGGGACATGTTTTACAATTTGACACAAGCAAATCACACACATTTTCATGCTCTAGACTGGTTTGTTTTATCTTACTTTAATCTTGAATATACTCTCCTTCTGATCCCTGCACTTGTCATCCAGGACCCCTATTTTTATGCCCACGACTTTTCTAGGCCATTTTTTCTTTTGGGATTACAATATCAACTCAATAATTAAACCATAATTAGCAGCCCAAAAATTTAGGGGAAAATACTCTACCTCAGAAGAAGTGGTCAGTCGAAGATTTGGACGCATGCCAGCCAGCCCCTCACTGTTCTCCTCCTGGCTGTGGTGATCCGTGGAAGGTCTGCTGCACTGCTGTCTGCAAGGAAGGCTTGACATTGATGGCCGGCCATCCATTTGATCCCCCAAAAACTCCATCTCTTGGTAGTACCACAGACTGGCTTCCGTGGACTCGCTTGCTGCTGCTCCTGATCTTTGCTCCCGTAGTTGTTTTCTTTTGCTGCGGTATGCGGCCCTCAGGTTGTTCATTTTGGTCTTGACTATGTGGCCTGTGCAGCCGGGAACCCATGTCTGCATATATGTTGCAATCTCAGCAAGTGCTGCCCTTCGTCGCGGCCGATTCTTATAGAGGGGGTGTCTTGTATCCCAAAGTAGGGGCGTCTCCCGAAACCTTTCAATAAGGCGACTTATTGGTTCTTTGCCCACAATCTGGTCCATTGATTGTTCGAATGTATTTTCGCAATACTCAAAATTCACACTGTTAAAACCAAAATAAATAAGCATTAAAAAATGCACAGCATTCACATTGTAATAATATGTGGCCCCAGATTTATAAAGTACTATGCAAACACAGTGTCTCCTGCAGCTAAAATGCTGGCCAGCTCTGCCCCATTGTTGTGACCAACAATTATTTCACATGCAGACCATTTTGGAATAAAGTTTGCTAAATACGTGTCATCTATAACCATCCTCCATTTTTTATATTTTGACCATTCCTCAAGGCACTATTTCATCTGTACCTAGCATGCCCCTCATCATTCCTGACATATAAATACACTTCATAATAACCTCTGGCCAACCAACACAGAACAATACTTGCATGATCACAATACACCTGGCAAAAAGTACAAATAGGTAGAGCATTCTTCACATCTAGATTTAAGTGATGTGTGAAAGCATTGTGAGAAGTAAATACCGTTTTGGGGACACAAGAAACATAAGTAGCGTTAAAAGGGTGCAAACAACAGACAAAACCCCAATCCCATGGCTCTATAGTTTTTAGGCCTCTGCTGATCCCATGTTCTAAATTTCTTACCTTATTATCTCTAGCTCCTCGTGAAGCACCTTGAAATAATCTCCACGTAACGTACGTAACCACGTAGGTTCCCTTTTATACACTCCGCGTATGCGTGACACCCCGCCTTCGTCACCTTTGCCATGCCCCCTAATCAATGTTAACTCCAAAAATATGGCGTTAACTGTGTAACTTCTGTCAAATGTTATAATCATCTCCGCGTAACGTACGTAACCACGTGGCTTCCCTTCTATACACTCCGCGTATGCGTGACACCCCGCCTTCGTCACCTTTGCCATGCCCCCTAATCAATGTTATCTCCAAAAATATGGCGTGAACTATGTAACTTCTGTGAAACGAGCGAATAATCTCCGCGTAACCTACGTAATCACGTCTTATTCATTCTCTACACTCCGCGTATGCATGAACCGCCGCCCTCGTCCCCGCCCATGACGGGACATTTCCTGTTTTCCACGCCCCTAATCTCTGTGGGAAGGAAAGATGGCGATGTCAGGCGAGCATGCACGGAGCTCTCAGGCCACAAGTGAGGGGACAGAGGCAGGAACGTCCCGATCCAGGCCAAAACGGTATAAGGCCACTAATATGGCTTTTGAAGAAATGGTTGAGCTTGTGGACATAATGCGGAGGAAGGACTATGATGGCCAATATGGGCCATACAAGACCCCCAACCGCAGAAAGGGGAGAATTATGGAGAAGGTGGCAAGGAGAATGCAGAGGATGTTCGGGATCACCAGGTCCAAGGAGCAGCTACGGAAGCGGTGGTCCGATTTGAAACTGAGGGAGCCACATCAGTACAAGAAGATAAAAAAAATATTAAAGAAAAGTAAGTTATTTATATTATTTGGGGGGGGAACATTTTAAGATTTTAAGCTTGGTCAGGTACATTTCTACATCTGTCTCCTTGGCCTGGTTGTACTTCTGAGCTCATGTTGAAATAGAAGGTGTTTTGCACAAACATTTTGCTTGGGCAACGACTGTTAATAGGAAACATCGTTCACATCAGCTTCTTTCTCCCAAATACGATGTTGGCCCAGGAACAAAACACCTGGACATGCCTCTCTGGCCAAAAACATGGTTTGTAAACATTGGGTACAAATATAGTTGTGGAAAATGCAAATCCAAGATTGTGTAATGCCAACAGTGCTACTAAGCAGGTGTTTTCATATCTGTAATCCAGAGCACCTGTGTCTCCACCAAAATATTATATTAAAATTTGTATGGTCTCCGTGTTAAAATTTTAAGGGGGGGGGACATTCATGTGTGTCACTTCGCTAAAAAGGGACCGAATCAGAGCTTGGCCTAGAAGTCATCCAAAATTTTTGATTGGGGGGGAGAAGACCCAATTTAGCGAAAAAATAAAGCCTCTTCCTTCTAAACAATGTATGCGATTTCTGCTCTACAATATCTGTGTGTTGATGAGTATATCTTTTTTTCTTTGTTTATTTAGGGGAAAGAAGACGCCTGCAGTTTGAGGAGGCTGAGAGGGCCAGACAAGGCCAAAATCGAACATCTCGCCATGTGGAGGAGGAGGAGGATGTGGAAGGAAAAGAGGAGGATGTGGAGGAGGATGTGCATGGAAGAGAGGAGGATGTGGAGGAGGAGGAGGATGTGGAAGGAAGAGAGGAGGATGTGGAGGAGGAGGAGGATGTGGAAGGAAGAGAGGAGGATGTGGAGGAGGAGGAGGATGTGGAAGGAAGAGAGGAGGATGTGGAGGAGGAGGAGGATGTGCAAGGAAGAGAGGAGGATGTGGAGGAGGAGGAGGATGTGCAAGGAAGAGAGGAGGAAGGAGTCATTTTGGATCTTGTACTTCTGGAAGAGGAAGGGGAATTTGATGAAGAGGATTTTTGCAATTTAGAAGATGGTGGATTGATGGAAGATGAAGAAGGAGGAGTCATGGAAGATGAGGGGGAAGTGGTGCAAGAAGGAGGAGTTATTGAAGATGGCGAAGATGTGGAGGTTGGAAGGAGCACACCATCAGGTCAGTGTCACACCAGCTTTATATGGAAAAACAGATGTAGATAGGCTTGCCACCTCATCCCTTTAATCACAAACACATATGGATTACACATGTTCTGTGGCTAGTGTAATGCTGATATGGCACCAGATGAGTTTAATTACCACCTTAATCAGCCACAGAACCTGTTAAATTAATATATGTTCTGGTTTAAAGGGATGAGGTGGAAACCCTATATAGATGTAGATAGGCTTTTAATACTTTTTTTTTTTCTGGCTTCATTTTGTAGGGGATGAAGATGTTGTTCATCATTTTTCAGCCGCAAGTGCTGGAATAATTATCCAGCAGGTTATGGAGTGCAGCACTGAGATGGACAATATGCGACAAAGACTGCTTCTCATGGAACAGAATGTGAAAAGTTACTTTTTAGAGTGCTGCACAGAGCTGGAAACTATGCGCCAAAAAATGATCGGTATAGAACAGAACTATAAAAATATCATTGACATGATGGGCCGGGTCAAAGACTGAACACCCCCCCCCACCCGCCCATCCCCCAACCTGTTTTATTTTGGGACTCAGCAATACGCCAAAATTTGAAGATGCACACACAGTGTGGCAACATGTGCTATCTGCCATCACAGAATATTGATTATCTGTGCTTTGTGGGTACAAACCCCTTCTCGATTTTCAAGTAGTTTTTGAGGAAGGGTTTGCTCCCACATAACACAGACATTGATCACTCATGATGGCAGATAGCACATGTCGCCCTTTGTCTGTGTTTCTATGTTGTAGAACTGACATTTGACGAATTGCACTGAATGTGTGCATCTTCAAATTTTGGCGTGTTCAGGTGTGAACTCACACCATGACTGTGAATGTAAAAGTGACACATTTGTCTTTTATATTTGTTTGACATTTTATATTTAAAAAAAAAAAAAAAAGGCTTAAATCAACAAGCCAGAAAAATCATTAAAACAATTAAAAAAATATATAAACAACAAAAAATAAAAAATGAAAAAATTGGTAACAAATATATAACAAAAATGTAACCAATTTTTTAAAAAAAAACTAAAACAAAATAAAAATAGTTAAAATAATTTTAAACATTTTTTTAAAAATTTGCTACAATTGAAGATTTTTTTGACGAAAACAATCAAAAAATTCAAAGTGTAAAAAAAAATATTTGGTGACAAATATCTAACAAAAATGTTACCAATATTTTGAAAAAATACAAAAAAAATAATAAAATATTTTTCAAAAACACAAAAAAAGTAAAAAAATATTTGAGAAAAAAATTAGCCCAAAAAAATTCACTAAAAATAAAAAGAACTAAAATATCCCAATTTTATTTGGAAAGCAAAAATTAAAAAAAAAATGACCAAATAAACCTTTTGTTAAGTTTACATTTGGGAAATATTATATTTGTGTGAAAAATGTTACAATTGTAATACATTGTTTGTGAACACCAAAACATTTTTTGAATAATGATTGTACCAAAAAATAAAAATTTAAAAATCAAAAATATACCTAAAAATAAAAGCCTTGCAAAACAAAAATATTGACATGTTTGTTACTAAAAATATTTTGAGTAATCAAGGAAAATGAAAAAGCTCAAAATAAAAAAAGCTTTTCCAAAATCCAATCAATGAGTGGCTTTATTCTTTATATGCTGAATACCCAGTTTGTAGATGAGTGAATACTGTGCAATTGTGTTTATTTACTAAAACCTGAACCCTACATTTGACACTAGAAGTGCACTATTTTTGTTGCAAACTAGGAAGACAGATAAAAAGAGAAAAAGCAGTAATGACAAACAACTGTATAAAGTCCAATGGTCTAATTATTTATTAGTTCTGTGAATATTTCTTTCTTTTGGGGGCCGAATTAGAAAGAAATATCATCTGGCATAGCAATGGCCCCCCGACCCATGAAGTACTCAACATATTTGTCGCGTACCTCACGAGCAGATTGGGTGCCAATGCCAGCGCGACCAGTGTCCAGACCAGGGAGAGGATCTGAGAGTAGTCTTGCCTCAGAAACGCTGTCGGGTATGTACGTCTGGGAATGCCTGCGTAGAAAGTTGTGCAAAATGCAGCAGGCAAATACAATGGTGTTCAATTTATATTCCGCCAGATGTATAGCTGTCAGGAACAGGCGGAACCGGTTGGTGAGAATCCCAAAGGCATTCTCGACTACCCTCCGAGCTCTGGCCAACCGAAAATTAAACACTCTCCTCTCGTAGGTGAGAGTCCTATGGGGAAAAGGCCGCATTAGGTGAGGTCCAAGCCCGAAAGCTTCGTCCGCTAGGAACACAAAAGGAAGTCCTTCAACATTATCTTCATCTGGTGGCAATGCCAGACCACCAGTTTGGAGACGATCGTAGAATTCAGTCCGTGAGAACACTCCCCCATCTGACAGCCGGCCGTTCTTCCCCACGTCCACATAGAGAAACTCATACTGTGCCGACACCACCGCCATCAACACAATACTATGATAACCCTTGTAGTTAAAATAGTAGGACCCCGAGTGGGGTGGGGGCACAATGCGGACGTGCTTCCCATCTATTGCTCCACCGCAGTTCGGAAAATCACAACGCTGGGCAAATTGGGAAGCCACAGACTGCCATTCCTGTGGTGTGGAGGGTAGCTGTGGGGACAAACAAAAGAAAAATTATTAGTAATTTATCAGATAAACATTGCAATCACAATACAAAAACCATCATTGTGCAACTTCAACAACAGGATTCTAATTTCATACAATCATTGTGAAGTGAGTATTTAGTTAAAAAAATATAGGCACACTTAATTATCAGACTCCACATCCCTCTGATGATAGAGCAATAAACTAATTTCGGGTGGAGGAGGGGGGGGGGGGTTGAGCTACAATGGATTAGCAAAAAAAAAAAAAAAAAATTGGCTAGGTGGGTTTGGCCCTAGGAAAGCATGCTGGACAGGTTTATGGTGGGTAAGGTCAAAATATGCAGGTAGGCCCAAAAAAAAACGTAATGGTTAACAACATGCATGGGGAGAAAAGGGAACATCCCACACACAGCAGATTACAATCTCATGGTTATTAGGGAAGAAAAAAATATTAGACTTTCTCACACATTTAAAAAAAAACATTGTGATGTTAAAATGAGGGAACTTACCTTAATATACTCCTCCTGCAGAACATGTATGATGGCAGTACACGTCTCCGGTATGATGACCCCAAGCGCCTGGGGAGAGATGCCTGTCGAGAACTTGAGGTCCTGCAGGCTCCTCCCAGTCGCCAGGTACCGCAACGTGGCAATAAGCCTCTGCTCGGCCGTGATGGCTTGGCGCATCACAGTGTCCTGCCTCGTGATATAGGGGGACAGAAGTTCCAGCAGACGGTTGAATACGGGGTCCGTCATGCGGAGAAAATTCCTAAAGTCATCAGGATTATTCTCCTGGAGTTCCCTAAGCAGAGGCATATGAGAAAAATGGTCACGCTGGCGCAACCAATTCTTGGCCCAGAAACGCCTCCTCCCACTGCTCCTGGCCAATAAACTGATTCGCTGAGCCTGTCCATAAGCAAACCCATAAACACCACCAATTTGCGAGAATCGACGATGCTGCTCCATCATGGCTTCAAACCGGCCGGCTGGTCAGTCAAGAACACACTCCAACAGAAAGCACCCCCAAATCCAGCACAACCTGCTAAGAACGCACGACAAACAGATACGAGCGCACAGTACGCTGAAACGTGCTGAAAGCCTGTGCCTGAATGCCAACTGCGAACCCGCAAGCACACGCACTGAACCCGAGAATACCACCTGTCAAAACGCGGAGACTGAAAAGCACGAATCGGCTCTAACCAAACCTTCACTAGCACGCTGTAACACGGAACTAGAAAAGCGGGACAGAGGGCGGCGCCGTTGACTTTGGTCTTCCCCTTGATAGTGACGTCTTACGTGGTTTACGTTGCATACGTTCTGGTTCGCAGAGATTTTTATACGCTAGTGTGTACGTGCCAGCGGACCAACAGATAAATCCGCCGATCCGCTGAAACCGATCCGCGGATAAATTCAAGCGCATGGATTCTATTGTGTGTATGGGGCCTCAGCCTTTTTTGAACTTCCGTATAAGCTCTTCTTCGTTCCTGTATTTCTGGAGGATAATCTGGAAAAAACAGCAACCTCACATTCTCAAATTGTATGTCCCCCTTTATCCTGGCTGCTGATAAAATTTCATCTCTGTCTCTAAAATGTAATAGATGCAGCAGAAAGGGTCTAGGAAACTCCCCTCGTTTGGGGATATGAAAAGAGATCCTGTGTGCTCTCTCTATTACAAATGTCAGGGATCTTTTTATCAGACCCAAAGTGTCCGTTAATAATTTTTCTGAAAAGTCTACTGGATTATCCCCTTCTGCTCGCTCCGGTAGTCCTAGAATCCGAACGTTGTTCCTTCTTAATCGACTTTCTGTGTCAATTGCCCTTTCTTGAAGTGTCTTAATTAGTTTTTTCATTATATGCCACTCTCCTTTACCGCCTGTGTTTTACCCCTAGTTTTACTAGGAGCTATTCAGGCTCTGCTCGGTTTGCTGATTTTTATCAGGGGGTAAAGTCTTTATTTATTATATTATTATATTATTCTGATTTTCATTCCAGCATCACCCCCATTCTCCCGATGTTTATTCAGTAAGGGAGAGGCATAAAATATATGTAGAAGCAAGTAACAAAACCAGACCTACTTTTTTGCCGTCTTCCTTCCTTTCTTCCTTGCCCCTCACTGCATATATTATTTGCTGGAAAAGTATTCAGGAGAACTGAAGAGAGCCAGCAGGAGGGGGAGCGGGAGAACCACAAATCCGGGGTGCTGGAGATGCCACAGCTTGGTTTTAAAAGCAGGATTCAAACAGGATTCAATACTGCGCCATACTAATGGATCAGGTTACATCCGGAGGTATGCAGGTATGCCGACCGGAGGAACTGAAAAAATGCCAGAGCCCAGTAGCTACTGTTCTCCTGCTACTCCGCTCCACTGCCCATGATGACCGGGCATTCACCGCCGCTCCGTCTGCTCCGTCCCCTCGTATGCCTTGTATCTAGGGCCAGAGAGGGAGAGCTGTCGGCGGGGGAGAGAGAGGCTGATGGCTCACGCAGAAAGCATCACAGCATCGCAGCAGCACTCACTCTGTTGTCTTCCACCTCGAGCTCTTCTAAACCAATAATGTTCATATCTAGTTACAACTGATACCGGCTAGCCTCTTTCTTTAGTTGCCAATAAATAATCCAAAGAGCAAAATGTGGCAGTATTAGCAAAAGTGTGATTTATCCTGATAGTGTAGCTTTCCTCTTTTTAGAATCCTATGGATGTCATCTGAAGTGATTACTAAGAGCAGCAATGTGTACTAAGCATAGGCATCTACTGGCTGTGGCCTGTATAACAGTATGTCTAACTTCCGTGGGACTACAAGTACCCCCAGCCAATCTGTATGAGTGTTGTAACAGTAATGTCCTTATCTATCACAAGGGCTATGCCTACTCACCACATTGAACATCAGATGGATATATCACGTTACAGATGATGAGAAGACTCCAGCCGGAACTCTCTTTCTCTGTGTCTTTGCTCTGTAAAGATGGCAGTGGCTGCCCCTTGCGGCACTCACTGTAATCTGGATTGCAGGTTCATCTGGATGATCAGGAACACACGCTGGTCCGCTGTACTAAAGAAGCGATGTTGTCCCCAGAGATCTCCCTGGGTATGGCTTTCCGGTTTCCCCACTGTGTAGGCTGCAAATTGTCAGCAACTCAATGTCACACAGACCTCCCGCTGGCGGGGTCAAAACTGCATCCAGAGAGAGTGATCTAGGCCGCGCCAGACCCTTTTATATCCTCTCCCAGCAGTCTGTTTGGTTCGCTGTAGTTCAGATCAGTCCCGCTGGCAGAGACACTTCAGCATTCTGTACTAGACATCCCACGATGCTTTGCTCTGTATCCTTATGCAGGAAGAAAATAAACTCACATATAGTCCAGCATACACTAGAGGGAGCCAACGCCATGTTAACAACAGAGAAATTGTCTCTAACTTATAAGCATAGTAGCTAATCTGGGCTATACAAATTATAAAACATTAAGAAAAAATCCTCCAAGATATGTTCAAATTTCTTAGATTTCCTTGATTCAAAAGTTCTCCCACCCCTCTCTTCTTCTCCACGACCACCACAAAAAATAAAAAATAAATAACATAAAAACCACAACAACCCAAGCCCTTCCCTCTTACCAACCGCGAATATACCAACGTTTTACCTAAAGTTTAGAAGTGAATTGTTTATTAATTTATTTCTCCAATCTCCAACAGAGGGGAATGCATGCCTTGGCAGCATTCAGTAGCTGGATGGTGAGAGAGGCCTTATATTTCTTGACAGGTCGCTCCGACAGGTCGAGCAAACAGGCCGCCGGATTGCCCTCCAGTAAGACACCAGTCAAGTGTCCGATCATGCGGGCCACCCCAAGCCAGAAAGGGGAAAGTTTGGGACAAGCACAAAAAACATGCAGCATTGTCCCCTACGCCCCGCCACAGCGCCAGCACAGGCTAGAGACCTGCGGGAAAAAACGGTGCAGGGTAGAGGGTACTCTATACCATCTGGTAATAATTTTATAACAGGTCTCCTGGATTCTAGTGACCATAGAGGATTTCTGAGCGAAGTGGAGAATCTTCTCCCGCTGGACGTCAGTGAAGGTAGTGCCGAGCTCCTCTTCCCATTTGGAGAGGAATGGGGGAATGAACCCCTCCGCTGGTCAGGTCAGGGAGGAGTAAATAAGCGAAAGATAGTGGCGCACCGGTTCTCCCCAGTGGCAAAGGCGTTCCAATTCGATTCCGCAAGCAACTGCGCAAGAAATTGCACAGCTGGAGGCCGCTCCAAATTAATTCAGTCTTTTTAATTTATAGAAAGATCTATTTGTGGGGAAAAAATAATACAAATTTAATTTGGTTACAGTGTTGTATGACCACGCAATTGTCATTCAAATTGCATCAGTGCTGCAAGCTGAAAATTGGTCTGGGCAGGAGGGGGGTTTAAATGCCCAGTAAGCAAGTGGTTAAAATGAAAAAAAAAAATCAATTGTTATTCTACTAGGGTATAGGCAAGTTTAGTAACAATTCAGCACATTCCAAAAAAGATATGGGTTTGGAGTTTATATAGATTCTAAAAGACCTTCAGACGTTTTTATTCAGATATTACTCCACCAATTTTGTGTTTTAGTAATATTGGTACTGTGATAAAAAAAAATCTAATTTGTTGGGTATATTTATAAACACACTAGTTTGTATTTTGCACTATATTTGAAAGATTGCATAATTTGTTAAGCATATCTATTCAAGTTTATATTCTGCAATTATAAGAATTATAAATTGAAAAAAATAAATAAAATTTGGCTTTTAGGCAAGCCCAGGTACTTAATCATTTTCATTCAAGAAACCAATTTTCACTCATCAGAAAGTGATAGACTGCTAGAAATTAGTGGCAACTGGAGTGAAAATTCGCTCTAGGGAATATAGAAGTAACAGCTGCAGTTTAAGAATATTTTACTAGCTTAAGTGAGAGACATGCAAGAATTTAAGGTACAACTTAACCCAGAGACGATATAAAACAAATACATTTCACTGAAACAAAAATGAAAGAGCTGGTTAAGGACCCTTTCTCTGCTCTACAACTCCTAATGCTTAATTTAATTTGATACCTGTGGTAAAGGGATCCTGATTCTGAAGTATCGTAGCCAATGGCCAGTTGGTTTGTTTGTTTTGGGTGCTGGTCCCTATCAGCACTTTTAAGAAACTGCTAATGCAAAATGATATATGTGTACAGTAGAGCTGCAAGATTAATCGTTAAAAAATTGTGATCTTGATTCAACCCCCCTCACAATCTCTATGCAGAATTTCCCGATTCATTCATGTAACATGTGTAAAGAATTCTCTGCTCATTCAAACATTGGCCACTCACTTACATTCATGATCCGGGACCTGCCTATATCTGCTTTCATCCCCCCTACATGTCAGCATGCCTTTCGGTAATGACATTTTGTGGTGTACTGGTGACTCCTGCTGCTGTACTGACGCTGCGCTGATGTAGAGGTAAGCTGAACACAATACTATGTCCAGATTATCAGTATACAATTATTTTATTTATTTCATACATCATTTTACTTCATTCCCAATTTAATCTATTTTCATTTTTATTTTTATATTTTTTATTCTGATTTATATATTTTTTGTATTGAATTGACTTTTTTCAATTTTACGTCTGAGACTATCTGGAACTTATACTTTTTGTTCACAGATAATTCCCATAGTTTATTGCTCCTGATGAGCGGTCATGAAACCGCGAAATGCGTCAAGCTATCTACTGTAATTTTTTGAGCTGTCAAATTTAATTTACCATGGATCAACAATACCACCCTCAAATGGTTTTAAACTATGCCCCTATACATTGTTTAATTACCCATTTTCATTGTTCTCTCCCTCTCTCCTGCATCTTAAGATTAATTCAGATAGATCACCCAGGCCATTCTGGCCAATGTTCTCTCCGTTAAAATATGATTATAATTTTCACTTGTTTTATTTATCTTGTATATCTACTGAACTGATGACTATTATGTAATTGTTGTTGAAAATGTTCTAATCTTTTTTAGAGGCTATGTGCCCGCAATATTTTGGAGGATATTTGCCCATAAATATTTTTTATATGCAATTATACAACATAAATAAATATCATGGGGGGCGTGGCCTAGCACCAGAGGAAGATGGCAGTGTGATTCGCGAGCTCCGCTGCCTAGTGCTCCTGTTTGCCTTCCATTAGCGGGACAATCCCTCAACTTGCTTGCAGAGATGACCGGGAGGAGCTCCTTGACCACCCAGTCACAACAGGACCCGGCCATACAGCTCAGCCGGAACATACCGGCGATGTTCCGGATGCAACATGGGGACACGCAGGCCGCATCTTAAGCCTCGGACTTGCCTGAGGTGAGCTATGCCGCTACCGCCGACAATGCGGTATCCAAAGGCACATCGGTCCTCTCCGCAAGTCAGTCTGCTCAGCACACCGCTCCCCTGCTGTGCATGTCAGATCTTCAGCTTGTGGCACAGGACATCAAAAATTCCCTGTTTGCTGCTGTGACTGAACTTAAGTTTGAAATCAGAGCAGTAACCTCACATTTGGAGCACGTGGAGGCCGCCGCCATTACCCACGGAACAGCCATGCAGCAAGTGCAGAAAGTTGTCAGTGTACATGGCCAGCACCTAATTGACATGCACAGACATATGGAGGATTTAGACAACAGGGGTCGCAGGCGCAACTTGCGGGTGAGGGGCATCCCAGAAATGGTGGAGGGACCCCAATTACAGCCTGTGGTCTGGGCCATCTTTAATACCCCCTTGGATGGCCGCCTGATGCCCCTGTGGAGATGGAGAGATGCCACAGAGCCCTTAGACCGAGAGGCAGGGACACTGATCCCCCCAGAGACGTGGTATGTTGTCTGGTTAGTTTTACACAGAAAGAGGACATACTGCGCTTGGCACGCCACCACGAATGGCTAGAACATGGTGCGTGCATACAGTTGTTCCAAGACCTATCTGCAATCACCCTACAGCATAGGAGAGACCTGCGTCCCCTCTTGCATGTTCTGCGCGATAGACACATCCTTTATAAGTGGAAGTTCCCCTTCTGCCTCCAGGCAACTGCCGGCAATCGGAGGGCACAGCTCAGAACACCTGCTGACCTGCGCCCTTTCTGTGAGACCCTGGGCATTCCAATACCGGACGTCCCAGACTGGTATAGTGCATTCATGCAACCGGACCCCTGGATCCCTACACAACCCGATGACACTCCAAAGTCGCAAAGACATCGCCAGAGGCGCCGCAGAACGTTTGCCGACTCCCCGTCGCGATATCGTGGAGACATGGAAACGGAAGCAAGTCCACGGGCTTCACCCTCATCTGTTTGGCGCAGAATGGATCACTAGCTGTAGATCCAATGGTTTGGTGAGATGTTCATAACACCTTCTCTTGTTTGACTATGACTCTGGGGCCTTAACATTGTGTTTTATTCATTTTTTATTTTTTTATTTTTTATTATTGCTGCTGGGTCAGGAATTCCGTGAACTTGATGTGCCCCCCCGAGGTCGAGTGACTCTCATCCCTTGCAGTCAAGTCCCCTGGGTAGTTTTCTGAAACAGGAAAGCGGTTTTTGTTGTTCTTCCCTAAACAGTTCCATGTCAACTCCTGAAATCCCAGTAAGCGGACTGACAACTTAGTCCGAATAAGGAGTGTTTATTAGGAGGAGAAGCTTGTCCCTCCTACGTGTGCGGGCCTCAGGTATTCCGCCGCTAAGGTTGCAAAGGGCAACATGTGGGCCACGTGTACAGATGATTCCCTGGGAGTTGCCCGTGCTCCCGTGACAGAACCTTTGAACCGCAAGCTGGCTGCTGAACATTGACTGTGTGCTCTCTTCTCCAGCACCGTTTCTTGTGGCTAACATTGCTGGGCTGGTAACTGTAGCTGAGCCACCGACCTCCCCGTCCGCATATTTGTTCCCCCTCCTTCCCCCCCCCCCTTTTTTTCTTTTTTTGCACTCACGGTACCTGTGGCTCCAGATGGTCATTACTTTATTGACCCCTACGTTCTTGTGAGATAATATTTTTTTGCTGAAAGCCTCCCCCATTCCCTCCCTGGTCGTGTCGCAGCAAAGGGGTACTCACCTGGGAGGGTCTCCCCCCTCCTCCCTCTAAGGAGGGGTAGGGAGTATTACAGGAGGGTGGCGGAGGGAGTGCAAGGTTGGAAAGTGGAGTGTTTATACCATGTAGGGCCCCAGCCCACTATTTTCCTTGTTTCCACAAAATGTTTGGATTTGCATTTGTGTTTCTTGATCTTTTGTTATGTACTTTTTTTTTTTTCTTTGCTCAGAATGTTTGTTTTAACTGTGCAGTTGTGTCAGGTGGGCGCTCTGCTCTTCGGATGAAGAGTTGGACGCCGTCTCAAATCAGGGTGACACCCTGAATCTTGTGAGTTTCCAGTGCCTAGAACTTGCGGGTCGCACCGTGGTCTGGGTACTGGAAGCTTCAGGGGATGGGGGGTTCTGGGTGTGGGTTTTGTTGTTATTGCTATTGTTGCTATTATAAAATGGTTTGAGTGATCTCGGCTCCCTTACGGTTTCTGGCATAGATTGCAGAAGCATTCTTTCCCTCAGGTTATGGATAGTTGTATCAGGGGACATTCCTCTCCCTTTACGTGGGTGCTGGGTATGCAATAGAGGAATAGGGGTGCTTCTAGGTGGGGGTGGGGTGACTCACCTTAGGCGGCTCTGCATAGGATTTCAACGGGTCTTTAGTTAGTTAGTTTGGGATTGTTTGGGATTGTCCCATAATTACAAAACTTCTCCCCAGCAGTATCTGGGTGGTAGATGTGTGGGTTTCTTCCCTGGTGTTGGACCTCTTCTCCACCTCAAGGAGGCAGGTCCCCCTTTGATTGTTACCAGCTTTCCCTTTCCCCATACCCCTTGATTTTTTAGTGGTGGAGTAGCCGGACTACACCCTCCCCCAGTATATCGCTCACGTTACCTGTGTTGGTGCTACACATCATACACATTCATTATTGGACGCATCTGCAGGGCTTGCAGAGACGCTAGCCGCACCTCTTCCTTCTTTCTTTCTTTACTTTTCTGATCTTTTCAGATTTTTTTTTTTGTTGTTTTGTTCCTTCCTTGCCTACTGCCCTCTCCGTCTACGATATAAAACAGTAGGTGTCGTTTCACCTGTTAAGTACATATGGCTTCCATAATGCAATCTTCAGCTCCTCTATCGCTCAAGGTTCTCTCGGTTAATGCCAAGGGCCTTAATCTCCCCGAGAAGCGTTCAAGTTTTCTTGCAGAAGCACATAGACAAAAGGCTCAAATCGTCTTTTTTCAAGAGACACATTTCAAATCAGATAGCATTCAACGTCTCACTAACAAAAAATACCATGAGGTTTTCCATTCGACCTGTGCTGACTCTAAGACGAAAGGGGTGGCGATCTTGCTCGCAAAGTCACTTGCATTCCGCCTCACTGACCAGATGGTTGACCCAGAAGGTAGATTCATCTTCCTTAAGGGGCTCTGGAAAGACAGGCCGATTACGCTTGCTAATGTGTATTGCCCTAACTCCAAGCAGGTCTCTTTTTTGAAGGAGTCGGTTTTGAAACTTACTTCATTTAAATCGGGTCTCTTAATTCTTGGGGGGGATCTCAACATGGCCCTAGACCCAATTCTCGATACCTCTACAGGAGCCTCGTCCCTTCCTTTTTCAGCCTTAAGGCAAGCGAAATTAGGCTTGGCCTCTCTGGCTCTCCATGATACATGGCGCACCTTGAATCCCAGAGGAAGGGATTACACGTTCTTCTCATCACCACACCAACGCTACTCGAGGTTGGATTATATTTTTCGTTCCCAAAATGATCTCTCGTACCTGTACGATGCAACAATTGAGAACATGGTCTTGTCTGACCATCATCCAGTTACGCTGACTTTACGGTTTCCACGGAGGGAATCATTCACAAAGGTTTGGAGACTAGTAGGTCGATTCAGGTAGAGTTAGGCCGACTTATCAGTAGATAAGTCGACCTAACTCAGAATCTACGCCGACTTATGTTTAAGCGTATGCTCAAACAGAGATACGCTTAAACATATCTAAGATACGACGGCTTGCGCTGTCCTATCTTAGATTGCAATATTTTGGATGGCCGCTAGGTGTCGCTTCCATTGCGGTCGGCGTGGAATATGTAAATGAGTTGATACGCCGATTCACGAACGTACGCCCGGCCGCCGCAGTCGATTTACACTGTTTCCGTAAGGCATTAGCAGGCCTAAAGTTATTCCATCTATTAGGGGGAATAACAATGTTAAAGTATGGCTGCCGTTCCCGCCGCGAGATTCGAATTTTATACGTTGTTTGCGTAAGTCGTCCGCAAATCGGGATTTACGTCGTTTACGTCCACGTCGAAATCAATAGGCCCGTGCGGCGTACTTAGCCGCAATGCACACTGGGAAATGTAGGCGCCCGGCGCATGTGCAGTTAAAAAAAAACGTAAAAAACGTGAGGTCAAGCCTCATTACCATTAAACACGCCCCTCCAAGACATTTGAATTCGGCGCCCTTACGCCCGCCCGCTTTAGGCTACGCCGCCGTATATTAGCAGGCAAGTACATTGAGAATCATGTACTTGCCTAGCTAACTTACGGCGGCGTAGCCTAAACAGGCTAAGCTACGCCGCCACAAGTTTACACCCAGGTACCTGAATCTACCTATAGATGCCTCCCTACTTACGGATGTCGCAGACGTAGCTACCCTTAAACAGGCAATTGGGGAATACTTCCGGCTTAATGACACGTCCGATGTGTCACCCATGACTCAATGGGAGGCACATAAATGCGTGGTGAGAGGTCATCTGTTGTCCATCGCAGCGTGGAGAAAAAGGGAACATGTGGCCCTTATCCAGGAGCTTACAGATAAAATCTCTAGATTGGAGATGCAACACAAAGGCTCCATGGCAGTTAAGGTAGCGGCCGAACTAGATGATGCAAGAGCACTCTTGCGTGAAGAATTATATAAAAAAGCACACAAGCGCATGATGTTATCACATAAATTGTTTTATGAGCAAGGGAACAAGCTGGGAAGACTTTTGGCAAAGTTCACGTTTTGCCTCCACTATCCATCACGTGAAAGATAAGCAAGGTGGGATTCATACTAAGACGGAGGATATTGCTTGTCAATTCCAAGAGTATTATAGCAAATTATATAATATCAGGGCAAGGGAGGAAGGAGTGGGCTCGTCAGTTACTAGGGAATTCCTGATAAAATACTTTTTACACAAATATTGCCCATGGGCAGTGTCCATAGAGGATCAGCAAGTTCTAGAGTCGCCATTGACGTCAGAAGAAAGCTACCAAACCGGGCAAGAGCCCAGGTCCGGATGGCCTAGCGGCACAATATTACAAATGCTTCTCGGAACTTTTAGCGCCAGGCTTCCTTAAAGCTTTTAACTCTCCGGCAGGCTCTTCTCATAATTCTAACACCCTCTTGGAAGCATATATCTCGGTAATACCTAAAGAGGGTAAGGTTTCCTCAGAAGTGGCTAGTTACAGGCCGATCTCGCTCTTAAATGTAGATGTGAAGATCTTCTCAAAAATCCTGGCGACGCGGCTAGCCTTTTATGTTTTGGCGTGGGTGGGCCTTGACCAGGTGGGTTTTGGCCCTGGTAGAGAGACCAGGGACAACACCATCAAGGCCCTCAACTTGCATCATTGGCTCACCTCTACAAAAAGTGAAGGGTTCTTTCTATCATTGGATGCAGAGAAGGCCTTTGACCGGGTGGCCTGGGACTACATGAACTCGGTCTTGGAGGCACTGGGCCTTGGGACCAGATTAAGGGCCTTTGTTGGAGCCCTGTACACGAATCCTCGAGCTCGGGTCTGGGTCAATGGTCACCTATCAGAGGCCTTCTCCATTCACAATGGCACCAGACAAGGATGCCCCCTTTCCCCCATACTGTATATCCTCACAATAGAGCCACTTCTCCGTTACATTCGGGCTCATCCTGACATAGTAGGGGTTAAAATACATCATAATGAATTTAAGCTAGCGGCCTTTGCCGATGACATTTTGCTTTTCCTCTCTTCCCCCTTGATATCCCTACCGAACCTGTTACAAGTCTTTGAACAATTTCCGTTATATCTCACACTTGAAGATTAACTATTCCAAGTCATTTGCCTTGAATGTTACACTTCCTTCATCGCTGGTTACCCGCTTCCCTTTCGATGGAAAACAGATGACATTACCTACCTGGGCATTCGGCAACCAGGTAAACATTCAGACGTGTATGATAAGAACTTTTCGCCAGAGTTGAAAGCCATACAGCAGGATATACTGAAGTGGGACTCCCCCACAATCTCTTGGTTCGGGCGAGCCGCCATCTTGAAAATGACTGTGCTTCCCAGAATTCTATATAAACTACAGACAATTCCGATTGCTCTACCACCTTCCTTCTTTGCAGCATACAAAAGACTGTGTAGGAAGTTTTTGTGGGGATCCAAAGCATCTAGAATAAGCTGGGCGAAACTGGTATTGCCAAAAGCGGAGGGGGGTATTGGTCTCCCGGACTTGCAGAGATACTACTGGGCTACACATCTAACGCGAGTGGTGGACTGGCGGGTTCATACACGCTGTAAAGGCTGGCTACGGCTGGAAAATCAGATCACGGGAGCTGACCTCGGAAAAATACCTTGGATCTCCAAGAGACATTGGACGTCTAACGTCCAATCTCATCCACTAATAGGGGCAACTCTGTTGGCTTTCACAAAGACTTGTGATGCATATGCAATATTGAAGACGGAATGTAGACTAACTCCTCTTAGAGGTAACCCGGACTTCATGCCGGGACGAGATGGGCTCTACCTGACAGACGAGTAGCCACATGCAGATATACTGGCCAAACACTTATTTTCTGGGGATAGATTCCTGACTATAAAAGAACTTGAGAAGATATCCCTAACCAAGAAATTTCCCATATTCGCCTATTTCCAGGTGAAACACTTTCTTGATAACCCAAGGGTGAGGGGAAGTTTTACGAAATCGCCTACTGTGTTTGAATCGCTATGTTCTAGTACGTCACTTCAGAGGCATGTGATCTCGATGCTGTATACATCCATGTTCAAGGCACCCTTTGCGTCTCTGCAGGCGGAAAAGGCTTTCTGGGAAGCTTGGTTGGACAGACTGATTGAGCCGAAGGCCTGGGAAAAGATCAACTGGTTTATCTTTAAAGGCTCGCTAAGTGTGAACATTCAGGAGAATGGGTACAAGATCAGGACACGGTGGTATACGACACCAGATGTCATCCACAAGTTCTCCCCTTCGGGACCAGACAGGTGTTGGAGATGTGGACAAGCCTTGGGCTCCTTCCTCCACATCTGGTGGGACTGTCCGCTGATTCAACCATATTGGCAAACGGTGCATGATGTGACAACATCGGTCTCTGCGCTCCCCCTGGAGTTTTCACCAGCACAGTACCTACTTCATCTTTCCAAAATTTCCAAGAAAAGGTATTGCAACTCGGTGGCGATACATATGATCAATGCAGCTAGACTATGTATGCCCGTTAATTGGAGAGCCACGGTGCCACCAACTATAAAAGAATGGGTGACACGCATTAACCATTTGGCAGCAATAGAGGAACTGATATGCACTGCACAAGATAGAATTCCCATCTTCACTTACATTTGGAGCGAGTGGTTCGAATTCCGAAACACAGCGGATTAACAAACTCTTGTGCGAAACGTGGGCCGATTGAAAACCGGTGAATTTTAGCCCAGTTGGTGACTGGTTTATGACATCACTAGTCTATACTTCTTCCAATATGATGTGGACGGCGAGGGCAGTGGGCCTGCTCACTTACCTCCTGTCATGAACCTTCTGCTCGCTTCCGTGGGCATATGCCTGCGCGCATGCGCGGGCGCGCGCCTGTGCGCATGCGTGGAACACGGCTGTTGCCTGCATCTGTGCGCATGCGCGCACGTTTGGCGCACGTCATACGCAGCGTCCTGCTGCCTATAAAAGACACTGCCTGAATGGGGCATATTGCGGCTTGATCTGCATGTGTTCCTGTGTTCTTGTTTTGCATCCTGCATTCTGCATCCTGACCCAGTGTATGACCCGGCTTGCTGACTCCGTTACCTTCTCCAACCCTGACCCCGGCTTGCCGACTCTGCCTGTCTCCTGCCTGATTACCCGTTACCTGAACCCGGCTTGGACTCCGACTATTCTTCTGCCTACTGTTCATGCTGATTCCTTCCAAGTGTACGACCCGGCTTGTCTGACTCTGCTACTACGCCTGCCACTCTGCTGACCTGCACCTGCTGTCTGCATCCTCTACTCTGCGACCTGCATCACCTGCTCCCTATCCAGCAGTTCCAGCTTCCTCTGCAGCTACACCAGATCTGGCACCCTTACTTCACCGTGCTCAGAGACCTCTGTCCCCATTCCAGCGGTCTCTAAGCCGGGGCTGTACGGGAGGTCTTCCTCCACGCTTCAGGCTCACACTCAGGTACGTAACACCGCCTCAGTTATTTGCTTTTGAGTTACGATGCTCCCCTTCATGCTGTTTCCCCCGCCCCCCCTTTTTCCTTCTCTCTCTCTCTCTCCTTTTCTGTATCTTTCTCTCTCCCCCTTTCTCTTTTCTATTCCCTCTTCCTCTTTTATCAATGATGGGAGGGCGGGGTGGTTTTGAACCGACCCATCCTGTTTGTAACAGGAGGACCTCAGTGACAGATAAAGGACCTGATTATGTGGTCAAGGAGCCATAGTTGGTCATAAGTTATAATTTGTAGAAGGAACCAGAGGCCTTTGAACACGATCATCCTGATATCTTCCTTCTTTGCCACTTTGAGATACATCCCCCTTGGGAGATATGCAATAGACGAGAGTGTCTATGTGGTTAGTGAGAATATTGTTTGAATTTTGTCATACATGTTTTGTTTGTGCCTATATCTCAAGTGTAGCAATGCGTTGTAGCTCCTCTTGTGTTCGCTTGTCATATATGTTAATGATGCTGTTTTATCTGTAACATTGTTCCCTTTTTTCTCAATAAAATCTTTATGGATAAAAAATAAATAAATATCATATCTTGGTCACTTGACGTCTCTTTTGCTGATGTGTGCTTCATTTAAAGTCCCACCATGTGCTCCTTCCTTTTTAATTGATTATAGGCATGGAGGCGGCTATCCCTTTGATTCCCACCTCATTTAAAGTCCCACGAATGCTCTTTTCCCTTATATAATGTGAAAGATGATGTTATGCCACAAGACGTGTGAGAGAATCGTGATCTTTATTCTAAGCAAAAAAATTGTGATTCTTATTTTAGCCTGAATTGTGCAGCTCTAGTGTACAGTATATCCTTCTAAAAAATATGATTTTTAATACAGTAAAGGCAGTGCTGCTCGGTATTATAATAATATTTCACATATATTATTATTATTATAATACAGGATTTATATAGCGCTAACCGTTTGCGCAGCGCTTTGCAACATTAGGGCAGACAGTACCGTTACAATACAAGTCAATACAGTATGCATGAATTATAATACATTGATTGATTTTTATAAAATTAAAATGCTATTGATTGATTCATTTTTATAACATTTTCAGGGTATTAATGCTATAAAATTTGGTAAACCAAGACTCATATCATTGTACATTTTTAACCACTTTGGACCCGGGCCATTGTAGAATGACAGCCACAAGGTGGCTCTACAATGCCGGAAGGATGGACGTCCTCGGGCCTCCGACACTTTTAACCCCACTAGCGGCAGAATAAAGGGTTAAATGTACCTGTGTAGCGCCGCTGCCGAAGCACTTTGCAGGCGCTTTGGTAGCGGTGCCTATTCATTTCATTATGTCTTATTCTATAAATCCATATATTCAAGGATGTGGCACATATCTACCAGTTGGTGTTTGATTACCACCCTAGGGCAACTGTAATCACAAACAACACTATATTCATTTAAATTGGCAGGTGTGGTGTATACACTGCTCCTCCACGGTCCCAAAGATGCTGCTTAAAGGACTTTTTTTAACGTCCTGCCAGCCCACCGCCCCAGTGTGAAAGCTATCTGGCTTTCACACTGGGACTGGAGGGGAGGACGTTTTTCAGGCGCTTTACAGGCGCTATTTCTAGCCCAAAAGCACCTGAAAAATGCCTCAGTGTGAAAGGGGTCTAACCCTAATACTGCCTACAGGTCTTATTGACCGCCGCAATGCACGCTAACGCTGGGATGTCAACTCAAAAACAGGGGGTGGGGGGTGACACCATTTTTTAGTGACACCAACCCTAGTGATGCCACTGGCGGTGATGACTACCTGGTGGAAAAAAAAAAAGAACTGGCGAAGGCACCTGGAATCTAGTAGGTTAGTGACTGTGAAAGCATCTTCATTATACTGTATCCTGCTGATTACCTGGCACTTTTACACACAGCCATATGGATGGTATATGTACAGTATATGAGTGTCCAAAGGATCATCCCCTGTAATGTGTCCGCAGTCTCTGACAATCTCCTGTAATTTGTCCACAGTCTCCAGTAATTTGTCTGCAGTCTCTGACAATCTCCTATACCGTCTCCGACTGAACAGTTTAGCTTTACTTGCCATTGAGTCAGAACTTTTAAATACTTTGTCCTATGAAGATATTATTGATGAGTTTGCCAAAAGAAAAGTTAGAGCTGAAAAATTGTAGAGAGTTTCTTTCTTACCGCTATAATCTTTAAAAGGCATTTTCAGCCTGTACAATTAGGCCCCTTTCACATTGGGGCGTTTTTCATGCGGTACAGCTAAAAATAGCGCTGCTATACTGCATGAAAAATCATGCCCTGTAGTGTTCAATGTGAAAGCCCGAAGGCTTTCACACTGAAGCGGTGCGCTAGCAGGAGCGCTCCAAAAGTCCTGCTAGCCGCATCTTTACCGCGGTATAGGAGCGGTGTGTTCACCGCTCCTATACCGCGCCTTCCCATTGACGCGGGCCGTATTAACCCTTTTTCGGCCGCTAGCGGGGGTTAAAACCTCACCGCTAGCGCCTGAATATCGCGGTAAACACGACGGTATAGCCGCGCTTCAAATAGCGCGGCTATACCGTCACCGCGGCTCCACGCTGCAATGTGAAAGCAGCCTTAAAGCCAGTTATTTTCAGTCTTCTCGTGTGTGGAAATGTTTTTTTTTTATTGATCTATTGTAGCAGTCATCGATAAAAGACGCGAATGATGGTGTGTGTGTGTGTGTGTGTGGGGGGGGGGGGGGGGCGGCATTGAAGGACTCGGCCTTGGGGCGGCAAAGGGAGCAAATCCGGGCCTGTGTGAATGGTCCCAAAAATGTGTCAAAAGTGTCTGATGCATCTGCCATAATATCGCAGACCTGACAAAAATATCAGAATACCACCATTACTAGTAAAAAAAAAAAAAAAAAATCATAATTCTATCTCCTATTTTGTAGGCGCTATAACTTTTGCGCAAACCAATCACTATACGCTTATTGCGATTTTTTTACCAAAAATATGTAGAAGAATACGTATTGGCCTAAAAGGAGGAAAAAAAATGTTAAAAAAAATTGGGATATTTATTATAGCAAAAAGTAAATAATATTGTGTTTGTTTCAAAATTTTCAGTCTTTTTTTGTTTATAGCGCAAAAAATAAAAACCGCAGAGATGATCAAATACCACCAAAAGAAAGCTCTATTTGTGGGAAAAAGGATGTCAATTTTGTTTGGGAGCCACATTGCACGACCGCGCAATTGTCATTCAAAGCGTAACAGTGCTGAAAGCTGAAATTTCTCCTTGGCAGGAAGGGGTTATATGTGCAAGTGGTAAATTAATGACTATTAGGTAGATTCACAGATAGCGCCGTATCGTATTTACGCTATGCCGCCTTAAGTCAGAGAGGCAAGTACTGTAGGCCAGATCCACAAAGCAAATGCGCTGACTTAACTCGAGATACGCGGCGTAATTGAAATTTACACGGCGCGTATATTTGCGCCTGATCCTCAAAACGAGATACGCCTTAAAATCCTGTTTTTCCGTCCTACCTAAAATAATTACACCAGCGCTTTTCTGTGCGCAAATTACACTAGAAACGCCGCTGTTTTGATAGGCAAAGATGCAAATGAGGGAGATAGGGCGATCCACAAAATTAAGTGTGTGCGCCGTAGATTACGCCCTGTGCGCTTCTGTTAGTTTCAATGTGTAAATTTACACATTATAAAAGGTGCCCTAATTTTACACATGCTGTGTAATGGTCAGCTAAAGCAACACCATTAAGGAAGAGCTGAGCACACACACTTGCTGGACTACAATCTGTATGCCAACATGCCAGGGGCATCCATGCGCATAGCTAGACTAGTGACTTCAGTACCCCCTCTTCTGAGGGAACAGCAGTCAGGAGACGCCTCGCAGAATGCATCTTTGCACAGTAAACACACACATTAATTATGTCACAATGAGAATGCATAAATGCACACCACTGTGGTCCCTAGCACAGACATATCACATGCACATCTAATTGGATTAGATCCAAGTACCCCCCCCCCATTGGTACTTGGGAGCAGTAACGCCATGCCACGGCTCCAATTCTGTTACTGTGCATTCATACACCATTCAGGAACCTGGGATCACTTCTCCCTGGTCCTGGGGATCCCTTATCCACCAAAACTGAGGGTGACACCCTTATTTAATCAGGAATGCCACCCCCCCCCCACATTCACACATCATTCACACACATAAACCAAATCATAAGTACAGTATACAAAACAAAATCATAAAAAAAAAAATAAAAAAAAAAAAAATAAAAAAAAAAAAGTACCCCTGCAAATTAATTTCGGCGGCGTTTGCTCTGTCTGGGCTGCCCACGGGCATGGGCACGGCCATGGCCAACTGGAGAATCTTCATGGGGGGGGTGTTAGCAGGGGAGGGAGTATCTTCATGGGGGGTGAGTGAGCAGGGGAAGGAGGAGCCTCCCCTGGTGTCTGTCCTCCTGCTGGCCTGCCCTCCAAGGCCACTGCTATCCTTGTGAGACAGACAGTGATGGCAGCCGTATTGGCCTGGCCAGCCCGGGTATTGTCCTGGACAGCCCGGGTATTGTCCTAGACAGCCCGGGTATTGTCCTGCACAGCCTGGGTCAGGGCAGTCACCTCCTGGGCCACGCCTTTTGTGGCGGTCTGCAGCTCACACAAACATGTGATGACCGCCAATGAGTTGGTGGCCACATCACCGAGTGACTCCTTCATTACACCCAGGCTGTGCTCCATCTGGGTCAGAGTGACTTTTATCTGACCCAGAGTGCGGGTCTGCCGGGCATTGTCCTTCTGCAGACTGGCCGGCAGACGCTCGGCCACCCTCCTGGTCTCCTGGGTCGCCATCCTGCCTGCCCCTGAGGCTTGTGGCCTGGGAGGAGGGGGGAGAGTGACCCTTGTGGGTTGCGGCCTGTTGGGGGAGAAGTGGGAGGGGCTACCCCTGATGGTGGCCTGACTGCTGCCAGCCTCTGGGGTAGGCTGTGGGGTAGCCTCAGGGGTAGCCTCAAGGGTATCCTCAAAGGTCATCATATCAGAGGCCAAAAGGACTTCCCGGCCAATTTGAAGATCTTCTTCCTCCACCCCCTCATCCTCCTCCCCCTCATCCTCCTCCCCCTCAACCTCCTCATGAGGGGAGGTTTGGCCACTCCCCTCCCCTGGGGAATCCTCAGCAGCCTTTTGTCCTTGGGGTGGTGCAGCAGCCTGGCCTGATGGGCCAGCAACCTCCTGGCCTGATGGGCCTGCAATCTCCTGGTCATCTGTGGAGGACATAAAACAATCACAGGTTTGAGGATCCACACACTTGGCACATCTTTCCTTCCCCCACCCACACATGCTAATCACCAGATAGAAAAACCAAAAACTTACCTGGCCCCACAGGAACACCTGTCTGATATCCACGCAGGCCCACTGGCTCTGGCTGGAAACACCGGGCCACTGCCCATTCCTCCTCACTCAGACGGATGGGGCAGGGTCCCCCTCCTCCAGTGCCCCTGGCATGGGCATTGATCTTAGCCACCTTGTTCCGGACCAAGCTCTTAAGATCGTTTATCTTTTTTTGGATGCCAGCGGGCGTCCTTGTCTCCCCCCCTCCGCCGCATTGATCTGATCCGTAACCTTTTTTAATATCGCCTTCCTCTGGGCCGGGGAGGTGTTTCGGCTCTCAGGCCCATGTAAATAGCGCCCATATAGGACGATGGACCTAGCAAGGATTTGCTTCTCAACCTGATTAAAATTGAGCTTCCTGTGCTTGGGTGCCATCACAGACACCACTCAGCAACAATAAGAAACTCACAGGACAAACAAACAAAAATACACACACAACAAACAAACAAAAACACTCACAGAAGAAACACACAAAAAGCAAAACACACAAGCAGACAGCTACTACAAATTCAAAAACAAACACGCAAAAAACAAACAGAAAATACAATCAGAAAATAACAAACACAATATACAATCAGAAAAAAAAAAATACACTCAGAAAAAAACAAACAGAAAATACACTTAGCAGAAACAAACACCAACTACTATCTAATACTCCTCCAAAACTTCTCTATCACACACAACTCACCAACAAACACCGACAAACATTCAGAGCAGAAGCAACTTGCTCTAGGAAGGGTAACACAGGGAAATACTTTTGCAAGGGAAGTGTGTTTGACTGGGGCTATTTATACACAGGGCGATCCTCAAACTAAGTACGCTTGGCCTTTTACCTATCTCACTGATTGCGCCGAGCAAAGTTCTGCACATGCCCAGTGAGAAGCAGATTCGTGCGCGCATGCGCAGTACGGCCGGCCCTTCATTTGCATGGGGTCACGGCTCATTACAATGAAGCACGCCCACTTCCTTCCCACTTGCAATAACCCCGCCTTACGCCTCGGAATTTAAGTTACGCAAGCGCAATTTTGTGCGCAAATGCGCTGTGGATACGGCAATTACGACACCAACTTAGGGCGCCGTAACTTAAATGACATAAGTTTTGAGTAACTTAATTTGCGGCGCTGGCTGTGGATCTAGCCCTGTATTCTCAAAGTACTTGCCTCCTAACTTACGGCGGTGTACCGTAAATGCGGCGGGCGCAAGTGCGCCTAATTCAAAATAGGCTGAGGGTGCGTGTTTTATGATCATTTTTTTTTGAACTGACGTGATTGACGTTTTTTTGTAATGGCGCATGCGCCGTCCACCTACATTTTCCAGTGTGCATTGTGGCAACGTACACCGCACGGGCCTATTGATTTTGACGCCTTTTTCTTGGCTTTAATGTGAAAGCAGCCTTAGGCCGGGTTCACACCTATGCGAATTGAGTGCGGCTTAAACCGCATTCAATTCGCAGAACATTTCTAAATACATTGGTTTCAATGAGGCTGGTTCACATATGTGCGATGCATTCGCACTGCGCATTGCCGAAAAAATGTGCGTGGGCTCAGGTGTGATTCGCACATGTGTTGCGGTGTGAATGGAATTTTCTCTCCTCCTCCTCCCCCTTTTCCAAGTTCCACCCCTGTCTGTTTCATGCTGCTGAGGTGAGTAGCCATGTCAAAAAAGTGACAGAAAAGGTGAAGGAGTGTGTGGATTGCGAGGAGCTTATCCGCATTGTCAGGGAGTACCCAATTCTCTATGACACCCGGCATCCTAAATATAAGGACAACGTGCTTAAAAAACGAACATGGGTTGAAATTAGCCAGAAACCTATTGCCAGAGTGGAGCATGTGCTCATCCCAAGTTCAGGCTGACAAAGGTAAGTTTATTTTTCTTATTCTCTACCTGTAGATGTTAAAAAGTTTTATTTAAAATAAAACCATAGTTGTGCAGTGCACAGGCAGTTTTTACAGCAGAGACAGCATGCTCCAGACTGAGGTTGATGGCAGTGTGCAAGAATCTCCATTTATTGCACAGAATCCCAAATGCACCCTCCACTACTCGGCGTGCCCTAGTGAGCCGATAATTAAAGATTCTTTTTCATTGGTCAGAGCTCTACTAGAAAAAGGTTTCAGCATGTTTTTCCCAAGGGCAAACGCTTTATCCCCTACAAAAACATATAGGAGGGCAGGCTCATTTGTTCCGGGCAAGGACAATTCGTTTGGTAAATCAAGTCTATTCTCCCTCAGCATTCTCCCAAATGAGGAATAGGTAAATACACCTGAATTGGAGCTGCTGCCATAAGCACCGACATCAATATAAATGAATTTATAATTTGCATCTGCCACTGCCATTAATAAAAAAGGAAAAAAATGTTTATAATTAAAAAACTGACTCCCTCTATCATATGGCTTCAGGATGTGAATGTGCTTCCCATCAATGGCTCCCAGACAGTTTGGAAAATTGCAACACTCCCAGAAAATTTCTCGGATACCTTCAACCAATCTTGTTTTGTAGGCTTTTTGAACACCAAAGGCTTTAGTTCTTCCCATAAAACAATGCATGTCTCATGAACAATGCCACATATTGTTGATTTGCCAACCTTGAATTCATAGTGCTATACATAAAGAGAGGGTGGCGAAGTATGCGGGGTGCCTTCAAAAAATATAATCAACATCTCAGAGAAGTGAAGAGTGGCTCGGGGGCAACAGCTAGGGTACCCTATATGTATGCTGGGGACCTAGATTTTCTAAAACCAATCATAGAGATGAGAGAGTAAGTTATCATCTACATTATCAATGTATCGGGCATACATATTTATTATTTTGCATTATTAACTTAAAATCTTTATTTTAATACAGGACTGAAGCTAGTTGGGATGAACAAGACGTGTTAGAGGATCAACCGGAGAGCCATTCTGAGGCACAATCGGAGACACCAGTAGATACAGTTTTGATGGAACCTAATGAGGATCTCACACAAATCCAAATAGGCTCTAATCTATAGTTAGATAACACAGAAGAGGAATCTGTAGTGGCAGAGGTGATCCCTGGGCCCTCCTCTGCTCATGCAAGCATTGCTCGGGCAGCCAGATGGACATAAGTGACCGTCTACTAGATATGTTAAAAATAATGTCAGAAAAGGTGGATGCTTTCTTATGTCTGGCTACGATACTGGCACTCAATTTTGTCCCTTTAACCATTTAATGACCGCCTGCTGCACATATACGTCAGCAGAATGGCACGGCTGGGCACAAGCACGTACAGGTATGTCCTCTTTAAGTGCCCAGCCGTGGGTCGTGGGCGTGTGCACGCTGTGTGCTCCCGTGGAGCGCTCCCGGGACCCGCGGCGCGATCCCGCGGCCCGGTCCAAAGCTCCGTGATCGTGGGACCCGTGGACCCGATAGCCGAAGGAGTCCCGCGATTGTTCCCCAGAGCTGAAGAACGGGGAGAGGTGTGTGTAAACACAGCTTCCCCGTTCTTCACTGTGGCGCTGTCATTGATCGTGTGTAGGGAATCACAATCAATGACATCACACCTACAGCCACACCCCCCTACAGTTAGAAACACAGATGAGGTCATACATAACCCCTTCAGCGCCCCCTTGTGGTTAATTTCCAAACTGCAATTGTCATTTTCACAGTAAACAATGCATTTTAAATGCATTTTTTGCTGTGAAAATGGCAATGGTCCCAAAAATTTGTCAAAATTGTCCGAAGTGTCTGCCATAATGTCACAGTCACGAAAAAAAACGCTGATCGCCGCCATTAGAATTAAAAAAATGTTTTTTTATGAAAATGCAATAATACTATCCCCTATTTTGTAAACGCTATAAATTTTGCGCAAACCAACCGATAAACGTTTATTGCAATTTTTTTTTTTACCAAAATTAGGTAGAAGAATACTTATCGGCCTAAACTGAGGAACATTTTTTTTCTATATTTTTGGGGTATATTTATTATAGCAAAAAGTTAAAATTATTGCATTTTTTTCAAAATTGTCGCTCTATTTTTGTTTGTAGCCCAAAAAATAAAAACCGCAGAGGTGATCAAATACCACCAAAAGAAAGCTCTATTTGTGGGAATAAAAGGACGCCAATTTTGTTTGGGAGCCACCTCGCACGACCGCGCAATTGTCAGTTAAAGCGACACAGTGCCGAATCACAAAAACTGTCCGGGTTCTTTAGCTGCCTAAAGGTCCGGGTCTTAAGTGGTTAATAAAAAAAGTACTACCTGAGTGATATTTGGAAATGCGAACCACTATAGAACAAGTTCTGCAGTCCTTTTCACTGCCAAGTGAGGAAGCAACATCTGAAAGGCCATTTGTGCCACAAGCTAAATCTCACATTCACTTCCCAATGTCCGGCCAGTACCCGGAACCGGTACACAAACCTTACCCCTATATTCCTCCATCCTATCCTTCCAGTTTTCAAGAGGCTACTTCTATAAATGATGTACAACACAGGCGAATTCCCTATCCCATCCCATCCCCAATTCCTTCAATTAGACCATCCACACAAATTCAGGGGATGTATGTGCCACAGCAACATGTGCCACAGCAACATGTGCCACAGCAATATGGCGAGTCTAGCCATGCTTCCAGCACTGCCATTGCTGAAAATCCTTCTGCAAGTCTATACTCCACTGAGGCTGCATTATTAAAAAGAACATATCATAATCTTTAAATTTTGAGTTCTGCCCACAGTTAACGAGCATGTGTGCATTTTTTTGTTAACAATTTTGTCAAGAGGTATACTTGAAAGCACAGTTTATATTTTGTATATTGTAAAAAAAATTAAAATTTATGTTGGCTATTTAAGCTATTATTTTTTTCAAAAAATAAATAAAAAATATATAAAGATTTTTGTGGTCATCTTCTGTTTGGTTATTCATTTATAATTACACATGTTGGATAGTTCAACACACTTAATATTCCATGCTCACAAATAACAATGACAATGGACATAGGTGGTGAAAAGTACTTTAACCACTTCAGATCCGTAGGACGTCCTGGGACGTCCTGGACTTTGAGCGGTGATATCTGAATGATGCCTGCAGCTGCTGGCATCATTCAGATATCTCTGTCTTCAGCCGGCGATTCTGTGCACCAGAAGAACGATCAAAGCGGCGGTTCCGTCGCTCGATCGTTCTTCTAGGCAGCGGGAGGGGACGCCCCCCCCTCCCGCTGCCATCCGGTGCTTCTCCGGGCTCTCCCGTGCCATCGGGGGCCCGGAGAGCGAATCGGCCGGCGCGCGTTGCTGAACCATAGAGATGACTGGTGACCAGACGGTCACAGTCATCTCTATGACCGTCGGAGGGCCGGGCGCGACGTTATGACGTCACGCCCGGTACCCGGAAGTAAACAAAGCCGCAATCGCGGCTGTCGGCATGTAATCGGTGAAATGTTTTTCACCGATTTCATGCTTGTAAGCCTGTAGGAGAGATGTGGGGTCTTATTGACCCCACATCTCTCCATAAAGAGGACCTGTCACAGTGATTCCTATTACAAGGGATGTGTACATTCCTTGTAATAGGAATAAAAGTGATCAAAAAAAAAAAATGTCAAAAAAAGTGTAAAAATAAAAAAATGAAGTAAAAAAATAAAATAAAATAATAAAAAAAAAATTTAAAACGCCCCTGTCCCGGTCGCTCGCGTGCAGAAGCGAACGCGCATGCAAGTCCCGCCCACATATGTAAACACCGTTCAAACCCCACATGTGAGGTATCATCGCGTGCGTTAGAGCGTGTGCAACAATTCTAGCACTAGAGCTACTCTGTAACTCAAAAATAGTAACCTGTAAAAAAATTTAAAGCGTCGCCTATGGAGATTTTTAAGTACCGAAGTTTGGCGCCATTCCATGAGTGTGCGCAATTTTAAAGCGTGACATGTTATGTATCTATTTACTCGGCGTAACATCATCTTTCACATTATACAAAAAAATTGGGCTAACTTTACTGTTTTGTTATTTTTTAATTCATGAAACTGTTTTTTTCCCTAAAAAAAGGCGTTTGAAAAATTATTGCGCAAATACCGTGCGAGAAAAAAAGTTGCAATGACCGCCATTTTATTCCCTAGGGTGTCTGCTAAAAAAAAATATATAATGTTTGGGGGTTCTGATTAATTTTCTAGCAAAACAATTGTGATTTTTACATAAAGGAGAACAGTGCCAAAATAGGCCCGGTAAGGAAGTGGTTAATGTCATGAGTAATCTTTCTGCAGGCTGGATGCTTGTTCTGTAGCATGTGTTCTGTCGCTCCAACTGAGGGTACATTATTCCTAACAATTCATGAAAACTTAAAAAAAAACAAAAAATACTTGGACTTAAAATAAAATAAAAACATCTACTATGTAACTATGGAACAATGGAGGAACAAAATGTATAGCAAGGCAAAAAAAATAATTACCTATTTATTGAAATGCGCGTATAATCAAAAAACTTGTCTTCATGCCCACGGTGATCTTCATACAATATCATGAACTGCCCTCTTTCATCCATATTTGCAATGATGGGATGAACCCAGTGGGGCATATCCACATACATCTGCGCCGGGCGCAGCGTATCTAAGATACGCTACGCCACTGTAACTTACTTTTGTTTGGTTTGAATCCTCAGCGAATTTGCGCCGTAAGTTACGGCGGCGTAGTGTATCTGTTGTGGCGTAAGGGCGCGGAATTCAAATGGAAGTGATGGGGGCGTGTTTTATGTTAATACGTCGTGACCCGACGTAAACAATGTTTTTTTTAAACTGCGCATGCGCCGTCCCTGGGGGTATCCCAGTGCGCATGCTCGAAATTCAACTGGAACCAGCCAATGCTTACGACGGTGACATCATTCTACGCAAATTCCTATTTGCGAACGACTTACGCAAACAACGCAAAAAAATTCAAAATTGTACGCGGGAAGGACGGCCATACTTAACATTGAGTACGCCTCAGAACAGCAGCTTTAACTATACGCGGGAAAAAGCCGAACGCAAACGACGTAAAAAAATGCGCTGGGCCGACGTACGTTCGTGGATCGCCGTAAATAGCTAATTTGCATACTCGATGCAGATTTCAACGGAAACGCCACCTAGCGGCCGCCGAAAAATTGCGTCTAAGATCCGAAGGCGTATGAAGACGTACGCCTGTCGGATCAAGCCGAGATGCCGTTGTATCTTGTTTTGAGGATTCAAAACAAAGATACGACGCAGGAATTTTGAAATTACGCCAGCGTATCAATAGATACGCCGGCGTAATTTCTTTGTGGATCTGCCCCAGTATCTTCTTCTTCTCCTCCTCCTTCTCCTCATCTCAACTTCCAGCAAGATTGCTGCTGTTGCAGCAACAACTGTAGGCATGATCATGGGCATGGCAGCACACATTTCTTTAAAAATCCAAATCCAATTCCACACAATACTGACTGCTGGACAACCAGGAAGAGTCCAAGAAAGGTCACTCCCTTTTATTAGCAACATCATTACACAGCTAACAATGACTGGCCTTCACAAAAAACGCAGCTCTGAAGATAATTTCTTCAAATTCGCAGCTGATCCGCAGATAAAACGCAGTGGATCCGCTGAAGACCTGATAGAGAAATTCGCAAAGACAACGGAGCTCAAAAACACAACGCACTAGTATGAATCCGGCCTTAGAGATGTACTCACTTTTGTTACCAGTGGTTTGAGGGGGCAGCAAATTTACACTGTTATACAATCTGTACATTTACTACTTTACATTGTAGAAAAGTGTAATTTCTTCAGTGTTGTCACATGAAAATACATAATATAATATTTACAAAAATGTGAGGAGTGTACTCACTTTTGTGAGATACTGTATTATTTTCACGTAACACATTTCATTAAACATTTCAGTTGTGTGGCTCTGCCATCCAAAACACTAAGTACAATACAAAGATCACTTATCGAGAGTATGGAAAAATATCAAAACTGGTGATGTATAGAATGTTTTTAAAAGAAAACAAAAAAGCTTGATGATTTATGTTGGTTTGTACCATTTGCAAATAAAAGCAAAATGTAAAACATAAATAAAAAAGACAGGGATTTTAAAAATTGTTTGAAGGAATAATATATCTGCATTTCTTGAACACAGTTTAAAAGTCTGAACAATTAGTTCCTTGAAACATGAATTAAATTCCAACTTATTTGTACTGTATACCTCATGTGAACTCTAGAAACAAAATGAATTCCATCCTTCTGCAATCAAGCGAACAGAAGTGTAACAAACCGTGACCTACGGATTCTTCACTTATCTGTGGACCAGTTTCATACTTCATTGCTTGCGACAAATGAACGGTGAAATGGAATTTGTAGGAAATGATAGTTGTTTATTAAGATAACTAGTCACTGGTCAAATATATTTTATGGTGGACCAAAATAAAAATGCCATATTCCATATATTATGAGCAATTAATAACACTTGATGCACTGGATGCAAAGTTTGCAATCCTTTTACTTTATTTCATTAATAATAGTATGGGATGTTGGGAACATAAAGAAAATGATTCACGTTCATTCTTTGCAACCTTTAATTTACATCACATTTTTATAGATATTGCAACGTCACCCTCTCTTGTTGAGTGTTCTGCTCTCGAGGGCACAATGTTTTTAGAAAAAAGCTTAGGGACAAAATTAATGAGTTTTTAATCTGCCTAATTCAAATAAATCCAAAATGTGTGATACATATTGTTTAAAGGTAGCATAAAGCAACATAAAACAAACCTACACTGTGCCTGGAATAGACTGGGTTTTCTGTGCTATGTACTGTATATTGACTGAGCACTTGGGTCATCTTTGTAAAGTTTTGCGGATTGCCCCACTCATGGGTACCTTTCCCCTGCTAGCTATAAATTAATTGACATGGCTGCTATTTATTAGTTTACTCTCCTGAAAAGTTCACATCACCAAATAAAGCAAAAAAAATAAAATATATATACAGTATATATATATATATATATATTAAGGATGAGCTGAACACCCCCCGGTTCAGTTCGCATCAGAAAAAAAGGGTCACCGTCAGGGATGTACATCACTGGAATTTTTTTTTTCCATTTTTAATAATGGACTTGTCCCAAGCTGTCTCTTGTGTTTTTTAACATTTTTGAATTTTTTTGTGTGAAATGGTAGGGGTACAATGTACCCTGTTACCAAATTACATGGGGGGCCTGGGATCTGGGGTTCCCCTTGTTAAAGGGGGCTTCCAGATTCCGATAAGCCCACCGCTCACAGATCCCCACAACCACTGGGCAAGGGTTGTGAGGATGAGGCCCTTGTCCCCATCAACATGGGGACATGGTGTTTTGGACCCCAAAGCATCCTACCCATGTTGAGGGCATGTAGCCAGGTATGGTTCAGGAGGGGGGGAGTCGCTCACTCGTCCCCCCTCTTTTCCTGCGGCCTGCCAGGTTGTGTCTCTTTTCCTGCGGCCTGCCAGGTTGTGTGCTCGGATAAGGGTCTGGTATGGATTTTTGGGGGATCCCATGACATTTTTTTTTGGTGCGGGGTTCCCCTTAAAATCCATACCAGAAGGGTCTGGTATGGATTTTCAAGGGGGACCACTATGCCATTTAAAAAAAAAATTGGCTCAGGGTTCCTCTTAATATCCATATCAGACCTGAAAAAAAATTGCGTGGGGCCCCCCCTAAATTCCATACCAGGCCCTTCAGGTCTGGTATGGAATTTGGGGGGACCAGCACGCAATTTTTTTAATAACATTTTATATCAAAAAGAACATAAAATAACAATCACAAACACGTGTATCATTCCTAGAATATACATATTATAAAACATTTTAAATCCTCCAAATTATGCTAAAATGTCTTAAGTTCTAAAGTTCTCTCAACCCCCCTCTTCGTTCTCCAGCAACAACCACCCCCCTTCCCCTCCTCCTCCTTTTTAAGGCGTTAAGTAACACATACTATCTGCAATCTAATCTTCAACCCACTGAAAAAACCTTATAAGCTGCTGGATACATTTTTTCCTTTAGGATAAATAATAATGTAAACCAATAAACCATATAAGTAACAAATATGCTAGCTATCTCAACAAATGAAAAAAAATAACCTGTATATTAAAGTGGTTGTAAACCTCCTACATGAAATTTGAACAAAACACGTCCTATATTGTATACTTGTTTCTATCCAAAGTGTGATTCCTCTCTGCTGCCTTGTTTCTCTGTTATCTGCATGAGTCACTTCTCACTTCCTGAATCCAGGAGTTAATTGGTGATGGGTGAAAAGAGCTCCAGCTCAGACTGTGATTGACAGCCTCAGCTGTGCACATGTGTCCCTTCCATCCAATTAGGGCTGAAGAACTCTCCTCACTGAGATTTGCAGTGTGAAACCCCAGGTCTCTACCCCTTGCTTTTCAGAGCTGAGAGATGCTGTGTAAAATATGTGTTATAGAAGGCTGCAGAGAAGAAGTAGCTGCAAATAAACAACTTATGTAGGAGGATTTGTTTCATCTCTGTGTATCACGTGAGGCTAGTCACTTCACTGAAGCCCGCTTTCTACTGGAAACAGGTTACAGGTTTGCAGAATGAACTGCACTCCTGGGATCCACAGGAGAAGTACAGCCAAACACGATTTGGCTGTACTTCTCCTTTGAGATAAATACTATAGTATAACATAAGTATTTCAGTGTTAAATACATGTAAACAGCCCCATACACCAATACTCAGTGTACTATTAAATGACAGAATATGGTAGTTCATTAAAAGTCTTTCAGTGAGTATATCCAATAAATGCCAGATATTCTTTTTTCTTCAATCATATGAAAAAAACATGGTCACCAGATTTGTATGACGGCTTATCTCTAAGACAGTCGACACAATGCTAGGTCAAGTTGTTAAATCACCTCTGGTAACCTTCATTTTCAACTTTCCCTCTGGTTGGATCATTATCCAACCAGCCCTTCTCTCATCATTAAAGATACAAGCAAACAGTCACCATTGTACAGTATTTAAAAATTCCTTTATTTAAATATAAAACTTGCTCTCACATGTAAACAGCAAAAAATAGGCTCAAGTATGAATAAATTCCATGCACTTCCAGGTTCCCCAGTCACTGATGTCCTAGCCACTGCCGACGTGTTTCATCACAAGGACTTCCTTAAGAAGGCATTATATGACAAGCTGCCATGTAATAAGCACATTTATCACTGAAATAATTATGTTATGCACTATTGTGTTTATCTTAATATACAGATTATTCTTTGATGAGATAGCTGCCATGGGTATATAGTTAAGTATTTTATAGCGCTAATTAATTGGTTCACAGGGTTGAGACAAGACTCTGATGCCCCGTACACACGATCGGTTTTCCCGTCTGAAAAAGTCAGATGAGAGCTTTTGGTCGGGAATCCTGACCGTGTGTATGCTCCATCGGACTTTTTCCAATGGAAAAACTGCCGGAAAAACATAGAGAGCAGGTTCCCTTTTCTCCCGTCTGGAAAAAATCGATCGGAATTTACAATCGTGTGTACATATCCCGACACGCATTCTGACGCATGCTCGGAAACAAATCAACGCATACTCGGAAGCATAGAACTTAATTTTCTCGTCTTTTACGTCACACGTTCTTGGCAGTCAAAAGTTCACCAAACTTTTGTGTGACCGTGTGTATGCAAGGCAGGCTTGAGCGTAATTCCGTCGGGAAAACCATCCAAGTTTTTTATGACAGGAATTACCCTTGTGTGTACAGGGCATGACAGAGGCTTACAACTACCATCTTTTATGATTTTCTGTAAAACCTTTATTTTAAAAGGAAAAAAAACTGTTGCTGTATCTTCATAAAAAATGTTGGCTGGAATTTGGCTTTCATTTGTCAGTCAAGTCTATCTGCTAGCGCATCTAAAACTACCCTCACCCTAATGCTGCTGTCCAAAGCTGTCTCAATTGCTGCTCCATCCTTAGTGGAGACACCCTAAGAAAGTGTGTTACTAATCAAAACACCAGGTGAAAATAAAATATATTTGACTTTTTTGTTTTTGAGTTTATTACCTCCTTAAAGCGTAGTTCAACCCAAAAATGGAACTTCCGCTTTTCAGAATCCTCCCCCCCTCAGGTGTCACATTTGGCACCTTTCAGGGGGAGGGGGAGGTATTTTGCTCCCACTTCCGGGCATAGATACCCAAGCCACCTGCGGCTATCTACACCACTTCCGGCGCCTCCCCCCCTCCGCTGTCTTCTGGTAGACACACAGGTCCCAGAAGACAGCAGGGACCAGTGGGATCGAGCAGTGTGAGTCGCGCATGTGCAGTAGGGAGCTAGGAAGTGAAGCCGCAAGGCTTCACTTCCTGATTTCTTTACTGAAGATGGTGTCGCCTCCATCTGAGAGCCGAGGGACAGATCAGCTTCCGTGTGCTCCGACATCGCGGGCGCCCTGGACAGGTAAGTGTCCTTATTTTAAAAGTCAGCAGCTGCAGTATTTGTAGCTGCTGACTTTAAAAAAAAAATTGTCGGAACTCCGCTCTAAAGACATTTCTTTAATAGCTTATGTAGCACACAGGTATCGACTGTAGTTAAAATGACACCAGTTTGTAAGCTTCTGATTTAAACAGCCAATATATTTTTAAGGAAGGGAGTAAAGTATAAAAATAAAAATAAAAAAATTTGCTGTGAGCCTCTTGTGAGCCCAGGATGTGTGACGTTATAATGATGAGGTAGTGAACCTAAACCATCTTTAGAGTCTCTGCTCGGGCAAATATGTCCCTCATTTAGTGTATTCCACTGAGGGTGCAGGTCAGGCAATCTCACACCATGCTGTCACTTGTGTAACAATGCCACTCTCAGCTGGAACCCAGTACAAAGATTTTCTAGTTCGCGGGACCACAATTTAGGTCCAGCAGCCTGAGAGTGATTGTCACTGGGCTATGTTAAGTAAACAATTAACCCTTTAGTTACCACCACCCCCTTTGGGCCAAGCAGAAGGAAACTCATAATTTTAGCAATACCAATTATGATTTCAGAATACAAAACATCAGTAACACACATTGTCCTCACAGACAGGTATGTTCAGCGATTTATTGTATACAGTAGCGCTCTTCAAGAGACAGGGATTAGTTTAACTTACATTAAAAGAGCCTTAAAGCGGTGGTTCACCCTCCATAGCAACATTTTAGCATAAAATGAGGCATAGTAGCGCGAGCTACAGTATGCCTGTCTTGATTTTTTTTATCCCCGTACTCACAGTGCAATCGTACATTGAAGATTCCGTCTCCCCGCGGGGAATGGGCGTTCCTATCCAGACGGAGGATGATTGACAGCCGGCTCTGGCACGTCACGCTCCCCGAAGACAGCCGGAGTAGGTCTCGGCTCTTCACGGCGCTATACGGCGCCTGCGCACAGACTATGCGCAGGCGCCGTGAAGAGCCAAGCCTATTTCGGCTATTTCTGGAGAAGCGTGACGTGCCAGAGCCGGCCGTCAATCATCCTCCGTCTGGATAGGAACGCCCATTCCCCGTGGGGAGTCAGTATCTTCAATGTACGATTGCACTGTGAGTACGGGGATAAAAAATCAAGACAGGCATACTGTAGCTCGCGCTACTATGGCTAATTGCAAGGCTAGAAGAAAAATTTATTTTTTTTTTTGTTTATAGGGTGAACCCCCGCTTTAAAGACAGTTTTAACACTTTACAGAAAAAGGATTAATAATGAAAAGGTAAAATTGTTGGAAATAAAATGTTTACAGAAAAAACAGTGTTTCAAAGAAATAAAGACATAATACAGCAACAGCGAAATAAGACAGAGTTGAGATGGCAGAATACTTGCAGTGTCCAAGGGTTTAGCAGAGTTCAGTTGATGAGCCAGGTGTTATTGGTTCTCAAACTTGACAGATATTCCTGTTCTGATGGTACATGAGAATTGTCAAACTGTTCAGGCATTCCTTTTTTATTTGGGATCAAAGGGGTGTTGACAGAGGCCATCTTACCAATAAAGCATCTGAGGAGTGTTTTTTTGGGATGTCCCTGTTAATATGACTATGTCCCAAAGACAGTTTTTTTATGTCCTCTTTTCCCTGACTATCCACTAAGATAGTTTTAAGCATACGCTTTTTAAATAATACATTTTGCTAGATTTTTTATTTGAATGTATCTCATTTCAGATAGTAAGACTTGTTCTTTCTTTGTCATTCCTTTTGAAACTTGATCGTTTTCCTGAAGAAGCCCAACGGCGAAACACGTGGACACACAAGGGCTCAGTTCACAATTTATATCATTGATATAATTGTTTAGGATTTTTAATTCTTGAATACTGTTTTATATCATGTACTTTTTTCAATAAATACTTCTTTTTTTTATAAATACTTCTCGATTGTTTCCATGCCTTAAAAGTCCAACCTTTGGTTACTTTTTAAAGTAGCCCTTTCTGTGCCCCTACAGTTTTTTATAAGTATTCATATCTACGAATACCTACTGTATACAGACTGCTAACGTTTATATTATGGTCCAGCATGCTTAAAAAAATATATAAATATGGCAGGTCTCAGATATCTACTTTACCTAGGAGGGATAAGGGGTGCCAGTGGTTCCCCATATGATCTAAAATAGGGGTGTCTGGACTTGAAACATTCTAAATGAACTGTTAAAAGTAATTTCCTGATAAAAGTAATCTCTATATTCTGGCTGTACTTTTGTTGTTTTGGACGTTATAATATATACATAAGCCCAGTACTCAGGACCATTACAACCCTGACAATGTTTTGCCCCACCCACAGGGCTTAGTCATTGAAAACAAGCATATAATACTGATCGGCACATTAGAGTATTTAACAAAGATTCTTTGTAAACAATTATTTGAACACTTAAGCCTTATACACACAGGCCAAATGTCGGGTGCCATCAAACGGTTTAATAGAATCTGCCCGTCATCGGCCTGTGTGTACAGCAGCCGGTCCTACAGTTCGGCTGGCTTCTGGCGAAGGGGCATGACCAAAAAAAAGTCTACTGAATGGGTACCGGTCAGCGCTCTCAGCCAATAGCTGGACTGACTGGGGTGTTCTGATGTGAGGGGAGGCGGGGGCATCGCCCTGTTAGAACACAATAGAACAGCCGGGGAGATCGGATAGTTAGCACAGCAGCTCTTACCTAAGCTGTCAGTACACTAGCAGCATGTACTGAGCTTTAGAACAAGGAAAGGTAGTTCCTATGAGGTAACTGTGGGTTACTACATTTTGCCTAATGCTCACTTTGCCTTACTAAACAAATCCATATGTAAAAAAAAATTAAACAAAAGCAACAATGTGTGTGCATGAGCATTCTTTTCTGTGCACTTGGATGTAGATCACCTAATTATTATAAAAACATAAATATTTTATGTTTGTTATTTTGTAAATTAGTATTCACATATACAATAAATGATCCAAGCATGCAGGCTTGCTTCATAATGAGAACTCGTTAAGAACTTTAGTTTGTTGTTTCCAAATAGGGATTCAAAATAATGGTTTAGCAGGCATTATAAATCATACTATTTTATCTAGCTGTTGGAGAAAGCTATTCTGAGAAAATACACACCCTCCTTAGGTCAGCTATGTACACTGAAAATGTAACTACTTCCACTGTAATAGTACCTAAAGGTTTCTAAAAAATAAATAAAAAATATGTAATTTTGATAAAGCCAAATGGCTTGTTTTAATGGTTACCATAGATATTATATCAACATAGTCAAGCAGATTGCACGGCATTCATTTTGTATTGTTACTTTGTGGTAAGGAATTGATTATTTAATACAGGTATTTATATGGGGCTAACAATGTATGCAGCACTTTACATATTGCACATTCACATCAGTCTCTGCCCTCAAAAAGCTACATACATATTATTATTATTATTATACAGGATTTATTTAGCCCCAACAGTTTGTGCAGCGCTTTACAACATGAGGGACAGTACAGGTATAATACAAATATATACAGGAGGGATCAGGGGACCCTGCTTTTTAGAGCTTACAATCTAGAAGAGAGGATCAAGTAGAACAAAAGGGAATAACTGTGGGTTATGATCTGATGGAGAAAATTAAAATTTGTTAGGGTGTGGGTAGGATAGGCTTCTCTGAAGAGGAGGGTTTTCAGGGATCATCTAAAAGCTAATAGAGTAGGAGATAATCGAACAGATTGGGGTAAGGAGTTCCATAGGATTAGAGAGGCTCTGGAAAAGTCCTGGAGATGAACATGGGAGGAGGTGACGAGGGAACTAGAGAGCAGGAGGTCTTGAGAGGAATGAAGAGAACAATTTAGGTTGGTATTTTGAGACAAGGCTAATGATGTAGCTGGGGGCTAAATTGTAGATGGCTTTATAAATAGTTGTCAGTATTTTGAATATAATTTGTTGGATGAGCGGAAGCCAGTGCAGGGATTGACAGAGAGCAATAGCAGACACAGAGCGATTGGTAAGGTGGATGAGTCTGGCAGCAGCATTCATGATGGATTGAAGGGGGATAGACTGTGTAGAGGTAAGCCAATGAGAAGGGAGTTGCAATAGTCAAGGCAAGCTTGAAATAAGAGCTTTGTTGTGTCATTGGTTCGAAAGTAAGCAAGATTTAGATAGTAAGGCCCCTTTCACACTTGTGCGACTTCAAAGTCGCGTGATTTTACCGCAAATTTGCCCCGATTCGTGGCCGCGATTTTGACAAGACAATCATACGACTGTGGATCCGACTTTGCCCCACAACTTGAAGTATGACTTCAATGAGCAGGGATGTGACTTTGATCCTCCAATAATTAGGGGGAACTCCACGCCAATTTTAAAAAAAAAGAAAACCAGCATGGGTTCCCCCTTCGTTAACCTACCGGGCCGTTCGGTCTGGTATGGATTTTAAGGGGAACCACCATGCCGGAAAACGGCGTGGGCTCCCCCCCCAAAATCCATACCAGACCCTTATCCGAGCACCAGCCCGGTCGGTCAGGAAAGGGGGTGGGGACGAGCGAGCGCCCCCCCTCCTGAGCCATACCAGGCCGCATGCCCTCAACATGGGGGGTGGGCCCTGCACCCCCCACCCCAAAGCACCTTGCCCCATGTTAATGAGGACAAGGGCCCCTTCCCGACAACCCTGGCCGTTGGTTGTCGGGGTCTGCGGGCGGGGGGCTTATCGGAATCTGGGAGTCCCCTTTAATAAGAAGGCCCCCAGATTCCGGCCCCTCACCCTAGGTAAATGAGTATGGGGTACATTGTATCCCTACCCATTTACCTGGAGGAAAAGTGTCAAAAAAATAAACACACTACAAAGGTTTTTAAAATCATTTTTTAGTCAGCTCCGGGGGTCTTCTTCCGACTTCTCCGCTCTCTGGGGGTCTTCTTCTGAATCGGGGGTCTTCTTTCGTCTTCTCAGCTCTCTTCTTCTGCTCTCTGTTGTCGTCTCTGCGCTCCTCGTTTCTTCTCCCTCTCTCTGGTGCCTTCTTCCTTCTGCCGGGCTGCGCCGCCGCTATCTTCTTTGAAGCTCTTTTACTAGCAACGGCCAGCCCGGTCTTGCTCGTCACCTTCTTCCCTCTTCCTTTCTTCCGATGTTCACTCGACGCTCCCTCCCGCTGTAATGCCGTGTGTTCGGTGCGCAGCGATTTATATAGGCCTCTTATGACGTCACAGTCCCAGCATGCTCTGGGTGGTGACAACATAAGGGGGCGGGGTAATTATGTCATCACCACCCGGAGCATGCTGGGACTGTGACCGGGGAGCGCAGAGACAACACCGGAGAGCAGAAGAAGAAAGCGGAGAAGGCAAAAGAAGACCCCCGAAGTCAGAAGAAGACCCCCGGAGAGCGGAGAAGTCGGAAGAAGACCCCCAGAGCTGACTAAGAAATTATTTTAAAAACCTGTGTAGTGTGTTTATAATTTTTGACACTTTTCCTCCAGGTAAATGGGTAGGGGTAAAATGTACCTCATACTCATTTACCTAGGGTAAAGGGCCGGGATCTGGGGCCCCCTTTTTTAAAGGGGGCTCCCGGATTCTGATAAGCCCCCCGCCCGCAGATCTCAACAACCAACGGCCAGGGTTGTCGGAGGGGACCCTTGTCCTCATCAACATGGGGGCAAGGTGCTTTGGGGTGGGGGTGCAGGACCCCCCTGCCCCAAAGCACCCACCCCCCATGTTGAGGGCATGCGGCCTGGTATGGCTCAGGAGGGGGGGCACTTGCTCATCCCCACCCCCTTTCCTGACCAGCCAGGCTGGTGCTCGTATAAGGGTTTGGTATTGATTTTGGGGATGGCGTGGGGGTTCCTTAAAATCAATACCAGACCAAAGGGCTCGGTATGCTCATGAAGGGGGAACCCATTTTTTGTTTTCAAAAAAATTGGCGTGGAGTTCCCCTTCATGCACAAGTCGTGTACAAGTCGCATACCAAAGTTGGATCTGTTAATATGGAATCCGACTTTGATCCGATTTCAGAAAAAAAGTAGTGCAGGAACTATTTTGAAGAATGGTAGTCATTGAAAATAATGAAGAATGACTTGTCATACGATTTTGGCGTGGAATTCCCCCAAAAATTTACACCAGACCCCTTATCCGAGCACATAAACCTGGCCGGCCGCAGAAAAGAGGGGGGACAGAGTGCGGCCCCCCCTCTCCTGAACCGTACCAGGCCACATGCCCTCAACATGGGGAGGATGTCCCCATGTTGATAGGGACAAGGGCCTCATCCCCACAACCCTTGCCCGGTGGTTGTGGGGGTCTGAGGGCGGGGGGCTTATCAGAATCTGGAAGACCCCTTTAACAAAGGGGACCCCCAGATCCTGGCCCCCCCTATGTGAATTGGTAATGGGGTACATTGTACCCCTTCCATTTCACGAAGGAAGTGTAAATAGTTTGAAAAAAACACACACACACCGTAGAAAAAAGTCCTTTATTAATAAAAAAAAATCCAGCGGTCGTAATCCACTCTCGGTCCCAGCTTCCTGCTCTAACGTTGTCTGTATCCAGCGACGGTCGGTGATCTCCGGTCCAGCGATAAAAAGATCCATCCATCCAGAGCGCAGCCACGCCGACCTCCTCTCTCCGCTGGACACAGCCCAGCGAATGATGTGGCTAAAGCTGTGACATTTCTTATATAGGGGAGGCGGAGCCACCCGTCACGTGACCCCGCACCCTCTGCTACATCACTGGGGAAGACCAGTCTTCCCCCTTGCTGGGCTTCCCCAGTGACGTATAATAGGTGGATACAGACAATGTTGGAGCAGGAAGCCGGGACCGAGAGTGGATTACCACTGCTGGATTTTTTTCTGAAGGGTCTGGAATGGATATTTTGGGGGAACCCCATGTAATTTTTTTTAAATTGACGGCGGGGTTCCCCTTAATATCCATTCCAGACCTGAAGGGCCTGGTAATGGAATTTTTGGGGGACCCCCACGCTATTTTTTTTTTTTTATGAATGAATTCTCTCTGAATTGCCAGAGCCGACAATTCATTATAGCCGCAAGTCCGGTTTTAAAAGACTTTTTTTCCTTTCAGAAATGACACTTTGTTCAGAGACAGTTCTATGTACTGGAAACATGCGCTATTTCACATGCTAACTTTACACCCCCCCCTAGGTACGAAATTTAAAGTAATATTTCACTTTTATTGTTTCACTTTTAGCATTATTAAATTCACGGCTCCCAAAAAAACTTTAGTTTTTAAAACTTTTTTTTGCATTGATACATGTCCCCTGGGACAGGACCCAGGACCCCAAACACTTTTTAGGACAATAACTTGCATATTAGCCTTTAAAATTAGCACTTCTCCCATAGACTTTAACAGGGTGTTCCGTGTCTTTGCGAATTTGCCGCGAACACCCCTAATTGTTTGTTGTTCGCCGAACAGGCGAACAGGCAATGTTCGAGTCGAACATGAGTTTGACTCGAACTCGAAGCTCATCCCTATTAAAAAATATACTATGTATTATTATTTAATGAACATACAAAGGGAAAAATATATATTATACTGGTGGTCCTTACCTAAGAATGGGGACCCAAGGACTGTTTTGCCTGATCTGCTGCTGCGTTTGTGCTGTGGCCCTCCTACTTATCATCCTTCAGTGCACCCAGTTTTATTCTAACATTCTTACAACTTAATATGTGAAAATGAAAAGTATATTCCAAGTCATCAGTGCTTTCAAGATTTAACAGTACGGAATTATATTTTGGCCAAAGAGCAGCAAACAGACATCCCCAAATATTCAGCACAGAGACATACCCATGTATTCAGCTAAGAGAAAGCCCCATATATTTAGCAAAGAGGCAGCCCAATCCAGCAAAGATACAGCCCTGTATATTCAGCAAAGAGACAGCCCCAAATATTCAGCAAAGAGGCACCCCAGTCCAGCAAAGACACAAGCCCAAATATTCAGCAAAGAGAGATCCCCACATATTCAGAAAAGAAACATCCCAATTCAGCAAAGAGACAACCCCAAATATTCAGCAAAAAGATGGCCCAATGCAGTAAAAAGACATCCCCATACACTCAACAAAGAGGTGGCCCAATGCAGTAAAATTCTGCAGCAAAGATACATCTCCACATATTCAGGAAAAAGACAGCCCAATCCAATGCAGTGTCACCCCCCTTTATAATACAGTGGGTGCGTAAATAAGGGCACTCTTATCTATTGGGGGTTCTCCAAGGGGGAGTGCTAAAATAAAGGGACTCTGTTATACTGGGGTCACTAGGGGGTGTATACCTCTCTAACTTCACTCCCAGTAACAGAATGGGGTCCCACGAGCACATAGTGCGCTTCCCTTCCCATACCTCATGACCAGGCAATAGATATCTCTAATGCAAGTTTGAATCTGGTTACTATTGGATACCAAGGGAGCCAGAACATTTAATCCCTTGCTACCGGAGGACCTGCAACGTTACTAGGTACCATGCTTAACAACTTAAACTTAACAACGATTGCTTATAGCTTTCCCTTCACTTGGTTACCCATAGCAATTACACCCCTCCTCCCTGTGTCTTGCTGAGTTAACCCTTTTGTAATGTGTTACTTCATACCCAGTAGTGCGTTTATAGACCCAACTTATTTTGATAGGCCAGGACCATCATGTCCCCCTTTGAATAACTTCAGAATAACTTCAAATGAGGCTCAGAACGGTTTATGTAACTTTACAAAACATGATGTGGTATACAGTTCACTGTTAACAACGTCCTTTTCCTAATCCTATCTAGAATAATGTAGTGGCCAGGGCATAGCTTCATAAGGTGGGAGTCTATAATGGCATTGTCCATGGCTTGGATGTCTACCACAATTCCCGATTTCTTCAGCAACTCCATGATTTCACTCATAGATAAGGCTGTAATTGCTGGTACCACGTACCAGCGTTTCCACTCTCTCTCTCGCAGGAACCCTAGGTTTACCCCTCTTTATAGCCCAGGTTGGCTGGCTAGGACAAAAAGCCACTCGCTAAAAACAATTAACCCCTTCCCCAGCCTGGGCCAGATGCTGGCTAACTAAACTGTACACATTTAGAACCGGCCTACAACCTGAAAAAGAAATGTGTGCCTGTCTAAAATTTGTTAAAGAAAATACCTGAATATTCTATTGATTACTGTCTGTGATACTTTCTTTATTTGTACCAATATCTCTATTTTCAGGACAAGCTTTTAGAGTGTATTTTCGTCTTCAAGACAGTACTCAATTGTTTTTGTTTGCAAGTGCACTAATACAGATACAACCATCCCAGGCATGGACATTCTATAAAACTTCCATAACAACATTTGTGGACAAATGTGATAAATAAATAAATTATATATATATATATATATATATATATATATATATATATATATATATATATATATATATATTTATATTTATTTATTTTTTGTGAACATATACAGTCTAATGTTTGGAGAAAGCATAACAAGACTGAATCCAGCACAAACCTCAGGCCAACTGCATATCATGTAGACAGGAGAAAAATGGTGTGGGCTTCCTTATTGCCACAGAGAATGGGCATTTTACAATACCAGCACATTATTTTGACAGCTGTATCCGTACCTCTCTTGCTTGTCTAGTATGCTGCAAATTTTAGGTCAGCAGGAGATCAAACAGCCTCTATCCAGATACAATTATCTACCGGCATAGATAATGACTGATTGTTATAACCTATAGCAATATTAGCATGGCAGTCCATGCAGCCATTTTTTAAGGGACAAAGGGAATCTACTTTCTATGGACAACATATAAATCTACTCTGCTTTGCAGCTCCAGACGGCATTTAAAGATACATGTACGGGGCCGGCCCTACCTGCTGGTCCCATGGTACCAGGCGGCAATTTCGAAGGGGGCGGCAAATTGCCGCCCGCCCACTCCGCTTCCCGCTCCACTGTCTGTGAATCAAATTTCCGCCCGCCCGTGATCACACTCCACTGTGAGGCTAATTGCCACCTGCCCGTTTTGCTCCCTCCAGCTTTCAGCTGTTACAGGTCCAGCAAGAGCCATCTCAGACGATGGATACGAAGGCGGCGATCGCCGCAAACACCCCACAAACCCACCCCCCAGGAGACAGACAAGGAAGACGGCGATCGGCACAAGCACCCCACATCCCCACCCCCCAGGAGACAGACAAGGAAGACAGCGATCGCCGCAAGCATCCCACATCCCCCCCAGGAGACAGACGGGGAAGACGGCGATCGCCGCAATCACCCCACATCCTCCCCCCAGGAGACATAAAATAAAGGAAACAACAAGAAGAAGCAGGCGCCACTTGGTAAACTGTAAAACTTTTACTTGGATATGTAATAAAAGCACTCACATGTAGTTTTGAAGATTCAGGCATATGGATGTTGTCCTGCGATTCGTCTGAGCCCAGCCAATAGATGTGGATGTCCCTTGGGTCTCTGTCACAGCGCTTGTGTTGTACTGTGTAGCAGATGCAATCCTGCTTGGTCCATGCGATGTGGTGTGAAGATGGAAGCGCACAGATGTGCTGGCAGGGATGCCGGAGCGCACGTTGGAGCGCACGCTTTGGGACGCTATGGTTGCGGTGGAGGAGATGACGTCATCGCCGGGGACAGCAATTGTGCGACGTGTTTCCATGCATGTGCTGTGGTTCGATGGGAAAAACAAACTCACAGCGCGCACCTTTGTCAAGCTGGCTGTAGGGGTCACTACAGCTCGTTTTTATATGCCTCTCCTAGGTTGCCATCTTGTGGCCAAATAGTATAATGTCCTCTATGAAGAGGAATTAATACTATGAGAGATTTTTTATTTATTTTACCAATGGAAAAAAAGGGGGAGGGACAAGATAAGTGCCGGACTCATTGGCCTTAAGCTATACAGTACATACATAAATAACGCGCCTAAATACTAGTATTTTAGGTGCGTTATTTATGCATGTACTGTATAGCTTAAGCCCAATGAGTCCGGCACTTATCTTGTCCCTCCCCCTTTTTTTCCATTGGTAAAATAAATAAAAAATCTCTTATAGTATTAATTCCTCTTCATAGAGGACATTATACTGCAACACATTGCGGATTGTCACTTGCCACGTCACCTGCCACACAATGCAGATTGTTACTTGCCATGATGTCACTTGCCACACGTAGCGGATTGCCACTTCCTGAGTAAAGACAGGCAGCAGAGAGATACTGGGCCAGATTCAGGTACCGCTGCGCATGACATGTGTGTATCAGACTTCTGGCCTCTGTTATATTAGTTTTTGTTACCCATATAGGGATTTTTACCCCTACACATTTTTTATTTATTACTTAGATTCCCAGAGAAGTTTGGCACCATACTCCTGATGAGTAGACATGAGCCACGAAACACGTAAAGTTACTATACTTCAAGACAGTCTGATCCTTACATTTTAAATCCATCATGCATTTGTCTATTCTATTGTACCATGTATTGTATTTTTATACATTTATTATAATAATCATGTGCCATATGTCAGCTCTTAATTATGTTCATCATTACATTTTTATTCTGTACCATATATTTCGTTAAACATGAAATGTGCTTCTACAATGAATTTTGGAATAAACTTTATAATACATTTTCGTAATTTTATTTTGTTATATGCCTCATTTAAAGTCCCATGACCAGAATTTTTGTTTGTATTAGGGATGGAGGCATGTTACGGTGATGCTGTCAAATCACGCTTTTCTTATATCTATAATTATACCAACAAGTGATTTTTACCATGACTATTCCTTTACACTGGCTTTTGAGATTTATAAATGCAGCAATTTAGAAATTGGATGAAAGGTTTAGCAGTGAAAAACACAATTTGAAAGATACATAGTGCATTTTATATACAAATATATAGACCAGACCAAAATGAGAGACAAATGAGGAGGAAAGAAAAACAGAGAGGGCCAGATCCACGTACCTCGGCGCATCTCTAAGCCCGGCGTAGCGTATCTCAGATACACTACGCCGCCGTAACTTACAGCGTATTTTCCGTATCCACAAAGAATTTGCGCCGTAAGTTACAGCCGCGTAGTGTAACTGTGTCAGCGTAAGGGCGCGCGATTCAAATGGATAAGATGTGGGCATGTTTTATGTCAATGCAACTTGACCCCACGTAAATGAAGTTTTTTTGGAATCGCGCATGCGCCGTCCGTGAACGTAATTTACGCAAAGCCCTGTTCGCGAACGTTTTACGCAAACGACGTACACGACGGAAAATTCTACGCTGGCCCGACGTCCATACTTAACATTGTGTACACCTCATAGAGCAGGGGTAAAGTTACGCCGAAAAAAGCCTTACGTAAACAACGTAAAAAAATGCGCCGGGCGGACGTACGTTTGAGGATTGGCGTATCTAGCTCATTTGCATACTCAACGCGGAAATCAACGGAAGCGCCACCTAGCCAGCGTAAATATGCACCTTAGATCCGACGGCGTACTAAGACGTACGTCAGTCGGATCTAGCCCAGCTTCAGGCGTATCTTGTTTTGTGGATACAAAACAAAGATACGCCGGAGCATCCTAGAAGTTACGCGGCGTATCAATAGATACGCCGACGTAACTGCTTCGTGGATCTGGGCCAGAGACTTTGGGGGTTATTTACTAAAGGCAAAGTGCAAAGCGCACTTGAAATTGCACTGAAAGTGCACTTCAAAGTGCAGTCGCTATAAATCTGAGGGGTACATGCAAGGGAAATAAAAAAACAGCATTTTAGCTTGCACATGATTGGATGATAAAATCAGCAGAGCTTCCCCTCATTTCAGATCTACCCCTCAGATTTACAGCAACTGCACTTCCAAGTGCACTTTCAGTGCAATTTAAAGTGCACTTTGCACTTGTAGTTTGCACTTGTAGTGCAAAGTGGATTTGCCTTTTCGTAAATAACCCCCTTTGTTCCCAATCAGGGGCAATCCCTCAAAATCAGGGACAGTTGGGAGCTATGGTTCATGAACATCAACACAGAAGTCTTCTACCTGGCTTTACAGTACTGTATCGAATACTAAGTGGAAGTAAAATCAATGAACAAACCTTTAGCATAATTTATAACTTAGGCCTCATGTATACCTAATGTCTAATAGGTGGATTCAGAAAGCCCGCCCTAACTTTGTGTAGTGTATCGTGTTTACACTACGCCGCCGTAAGTTAGCGAGGCAAGAACATGATTCACAAAGTACTTGCCTGCTAAGTTACGGCAGCGTAGCGTAAATGCGGCGGGCACAAGCGCGCCTAATTCAAAATAGGCTGAGGGGGCGTGTTTTATGTTAATTTGGGTTGACCTGACATGATTGACGTTTTTTTGAAACGGCGCATGCGCCGTCCGCCTACATATCGCAGTGTGCATTGCGGCAAAGTACGCCGCACGGTCCTATTGGTTTCGACGTGGACGTAAATGACGTAAATCCCTATTCACAGACGACTTACGCAAACGACGTAAAATTTTTGAATTTCGACGCGGGAACGACGGCCATACTTAACATTACTATTCCAGCTATTTGATGGAATAACTTTAGGCCTGATAATGCGTTACGTAAACGGCGTATCTGTACTGCGTCGGCCGGGCATACGTTCGTGAATAGGCGTATGTAGTGATTTACATATTCTACGCCGACCGCAATGGAAGCGCCACCTAGCGGTCAGCCTAAAAATTACACTTTAGGGTACGACGGTGTAAGACGCTTACGCCGCTCGTATCTGAGCCTAATTTAAGCGTATCTGGTTACCAGAATACGCTTAAATTAGCGTCGGCGCAGATTCAGACTTAGGCTGGCGTATCTACTGATACGCCAGCCTAAGTCTTTCTCAATCTAGCTATAAAAGAGTAGATCATGTTCACCTTCAAAGTGAATTGTTGTTAACATAAGTGAATTTGTATTTATTTAAGCGAATGAGGCGTAAAATGATAAAACAGGATTTTTCCTTGTACATGATTAGTTAATTGAAGTCACTTTATTTGCATAGCTAAGTGAATTTTTTTTATAGTGTATAGTGAATTTTCATTACTTTTACTAACCTAAGACAAATGTACAGGAGAGGTCAGTAATGGTGACCTCCACAGTAAAGATTTTCTTGAAAGTAGCGTTTCGGCAAAAAATAAATAAATAAAAGTCAGCAGCTGCTGATTTTTTAAATAAGCACACTTACCTATCCAGGTCGCCCACGATGTCCTCACCCGAAGCCGACCTGTCCCCTCGGCTCCAGGTGGAGGCGCCGGAATTGCTAGTAAGGGCTTCACAGCCTGGATCCCTACTGCACATGTGCGAGTTGCGCTTTGCGCAATCTGAGTAGTCCCTGCTGTGTTCGGGGACCTGTGTGTCTCCAAGAAGACAGCAGGGAGGACGGAGGAGGGTCTGGACATGTGGTAGATCGATGTTGATGCTGCGGCGATCTTTCGCCGGAAGTGGGAGAAAATACCTGTATTAGACATGTATGTGCTCCCCTCCTCCCTGATAGATGCTAAATGTGACCCCTGGAGGGGGGGGGGAGGAATACGGACAGCAGAAGTTCAATTTTTAGGTGGAACTCTGCTTTAAGATTGGTTACATGGTCTTTCACTTGATTTCATTTGTTGTGTTGCTGCTCTTGTTGACTTTAGCTGTATTTTAGCCACCATACAAGATCAAAATTATTTGTGCGCCAGATTGCAAATCACAAGTCCTGTTCATTATCACTTGGTGTATCATAAAATTTTGTGCCAACATGCACAGATGGATGCAGAAAACTAATTTGTTTAACCCTACAGACTGTGAATCAATTGGACAGTTTTCCCATGTATCTTTTTTTAAATCATTTGATGAAAGATTTGTTTATTGCATTGTAAGTTTAGGCAGATTTGTATAGTATTAAACAAAGGAATCCTTTGCCACAAATAGGATGATTATCCAATTTTAAGCACAAATGTTAAAAAAGTTACATTTTTTAAGACCCCTTAATAGTCTAATAATTTTGAGGGACCTTTGGAGTCATCTGTGTGCTGTTTACTAAAAAAAAAAAAAAAAAAACGGGGTGTTTTTAATGTTTAATTTTTTTTTAAATCACAGCTCCTGGCCTAATGGAGTTTTTACTTTTTTTTTGTTGCCTAGCTACACGTTCCCTACGGCTGTGCCCACATCCATGCTATTTTTTGTAAAGTACAAAGTTCAGTTAACTATATTATTCTTTAGATTACTTTACCTGGTCTGCAAGAAGTGTCTGGAATGGATTCCATTTGATGGGGAATGACTCTTTGAAGAGTCCATGAACAAATGTATTAAAGGAAATCATGGCAGGAAGAGTGCACTCTTACCTAACAAAAAGAAAGTGTAATAATAAGTTGCTGCAGTGAAGTCTGCTGCTCTTGGATTTTGGAAGAACTCTTTCTCTCTCAATCCTCTGCTTTAAAAACCAATTCTTCCACTCATATCCCTCGCCAGTCCTGGATGGCTAAGCTGGCCATGTCTAGTTCTAAGCTTGCCTTGCAATGAGTGGGATGACAATTGTTGACCTTGAACTGGACTGGGTATTTTATATCTTTGGGTCCAAGATGTTGTGTCTCAGCTGAACAGGCTGGAATTTAAGTCCTTATCTTATCTTAGCCTTGTTTCATGTCCTCTGCTGAGGTTATGGGATCTTCATATGGCCATGTGGCAACTGTATGCTTTGTTTGTTCAGGTTCCCCTGGAGGAATGTTTTCAGAGGGCTTGCTTCAACTTATTTACAGTTCCCAAAACCCAACATGGGGTGTTAGCTCCATTCTGGATCAGAAGGTTCTCAACATCTTCCTGAAAGTCCAAAAATGCTGGATGGATACAAAACAGTATGTCCTTGCATTCCTGCAACAAGGAGAGTTCTTGACATCAAGGATGCCTACTTGCATTTTCCAATCTTTCCTTTGCCTCAGAGGTTTCTGCACTTTATGGAGGGCTAGCAGTGTTTATAGTTTTTTTGCCCACAGCCCAGTTTCACTGCTCTATGCTGGAAGTAATTTCTGTTGTTAACCTGGATGGTTCTTACAATGAATGCCAGCCTGTCAGGTTGGGATGGAGTCCCCAGGGCAGAGACAGTTTAAAGGACTTTGTCATTCAAAGAGTCTAGATTTACCATTACTATTCTGGTGCTATGGCCCATGTGCCTGTCCCTACAGTGGTGGCCGACCAGCTTTAAGGCTCTGGTGAAAGCCTTTGTGCAGGAGTAAGTCACATAGCTCCTCACATTCTTCCCTGGTGTCATTGTGGGATCTTACTCTGGTCTTGTCTACTTCACAGATGCGTTCTTTTCAAGCCCATCTAGGATATTCCCTTGGCTGACTGAAGGGGCATGCAGTATAAGTTTACCTCTCGTTCTTTCAATAGATTAGTCTCTTTGTCCTGCCTGAGAACTCCTAAAGCTCCAAGCTGCATCTCGGCTTACCACTGTTAGGTGGTCTAGGTGGGTCATCACAAAAGTTTATGGACATATTAAAGCGGATCTACATCCTGTTTTAAAGTTCCTGTACTTGTGATCTGTTTTGATTTCTAGATTGTAAGCTCTAACAAGCAGGGTCCTCTGATCCCTCCTGTATTGATTTGTATTGTGACTGTACTATCTTCCCTGATGTAAAGCGCTGGGCAAACTGTTGGCGCTATATAAATCCTGTATAATAATAATAATAATCTGTCCCTATACATTATAATGTAATTGAAAAA